>NC_143265.1:33395454-34024318 GCF_984573655.1 Nuphar pumila
GGCAAAAGAAGAATAAGGAAGATCAAATAGAATGCAAGACTTACGGATAGACTCTTGAAGAAAAGAGAATAGATACATACTTGTATTTTTTTTTGAAAGATCGAGGGAATTTAGAAAAAGGATTTCTAGGGTTTTTGAAGAAAAATTGATCTAAAAGAAGAAAAAGAATACAAATAGAGAAAATATACACTTGGGTGGTGAAAATAAAGGAAAATTTTGAATAATGTACCAAGGGTTTTGAAAAAGTTAATATATAGGAGAATACAAGAAAACATCACATAATCACGGCTGCACAAACAAGGATGCGCACACAGCACTCCTTAAAAGCTTACTCTAAATGCAATATTTAAAATGGCTTGTAGGACCTTAATCCTAACTCTATGGTTTAGATCATCTGATTCCAATCAAGGTACGTTGATATACTCGAGCCGAAGCTCGAAGTACGTGGCATAGAAATTTTTCTTCGGTTCTAAGGTAATGACTTGCCAATATCCTTGAGCACCTACCGATATACATCGGACTATGGCCCTTAAGTACGTGGTAGGGGGGAGTTAACTCAAATAAGTGGTCCAGTTGTGAGGTTCTCTCCCAAACTACGGTTCAGTGAGACAACTCAGCAACGTGAAGGCCAGGACGATATAGGTATGAATGTTTTTGAAAACATGTTCAACATGCAATAAATCAGATGGCTCTAATGCAAGTCCTAAAAGAGATAGAATTTAAATGAAGAGAAGCATACACTTGCATACATTGTTTGCATTCAATCCCTAGAATTGAGGAGAGTTGTATTTCAGACCTAAGTCTAAGTGAGCATGAAGAAATTCTCCTCAATATGGTCCTACCAAACCATACTTAAATCCTATATACATTATGTCAGCTGGGACAAAGTCTAGGCTCCTAAGGTTTGCACGAAAATGAAACTAACATTTGTAGAATAATAACTTAGACAATATCAAAGCAAAGCAAACAACACAAATTCGACCGGACGAAGATAAGGTCCCATCACAGTCGCCAAATCTATGATCATTGCAATTTTTTTTTCTTGTTCCTTTTTTTCTTTATCTTTCCCCTTCTAACCTCTATTCCCTTTTTGAAGGAGAATAAAAGATAAAAAATAAGAGAGAAAAGAAAAGAAAGAAGAGAGAGGAACTCTTTTGCAAAGGTCTCACTTGACCTTAATTTTGAAAATATTTTGAAATTACTCGCCTCTATTTTTGAAAATTTGTGGGAAAATAGAGAGACGTGATTCGCTCGTCGGTACAAGGTTCGACTGTTCCTGGCACCTTTACCATAGGTAATCAAACCAATGATCGAATTTTATGCCTTTTGCTTTTCCTAAATATTATCTAAGAATTTATTCTAAGTCTAGATGCACAAAGAATCATGCTTATGCAATGCAAATGCAAAAATGTATGCTTTTGAAAAGAAGATTTTTAGAATTTTGATTTTTCCAAGTGATTTTGAAATACGTTTGAAGATACTTGAAGAAATGATTCAAAGAGTTGAAATTGGTTTGAAAAAGTTAGATTTTGAATCTAACTCAGAACTTGGAAATGGATATGAAGAAAAGACTTGAATTTCTAAGTCTTGAAATAATATAGTTTGGGAAAATAAATCTTGGATGAAGAGAAAGGGAAAATTGGAACTGAAGTAGAATTTGAAGTAAGGACAAGATTTTAAAAGGAACTTTGATTTTGAATTTGATTATTAAAAAATCGATTTTAAAAAGAGATCTTTGATCTTGAGTTTTAAATTCAGAACCTGAAACATGAACTGAATTTGAAAGTTAAATTTAGACTTGGGAAAAGTGAATTTCAAAAATAGAGTTGGAATTGGAATCCGGATTTGAAAATCAATATGAGATCTAGAAGTGTAATTGAGTTTGAAATTTGGAAATCAAATTGGAAAATGGGATTGGATTTGAAAATCTGAATCCAAGATGGAATCAGATTTGAAATCTGGAATCTTAAATGGAATTGGATTTGAAATCTGGAATCCTAGATGGAGTTTGGTTTTGAAATCTGGAATCCAAGATGGAATTGGATCCGAAATCTGGAATCCAAGATGAAATTGGATTTTGCAATCTAGAATCTAATATGAGCTTGGATTTTGAAAATCTGAATCCAAGGTGGAATTGGGTTCTAAATCTAGAATCCAAGATGGAATTGGATTTTGAAAATCCAAATAGGATTTTGAAAATCCAAATAGGATTTTGAAGATGGATCTGGATTTTAAAAATCCAGATTAAATTTGAAAGTGGGATTTAAATTTAGGAAAAATCAAATTTTAAGATTCAGAATCAATCTTAAAACCTTGATCTTGGATAAATGAATTGAATTGAGAATCAAGACTCAATCTTTAGATAGAACTTTGGAGATTTTGAAAAAAATAAAGAATAAATTTGATTTTAAACTTGAATTTTAAAACCAGAAGATGAATCTGGAAATTCCAAAATTTAATTTGAACTTTGAAATACGATCTGAGATATTGAAAAATCGAATCCTAAAAATGGAAATGAATTTGAATTTTCAAAGTTGAATTGAACATTGAAATTGGATTTGAATTGGAATTTGAATTTTGAATATAGAAATGAATTCAAAATTTCAAAGTCAAATTGGACTTTGAAATTGAAGCTTGAATTTTGAAATGAGATAGAATGAATTTGAATAAAATTTGGAGATTAATTTGAGAAATGAAGAAGATATTTGAAAACGTATCTCAAAATCACTTGGATTTTGAAATAATATGAAAAGAATTTTGAAAATATGATGTAATTCTATGCTAAATGATGAATGAATTAAAATGATTTGAAATTGGGTTTTTGAAAAGCGTATTTCATTCTTTAAATGAATTGAAATAAGATTGAAGATATAATACATTTCTAACTATGGTCATAAAATGTATTTTATAATAATCATATTTAAGTTCAAATGAAGAATAAAATACATTTTTGTGCCTTTATAGAGTTTGAAATGAAATTAACTCTCAATATATCCTGACTATGGCCATTGATATATATGTTTTGAGTTAATTTCAGGTTAAACTCTGATAAATAAAAAAATTATTTAGAAAATATGATGATTTTTGAAAAGTGATCTAGTGTGGATCCAATGTTATTCTATAAAAGATGAAAATCCTAAGTTTTGTTCACATTTAGACTATGGCCATAAATGCAAATCATTAACTTAGGATTTAATCACGTTTTATTAGACTAGTGCACGTGCCATTCGTGTTCCCATTCATGAATTTTGAAAAAAAAGAGCAAAATGATATGAAACACATAAAAAATGTATGCTCATTCATTCTAATCTAGTGCAAGGAATGTAAAGTCTTATTATAATCTAGCTATTACATTTCTGAGATTGAAAATGAAATTACAACTACTAAATTATGAAGGAAAATCCCTGCAAAATTCAAGTTAGCACAGGCAATATAGAAAAGATATATATCATGCTAAAGAATTGACATGCGTATATACATATCTAGGATCTGAGTGAGGGTATACATATCTGGAATGTGTGGATAGCATCCTAAGTTAATGGAAAATTGGGTGTGATAATGTATATATAACACACTAAACTCATTGCTATTGAAGGTATATACATGTTTAAGCCAATGAAGATCTAATGAGAATCCTTCCTAAGAAGGTGTGGTGATTATGTGAGGTGAAGAAGGAGGGAAGGCTATTATGCCTACTGATGCGAGATTTATTATAGAAACAAGGAAATCACAACCACTCATTGAGTTGCTATAAAAAAGGTACAAGTTGCTGCAATTCTTTCAACTACAGTGCAACCAAGGAAATTACAGCAACTCGAGAGTTGCAGTAGTTCTTGGCCCTGTTGTGAAACCTGAAATGACAACAACTCTTGAAGTTGCTGTGAAAATACAAAACACAACAGTTCTTTGAACTGCTGTGTACTCTAAGGAATCCCAGAAACTCATTGAGTTGCTGTGAAAAGATAAGAGTCACAGCACATGGTGTACTTATGAAGGCGTAGTAACTCACAACAGTTATGTTGTGAAGATAGAGTAGGAAATGGTACAGGGTTATGCATTGATGATGAAAGTGGCTTGGAGGGTGTTGTGAGGTTATGAAGATGCCATGGATATGCTGTATGTTACAACAGGGATGTGAAGGTGACACAACAGGGGATAGTGCTATTGGTGTATTGGGAAGGAGAGTGTGTTGGCTGTGATAAGGTGGGAAAAGAAGTGTTGTGAGCTACAGCAGCCCTTGGGCTGCCGTGCTCATGTGTGTACAGGGCATTGAGGATCATTACTCGATAATAAGCAAGAACGCAATAAAAGCTCAGATGTACCCAACAATTAAGCTCAATTATAAGGTTTGGATATAAAAATTAAATGTAAAATAGTAACTATAGTATACTACCTCACACACTATGACAACACAATATGAATTATATACACTCATACACTACTAACCGTATGATACTCTGATCCGAATAGACAATGTATACTAATCACACAGACTGCCAACATATCTAATATTGTCATTACCCTACCATAAATATGGCTCACTTGACTACTGCTAATATACATTCAGACTGCTGACCCATATGATGCATACATATTGATTCACACTATTGACCCACTATTTTGCTGTTTAACATACCACCCTATTCATATAACGTCGACTCACATACTGCTAACCCATGTACTGTTAACTTAGATCTAATGACTCATGCTTTCTGTTTGAGAGGCTACCATACACTGATCATCAATGCACACACTAACTACCCATATACTAACACCGCCTATGCTAACTCACAAATTGACTAACTCATTATACAAACTACCTGATGCCCGCAACAATGTGTATCAACTCGTACACCAAAGCTAGTTCATCTAATGCTAACACACTCACACTACTAACAGAATCTCAGTGCTATGACTCGATTCCTGCTAATTCTAGACATACATCCGATGGACTCTCACACAGCTCTTGGAGATGAATAGTGAATTGCAATAAAATTCCACTGTAAAACTGTGTTAATTTCACAATTTATAGTCATGAGCATCAAATGGAAAAATATTTTAGTTGATCAATGGCATCCAGCTGGAGGTTAGCTATCTGCTGGGAATTAGTTATTAGTGATGAAGGTCCCTATTGATCAATAACACTCAGCTGTCATTCTGTAAAACTCTCAACAGTTTTCAAAAAGACGAAAACAAACCACAGTAAATGAAATTCAGTGAAAGAAACATAACAAGGTTTGTTTCAAGGAACTCACATACCAAGCTTAGATGCAGAATCCAGACGACAGTTGCTGCAATGCCTAGCACAAAAAGTATTCAACAGTGGCTGTAAAATATACCTTTCTAAAGAGTGGTAACACCAATTATCAGATTCACTTCTGGAAAGTAATAAACATTTTTGAGATTCAAAAATGATTTAAACAGAGCGATCACTGAAAATTCCTATAATTGAAATGATTTTGGCCTCTGATTGATGTTGGAATGTAATCACATGTTAAAACTTTGAAAAGTTACCAGATATCAATTCATCGATCCAGATGACCAATTTCAATACGTACTTAGTAACTGCTGAACTTTGCAATAACATTTAATAATAACAAAACAATGAGTCTTATTATTCAACCATCATTAGACACTCTGCTCATTAGATTTTCAATTATTGAAACTTTCAAACATCCAGAGATGGAGAAAGTAATCTCACAGGCATTCCAAAATTTAGATTTTTTCACTGAAATTCATTACCCCCCCCCTCCCTCAACAATTCAGCAGGTTACTTTCAGATATTTAACAGGAATCAAACACACTCCATAACCTAGATTTGACTTGAAGATTTGATCCAGATTTCAGATTAGGCTCAGATGTTCACTTCTGCTATTCCCCTTTTGGATTGTCATTCCTAATCAGAATCTAAATGATTTAATAATGATAGTGAAGCTGCTGATGTCCTCAGAAAACACCTTATCTAGCGCAGAGAGAGACTTCATATCTGTCACTTTTCAACTGTCGGTGTGAATGATTTTTTTTTTTGGCAACAACAAGAAACTTTTAGGGTAGAAAAGAACTATAATGTTGGTCACATATCAACCTTCAGACCATATTTAGATCCCCAGAAAATACAAAAGAAGCAATATAAGTAGTCATTCATCAAAAGGTTATAATGATGTTCTAATTGAACCATCTTCCTTGGTTCATTCCATCACCGAGATTCAGGATAATGAGAGATGAGGTTATACAAGCAGGTGGGTTTGATAGCATGCAAGAGAGGGTGATGACACAGGGTAGTTTTGACAAAGTAAAACAACGCCAAATGAACAGATGGAACAATGATAATGAAACACAATGCACAGAAACGTATTTGCTGACATGGATGTGAGGCATAATTCAGATGCAGCTTTGAAGAGTAAAGATGGCAATGATTTTGCAAAAGCATGCTCAAACACTTGGATGTATTGCAGATGTTTCTTGGCCACAGAATATGCTGAACCAGGTGTGAGTATGAGCTAAAATGCAACTATACAGAAGAGGGCTATGCAAATGACGCAATGAACACAAATGAACATAAACGAAAGGTAAAATATAATGCAGTAAAAGGAACTGAAAAGGAGACATTCGTATAATCCCAGGAGGTAAAATTTTAAACTCTAATTTTAAGGCTTAGAAATAACATGCAGACAATGGTATTAACAATAAACCATGGAAGCAAAACGAAATTAGCAGATAAGATGATGAGACAACGTAATGTAATAATGATTTTGGCAATGAGAGAATATATACATTATTCAGTTTGAGCATAACATAGGGCCCGTATCGCAGAGACATAAGTTTTCATCACTATAAAATATGGACCCCTACTATAACGAGAGCCAAGGCAAAACACACTAACAATATTGAATCTATGTAGAAATATGTGTGGATACAGGGTAATGACTTCATTACGTGATTCTGCAATCGGTCTGGTTTTGAGACCCCCATCTTCAGCCATGGCTGTAGGTAAAACAGAACAACTGACTCAAATGCATATGATGATGAAACTTTAGAAGACAAAATGCGGAAATCGAAAATAGGAATGATACTCTAAACATGAATATAACGGGAAACATAAACGATGATACTAAACGAAGAAATGGTAGTCAGAATCGATCGATGAAAACCAAAGATCGACAATGCTGGGCATCATATGATTCACTAGCAAATGGGTATCCAGTACCCCGATTCGCCTCATCTGATTGCCAACAACAAGATACGACCATGGTGGTTTATAGAAAATTCGATTAAAAAAAAAAGAGAACAAGAAAACAACAGTTCTTAGAACGATCAAAGCGCACCTTGATGATAGAAATCAAACTGTAGAAGCCAACAAAAATAAATAGCAACAGAAACAGGAAATTGGATTGATATTTAAATAAACCATAAGGAATTATTGAGCGTGAGTAAAAATAAATCGCAGAACCAATAAAAGAAATAAAACAGAAACTAGAAGAAATGTTGGAATTAAGAAATTCCATTTGCTGTTTGCAAGGGGTGAGCCAATCCTGCTATATGCAGGTCGTCCCCACCACCAACGCATTGTGACTTAAAGAAAAATAAGCAAAGAAAACTGGAATAAAGTAAAAAGGGATATGATGAAATGGGAATGAGATGTTCCAAGGAGATCAAAGGAAGAAGAAGGTGATCACTTACCTCTCAGCCACAGGGAATGGTCGATCCTTTTCGGATGGCTCGAAGCTTCGAAGCACTGCAGGGGCTCTATAGGAGGGCACTCTCTTTTCTCCTTCATGGGGAATTCCTAATCAAGAGAGAAGGATGGAGATGGGAGGGACGATGGATGCGCCTTCTGGATGTCCTTTGGCAAATAATGGATCCCCCCCCTTCTCTTGATGCCTGTTTATATAGAGGGGGAAGAATGATCGAGAAGGGGGAGAAGGCTCGAGAGGTGGTTAGGGATCGACGAGTGAGGCGAGAGCAGCTGATTGAAGGGTCATTTGCCCTTCGATCCCCTGCGATGGTTTTTCAAGAAGAAGCCGTTGCACATTTTGCAACAGAGGTCCTATTTTTTTTAGAATTTTTTCAAAACGATGATTGTTTTCAAAAGGTTTTTCTAAAAGGGTTTTTACACTTTTACAAAAGGGCGTTTAAACCATTTTTTGTATTTTTTCTTTTCTATTTCGATTTTTTTGCTCTTTTCTTTGCATTTTCTACATTTTTTTGTGTTTTTGAAATAAAACTTCAAAACTATGAGAAAATGAAGGATTTTAAACTATTTTTGAAAAACTTTAAAAATATTTACAAAAGATGGGTTTTCTGAGAATTCGGGGTTATCATTTAGAAATTTCTTCAGAAAACGGGTTTTAGATCCAGGTTTTGACATTGGATCCGGATCCAAAATCGAGTCAGATATAGAAAATAGATTATGATTCTAGTGAATCTGAGAAATAACTGGAATTTAGATTGGAACTGACTCAATTTATTCAAAAAATGAGGGTCAGAGGCAAAAAAAAAGAATTTTTACAAAATTTTGAAAAATTTGGGGTATTCCCAGCGACCCTGTAGGTCTTCTGTATGTTGGAGCGAGGTTTGTGATCGAGCTATTGAGCCACTAATAGTTTTGCAGCACTACACTGATTAAGTGCAGTTGATACAAAAGAGACTTTGAATCACTCAGAGCTGTTAGAAAGGTTATGCATATCCAAAGCAACATGAAGTCACATTTAGAGTCAGGGATCATGTGTTTGTTAAGGTATCGCCAACCAAGAGTATGTTTCAGTTTGGCAAGAAGGGTAAGCTAAGTTCAAGGTATGTAGGGCCTTTCCTCATCTTCGAGAAGATTAGAGGCACAACTTTCAGATTGGCACTCCTGCTACAGTTCTCGAACATCCATGATATTTTCCATGTGTTGATGTTGAGGAAATATGTGCCAGACTCGACACATATTTTCCAGTATGATGAGGTAGAATTGCAGAAGGATCTCACGATCGAGGAGCATCCAATAGATATTTTGGACCATCTAGAACAAGTATTACAAAATAAGATGATTTCTTTATTGAAGGTACAATGACAACACCATAAAGTCGAAGAATGTACATGGGAGCTGGAAGCAGATATGAAAGCGAAATATCCAAGCCTATTCGGTATGTAACCCTAGACAAATTTCGAGGATGATTTTTTTTAAGGGGACTTGGATGTAATGCCCGTGATTTTTTGAGAAATTTTCGTGATTATCTCTATATGTGCTAATTTGATAATGATGATATGTGTTATACAATATACAATAGACTAGGTCTTAGATTAGGACTGAGAAAAAAATAAAATAAAATATATTTAAAATGCCAATGGGTCCTGTCGATCCTAGTGGAACTTGTTTTTTAAATACATTTATGAGAAAATAGCATTCTTAGAAAAAAATTTAAACAAGCTAGACAAAACATGGTTTAAAAGGATTTCATATGCAGTTGAAAATAATTTAGTTTGTATTTAGAGTCATTTTATTTAAAATTAAATTATAGTTTTGAAAGAATTGAAATCCAAAATAATAAATAAAGTTAATTAGAAAAAGAATTAAAATGGAATAGAAAAATCTAATATAACTAAATTGAATTAAATGGAAAAGGTCCATAGGTGAGCCATCCCATCCCATGGGACACCTCCTTGTTGAATTAAAAAAAAAACTAAGTCAAAGCTTTAAATTCAGAGGTCTTAAAAGTTACTAAAAATCTAACCATGTGAAGCCAAGTCAAAACTTACTAAAAACCTAAGGGAAAGCCTCCGAAGGGGGGTGGGGGTGGGGAGGACGTCCCATCATAGATATTTCAAGGATGGGGGCTAGAAATTTAGAAGGAAGAAGAGGGTATGAGAAAGGAAAAGTGGAAAAAGAAAAGAAAGAAAATAATAATAAAAAAAGGGTTTGACAAGATCAAACTTGCTTGCCAAGCAAGCAAGCTTGACCATAAGCAATATAAAAGGTTGAAAGCTTGACCAACCCAAATTAATATATGTTATATCTAGTATACAATATATACTATACATTATATATATATATATTACATAATACATATCGATCTAAGTCTATTTGATATAAAAAAAATAATAGAAGAGAAAAGCAAACTTGAAAATTTAAAATATAGGAAAGAAAATATAGATTATATCAAGGGCTCAAATTAGCCCAACCCTTGAACTAATCCATATGAGTGATCAAAAGGGAGGAGGGGCTCACACCCCTGCTATTTGCCCCTTTCTCATTGTTTTGAGTTTGCTCTCTCTATTCTCTCCTTCTCCCTCTTGCTTCTTCTTTCCACTTCTTCCTTTTTCTCTATCTTTCTTGTGGTTTTCGTCTTGTGCAAACCAAGAGGTGAACCTATGTACTTTGGTAGAGCAGACTGATCATCTAGACGCAGCCACCATATGATGCAGACAATTGGTTCGCTTGGGAGGATTGCTTTTTCTGATCGACAGGAGTGTTTTCACACAAAAAGTAGGGGGCTCTATTCTCTACTTGTAAATTGAAACTCGTAGATACAAGTTTATTATGATTTCTAATATAACAAACCCTGTACCAAACCCCCAATGCGTGGGATTGGTGTTGGATTTGTGAAAATTAAAATAGAGAGTGTTTTTGAAAGAAAACCCCTCTCAAAAATCATTTTTATTAAAAATTAGTTTTTCTTAGATTCAAATTATCAAGTTGTTTTAAAAGAAAAAAATTTTGTAAAATCTATTTTGGATTAGTGAGGAGAA
Organism: Nuphar pumila; assembly: GCF_984573655.1. Classification (NCBI taxonomy): domain Eukaryota; kingdom Viridiplantae; phylum Streptophyta; class Magnoliopsida; order Nymphaeales; family Nymphaeaceae; genus Nuphar; species Nuphar pumila. Next base: position 33,406,186 of record NC_143265.1, read on the forward strand.
ATTTAATCTGAATTTTCTAGCTAAAAATAAGTTTATCCCCTATAAAGAAGGATCTACTTGAAAAAGAAACGAATAAATTTATATATGTCGTGTATTATAATTTTTCAGAAACAAAACCATATTTGAATTAATGTAGGTTAAAAATTATTTGAGTTTTTGCGTAAATCTTAGTTAGAATTTGTGATATAGTATTCTTATGCATGTGGTATGCTGTTTATCATGTTTTATTATTTTTGTCATGGAAAAATATACATCTCTATGCTTGAAATTGTGAAAATACTAAAATTATTTATGAGAAAATAGGGTTTGGGAAGACGAATCAATTTTTTAGCCTAACAACTATGAAAATAAGTTTTGTCTATGATAGATTATGTAAAAATTATATGCTAATATTTTTGAGATTTTATTTAATGAGTTCATGTGAAAAAAAATGGAAATATGAATTCGAGTGGCCTATTTCTGCTCACCCGAATGCATATTACCCATTATTACGTATTTCTAGCCTGAGAACCGACCGATAAATCATTTGAATCTCTATCATCCAGAGGACTTTTTATGAACGATTTATTGTGTTGGAAAGCTAACGTAATTTTACAGAATGTATGAAATTTTGAGCTTTGTTATGAGATTGAGCACAGAACTGTGACAGTCAAAATAGGAAAGTATAGGCATGCACTAAATCGATCATATCTCCCTCATCCAGAGAATTTTTTATGAACGGTTTATGGCATCAGAAAGTGAACAGAATTAACTGCAAACTATAAAGTTTTAGCTGTGTCTGATAAATGTATGCTTTTCTATGATATTTGAAAATAGTCAGACAAAATTGAGGTCCGATGGGTTCTGAACCGACTAAAGGCCCAATTAGCAAACATATGTGATATTTCTACGGCTTTAGAGTATGTTTTGCAAACCGTATTATGCTGCATATCTACTTATAAAATAATTGCTATAAAGGGATTGAGCGCTCAACATGGGGCACAAATTAAATGAAATTATTGTGCACAGTTGAACAAAATGATTGTGCACAATTGAATAAAATAGTTATGCACGAAATGAGCTTTATTGCCACTTACTTTTGAACTATGTAAAATGAACTTGTGTTGTAAATGAATGTATATGCTAAATTTTGTATGACCACTGCATGCTCATAAATGAATGCAAAGTAAAAGAAATGTAATGACATATAAGTATTGTCTTGCATTTGAAGCATGTGCATCCATGAGCCCTGAAGGGGGTCGAATTGTATAAATATGATTCAATTGAGAGTTGCATGGAATCAATGAACTGAATGAGTTTAAACATGTAACACTAAACACTAATGCTTACAAGGAGAGGGTAAGCGGTACTATTCTAGCTTCATGAATACCATATTTGTGCACGGAAGGTTGCTCCTCACTAGTCACGAAGATAAGGAAACCCTCCACATTAGACTGCAGTGTGGATGAACAAAATCTCATGAGTAAAGTCTGATGCATCGGGATGGTGGTGTTGAGAGCTTCTCTTGCTCTTGGCGTCCCTCACCCGACATTGGTGAATGGTGCCCGGCTAGTCCAAAGCCATAATTGTTTGAAAGCACTGGTTGTGCCATGACCCTGGTCTAGGTTACTGCCTGTGTTTGTACCCACAAGGATAATAACTAAAACATAAAGTAAATATGCATTTAGTTAGGCATAGCATGCATCATTTAAAAAGAAACTTAATTAAAGATGTTAAATCCACTCATGCATACAATTCGAATTCCGCAATGGTAAGTACTTGCATTTTTAACTGCTTATGCATATTTTAAAACTTATGGTTAACTGTTTGCTTTTGATTGAAAGAGTTATGTAAATGAATGTTTGAAAAATCTCATAAAGCGTTATACCTATATATCCTTAGTGTGAGTATCAAATTATTCTTTTGCATGCATGTTTTAATTTATGTATATTGAATAGCTCTGCCCTATTGAGGACTTAATTGTTTGTCCCTATTATTATTTAATGTTTTCAGGTAGTGAATAGATGACCATGCAATGGTGGAAGGTTGTGATGGGGATTGAGCTATGCCTTTCCCATTTTTAGACTTTGTTTTTTATTGCGGGCATTTGCAAGTTGTCAAGATTCTGATATTCATTTAATTTTAAAGGACTGTTATTATTTAATTCAAAGTGTAAGGGACACTTAATTATTTTATGATGTTCAATTTAAATTCGAAGTATATTTGAAAATGATGTAATCAATATGTAATACGCTAAAGCTTTTATCCTGTTTGGAATTTCGCTATAATTTATAAAAAATATTATTTTTTACACGATTTTCAGTATAAAAATTTTGGTGTGTTTCATCCATGGGCTCCACTACTCATGCATATAAGAACATCAAACATCTAGTATGATATCATTACTTACTCAATAATATCTTTATTTTTTTCTAATGCAATCTAAGTAGGTCTAATGTTGGTTTACAGGTTAATTTTTTTGTAGAGTGGTTTGACTACGATGCTTACACTAATTAGGTATCATGTCCCGTGGATGATATTCCTCTACAAGAAAACATGTGTTTGTTAACTCAATTCGTACATGTACGTGTTCTTGACTTGGTATATGAATATTACAAGTTTGATTGTGTTATATTTGTCCTATTATACATGCAATACTTGGGCAAAAATATGAAAATTAATTTCACACAAGTACATGTTTATATGTCCTATTTTGTTATGTTTTTAGGATCTAAGCTATAGTTAGTTGTTTGCTAATCACTTTTCTTCAGGATAATGCAACAGAGCATATGGTCAAATTTTATAAATGCATGAGAAAACAAAAATAAGAAGAGGAAGTTGACCAAAAGAAGGTTGAGGAGGTGGCAAAAAAACAAAAAAAGATTGCAGTAGAAAGAAGAAGAGGAAGAGACATCGGATGATGAGGTGTCGAATAACTTTGTTTTGGAAGCTGAGTCATGGACAATTATGAGTCGTCACTGTGGATTACTATTGTGAATTTGATAGAATTATAAAACTGAATGATTTATTAATAAATAATTTGTTTTTTTTTGGGATGTAATTTGACACATTGGATATAAATTTGACAAAATTTCAGATGTTTAACTTAAGCTTAGGTGTATATTCTTTAAATGTTCAATATTTTATAAATTTTGAAATGTTTAACTTTAGTTCAGGTTGAATGTTCCTTAAATCTTTGATGTTTTATAAATTTTGGATGTTTTGTAAACTTTAATTATTTAATTTTAGTTCAAGTTAGAGGTTCTGTAAATTTTGGATATTTTATAAATTGTCTATAGTAATAAGGTTGTATTCCGCAAACATAAAAAATTCATAAATACATGTTACAGTTCACATGCGTATCATGTAAGAACTTAAGTAAAATAATGACATCTGCAAATAATAGAGTATATTTTCATATACATGATGTGAATTCTCTCAAGTTTGTAAATAATGGAATATATTCATATAAACGTCATGCGAATGTCTTGAAGTTCACAAATAATGGAGTACATTCTTATAAAAATCATGTAACCCTCGTTGTCCTCGCATCATAATGTGTGAATGTCCTCCATTTCATAAATAATGGAGTACATTCACATCATTGTGTGTAAATATCCTCCAATTTGCAAATAGTGGAGTATATTCGCATAAACATCATGCAAACCTCCATATCCTCACATCACAGTGTGAAAATGTCCTCTATTTCACAAATAATGTAATACATTTGCATCACTGTGTAGACATCCTTATCATCACATCACAGTGTGTGAATGTCCTCCAATTTGCACGCTATGATGTATGAATATCGTTCAGAAGTCACTATATATAGAACATTTAGAAAATCACATGTTATATATTCAAATCATATACAGTCATAAATTCATAGAACCAAAAATTCACCTATTATATATACATTAAATTCAAACATTCACACAAATCATATATATTTAGAAATGAGATTTAAATTCAAACATTATAACTTCACTCAAATTATATATCCATTCAAATTTATAAAAGTATTCAATTACGAAAGTTACAGGTATGCAAATACAAAAATATTCAAATTTAGAAATATACATTGAAGTTATAACATTCATACAAACAAAAATTCAATTATAAACATCAATTATAAAAGTAGAATGACTTAATTACAATTATTGTAATGATTTATAAAAGTAATAAAACTCAATTATAATTATTTCAAAAAGAAAAACCGGCTCGCATGAGTGGTTGAGTTTAGGTTGATCTTAGGGAACGGGAAAAATACTTTGTATTCCACAAATAACTAAGCTATTCTTTATTGCCTTAAAAAGAAAATTAATTAACTAAATAAATGAGAGTGCAGCCCCCTGCGGAGGGCTTAAACAAATAAAAATAAAGTGCCTTATTACAAACCCAAATTTAATTCAATAAAATAAAATAAAAGCCTAAGCTAAAAAGAAAAGGAAAGGTCTTCAGTGCTTTGAACTTCTAGTCCCTTTTTGTCTTCACTGCTTCCCTCTGTGAACCTCAGAGTTATTGTTATGTGATCTTTAAGCTCTTGTATTTTTCCCTCAGGTGATAAGGGCTATATACTGAAATGAAAGGGGACCCTGAGGGGCTCAAAGGGGCCTTTGAGAAGACCTTTTGGGGACCTCAAAGGGCTCTTTGGAGACACTTTTAAAGGTCTATCATACGATCAACCACTCTCCTGTAAAAATAAACAAATGAAACACAAAGATACGATGAAAAACTACAAAAATATTAAGGGTTAGTTTTACAAAAAATCACAAAAACATTAAATAAACTATAGAATAATACTACATTAAAAGACAAAATAACATAACTCATTCTATAACTAACTAAGAACTAACATGAATCAACTAACTAAAAGATAAATTAGCATAACTAATTAACTAACTAACAAGAGACAAGAAACAGGTTATGGAATTAACTAATGCAAATAACAAGAAACAAGAAACAAGAAACAAGAAACAAGAAACAAGAAACAAGAAACAAGAAACAGGTTATGGAATTAACTAATGCAAATAACAAGAAATAAACTAAACTAATTAACTAATAAAAGAAAATGTGAACTATAAAATAAACTAAATTAATTTAACTTAAATGCTATACTAACCAAATTCTAAAAAAGAATTTAATCAACTAATTAACAATGCAATCAATAAATTAACTAATTAACCAAAATCGATAATTTAATACAATAATGAAAATTGGCTAGTATAATTCAAATAATTTAATTTAAATAATTAATTTGCTGACATAAACTAAACTTAATTAAATTTAATTGATGCAAAAAAATCAGATTTAACATGGAAGTAAAACTAACTAATTGCCGAAATTTAAATCTACCTAAATCGGCTAATGTAATTTCTATAAAAAAAATGATAATCCACAAATAATAACTAAATTAAAATCTAAATGCTGGGAATATGAATTCTAGAAATTTAAATGAAGTAGACTAATTGTTAAACACAAAAAATAATTCTATTCTAATTTTCTAAAAGAAGAAAAAATAAATAATAAAGAAAATGATTAACTATCTACTCTACTTTATCGAACAAGAAATCTATCTATTCTACAGTCAAGAAAACTACAAAGCATCAATCAATGAAACTAAATTAACATGTTAAAACAACTAATTAAGAGATAAACAATTAATTAATTTGTTAATATCAACTAGAAAATATCAACTTTAATTAATCCAAAAAACAAAACAATATAAAGAAAAAATGCAGACTATGAAAAACGTTATTTAATAAAAGTGATTCTATTAAGTTATTTCTAATTAAACTAATTCCTAAATTAAACTAATTAACTAGAAGCACAACAATAAATGTGAATAAAAAAATAGAGTAAACCTATGATTATATACTTGTACGCAATCCAAGAAAAATAATTATTTTATTATTTTCTATTTTTTTTCTTTTTCAAAAACAAGAAACAATGAATGATATGATATGCTGAAATTAAATCATGCAATATGTCATGGAAATGATGAAAAGATAATTACAATGCATGCTATGAGACTAAATTATGGAGAAATGTGGCGAAGAAGAATTTGGTCTTTACCTTTGCAATTGAACGAACTCCACTCTCTCTTCGACAGAGGGGATGTGAGGAACCGACGACGATGAGGTTTAGAAGGAGTGAAAAGCATAAGGAGAAAGAAGAAAGAGGTAGGCAACTAGTCGATCAAACAAGGGGGAGAAAGGAAGAATGAGAGCTAGAGAGGAGAGAGAGAGGGGCGCAGGATACAGAAAGGGAAAAACATTTTCTCTTCCTCAAACCAGACTATTTATAGTCTTCTAATTAGGTTTTGAGAAATTATTTCAAAAAGAGTCCAATAATTTTTCAATATTTTCAAAAGGTCTCTCTTTTAAAAAGTAATTTCTAAAAACATAATTATTTTTTCCTAATTATTCCAACAAGGCTTAAATTTGCTCAAATTCCAATTTTGATAAAAATGTAAAAACCTTGGTAAACAAGCATTTTTAATAAATTATCATACATGATCATGTATGAAAATGTATGAATTTACTTATAAAATTATGCATGATCAAATTTTTCCATGCTTATTATTTGCTAGTCTTCAAGCAAATTGGCCTAACAAAATAAAAATAAACTAAAGAAAACAAAAATCTAACTCACTTTCATAGGAATCTCGGTTGCATTTAGCATATGCAACAAGCCCTTTAAACCCCTGGGTTACCCTAGTGGACCCTTTAAACCCCTGGGTTACCCTAGTGGACGAGTAAGGTCTCGTGAGGGTTTGCAGTGATACTACCCACAAACATCTCTGTCATGTATGCATAAAGATTTAAATTCTAAAAAGCATTAGGCAACTAAAGAGTTTGTTTTCGCAAATATTTCATGACATTATACTTTCAAAACAAAATTAGAGTCTTTTACATACCACCACAGAGTAAAATTGTTTCTTGTACTTTTCTGAGAAAACCATAATCATTTATACTTTACTCTTGCAAATCAAATATATGCATGTCATTATTTACTTATCTTCACATATATATTTTCTGCACAGATTTTCTCAATACTTATTCTTAAGTGATGAACTTTTTTTTTATACTCTTTCTTTTCTTAGATTTTCAAAATTTCACACTTTTTCTTTCTTTTTGTTGAGCATTATATCAAATTTTTAGTTTTCGTGACTCATGTAACAAGCTTTGGGTAAGTGACTCCCAGGCCAGATGACCTTAGGGCACAAGATACAAAGTATCCCTTAGACTTAATTGCTTGAGTCACTAGACCTTCAATTTTTATAGTTTTACGTATAGATTGCTTCTTGTCATGTACAATGTCAACATTTATTAGGATCTCTACAAAGTTCATGTAACGGGATTTGGAGCCGATGGCTCCCAAACCAAATGGCTTTAGGGCAAAAGGTGTAAACACCCCTCAGGCTCTACTTGCTTGAACACAATAGGCCACAAATATTAACTTAGAAAAAAAAGTGACTTCCTTCGTTATCCTTTTCGACATGAAAATCAAACACTTCAACTTCTGTCTGAGCCCAACTACTAGGGGATACAAAGAGATAAAAAAACTAAATGTATGCTCTTTTTCACTTTTTGAGCTCTTATTTTCAATGTTGTTCATTTGCATAGTTTTTAAAACTAAAACTATGCATATTCATACTTATGATTCAAAATAAACTCTAACATGCATTTATCGTCATTTCTATGAAATCCACATAAATTGTGGAGCTGAAAAAATCTTTAACAATATTAGATTACGTAAAACATTCATATAAGGTCAAACTCATTCCTTAAAAGCTCATTTTTTATGAGTTTTGATCAATGTGCAAGTACAAACTCAAAAAAAAATTAGGTGTGCAAACTACACCCTCCGCCATGCTTGAATAACACTGTCCTTAGTGGCACTCCCCCATGCTTGCATGAAACTATATGAATGCACATGAGAACAACATAAATAGGAGGAAAGTAAAAGTCACCTAATCTACTCTGTGAAATCTTACCTGATGTTGCATTGTACTAGCTCTACAAAGATTTCACCTGTCTCCATGCTTATAACTCATAAAAAATGCATAAAATATAATGCATACATGATCTATCCTTCATGCTCATGAACAAAGAAAATGATCGAAAAACAACAAAACTACTAATATCACAACACTAATATGGGCTTGTAAACACCTCAAAATTTTCAAACTGTTCCGGACATCTCATTTCATAGGTGCCAAATTCTTTGCAGGGTAGTGTCGAGTCTCACCCATAGGTTTATCCCAGTCTAGAGACCAGTTTACCCCATTGCTGATAATAAAATTATCATTTTACCCCTGAGTCACCCTTAGCCCTTCGCCTATCAAACTTAACCAAGCTCATGCTAAGTTCAGAAGAGTTAGAATGTCAGTCATTTCTAGCTTCCCTGAGCTCACGATGAGCAGTGTCAGTCCATCTCAGCTAAAATTAGCTCATTTCTCACGAAATAAGCTTATTTTTAGCTTGAATTTTAGCCATACCATCCCCGAGTCACCTGAATCCAGTAGATCCTATTCTCAGGAGTCTAATCTGAGTTCATCAAGAGTTTGAATGGTCTGGTTCTAGTTCAAAGTCACTTTTCACATACTCGAACCTTCAATTTAGCTCATTTAAGCTCAATTCAGTCCAAATTGAGCTAACCTCAGCTGGTTGAGTTAGTGTTCTAGCTTCAGAATTAGTTCATCTGAGTATAATTGGCTTTGGTTTTAGTTCATTCTAATCCAGTCCAATTCAAATTAGTTCAGACCAGTTTAGTATCGTGTTTCTACCCCTACAGGGAAAAAACAAAAAAATACAAATTTCTTCCAGATACTGTTTCTGACATTTTTCTAAACTGAGACAAGTCCCAATTTGGACTCAGATCAATTTTTTCATTTGATATTTTATCAATATCCGAGATCCAATCCATTTCACTTCAGATAGCGAATCCAATGCTGGATCTGGTATCCAATTTTCACCCTGGACCTAGATTTTTCATCTGATTCATTCTATAATCCATATTCAGAGTCTAATTTATTCATTCAACCTGAAATATCTCATCGGATATTCAGGATCCAATTAATCATTTCGGATCCATTTCAGTCTGGATCCACCTTCTGATCAATTCAAAAGGTTAATTGAATAGATTTCTAAACTCAGAATCATCTAACATCTAAGATTCAATTTAACTTCTTAGATTCTGATTCAGACCCAAGATCTAATTTCATCCTCTGAATTGGATTCAAGATTCAAAATCAAAATCCCAATTTTTATTATGAATTTGGGGTTTTTTCATCTTCAATTCTTCAGAAATCCATTTTCAAGGTTCGATTTCCATTTTTGAACCAATTTTCTTCAAATCGAGATCCAGATCCAATCTTTTTTAAAACATCAGATCCAAATCCATTTCAAAATTTAATTTTTATCCTAATTTCAAAATCAATCTTTTCATTTCAAATACAAATCAATCATTTTGCAAAAATCTTTTAAAAAATACCTTGGATCCAGTTCTTAATTCAATCTGGATTTTGAAATGTCAAAATGGATCCAGATCCTGTTTTAAAATTCAATTTTTATTCAAAATCAATTTGGAGATTTCGAATTCAAAATCAAAATCTAATTTTTACCCCCAATTTTAAAATAATCTTTGAATTTCAAAAACCAAAATCAATATTTTTGCAAAAATTCTCAAAATTCAATCTGGATCCGGTTTTTGCCCAATTTGAATTTCATAAATCAAAATTGGATTTTTGAATCCAATTATTTCCAAATTCCTCTTTTCATTTCTCATATTTTATTTCTCTTTTTTAAAATAAAAAAGAAAAAAATTTTGTTTTCAAAGAGGGGCACCACTTGGCATTTTCAAGATTCAAAATCAAAATCATTTTTTTCAATATGCCTTTAAAAACCCCTTTACTTTTAAAATCACACATGGGCATCACTTGCCATGTGATGCCATGTGTCAAATTTTTAAATAAAAGTCTATTTTGCCCATTTATGAAAGTTAAAAAAGACACACATGGGCACCCTCTTGCAAGAGGGTTCCATGTGTCAACCTTTTTGGCAAAAGGGCAACTTTGCCCCTTTTAAAAACAATAAAGTACCCACATGGGGTTGGCGCCAACCCCATGTGAGCCCCCTTTGCCACATCAGCCCTAGGGCTTGGAAATATCTCAAATTTGAGATGCCCAAAGTGCCCCTAAAGTAGGCTATAAATAGACCCCTTGGGGTCTCTCTTTTCCATAAGTTGAAATTTTGAGAAATTGAGAGAATCAAAAGCATTCTCTCTTTCTTCCCTTTTCTCCTCTCTCTCTCTTTCCTTCCTTTCTCCATGGAATTGGCGCCAAATAGGGAGAAGAAGACCCCTCTTCAGCCCAAAGGTAAAGTCCTTCTCCCTTTTGATTTTTTTTATTTCTTTTCCTTTCTTTTCTTTTTGCCATTTTCGATTTTCTTAATTAGATCTTTTCTTTTTTTTAATTTCTTTCTAATTTCAATGTAGATCTATCTTAGTTCCATGTAAATTTTTATTTTTATGTTTTGATCCATTCAATTTTCTATTTACTTTATGCATTTTCATTCTAGCCATTTAGAATTAAGATTTGATCTTCAATAGATCAAATCTCACATTCAATGAGCTAAATCAATTTCAATTTATGCCTCAATGCTTTCAATTTGATTTTTAGATGTTTTAATTTCATTTTTTGCATCATTTTCATCATCTTTCATGATTTGAAATGATAGATCTCATGTTTGATCCTTGGATAAATTCATTAATGAGATTCTATTCCATTCAATTATGTTGAGATGATATTTTCAATTATGATCCATTTTTGCTTTCATCATTTCTTATATAATTAGATGTTATTTTGATCTGATTTTTTTACTGCATCTTCATGCATATGTTTCAGGATCTCCACCAAAAATCAGATCAATCTAAGTTGATTTGTCCCCCTTTAAAAATCAGGATTCGGATCCTGCCATTTGGCTCGTCCGAATTTGGCCTAAAATTAGCCCAACTTGTTGGAGTGCTTTCTCCCTAACTAGAAATGATCTTTCAAATCTGTAAAATGGAATGTCTTCAGCATTGAGTCTAATTTGTTCACATCAATTTGCATCAATTTATATGGTGTTTTCATAATAGATTTTTTTTAAAATAGCAACCCTAGTATACTATGCCACTTTTAGGTATAGTTTTTAGTCAATTTTGTCAGAGTCATATCTCTCTAATGGGAGATCATTTTTGAAATATATAAAAAAGATTTTCTTCATCTCATTGTCTAGTTCATCTTAGTAAAAGTTCAGCCATTTATATGAAGTATTTTTATTTCTTTTGTATTTTAAGTCAAAACCCTGTCTGTTTGCAATCTCAGGCATTGCTCAGGCTCAAGACCAACTTGTGGCATTCATATCTCCCTAATGGGAGATCATTTTTCAAATATGTAAATAGAAGTTTTTTTCTTAAAATTTCTAGTTTATGCATGCCAATTTTCATAAACTTTCATCAACTTTTAATCTGTCATTTGAATAAAAAACCAGAACACTATCGATTGTTTTTTACAGGCTTTTACAGATTTTTGGCAAACTTGATCAGATTGGATCTCCTCAATGGGAGAACAATTTCTAGATCTATAAATTGGAGATTTCTTTTCTGAATGTCTAGTTTATCTCTATAAATTTTTAGAATTTTTTATGAAATTTTCATATCAGATTCTGATCGAAAATCTGAACCCTTTCATTTTGCCTCATTAAGCATTTTTTAAATTTTATCCCAACTTGTTTAGATGTGTCCTCTGTAATGAAAACTCATTTTCAAAATATGTAAAAAGATTTTTCTTTTATTTTTTAGTCTAGTTTATCCATATAAAAGTTCATAAATTTCTATGGTCATTTGACCCTTCTTTCATTTTATTTTTCAGAACCGATTTTACAAAAGGCATTTTTTTGTTAAAATGAAGTTACATTGAGCATTATAACACTTTTAAATTCAATTTTCAAATACAATTCATGTATTTAATGAATTGAAAATGATTTTTATCAAGTTAGAATACCTTAACTTCATTTTAAACAAATTTTAAAGTTTATTTTCTTTTTATTTCAAATTTTTTGAATGTATTTTCATTAAAACTTCAATTTCAAGGTTAAATTCATTTTGAATTCAAGTTTTAAAATAGATTTATATGTTTTAAACCCCAATTTTGAAAATATAAAACTCCAAAACATATTTTTGAAATACTTTTTCAAAGGTCATACATCATTTGCATTTATTTTTAATTTCTTTATTTATTTTTGTGGCATAAAAAGACTAATCTTGGCTTTTTATTCAATTTTTCAATAATTGAAGAAAATCTATAAATGCCTACATTTATTTCTAACATGTTTGCTCATTTTGCATGATTTTCTCTTTCTTTTATTTTTAATTATTGTAATTCATTCAAGGTTTGTAATAATTAAATTAATGAGAATTTTTATTTTATGCTTAGTTTAGAATGAATGGGCATATAGATTAATTCTATAATTGATTTGTTGCATTTTATTTTTTTTATTTTTAATACACTATGGAAAATATGAATGACACATGCACTATTTAATAAAGGATAAATAAAACTAAGTAAAGTTTATATTTTCAGCCCTAGTCGAAATACGAATAATACTTAGAGTTATTATTCTTTATTAAAAAAAATTGACCTATACTTTTAGGTTATTTTCGAAAATCATTTCTTTTATGAATAATTCTCTTTTCTTCCTTTATTTGAATTAATATAAATGTTAATTCAAAATGTATTTGTGGCCCTAATCATGAATATGTCAAGAATTATTTTTGTTTTAATTCTATAAAGGCACAAAATCTTTTTCTTTATTAGAATTTTAAATAAAGATTAATTTAAAGTATATTTATGAACCTAGTCATGAATATATGAAAATTAATCTTGTTTTAATTCTATAAAGCATAAAATTCTCTTTAAAATTCAAATAATTTTTCAAAGAAATATCATATTCATCATTTAAGATAGAATTACATCATTTTTTTAAATTATTTCAAGTTATTTTTAAATTTTCAAGTGATTTTTGAAATAATTTTCAAAAACAATTTTCATTTAAAATTTCAAAGTCATTTTCGATTTTCATTATCAAATTCAAAGTTATTTTTCAATTTTATTTTCAATTTCATCCAATTTCAAATATCAATTTTCAATTTTCAATTTTCAATTTTCAATTTTCAATTTTCAATTTTCAATTTTCAATTTTCAATTTTCAATTTTCAATTTTCAATTTTCAATTTTCAATTTTCAATTTTCAATTTTCAATTTTCAATTTTTAGCATTTTCGAATTTCAAATTTCAACTTTGAATTTCATTTCAATTTCAAATATCAAATTCAATTATTTATTTATTTCAAAATTTCAAATTTCGAATTCTATTTTCATTTCAAATTTTCCATTCTAAAATTTCAATTCTGAATTTCATTTCAATTCTCAATTTTAATTTCAAATTAAAATTCGAATTTCGTTTTGAATTTCCAATTTTAAATTCCAATATCATTTCCAAAATTTTAATTTGAATTTTTAATTTTCAAATTCAATTACATTTTTAATTTCAGATTTCATTTCTTTAATTTGTAAATCCAAAGTTCAATCTTAATTTCCAAATTTCAATTCTAATTTTGATTTTCAATTTTTTTTTTTTAAAAAAGTCCCAAATTTCAAATTCGATTTCTAAGTTCAGTCCTGATTTCAAAAATCAGTTCTAATTTCAATATTCAATTTCAAACAATTCAGATTTCAAATTTTAAAATTCAATTTTAACTCTTAAATTCAATCTCAAATTTCATTTACATTTCTCAAATTCAAACTCTGATTTCCATTTCAAATGCTATTTCCAAATCAAATCCCATTTTCAAACACTAATTTTGATTTCAACTTTAATTTGAAACTTCAAATTTTCAATTCATACTCAAATCCATTTTAGTTCCAATTTTCCAATTCAGATTCAATTTTTAAACTTCAGAATCATTTCCTAAGGGATATTTTCAAATCCATTTTCAAATCACTTAGAAAAATCTAATTTTCTGAAATATTTCTAAAAGCATGCATCATATCTTCCTCAAAAACCATAGCACAATCATGATTCTCTGTGCATTTTTAGTACTTAGAATAATTTCTCAGACAAATTTGATCATAGCAAATGCATAAATTTGATCCTTGGTTCAATTACCCTGGTAAAGGCACCAGGAACGGTTGAACCTCGTATCGACGAGCGAGCCCCGTCTCTCCATTTTCCCGCAAAATTTCAAAATGGAGGCGAGTTATTTCAAAATCTTTTTTCCAAAGGTCAAGTGGACCTTAAGAGAGTTTTTCCTTTAAAAAAAGAAAGGAAAATTTTTGCAACGATCACAGGTTTGGGGCCCATGATGGGACTCATCTTCGTATGGTCGAATTTCTGCCTTTGCCTTGTTTAAATCTTGTCTAAATCATTATTTCATAAATGTCAACTTCATTTTCACGCATAACTTAGGAGCCTAGACTCTGACCCAGCTGACATAATGCATATAGGCTTAAGTAGACCGTGATTGGATTCAAATGATCTAAGCCTTAGAGTTAGGATCAGGTCCTACAGCCATTCCAAAACTTGTGCATTTAGAGTCAGCTTTTAGGGAATGTTGTTTGTGCATCCTTGTTTGTATAGCTTTATCATAATTTTGTGATACTTACTTATTTCTTATATTTCCTTACACTTATGAGAATAATTTTTCTCAAAACCCTGGATACTCCTTTCAAAATGTCACTTCTATTTTCAAAATCTAGGTGTATATTTTCTTCGCTCTTTATTTGTTTGTATCAATTTTTTTTTTCAAACCCTGGAAATCCTTTTCTAAATTCTCCTCTGTTTTCCAAAAGTCAAGGTGATTTTCTTTCTTTTTTCCCTTCTTCTAGATCTCGAATTTCCAACCTTATTTTGATCCTACATGCTATTTTTTTCTAAAAAATCATGTATCTTTATTTTCCTCTTTCCTTTTCTCCTGAATTTTAATCCCTATATTTCAATATTGTTTTCAAATCTCTTCACATTACTTTTCTCATGTTTTTCGATAAATCCCCTGATTATTGTAGTGGGAAGCTGTCAGCCCAAATCTTCTATTTTCTTGTTCATTCTTTCATCAGAGTTGACGACCTTGCTGTGAACACCCCAATTTTTTCAAAGATTTACAAAATGACCCTTTTGCCCCTGACTCCATCTTCTGAGAAATCAAAGCAAATTCTTCAGACTTTCTGGATTAAAAACCATATTCATCCATTCAAAATCGTTTTCAGGTTCGAATCCGGTGCTTTAAATCCATATTTCCTTAAAACCTGGATCCTAACCCATTTCTGAAGAAATTTTCTCAAAACAGTTTCTAAATTCTCAGAAAGATTCCCTTTTGTAAATATTTTTGCAAAAACACAAAAAAAATTAGTTTTAACCCTTGATTTCTAGTAAAACTTTAGGATTTTATTCTAAAAACTACAAAAAAATAGAAAAATAACATAAAAAATCAAAAATTGAGAAAAGCTACGCGAAAAATGAATGACTTTAAGCTTCTTAAAATTGTTTTTGCTAAAAACCTCATTTTGGAAAACCATTTTATAAAAATTCCTTTTTTAAGGGGACCTCCTTTTTGAAATAGAGAAGATTTGCAACGGTTGCAGGCTCGCTGCCCCTCTCTGTCGTCCAATTTTCAACAGCCTCCCCTCTCCTCAACCTTCGATCCTTAACGGCCTCCTCTCTCGAGTCTTCCACGCCCTCCTTAAGAAGAGACCCCGATCCCCTTTGGGGGATCATCCATTATTCTTCCGAATATCCATTCCCTGTCTCTGGCATCCATCTCCTTTATCAGCATCCACTTCTTCCCTGGTGAATATCGATCAAACGCCGAGTTTCTCTGCAAAAACCATCACAACCCATCTTCTTTAAGCTACACCCATTACAATCCACCATCATCGGTGATCGAGTTCTCCTTCCCATCCGTCTTCTTTGAAGCAACAAGCCAATTTCCTCCAACATCCATTGATTCTTCTTCCCGGAAGGCATCAAAACTTCTCTACAAATCCATCGACAACATCCAATTTCGACCCCATCCGATCGATGTTTTCCCTGTTGAATCCGGGATTGACAATCATTCTCCTTCTTCCCACACTTGATCAAGCAAAGAAAATTCTGTAGCAGAGAGAAGCAGGACGACCTTCTTCTCCATTCGGTTTGAACGGAACCCTGCAGCCGAGCTCCTCTTTCACCCAAAATTTTGCAATAACAGGTAAAGTAACTACCCTACTCTCTCCTCCTATTCTCTTCAAATACTTTGTTCTTTTCATTTTCCAGCATTTTCTGATTCGACCTTCCTTGCTATTATGTATTTATTCTTTTTTTTTATCTGCATCTTAAGGCACAATAGGTAGGGACCGGTCTGCATATAGCAGTACCGACCCACCTGCGTGCTAAATCAAAGGAACACAGTCATTCCAACATTCGATTTATTTTACTATTCCTTCCTTCTTTTGATTGTGGAACCTCAATGGTCGTATATATATATATGCTGATCCTCCCATTATGATTCTGCAATTTTTTTTTTTCTGCTATGTTCGACTTTGTTGGGATTCCTTGATTCATTGTTTCGTTAAACTTATATTTCCCATGATATTGTTCCTGACAAATTTCAAATATCTGGGCAACAAAGATTCATACCCTTTCTTCAAATTTCTTAGTTAATAACATTTGAAGCAAATGGAGTTATGTTTTAGATTCAGAATGATGTAAACTACTTCTTATGTATATCTTTCGTCTTGTACTAACCCTTTTTTTTTTTTTAGGAAATATGCAATGTTATCCATTTTGTGAGATTAGAAATTTTGTAATTGCAATGCAATTCGATGTAATAGATAGATCTTAATGAGAATTGTCATCTTGTTCTGCATTAGAATAGAATATATAAGCATAAACTTGTTTGATATCATTTTTACTTTTATTTCTCAAATTCTCACAAATGGCTACACGAATGGCACGTGCACCATTTCGTAAGAGGTAAATTAATCCTAAGTTGATGATTTACATCAATGGCCATAGTCAAGGTGTGGACAAAACTTAGGATTTTTATCTTTTACGAAATAACACTGGATCCACACTGGATCCGTTTTCAAAATTCATCATATTTTCCTTAAATATTTTCTTCTTTATCAGAATTTAACTTAAAATTAATTCAAAATATATACCAATGGCCATAGTCAGGGTATATTGAGAGTTAATTTCATTTTAAATTCTATAAAAGCACCAAATGTGTTTCATTCTTCACCTGAATTTAAATATAGATTATTCTATAATACATTCAATGACCATAGTCAAGGATGCATTATATCTTCAATCTTATTTTAATTCATTTAAAGAATGGAATAGCTTTTCAAAATCCAATTTCAAAAATTTAAATTCATTCATCATTTAGGATAGAATTGCATCATATTTTTAAATTTTCTTTTTCATAAAATCCAAGTAATTCTTTCCTTCATTTCTCAGATCAAATCCTATTTATAAATTCAAATTCAATTCTATTTCTCAAAAGGATTCAAGAATTCAATTTCAAAGTCCCATTTGACTTTAAAACTTCAGAATCATCTTGTATTTCAAATTCCAAATTCTATCTTAAATTTAAAAATCCAATTTAACTTTGAAATTCATTTGTATATTCAAGATTCAATTTCTAAAATTCATTTTCCAAGTTTAAATTAAACTTGAAAGTTCTTGATTCATCTCCTGAATTTAACTCCAAATCCATTTTAGGATCCAGGATTCAACACTCATATTGGATCTCAGACTTCAGATCCAATTTTCTTATAGGATCCAGACTCCAATTTCACTTTGGGTCTTAGACTTCAGATCCAATCCCGTTTTTAGGATCCAGAATTCGACTCCACATTGGATCTCAGAATACAGATCCAAATCCATGTTAGGATCCAGAATCCAACTTCACCTTAGATCCCAAATTACAAATCCAAAATCCATCCTAAGATCCGAAATCCAACTCTACTTTGGATCTTAAACTTAAGATCCAAATCCATCTTAGGATCCAAAGTCCAACTCTACATTGGATCTCAGACTTCAGATCTAAATCCATCTTAAGATCCAGAACCCAAATTTACATCGGATCTCAGATTTCAAATTTTAAATCCATTCTAAGATCCAATTCCATTCCTAAATTCTAGATTTCAAATCCAATTCCATTTTCAGATCTCGTCTGAATCCATTTCTACTTTCTATATCATTTGAATCTCTCAAGCCTGTCCTGATTTCAAATCTCAAGATTACATTTTCAAATTTCATCTTCTTTTCCTAAATCCATGATTAAATTCAAAGTCCATTTCTGACTTTGAAACTTTATCTCCTTTCATTTTTAAAAAAAAGCTTCTAGTCATTCCTTCTCATTTATTTTCCCAACTCTGATTTATTTCAAAGACTTAGAACTTCTCTGATCTATCTCAAGTTCTAAGTTAGATTCAATCATTTCTTCACTCCTTTACCAAGTTCTTCTCAGAATACTTAGAAATTTTCAAAATGTCTTTCAAAAAGAGCATGCATCCTTGCATTGCACAAGCATGATTCTTTGTGCATTTAAAGTTAGAATAAATTCTTAGATTATATTTAGGCAAAGAAAAAGGCATAGATTCGATCCTTGGTTCGATTACCCCTGGTAAAGGCGCCAGGAACGGTCGAACCTCGTACCGACGAGCGAATCCCGTCTCTCCATTTTTCCCGCAAATTTTCAAAACGGAGGCGAGTTATTTTCTAAATATTTTTTCAAATAAAGGTCAAGTGAAAACCCGCAAAATAGTTCCTCTTCTCTCTCTTTCTTTCTTTCTTTTTCTCGTCTCTCTTTATTTTCTTTCTTTTATCCTTCTCCCTTCAAAAAGGAGGAGAATAGAGGTTAGAAAAGGAAAAGAGAAGGAAGAGAGAGAAACCATAAAGAGAGGAAAAATTTTGCGATGATCACAGATCCAGACTCCAATTTCACTTTGGATTTTAGACTTCAGATCCAGTTCCATTTTAGGATCCAGAATTCAATCACATGTTGGATCTTAGACTTCTGATCCAAATCCATCTTAGGATCCAGAACCCAATTTTATCTCGGATCCCAGATCTTAAATCCATCTTTAGATCCAATTCCATTCTCAATTCTAGACTTCAAATCCAATTTCATTTTCAGATCTCATCTGAACTCCCTAAATCCATTTTTATTCTTAAATACCATTTGATTATCACAGATCCATTCCAAACTTAAAAATCCAAATTCAATTCCATCTCAAGTATTCATTTCCTTTTCTAAATTCAAATCCAAAATTCAAAGTCAATTTTGACTTTGAAACTTCATTTCCTTTCATTTCAAAGCTTCAAGTCATTTTTTCTTATTTATTCTTCCAAATCCTGATTTACTTTAAAAACTTAGAACTTCTCTGATCTATCTCAAGCTCTAAGTTAAATTCAATCATTTCTTCATTCCTTTACCAAGTTCATCTCAGAATACTTGGAAATTTTCAAAACATCTTTCAAAAGGAGCATACATTCTTGCATTGCACAAGCATGATTCTTTGTGCATTTAGAGTTAGAATAAATTCTTAGATTATATTTAGGCAAAGCAAAAGGCATAGATTCGATCCTTGGTTCGATTACCCCTGGTAAAGGCGCCAAGAACGGTCGAACCTCGTACCGACGAGCGAATCTCGTCTCTCCATTTTCCCGCAATATTTTCAAAAACGGAGGCGAGTTAAATTTCTAAATATTTTCAAATTTAGGTCAAGTGAGACCGCGCAAAAGAGTTCCTCTCTCTCTTTCTTTCTTTTCTCTTCTCTTTCTCTTTTTCTCTCTTTTGTGTTTCTCCCTTCAAAAAAGAGGAAAATAGAGGTTAGAAAAGGAAAAGAGAAGGAAGAGAGAGAAACCAACAAGAGAGGAAAAATTTTGCGATGATCACAGTTTTGGCGACCGTGATGGGACTCGTCTTCGTCCGGTCGAATTTAATGCCTTTTCTTTTGCTTTAATATTATCTAAGTCTTTATTCTACATATGTCAGCTATATTTCCATGCAAACCTTAGGGGCCTAGATTTTGTCCTAAGTTGACATCATTGCATATAGGATTTAAGTATGGTTTGGTAGGACCATATTGAGGATATTATTCCATGCTCACATTAGACTTAGGTTTGAAATACAACTCTCCTCAATTCTAGGGATTGAATGCAAAACAATGTATGCAAGTGTATGCTTCTCTTCATTTTAATCTATCTCTTTAGGACTTGCATTAGAGACATCTGATTTCTTGCATGTTGAGCATATTTTGAAAACCTCCCTACCTAACTTTGTCCCGGTCTTCACGTTGCTGGGCTGTCTCACTGAACCATATTTCGGTTGAGAGCCTCACAACTGGACCACTTATTTGGGTTCGCGCCCCCCTACCACGTACCTAAGGGCCATAGTCCGAGGTATATCGGTAGGTGCTCAAGGATGTTGGGAAGCCATTACCTTAGAACCGAAGAGATATCTTATATGCCACGTACTTCGAGCTTCGGCTTGAGTATATCAGCGTACCTTGATTGGAATCAGATGATATAAATCTTAGAGTTAGGATTAAGGTCCTATCAGCCATTTCAAATATTGCATTTAGAATCCGCCTTTAGGGAGTGCTGTGTGCACATCTTTGTTGGTGCAGCTATGATTATGCGATGTTTTCCTTGTATTCTCTTATATATCGAACCTCTTTCAAAATCCTGGATGTACTGTTTAAAACTTCCTCTATTTTCAAAAACCTCGGGTGTATATTCCTCCTTTATCTACGTTCTTTTCTCTTTTATGTCAATCTTTCTTTAAAAACCCTGGAAATTCTTTCTTCAAAAATCCCTTGATCTTTTTACAAAATTTCCAGAAAACTATGTCTATCCCTTTTCTCTCATCAAAAGTCTATTCGTAAGTCCTGCATCCTAATTCTCTTCCTCTTTTGCCTCAGTATCAGTCCGATGGCATCCAAATCTCTCGATGCTATCTTTCCCGAGGATCATGTCTACTATCAAATAAGGGATGGAACCCCAGATCATCGGGTCATCCATTCTCGTACCTTCTTCCCTCGATGGTACTATTCTTGGTTCACCGCCTTCTCGCGTATGTTCCCAGACCATTTGGATGACTGTGGATTGGAGATGGCATCGGCAGTTGGCAAGCGAACCATCAACGACAGTCTGATTCAAGCTTTGGCAGAGCGGTGAAATCCGCGTACCTGCACGTTTTGGTTTCCATGGGGAGAGATGACTTTGCTAATGGATGAGTTCAGTGACATCATGGGATTGCCAGAACCAGCTGGTCAGCCAGATGACCCGGTCGAACAACAATTCTTGATCAATGTCAAAGGGATAGATGTTCGAGAAGCATTGGCTAGAGCTACAGGGAGCAGATCCTGGCCTCTCACAGAGATCAACGGAAGTCAGTTCATCGATCTGTTCGAACTCTATCTCAAGTATGGGGCCTACGAAGAAGTCGATACCTTATCTCGAGCAGCAAAAGAAAGAATTCAGCATGCCATGGTCCTATGCACAGTGGGGCTGGCATTCTTTCAGGATGGTCAAAATTTCATCGATGTCAGAGTCTCCCAACTTTTTCGAAGATGGGGAAGCAAGCAGACCCGTCAGCTTTCAGTATCCATGGCAGCTCTAGCCTTTCTCTACAGAGGTTTAGCTCATTTCGCCCTCGGAGAAACCATTTTGGTGGAAGGATGCACTTATGCCTTGCAGTCTTGGTTCCTGCGACATGTGCCATCAAAAGCCAGCTCTTTCAGGTTCAACAGCAAGAAGTCGAAGTCCGCCATTCAATATCGAGCTTCGATTGAGAATCTGCACCAGGAGGAGATCCTTTGGGATTACTTCGACAGACAAGAGTCGGTTCCTCGCTATACTTATGCTCGTAACAAGCGCTACAGATTGCTTGGTCCTTTCTTCTGTGTCGACTATCAGCCAGAGAGATGCCTCAGACAGTTCTCGCAGCGGCAAGTTCGAGCCAACGTTCGCTTCCCAACCGGCAACATGCCAGAGTTCGATCTACGGTCGGATCAGTGGTCTGGAGCATACCACGTCGCCAAATACACTTGGGATTCCTTCATTCCTTTGTCTATATTTCCTGGATCCAATGTATCTTTTGAATATTGGGAATGGTGGCGAATTGTGTGCCCACCTTCTCTTTGTATTTGAATTCGTCATCAATAAAATGCGACTTTTGTTCTGTCGAAAAAGCTCTTTTTTGCCAAATGATTCTTTTATGTTGTGAATGGTCACAATTCCCATGACCATCTCATCCCTAATGATGAGACATTTCCCTCTGTTTCTTCTGTAAGTATCCCTTATCATGATGGATGACCTCGCCTAGGTAATAAGGCGCATTTTTCCTCGTTATCACAGAATGGTAACGCAATTATCACAAGCTGTATGATGACCCGATCCCTGGTGATGGGATAATCTGTTTAATTGTCTATCAAAGTCCCTTCGTTCTCGTCTTTGTCTCAAAAGTCGTGTTTACAAAAAGATCTCCCGTGCTATAACCATTCCTTCACCTTCACAGGGGGGGAAATCACTGGCATTGGCAAAATGGTCGTAACAAGGGCAGGAAAAGAAACAGTTCCTCAACACAGCGACAGTGAGGCCGAAGGGATGGATTCTCCCAAATCAGTCAGGAGACAGAATTAGAATCAAGCAGATGATATAGATCCTGCCATGTATAATCTGTTCAAAAGAATGATGACCAAAATGATGTCAGAACAGGCGGAGGCCAGTCAGAAAGAAGTTGCTCCAAAAAGCAAGCCAAAGAAGAAGGCTGTGAAGAAACCAGTCAGGATTATTAGAAAGAAAGTACAGCCTGACACTACTTCTGAAGAAACAAAATCAGTTGAAGAATCGGAATAGGAAGAGCAGTTTGTTTATCAGAATCCTCCACCGCAGTTTGTAAAGACTGTTGCAGAGCCCGAATCGATAAACAAGCCCGTTCCGGCTAATGACCCGATGCAAGAGCAGATGAAAGAAATGAATCAGGCCATCAAGGATATCCAGGCCAAAAGCAAAGGCAAGCGGTCTCTACTCTGGCGAAAATTTTTATCATGGTCTGGACGGGGATGACAATTTGGAAAATCTCCCCCGCAAATTCCTTAAGTTTGACGGAACTAGCAACCCTAAGGCTCATTTGGCCACCTTTTATGCCGAATGCGGTCGTTTCAGGAAAGACAATCGGGCGTTATTCATTTGCTTTCCTCGCAGCTTAGAAGGGGTAGCGGCCAGATGGTATGCAGACCACATTAATCCTATCAAACTAAGAGAGTTCGATAAGGTCGTGAACTTGTTTATTGAGCGCTTCATGTTTAATGTCGAAGCCTCACCAACCCTCAATCATCTATACAATTTAAAACAGATGGAGAATGAGAAAGCCAGGGAATTCATCCACAGGTGGAGAAGCACCTGTAACAGAATGAAGGTTCCCATCCCAGAGGAGCTCGCCCTGCAGATTATTTTGAATAACTTCGCCCAGCCTCTGAGGAACCTCATTTCCACTTCGCCCGCCAAATCATTCATCAAACTGATTGAGAGAGCCGAGTGGCTCGAGACCGGCTTGGACAATGGCTTGTACGAAGGTTATCCTTTCATCCAAGGGAATCCTGAGCAAAAGAAAAAAGCTCATGTCGTTTATTCCATGGATTTTTCAGACAACGGCAGTAGTGCTGGCAGAAAAAAGAGCAAGAAAAATCGCAATAAGAACTCAGGAGCCAAGGTCGAAAGGACAAACTCCGCAGCCCAGAAAGGGAAATTTGTCAAGCAACAGCCTGCTCAGTCAACACCTCAGCCAGAAGCAAAGCAGCCAGAGAAGCCGAAGCACGAGGGTTGGAGTTACGACCGAGAGTTCACAGCCCTGGAACAGTCCCGCGAAGACATCTTAGAATATATGATGTCAAAAGGAATGATCAAACTTCCCAAGGTGGCAGATCCTCCCGTCGCTATGGGTAAATGGACTGATAAATTCTGCAAGTTCCATCGGACTGTCGGACACGACACCGAACACTGTTTTGTCCTCAAAAACATCATTCAGGATTGTATTGACAAGAACATGCTAATTGAGGACGAGGATGAGCAGCAGCCAGAGATCTTGTCCAAGCCATTTCCCAAGCACTCAGCTTCAGTCATTACGAAGCAGGCATTCTCTCTGCAAGACAGCATCCAGCCGTGTTCTAGTCAGGACATTCAGGATCAGCATCAAGTCCTGGTCCTTCGTCAAGCACAGCCTTCCGCCAAGAGGGCGGATGTCACTGCATTTTCCAGCAAAACAGAGGCAACGACAGAAATTGCCAAGATAGTCCCCAGAATCCCGAGGCGCTTTATCAAGGCAGCTTCAAAGAAAGAAGAGGCTTCAGGGTCAGTGCGGAAGCCAATTACTGCTTTATCCAACATTTTGATCCTGGATCTGACCCTCGCTTCCCCAGAACACCAGCAAGTGCTAGAAGATCTTCTCAGAAAGATCAAGGTCAAGCCTAGCATAACACCACAAGACATGGCTCAGATCGTCAATCAAGCAATGACGAATACGCCAATCACATTTTCGGATGAGGATTTGCCAAAACCTCATTCGTTCCACAACAACGCACTTTACATAGTGGTGCGAACCAGGGGGATGACAGTTCCTCATGTGCTCGTTGATGGGGGCTGCAGCCTCAATATCTGTCCAGAGATGACAGCCAAGGTGTTGGGTTTAAAAGAAGAGGAATATACCCCAGATCCGATCACGATCTACGGCTTCGACAACCATGGGCAGACAGCCAAGGGGAAAATATTTCTTGAAATCTTTATCAATTATTCAGTGCATACTGTGCTCTTCCATGTAGTGAATGTGCCACCTACATACAATCTGCTACTTGGGCGCACTTGGATTCACAATGCCAATGTTGTCCCATCAACCTTGCACCAGTACGTAAAATGGTCGAAAGGAGGCATGATCACCACGGTCCTAGGAGAGGATCCGGAAGAACGACTCCCGCAGCCGATGATTCCCCGTCTTACTTTCACTGCCGACATCCCGAGCATCCGGGAAGCCAAAGAAATTAATTTGAGTGAAAGTCTGGATATGCTAAATTTAAAAGAAGTCCAGCCGACGGAAGATGTCATCGCAGTAATTCAGTGGCAGGGACCTTGCTTCTTCAAGCTAGGAGTACGCCTCGATTGCACTTCATTTAAAGATCACCCTCTGTTTCCTCGATTCTCCAAAGCTAAGAAAGGGTTTGATCTTCTAATGAAGCACGGTTATCAGCCCTTCAGGGGCCTGGGCAAGGATGAAGACGGCATTCTGGAGCCGATCGTCCCCGCTCAGCATGTCACCGGCACAAGCTTGGGTTTCACAGGTCAGTCATCCGGCAGAAAGACCACATTCATCAAGGGAGCCCAGTAAAGAAGACAATGCCAGTGTTTTCTGCTTTTTCCTTTCTTTCTGTCATCTTGTAAAGGCAAGATCCACCCCGGTTTCTTTCTTTCCTTCAAACAATCACTTGTAAATATCAAAGCTTACTTAATCAATGAAAAGTTGTTTTCTCTGTTCATCTTGGTGTACACAAATTCTTTGCTTATATCCTCGTCTATTTTGTCGCTCTCTGTTTCTGTACAAAAGGCTGTTTTTAAAATATCTTACCTCTTTTTCTCAAAAGCCTTCTTTTCGCTTACAAAACTGCCGGAATCATGGCTCCTAAATCGTTCAAAAAGCTCATTATCAATACCAACTTTTTTCAAAATAAACCGGCCGAAACATGCAAGGCGAAGGCAGGGGCAGAAGTCAGCAAAGTGACAGGACAAATCAAAGAAATAACTGAGTTCGATCCAGCGATTCAAGAATTGCCAGAATTTGCCAGTGTTCAAAAGCAGGATGAACCATCGCCGTTGGTTCAGGATCCGACAGAGGATGTCAACATCGGTTCGGAAGACGATCCAAGAATCCTCAAAATTGGTTCCAGTCTAAGTTTAGATGAGAAGGAAAGGCTCATCTACTTCCTCAAACAGCATCAGGAAGTCTTCGCTTGGACTTATGAGGATATGCCAGGCTTAGACTCCAAGTTAGTCGAGCATCGCCTTGTGTTGAAGCCGGATTGCAAACCAATCAAGCAGAAACTAAGAAAAATAGATCCTCGAGTGGCACCACAAGTTAAAGAAGGACTTGAAGAATTGTTAAAAGCAGGATTCATCCGGACCATTGAATATCCAGACTGGTTGGCAAATATTGTGGCAGTTCCCAAAAAGAATGGCAAAGTTCGGATTTGTATTGATTTCAGATATCTGAACAAAGCCACCCCAAAAGATGATTATCCACTCCCCAACATCGATCTTCTGATCGACAACACGGCAGGCCATGCCATGTTCTCCTTTATGGATGGATACTCAGGCTATAATCAGATCAAATTGGCCGCTCGTGACCAATCCAAAACTTTCTTTACCACGCCTTGGGGTACCTTTTGCTATATAGTCATGCCATTTGGGCTCAAGAATGCTGGGGCAACCTATCAGAGAGCAATGGCAGTTATCTTCCATGACCAGATGCACAAGAACATGGATGCCTATGTAGATGATATCTTGGTCAAATCTAAAGAAGGAGAGGATCATCTTGATGCTCTCGGCCAAGTCTTTGAAAGACTTATCCTCTACAAGTTGAGACTCAATCCGCAGAAATGTGTCTTCGGGGTAGAGTCAGGCAAGCTACTTGGCTACATGATCAGCAAGAAAGGCATAGAGGTGGATCCTGCCAACACAAAGGCGATCATTGACATGCCGCCTCCCACTAATCTTAAAGAGCTGCGAAGCCTTCAGGGTCGCATTCAGTCTATCTGTCGCTTTATCTCCAATTTAGCCATGAGATGCGAGCCCTTCAATCACTTGCTGAGAAAAGAAGTGAAGTTTGAATGGGGACCAGAATGTCAGCTCTCATTTGAACGCATCAAGCAGTATCTTCTCAATCCACCAGTTCTAAAGCCACCAGAACTCGAAAAGCCGTTGCTCTTGTATATTTCTGTCAACAACAATGCTTGTGGCAGATTTCTTGCACAGTACGAGGAAGGCAGCCCGATAGAGCATGCCGTCTACTACATCAGCAAGACTTTCATCGATTATGAGAAGAGATATTCTCAAATAAAAAGGATGTGTCTAGCCTTAGTATGGATGTGTCAGAAGCTGAGACATTATCTGATGGCCTCAGAGATCAAAATTCTGTCGAGACTTAACCCTCTCAGATACATCCTTGAGCAGCCCTTCCTTACTGGACGGATTGCAAAATGGCAAGTCCTCCTAATGCAATACGATTTGGAATATGTTTCTCAGAAGTTAGTCAAGGGTCAATTCATCGCAGATCAGTTGGCAGATTTCCCGTTGACGAAAGAGATCAAAGCCGAAGATGATTTTCCCGATGATCGCATCTGTAGCATCCAAGAATCTCCAGTCTGGACTCTATTCTTTGATGGAGCCAGAAATATGTCTGGTATAGGGATTGGGATCTTGTTGATCACTCCTGAAAAGGAGATGCTCCCTTATTTCCTCAAATTCGACTTCCAATGTACTCATAACATGGCCGAGTATGAAGCTTTAATACAAGGCCTCAAGATTTTGCAAGACTTTGGTGTCAAAAGAGTACATGCTTTCGGCGACTCATTACTTGTTGTCAGTCAAGTTAATGTAGAATGGCAAGTAAAGGACCCAAAGTTAATCCCTTATCAGAAGATTGCCTTAGCTCTCATAGGCAACTTTGAAGAATTTCAGCTTAATCATGTCAAGAGGGAATACAATCACATAGCCGATGGCCTCGCCTGCTTAGGCTCTATCTTGTCTTTTAAAGACAGTAAATCCTGTCGTTCCTTCGAGATCGGCAGACTTGATCAACCTGCCTATATTCCAGTTGAGCAAGTGAGTCAAGTCACTCAGAAAGAGAGGCCATGGTACCAAGACATCAAAAACTTCATTGAAACTGGTAAATTCCCAGCGGATATGCCAAGAAAGGAGCAACACGCGATTCAGCGCATGTCAGCGCGTTACTTCATCCTCGCCGATATTCTCTACCGTCGTGGTTTCAGTTCTGAGTACGCCAGATGCTTAGATAAGGATGAAGCCATGGAAGTTGTCCGAGAGGCACACGAGGGAATTTGTGGTGGCCACGTCGGCTACCAAACACTCGTCAAGCAAATCATCCGGGCAGGGTATTACTGGAAAACCATGCAACAGGATTGCCATCAATTTGTAAGGAAGTGCGTCAAATGTCAAATACACGCACCTTCCATTCATGCGCCAGCCACATACTTGCAATCCGTGGTCTTGCCCTGGCCCTTTTCGATGTGGGCCTTTGATGTAGTCGGTCCGATCACTCCTTCGGCTTCTAATGGCCACCGATACTTCCTCGCGGCTACAAAATACTTCACCAAATGGGTCGAAGTTGTCACTCTGCGAGCAGTAGAAGGCCGACATGTGGTTTCGTTTATTCATAAGAATCTTCTTTGTCGCTTCGGCGTCCCACATGATATTGTGTCAGATAATGACAGCCATTTCAAGAATGAGAAGATGAAGACTTTCTGCTCAAAATTCAGGATTCGTCACCATTTCTCAGCTCCCTATTATCCTCAAGGGAATGGCCAGGCTGAGGCCACCAACAAGATTTTAATCCGCATTCTAGAAAGGACCGTGGAGACAGGCCGCAATTGGCACGAGAAGATGCACGATGCATTGTGGGCATACCGAACTACCATTCAGACTCCAACCAATTCTACTCCTTCTGAACTCGATTATGGGACTGAGGTAGTGTTACCTCTCCACGTTCAGAAGCCTGCACTCAAGTTTGCATCGCTCATCGAGCTTCCGCTTAATCAATATCAGTAGCAGAGGTTAGTACAACTTGATCTATTAGATGAAAAAAGGCTCAAGGCAGCAGAACACGCTCAGGCCTATCGTCCAAGGATAGCTCGGCACTACGCCAAATCAGTCATTGAGAGAAGATTTCGAGTCAATGATCTTGTGCTCAGATCGACAGCTCATCTCAAGCATCGGCCGAAGGGCAAATGGTCACCCAATTGGGAAGGCCCTTATGTAGTTAAGGAAGCGCTGCCTCGCAATTCCTATCGTCTGATCAACGCAGATGGAGTGGAACTGCCCGATCCTATTAATGTCTTACATTTGAAAAGATTTTACACTTGAATTGTTCATCATAGCCTTTTGTATTCCTCAAAAGTCTTTTCAAATAAAGCAATATTCTTCTCACATTCTTCCCCCTGATACTGGGGAATTTTTTTTATTTTTGATCTATGCTTATCTTCCTCCATCATAATGCAGGCAGGATCAGACGAATCCTTTTCTAAAAATCTTACCAACTCTTTGATAACTTGGTTATCGTTATTTAATTGCGTTCATTTCATCTTTCTTTTTATCTAATCCAATTTTATCAATTTGTTGTCAATTTTTCAAAATTTCATTAAGTTTTATCAAATTTTACTAAATTTTATTCCTTTATCTTAAAAAAAAAAAACCCTTCAGGTTAAGGGATAAACCTGATGCCTCTTTTTCAATGAGGTATTCTTTTTATTTTCCCCCTTCAGGTTAAGGGATAAACCTGATGCCTCTTTTTCAATGAGGTATTCTTTTTATTTTTCCCCTCAGGTTAAGGGAAAACCCTGACCCTCAATGTCTGAGGTGTTCCCATCCAGGATGGGGATAATCCTGATACCCCTCATAGGAGCATCGCTGCTACCCATAAAAATTCCTTTTCAAAATAAAATTTTCAATAAATTCTTCTCCATCTTTATAAATTTTATTCCCCTTCAGGATAAGGGATAATCCTGAAACACCGGCAATCACTTCTCGCTTAATTCTCAAGTGTCTTCGAATGTCGGTCTCATTTTCCAATTCTCCTGTTGAAGCACCCAGTACTCGTGCTTGTGTGCATTTTCGAAAACCCAGTGCTCGTACTGGTATGCATTTTCAAAAACCCAACGCTCGTGCTAGGGCATTTCTTTGAAATCCAGCGCTCGTACTGAAACATCTAGCGCTCGCGCTAGTGTTTGGCTGACTGATCAGTTAGCCCTCCAGGTTCAGTCTTTGTACTAACCAAACAACAAGTCAAGTCTTAAATTCTCAATTTCAACCTTCGGGTTATCATTTTATCAAAAATCAATCTTTTCTTGCGAAGGACCCTCTTCAGGGAGAGTTCGAGGGAGCTCATTCCTTTCGCATGCAACCATCTTCCGTTCGCAAGAACCCTCTTCCAGGGAGAGTTTGAAGGGACTCATTTTCTTCGCGAACAGTTTGCAAAACAACAACCAACTTTACACAAGAGAACCCTTTTTCCAGGGAGAGCTTCGACGGAAGCTCGTTTCTTTTGTGACCCCTGTTTTTATCATCTTTGGCCAACCCCTTCACAGAGGACCCTCTTCTAGGGAGAGTGTGATGGACTCGTTCCTCTGCGATACTTTCTCAGCTTTGTTTTTCGGCCGCCTTTCCATAAGAGAAGCCTAGAGATAGGGAGTTTTGACGAAAACTTAATTTCTCTTCGAAAGTCCCGTTTTGCAAACACCTCCTCTTTGGGGAAGAGAGGAGTATTTCCAACTTCCCATTCAGGTAAGGGCTTAAGCCTGAGTCTCTCTTTTTGGGGTAAAAGAGAGGAGAATTTTGTGATGGATGTGTCAATTCGATATCAAGTGATTTCTTTCGTCGAGGATTTCTAGAACACGTTGCCAATTTGCTATCAAAAGTCATTGTTGATCTCAAAGTTTTCATCGGACAAAGAATTATCTCAAGCTACCTTCGGCATCATTTTCAAAAGAGCAAGACTCTTGCGAAATAAGAACTAAATTCAAGCTTTTTCTGTTTGTCAACCAAGAGGATGAAGAAAAATCTTCGATATGACCGGCAAAGGAAAATTCAATGATGTTGAAAAGCCATAAGTGAATTGATATTGATCATAGCTGTGGCGCATTCTTAAAGATTATTCTTTTGGCGGTAAGATAGTGGAAATATCCTGGGCAGTAAAAAGAACCTACCCAATCCATATATCCTCAGCCATCTAAGCTGCAATCAAATATCCGCAAAAGGGATCTCTCAATTGTTGTCAAGATGAAGGCGAATTAAGCGAGTAGACCCCCGGGGCCAAAGAAGATTTGAAACATCTCCAAGATGACGGAGTTTGTGACAGATCCTTCCAGGGAAAGTTCGGATCACCGTCGAGATGAAGGCGGATGCGATGAACCTACCGATAAACCCTAAAAGATATTTGATTTCTGCTATCATTTAGAGATTTCAACCCAAGAACCAATGTCATAATTCCTGAGAAAGAAAAAAAAGGATCGGAGCATCTCCAAGATGAAGGAGTTTGTGACGTACCCTTCCTCGAAAAGAGAGAAAAGTCAGGACATCTCCAAAATGAAGGAGGATGTAAAAGAGCCCAGAAAAGGTGCATGGTTCAAAAGAGTGCAAACAGATCATCATGGGAAATGTCCAGGATATCAAACTGCCCAAAAATGCCAGGAATCATCTTTTTCTATGTGAAATTCTTTTATCAATATCTTTTCACTCAATCGCTTTCATGAAGCTAAGAATATTCCCTCTCTTTTCATATCAAGAAAATTGATATCGTCCTTAAAGAGGCTCAACAGCAACAAATTTGAATTTGACTCTTGATTCTACAGAGTTAGCCCAATTGAAGCTAATACTCTAGGTAGAAAGAGGTGGTATTTTCATCCACAATTCAATCATTTTTAGATCAACTACAATTTTTCTTGACAACCTATTGGCAATATTCTCTCATTATCCCAAAAGAAAAAAAGAACTTGATATTCGATTTGACGTATCCTGACGTCATCCCTCCTAAGGACTGAAAAGTCCTTTCCTTCTGTCTGATCTGAGCGCTCTTAGATTTGCACGCTTCCCTGTGTTCCCCACTGTCCCGCCATAGACAGTCCCCGCTCAGGATAAGGGTTAAACCTGAACTTTTTGCAAAAGATCTGTTATTGTCAAAAGCTATTTTCAGTCTCAGCAATGTGGCGCCCAAGAACAACCCCTTTTCAAGCTTTAGGGACCCCCATTTTTGTCCTTTTGCAAAAACCCCTCTTGGACTTGTTGTGCAAAGTCTAGAGGCCCATCACAGTTTTCTTCGCTTATCGAGGATTCTGTATCCATTCAGGCTAAGGATTAAACCTGTTACCTCGCTCCTCGAGTTATCACCCAACCTTCTGCGAGAGGTCGTCTGTTTTTAGAAAGTTGATTTTAGTCTCAGCAATGAGGCGCCTAAGATCATCCCTTTTTCCAAGCTTTAGGGAACCCCTTGTTTTTCTCTTCTCGCGAACCCCTTTCGGATTTGTTCGTCCAAATTCTGAAGGTCCCATCATGGTTTCTTCATTCAAGGATTCCGTATGGTCGTCCTTTTCAGGTTAAGGGTTAAGCATGAACCTCGTTCCACGAGGTATCTTCCGCTCAGGTTAGGGTTAAACCTGAGTCCCATTTCCGACTGGATGTCCTTTCTAGTCCCATCGCGGTTTCCTCATCCGAAGACTCCGTACCATCCCCCACTCAGGTCAAGGATTAAATTTAAATTTTCTTCTGATGATATATTCCTTTCTGTCCCATCTCAGCGTCCTCATTCGAGGGTTCCGTATGGCCATCCCTTTCAGGATAAGGGTGAAGCCTGAACCTCACTCCGTGAGGTGCCTTCCTTTCAGGTTCGGGTTAAACCTGAGCCCCATTTCGATGAGGTAATCCCCCCGCCCCATCATGGTTTTCCCCACAAAGGAATCCATGCTCTTTGTATATCCATCCAGGAAAGGACCCGTGCTTGAAATTTCATCTCATAAGACATTTCTCTCAGAAATGTCCCATCAAGGTCTGCTTATGTTTCTTTCCCCATCCAAATTATCTTGATATATCTTCGTCCCATCCAGGCTAAGGGCTAAAACCTGACTCATTCTAAAAGACTGGTCTTGCCTCACCCACGAGACTTGGTCAAAATTCTTATCTTTCATCATCCTGAGACCTTCATCCAAAGTTCCATCACGATCTCCTCATTTCTATCTATTCGGTCATATCATTTTCGAGGACTTCATCTCCCCCACAACCATTCAGGATAAGGTTTTAAGCATGAAAAGCCATGTTTTCAAAGTAAATTCTTCCACACCCAGTTCAGATCTGCTGACTGGGCATTTTTCAAAATTTGGAGTGTTTTCTTTGCCACTAAGCTCGGCTTTCAACCGGCTTAGTAGCAAAGAGGGGCATCTGTGAACACCCCAAATTTTTCAAAGATTTGTAAAAATGACCCTTTTGCCCCTGATTCCATTTTCTGAGAAAACTGAAGCTAAATTTCAGTCATTCTTCAGATTTTCTGAATTAAATTACATATTGATATATTCGAATTCAATTTCGGGTCCGAATCCAGGGTTTTAAATCCGTATTTCCTCAAAATCTGGATATAAACCCATTTTCTGAAGAAATTTCCCCAAAAATAGCTTTTAATTCTCAGAAAAATTCCCTTTTATAAATATCTTTGCAAAAACACAAAAAAATTAATTTTAATCTTTGTCTTTTAGGATTTTATTTTAAAAATACAAAAAATTGAGAAATAACACCAAAAAATTGGAAAATTCACAAGGAAAACAAATGAGTTTAAACTTAAAAAAAAAAATCAAATGTTTTCTAAAAAAAACTCGGGAGCCCCTTTTTGTAAAAACTAAAAAAATCAAAGGGAGGGGGTGTAAACACCCCAAATTTTTACTCACCTCCCCGACATTTTCACCAAACATCATCATCCAGCCTTTGAAATCGTCAGAGGGCAAAATGGTCATTTTCTGAGCCCGGACCTTGCAAAAGTCCGAATTTCATCTGGAACTCTCAAAATTTCTCTATTTTTAACTTAGATGTTCAAAAAATTTATTCTGACAGAAGACAGGAATCTCCAAGTCTTGGTTCAAGATCGCATTTCATAAGACATGGCATTGCATATCATTGCATGAGCATCTCATATCACTGCACTGCACAGCATGTCATTTCGAGGTCCAGAACTCTTGATTTCAAAATTTTCAATCCAGATTTGAATTTCAACTCTTTTCAAAATTGATTTCAAAACCCTGGGTTTTCAAAATTATCAATTCTTCCCATTTTACCCCCAGGGCTCTGAATTTCAAAATATGTCCTCAGGAAAACAATCTGGATAATTTTCCAATAAATTTCAATAAATTTCAACTCAAATTTTGCCTTTTGTCAGCTATTCCAATATCCTTCTTTTACAAAATCGCCCAACAGGGGCCAACTCTTTCCAAAAACTTCTGTTTTACCAATTAATCCAGATTTTATAAAAATTCCAAAAAGAAGTTGTTGTTTTATCCCTATTTCAATAAAGATGCAATGTGGGACCCACACTGAGGTGGTGTCACATAGGCTTTTCTTTTGAAAATTTTGAATTTTGAAAAACCCAAAAATATAGGAGCCTTGTCCCCTGGATTGGTGCCACTTGTCATTTTCTCTCTCCTCCCATTTCCATGCCAAGTGTCAGTGTGGGGCTACCTTAAGAAGCCACCACATGTCATCCCATTTATCTGCCATGTGTCAGCATCCACCATCTTCACCCTGCGCCACGTGTCATTCCAAAGATCACCCTGAGATGCCAAGTGTCAGGTGTTGTCCTGTCCAAAAAAAGCAAAACTTGTCTCCTCTGAGGTGGCGCCATTTGAAGAGTGTCTCCTGCAGAGGACACGTGTCAACCTCTCCTTCTTTCAGAAAAGTAGACTGACACATGTCCCTTCCTACTTTTCTCAGAAAAGTAGGAGACACATGTCACTCTTAGCTTCCTCCAGAAAAGTAGGCTTGTCTCCTCTGAGGTGGCGCCATTTGAAGAGTGTCTCCTGCAGAGGACACATGTCAATCTCTCATCTCCTCAGAAAAAGCAAATGCCATGTGTCATCCTCTACTCTTTTCAGAAAAAGCAGGTGACATGTGTCATTCTCTGCTCTTCTCAGAAAAAGTAGATGCCATGTGTCATTTCCTACTGTCTTCAGAGAAAGCTAGAATTCAAATATTCAAATCTCTCCAGAGGTGGCGCAAATCCTGAACTTCTACCTTTTTCATTTTGTCTGAGATGGCGCCACATGGCTTGGACATCCTTCTCTCCCCTCTGCCACGTGTCATTCTCTACTTCTTTCAGAAAAAGCAGGTGACACATGTCTCCTTCTACCTCCTTCAGAAAAAGTAGATGACACATGTCACTCTTGGCTTCCTTCAGAAAAGCAACCATTCAAAAATTTTAAGACAAGAGCTAGGTGGCGAAAATCCTGGAGTTCTACCTTTTTTTACTTTGAATATGAGGGCGCCACATGGCATTGTAGGAGCCACTCTGAGGAAATGCCACGTGTCCATCCTCCATTCCTCCAGAGCCAACCTCCATTTAAAATTCAAATCTTCCTCTGAGGTGGCGCCATTTGAGAAGGCTTCTCCAGACAGCCGACACTTGTCTGCCACATGCCCAGACCTCTCTGCATTAGAAAAAGTAGAAAAACTCCTCCTCTGAGGTGGCACATTTTGCTTCCTCCATTCATGTTCTCCTGCCACATGGCATCGTAGGAGCCACTGTGAGGAAATGCCACATGTCAGCCTCTCCTTTCCTGCAGAAAAGTAGAATTTGAATTTCTCTGAGGTGGCACAGCCTGCTTCCTCCACTCCTGCCCTTCTGACACATGTCAAACACCTCCAGAGATGTCACCACATGGCATGCTCCTATTGTTTCCAGCTTTACACCTCAAATCACCTTTTGAGGTGGCGCCAATCCAGAGTCCCACTTGGCTTCAAATTTTATTTTTATTTTATTTTTAATAAAAGTAGCACACCATGAGGTGGCGCCACCTGAGGGCTCCCTGCAAAAGCCAAATTCCAATTTCAAACCCCCAGATAGCACCCCCTGAGATGGTGCCACATGGAGGGCTCAGATTGAGCCTGTTTGAAATTCAAATTTTTCAGAAAAATCTATAAAAACAAGGCTCCACGCCCAGCCTAGGGAGACCATCTTTTAGAACTCCTGTTGGACTTGAAAATTCGACCTAGCCTTCTTGAGAATCCGATTTTTGCACTTTGGAATTCACGCCCCCTTTGGCTCAGTGAAGAAGGTGCAGTGGGTCGATTTTGGTGAACCATCCGAAGCCCAGAGCGAAGGACGAACGAAGCCAGTGATAGCCGTCTCTTTCAAGAGCTTCAACGCTGCCTAACGAAACAAGGTGCACCTCTTTTCCTCTTGATTTGATTCTATAATTCGATTCGGGAGTCGTTTGAAGAAAGAGCTCATCCGAGAGATGGATTGAACTATTCTCATAAAACGACATACATAAAAATATTCAATTATGCTCCCTTGAAGATTTTTAACATTCATGCATTTAGGTAGATTTAATTTGCATTTTATTTCATTCATTTAGCACGTTTCATGAATTAATTAGGATTAATTTAGCATTTATTTCAATTCTGCTCATTTTCAGTAGTTCTCTATTTTTGTCAGTCAGTCCACACGTCATTTAATGCATTTATTTTTTATTAAAAATCCCAAAAAAATCATGGAATGCGCCCTCAGGTGTACCTAAAATTGTGCCAAAAATTCATAAGCATTTGAATTTTTTTACTATGGTAAACATTCAAAATGACAAGTCAGGTTTTGTTACCCGGGATGCGTTTAAAAAATTATTTTCCGACTTGTAAAATCGAGATCCACCTCATGGGAGATCTGATTTTCAATAAAAAAAATGTTATGAACTCGGGAGAATGTCTAGTTTTGAACATGATTTTTTAAGATTTTTATGATTTTTTTATATATCTGACAAAAATCTGAGAGTGCGGGACACGTGTCAGAGCCTGATTTGGGCCTCTGAGACTTTGGATCGACTTAGGTCGATGGGTTCTCTTTGGGTGTTGCTCCAAATCCGAATCTATAAAAAGTGAAAGTTATGTCCGAGGTGTCCTCTGTTCGCATCTGAAAGCCTGTGATTTTTAGAACAGTTGTGATACCTGTTTCGGATTTTTCTTGTCAGTTCTCTGTTTGAACACATTTGTCTGTTCTGTCAATTTAGGAATGAAAAGTTATATTTTTATCCGTGTTTAGGTTAATCAAATGCCAAAATCATGAACATGAAACTTTTTTATATAGATGTCGTGAGTATCTCTGTTAAATATAAAAAATTTCCAGGGCTGTTTTCTACTTTTTAGCATTGTATATTAGATTAGGTTGATTTTTACCTCTGTCAAAACTAAATCCCAGTTACTGAACTCACCATGGCTCAAATCCCGAGGCTGTAAAAACCAAAAATGTTTAATTTCTGGTCCTTTAGCAGTCTGCAAAATATCAAAAGTTTTCATGGTGTAAATCTTGCATTATCATGTTAAGCATTGCATTTGGTCCGGATCCATAGGCAAAATCCACCATTTTTAGGATTTTCTTCAAATTTTAGCATTTAAATCATACCATTTCATGAATTTTAGCATTCTAGGCTGTTTATCAGAGTAAGTAAATGCTTCATACCGAATTTGGTGTAATTTGTAATCCATTTGAGGTTCGGTTTGGCTATAATATCAAAACAGGGCCCCGCGGGACCCGGATCCAAGCGAAAAACAAGCGAAATTCATTATTTTGGATAAATTGCAAAATGTCAAATTCTGATTTTACAGTCTTAATATGTTTAGTAGCATGTCATCATGCCTCATATTGCATTTCATTATCATTTGATTCAATTTGAATTTCAAAATCTCAATTTTACCAAAATTTCCTTTAAAAACCCTGATTTTAAAAGGTATAACTTTAATATTAGGGGTATTTTGGTCATTTTGACCCTAATTCCGAATTTCAAACTATTTTTTACTGAATTTCCTGCATTTACATCATTTCAAATATCAAGGAAGCATGACGTTAGGGTTTATATCCATTTAAATCCAATAATTTTATAATATTATTGGAAAATCTTGGAAAAACCCACATATTTGAGCTAACCTTATTTCAAGTTTGGCAGGGACATTCAAAAGAAGGAGCTGAAGTCTGCCATTTCATTTTATTTCCTTTATTTAGTGATGTAATAATGTAAATTTTGGAATAAGAGATTTAATTTTCTGCTTAGACTAGGATGCATATCATATAGTTTGAATTTATGCAATATCCTGCTTATATGATTCATGCATTTTATTCCAAAAGCACTATGAATGTTCACAAATGGCACGTGCACCAACTCTTAGGGAGTTGATGAACTCGGTGGAATCCATATTTACGGCCCTAGTCGGAATATGGACGAGACCCAGATCCATCATCTTCCTACTAGTCACATTGAGCCTACACTCTTAGGCTATCTTGAAAATGCACATCATATTTCTAAATTTTTCAAAATCTTGTGTATTAAATCAATTAAACTCTGAACATATTCATGGCCACAGTCAGGATATGTGAAGGATTTATTTTGACTTAATGCACATTTTCCAATAAATTTCTTAGAAAACCTTTAAAAGTGCATTCTTTCATTCATATCATTTGCATCATGAAATCATTGGTTTCCTTATGATTTTCTTAAGAAAATTTCATTCTCAAGAAATCGATTTCTCAAGAAACTCTAAGAATCTTTCAAAATCGGTTTTCTCAAGTCAAGTCTTTCCACAGTTTTCCATAAAAAAAGGGGTATTTTCTCAAGATTTTCAAAAGGAGTTTTCCAATCTTTCTCCAAGATCAAAATCGATTTCCAAGTATTTCAAGGGTAAAATTCCCAGGATTTCAATTTCCCAAGTTTGAATTTTCTTCTCCAATGAGTTTTCCTATAAATTTTCCACCATTTTCCTAAGAAAATTCCCAAAGTTCAAGTTTTTTCCTGAGAAGTGTTTCCCTTTCCAAATGTTCACCTTTTTCTCAAGAATCACTTCTATTTTCCCAGGATTTTCAACCATTCATGATTTTCCCAAGTCTTTATAAACTTTCTCAAGATTTCAAGTCTTTTCATCAGAGTTTCCTGAGAAATCAATTTCCATCTTTCTCCTTAGAAATATTTTCCAATCCCAAAGCATTTTCCAAGCATACATCATGTTTTCCAACTTACATTTTCCAAATCTCATAGCACATGCCTGAATTCTCTGTGCATATAGGATAGAACATGATTTTGATGATTTAACTAAGTCAAGCACAATTTTGGTCCTTGGTTCGATTACCTCTGTTAAAGGCGGCAGGAACAGTCGAACCTCATACCGACAGGTCGAGCCCCATCCCATGGATTTTCCCACAATTTTCAAAACGGAGGCGAGTATTTCAAAACAATTTCCAAAATCCGGTCAAGTTTAAAGCGCGAAATCATTTTCCTCTTTCTCTTTTCCGCAAGGAAGGGAAGACGAGGGAAAAATTTTGCGACGATAACAGGTTTGGCGACCGTGATGGGACCTGTCATTGTCTGATCAAAGTAGTGCTTCACTTAGTTCAATTATCAAAACTGTGTTCACAAAATGTCAGCTCTTTTACTTTTCCTATCATGCAAACCTAGGAGCCTAGATTCTGACCTAGCTGACATTAATTGCATATAGCTTAGGCATGGTTTGGCAGGACCAGATTGAGGAGATATTTTCATGCTCACATAGACTTAGGTCTAAATACAACTCTCCTCAATTTAGGATCTGAATGCAAACAATGTATGCTTCTTCAAAGGTTTTCAAAATCTATCTCTCTAGGATTTAGAGCCATCTATTTCTTGCATGTGATCATTTTTCAAAATCTCCATTACCTATCATTACCCGGTCTTCACGTTGTTGGGCTCTCTTCCAGAACCTCAGTTCGGGACAGAGCCTCACAACTGGGCCACCTATTTGGGTTAACACCCCCCTACCACGTACCGCGGGCCACAGTCCGAAGTATATCGGTAGGCGCTCAAGGATGTTGGAAAACCTTACCTTAGAACCGGAGTTGAAATTCTATGCCACGTACCTTGGATTTCGATTCGAGTATATCGGCATAACCGGATTGGACAAAGATGATATAAACCTAGAGTTAGGATTAGGGTCCTACAGCTGTTTTCAAATTGATGCATCTAGAGTCAGCCTTTTAGGGAGTGCTGAATGTGCATAAATGTTTGTGCAGGATGTGATTGTATGTATGATTTTCTCAATTCTTTATATTTCCCAATGTTTTTTTAACTCATTAGGTCTTTTTCTCAAACCCTGGATAATTTTATCAAATATCCCATTTCTTTCAAAACTCTAGGCGATTTTACATTCTACCTTTCTATTGGATATCAATTTTCCAGCTACATTTTATACCCTGCCTGCAAAATTTTTCAAAAATTTCCCACATTTTTCTAAGTCTCATTCTGAGTCTTTCTCTGTCTTCAGTTCGATGGCATCCAATCAAGTCGATCCTATCTTTCCTGAAGGTCACATCTCCTACGAGGTGCGACAAGGTCGTCCTGAACATCGAGCCCTTAGCACCGGAACTTTCATTCCCCGGTGGTACTATTCCTGGCTAAAAAGCTTTTCCTGAATGTTCCCGGACCATTTGAGCGAGTGCGGATTAGAACTAGCGTCAGCAGTCGGAAAGCAGACCATCAACGACAACCTGATCCATGCGATGGCAGAGCGATGGAATCCTCGAACATGTACCTTCTGGTTCCCATGGGGAGAGATGACCGTTTTAATGGATGAATTTTCAGAAATCATGGGGTTGCCAGAACCAGCCAGTCAACCGGGAGACCCATTAGAGCATCAATTCCTTATCAATGTCAAGGGTTTGGACCCCCGAGACTCCTTAGCTTGTATGACAGACCGTCGATCTTGGCCTCTAATCCAGTTGGAAGGAAATGAATATGTTGACCTACTTGAGTTGTACCGCCAGTACGGGACCTTCGTCGAAGTCAGCTCGCTATCAAGAACAGCCAAAGAAAGGATTCAGAATGCAATGGTTCTGTGCACTGTAGGATTATCCCTCTTCCCAGATGGACAAAACTACATGGACATCAGAATAATTCAGCTTATGAGAAGATGGGGAAGTCGGCAAACCAATCGCCTCTCCATAGCCATGGCAGCGCTCGCCTTCCTATATCGAGGTCTGACTCGATTCTCACTTGGAGAATCCATTCTAGTTGAAGGATACATCTACGCACTTCAATCCTGGTTCTTCCAACATGTTCCAACCCGAGCAAGCTCTTTCAGATATAATGGACAAGAACTCCTTTCAGTGGCGCAGTATCGGTCTATGATCAACAACATTCAAGAAGATGACGTAGTCTGGGACTATTTTGATCGGCAACTATCCCCTCCCAGATATACGTACGCTTATGGCAAGCGGTTCAAGTTGCTGGGACCATTCTTCTGCACTTATTACCAACCAGAGAGATGTGTTCGGCAATTCTCCCAGAGGCAGCAGTATGTCGAAGCCCAACTGTTATCAGGAGCTATGGCAGAGTTCGATCTCACCTCCGCACAATGGTCCGGGGCATATCATTCCGCCCGCTACAGCTGGGATTCCTTTGTCTCTCTTAAAATCTTTCCAGGTCCTAGAGTGTCTGCCGACTATCATGAATGGTGGCAAATTGTTTGTCCTCCACCTCTATGTCAAGATCAATAAAATCATATTTTCCTCATTTCAATAAAATTTTCTTTCTCTTTCCATTGTGGTTTGACGACCTCGCCTAGGTAACAAGGCATATTTTCGTTGTTTATTTCTTTTTCAGAAGAAATGACAACAGAATTGTCGTGATTCCCGCGACGACTCAGTCCCTAGTAATGGGATATCTTTTTCAAATTGTCTACCATATTTCCAGCAAATATTTCTTCCAAAAAAAAAAATCAATTCCTACAAGATCTAATCAGGTCTTTGCCCTGCAGAGAGCATCCACAGCATTTGATGGTGCAAACAAGATCAGGCAAAAGGACAACAACGCCGCAGTACTCGTCAGCCTCGGAAGAAGAAATGGGTTCCCCCAGATCCGAGAAGAGTCAAGAGCAGCAGCAAGAAGATGATGGCATAGACCCTCAAATGTATGCCATGTTTCGAAAAATGATGAACAAAATGATGAATGAGCAGCCCGGGACCAGCTCAGAAAGAAATCCATTCAGAGAAAGGTTCCATGGTCGCAGGGGTAAGAAGGCTCCCAAGAAGCAAATTCAGCCAGAAGAGATTTCAGATGAATCAGACTCAACTGAAAATACTGATGAAGAATATGAGGTGCCTCCCACATTTCAGAAACATGGCCAAAGTAAAAGCCGCAGATCAAAGAGCAGAGAGGCAGAAGAGCCTTTGCAAGCGCAGTTCAAGGAAATGGCCCGAGTTGTCAAGGGTCTGCAAGCCCGCGACAAGGGCAAGAAAGTCTTCACCAGCGAAGACTTCTACGACGGCTTAGAAGGGGATGATGATCTGGAAAATCTTCCCCGAAAATTCATCAAATTCGACGGCTCTGGCGACCCAAAAGCTCATCTCTCCACTTTCTTTGCTGAATGCTCGAGGTTCAAGAGGGACAACCGAGCATTGTTTCTGTGCTTCCCCCGCAGCTTGGAAGGAGTTGCAGCTAAGTGGTATGCTGAGCATATCAACCCCATCGAGCTCAAGGAGTTCGATAAAGTTGTGAATCTGTTTATTGAACGCTTCTTGTTCAACACAGAAGCACTGCCTACATTGAGTCATCTCTGCAATCTCAAGCAGAATGAGAATGAAAAAGCATGGGATTTCATTCACAGATGGAGATCGGTCTGCAACAAAATGAGAGATCCTATCTCAGAAAGGCACGCCCTGTCCTTAATCCTCAACAACTTTTCGCAGCCATTAAGAGGATTGATCTCCACAGCACCATCCAGGACATTCATTGAGCTGACAGAACGAGCCGAATGGCTCGAACTAAGTGTGGAAAATGGAGTCTATGAAGGCTTTACCTTTTCTAAGAACAACTCCCAAGGTGAGCAGAAAAAGAAAGCTCACTTCACTTATTCTGCCAGCAACAACAACAAAGGCCGAAATCAACACAAAGGGCAGAAGAAAGATTACTGCTACAGCTCAGGCAGTTCGAACCACAAAGATCAGAAAGCAAAACCTGCCCCTCAATACAGCAAGCCTCTTCAGCAGGATCAAGGGCCGAAACTGCGTGAGAAGACTAGACATGAAGGATGGAGTTACGATAGAAAATTTACTCCTCTTGACCAATCACTCGAGGATGTGCTCGAGTACATGCTATCAAAGGAAATGGTTAAGTTGCCCAGATTGGCCGATCCCCCTGTGCCCATGGGGAAATGGAAAGATCAGTTCTGCAAGTTCCACAGGACAGTGGGACACAACACTGAGAACTGCTTTGTTCTCAAAAACATCGTGCAAGATCTCATTGAAAAGAATCTATTGGTAGAAGGAGAAGAAGAAGAGAAAATGGACATTCTTAATCACCCCTTCCCTTCGCACACCACAGCTGTAGTATCGGCACAGCCATTTCTGCTGCATGAGCACATCAAGCCGTGTTCTGCACAAGATCTACAAGTTCAGCATCAGGTGTCAGTGCTACGACAAGCAGCTCCTGATTCTAAGAAGATGGACGTAATCTCAGCATTCGACAAAATGAAAGTTTTGGAAGCATCTATGAAGTCAGCCCCCAAGACGAAGGGAACTCCTGACTTCTTCAAGCAAATTATCAAACCCAGGCTGGAGAATTCAAGTCAGAAGCCTCTAACTGCTCTATCCAATGTCTCCATCCTTGACTTGGCCAAGAATTCTAGCAAGCACCAGCAAGTACTGGATGATTTACTCAGGAAAATCAAGGTTAAGCCCAGTACCACTCCTGAAGACATGGCACAGATTGTGAACTCCGCCATGACCAATGCACCAA
Source organism: Nuphar pumila (assembly GCF_984573655.1). Taxonomy (NCBI): domain Eukaryota; kingdom Viridiplantae; phylum Streptophyta; class Magnoliopsida; order Nymphaeales; family Nymphaeaceae; genus Nuphar; species Nuphar pumila. Next base: position 33,450,034 of record NC_143265.1, read on the forward strand.
TTACCTTCTCGGATGAGGACCTGCCAAAGCCTCATTCATTTCACAATAATGCCTTGTACATTGTCGTTCGAGTCAGAGGAATGACAGTACCTCATGTGCTAGTAGATGGAGGCAGCAACCTCAATATATGTCCCGAGATGACCGCAAAAGCATTAGGGATCAAAGATGAAGAATACATCCCAGATCCCATCACAATATACGGATTTGACAACCATGCTCAAATGGCAAAAGGGAAGATATTTCTGGAGGTATTCATCAACTATTCGGTGCACTCCGTCCTTTTCCATGTGGTTAATGTACCACCCACCTACAACTTGCTGCTCGGAAGGATGTGGATTCATAATGCAAATGCAGTGCCTTCCACCCTCCATCAATGTGTGAAGTGGTCAAAAGGTGGAATGATTACCACAATACTGGAAGAAGACCCAGAAGAAAGGCTCCCACAGCCCATGATTCCCCGGTCATCATTCAACGCGGATATTCCCAGCATCCGGGAAAGTGAAGAGATCAATCTCAGAGAAAATTGAGAAATACTTCAGGCATCCTCAGAACTATCTCCACACACGGTAGCCACAACCCGATGGAGAGGTCCTCAATTCTTCAAGGTTGGAGGCCGAACCGACTACAGCACCATTAAGGATCACCCGTTGTTTCCTCAATTCAGGAAGTCAAGAAAGGGATTTGATTTACTCCTGAAGCATGGTTATCAACCCTTCAAGGGACTCGGCAAGAACGAGGACGGCCGCATCGAGCCAGTGATCCAGAAACATCATCCCCACAGAGCAGGACTAGGGTTCTTCGGAGGAAGCTCGTCAAAGAAGACTGTTTTTGTCAAAGGGGCACAATAAAGACCATTTGTTATTTCTTTCCATTCTTTCCAAAATAAATGTCTCATTTTATCAAATGTCATTGATCAATTCAATCAATAAAATTCCAAGTTTCTTTGTCTATCCGGATGCCATCTACTCCCTTTCTGTCTATCTCTTCATTTTATAATTCAATGCCATTTTATGCATGGTTCTCTTCAAATGATTGCTTGTTGATCATGCATATAATTCAGGGTTTATTAACATTTAAATATGCATGATTTTATAAAATAATGTTTCAAAAACCCAATTTTATGTTAGTTTTTGAGTAAATGTGCTAAAATGATTTAAATTAGAAAATGCATGAAAAATAGTTGTATTTTACATTCTTATGCCTATTTTAGTTTTTGCATTTGGTTTTAGTTTTTAGTAAAAAAAAAAAAATTGGAGAAAAATAGTTTTATATTCATTTTAAGTGTTTGTTTTTTTTTTAGAAAAGAAAAAAAAATATAGTAGATTAGTTTTTGAAGTTTCTTTTATAAATAGTTTTGTTTTTGAAAATTTTCATAATTAACGGATTCATACGGTTTTCTTTACTTTTGTAAAGAATAAAAATAAAAATAATAATAAAAACAAACCATTTTGTGGTTTGTAATTTTTGAAATTAATGAAAAAAAAAAGAAAAAAAAAATTATAAATAATAATACAAACCGGTTGGAACCGGTTTGTATTTCTAAAAAGATGAAATTGAAAACCAAACCGGCTGGAACCGGTTTGGAAGTTTTGAAAATAAACAGTTGTTGTTACAAACCGGTTCCAACCGGTTTGAACCCTTATAAAAAGGGCGTAAAACAGAATCCAGGGGGCTTTTTCATTTTTGTGCGCCAAAATTTCTTTCCCTCCCTCTCTGATTTTCGCCCTTTGCTATCCTTTCCCAGTTACCGGATTTCTTATTTTTCTTCTTCTTCTTCTTCTTCTTCTTCTTCTTCTTCCAACAGCTGATCTTCATCATCCGGTGGCAAGGAATTCTTCAATCGATGGCGGCGCATGAGGTGGCAGCCGCCTCTTCCTTCAATTCCCGGTAAGTCATCTACTCCTTCTTCTTCTTCTTCTTCTTCTTCTTCGTTTTTAATTCTTTCTGAATGATAATCTGCTGAATCTCAATTTGAATTAAAAAAAAAAAACAAGAAACATAAAAAGAAAAAAAGTTTCTGTAAAGAACTCCGACGATGGACAAGTATGTTGCTGGAATGCTTGTGCTGATCTGCAATTGTTGATGACTGATCTGTCTGAGTTCCATGAAGTGTCTATTAATTGAATTTTCAGTGATTAATTATGAAAAATCAATCGGATACCTGAATCCGATAGAAATATTGTAATCAGAATTACTAAATTCTGATCACCGTGCGGCTATCGTTTTCCGGTAAGTAAATCTTTGATAATCAAAATCTGGATTGATCAACTGAATGATGTTTAAGAAATTCCAATATGAGTGAACCTTGTTTGATCAACTGAAGAAACCGGATTGAGATATTTTCCAAGTGATTAAAATGCAAATCGATATGTTTGTTTCTAATTGTTGATCATCGTGTCTTCTTTTTCCGGCATCTCTGTTTTTTTTTTCGGCAATAGATTATCTGATCTCTGGTGGAAACTATTCACCGTGAAGCAAGACTGATCAGAATCCATTTGTAATGCCGTGGAAATCTATTCTTGCTGTAATGAAAATCCAATTTGCGTTGCTGGATTTCCTAGTGTTCTTTGTCTGATTGATCAGAATCCATTTGTTGGTGTTGCTGTAATAAAAATCCATTGTTGATTGCTGATCTCTGGATTGCGTTGCTGGACATGGATTGTAATGTAATGGAAATCCATTTTGGTGTTCGGGTATCATATACTGATTTTTCTGCTTAGCTATTAGTTAATTTCTAGTAATTGCTTTGTTAATTGAATTGATTAATTGTTAAAATGATTTGTTAGTGTTTAGTTTTCAACCAATTACATTAGTGTTTAGCATTTAGGTTAAGAGTATTTGATTTCATTAGTATATGTTCAATTTAGCATAAAAATTTCATTTAGTAAACAATGCATGCCTAGTTATACTTACATTCGTGTAGTAGTATCATTGCTTATATCAATATAATTTTCAACATTCATTTCGTGCATTTTAGATAGCATCATTCTAGTTTTATTCTTGTATTGTGTACTGCTTGTGTTTCGTTGGACTTGTGCAGGATCGCAAAGGAGTGAAGCTGAAGTGCACCTATGACACGAAGCACATAAAGATAGAAGATTTCTTTTCTTTTCTTTTATTTTAGAAATTAGGCATTTAATTGGGTTTGTAAATATTGCACTTTACGCCCTCTGCGAAGGGTATTCATTTGTTGTAATAGCTAGTTGTTTTTACTTTTCTGAACATTTTACATTTCAATAATTCGGCAATAAAGATTAGTTTAGATTTGTGTACTTGAATATGAAATATTCACGTTCCCTGAGTTCGACCCGGTCTCATCCACTAGTGAGAACCGGTTTTTATTATTTGATGTCTGGTTTTCACATGTTTTACATATAAAAATCTTTTCAAAATTACAACGATTTAAAAGAAGACATCAAATTTTTGGCGCCGTTGCCGGGGAACGGCGTAATATTAGTATTCACTTTATTGCCTAGTGTTTGTGTTGCATTTAGGTTTAGAACCACGTATGTGCATATCTTAGAGAAGAGCTTACTTTTCTGCACAGCCCACCTATTAGGATCCCCTTAGAGGTGACTGTGTACGATTAGTACCATACACATAGATTTTATATTTCTTTGTATAATCTCTGTTATGTGTAACTGCGTGGTGTTTGTTTAGTTTTTGTTGTTTTTAGTTTACTCGCTTTGTGGTTTGCGTGGTTTGGCCGCTTAGTGCGTTAGTTAGGTAGAAAACCCAAAGTTAGGACGGGAGCGACACCGGTCTAGTAAGAGGTGTATGCAAGGGCGACGCTCACTTGACCCCGAGCTGGTAGAGCCGATTGAGGACCCCGAGTCCCTTATTAGAAGAGTCGAGAGATCTGCAACCATGGCTGAGAATCAGCAGATTACCCGTCCTCTGAGGGAGTATTTCATGCCCAACACTTACACTCCCGCCTGCTGCATCACAATACCTGATGTAGGAGCAAACCATTTTGAGATAAAGGCCAGTGTGATTCAAATGCTACCCTCATTTTATGGCCTTAGCAATGAAGACCCATATCGTCATCTCGACGAATTCTTAGAAATTTGTTCGACAGTGAGAATCAACAACTTTGGAGATGATGCTATGAGGTTGACCTTGTTTCCCTTCTCTCTGAAGGATAAAGCCAAACACTGGCTGAAGGCGTTAGATACAGTTCGAATTACCACGTGGGAACATATGCAAAGAGAATTTTTAAAAAAATATTTCCCAATCGGTAAGACGAATCAGTATCGAAAGGGCATCACCAGTTTTTCGCAAATAGAGGGGGAACTGTTCCATGAGACTTGGGAGAGGATGAAGGATCTTCTCCGCAAGTGTCCCCACCACCAGGTGCCTCGATGGCAACTGGTGCAATATTTCTATGACGGTCTTACTGAGAAGAATCGTCAAATGGTTGATGCCGCATGTGGGGGCACTTTCATGCTCAAGAGTGAGGATGAAGCATGGTTGCTCTTTGAGACATTAAGTGAGAATTCGATGCACCATGCGACAGCTTCACGGTCTGATAGAGTTGCACCTGTACAGGATAGCGCTAAGAAGGCAGGTATTTTCGAAATAGGGATGAACCTTGAGTTGAGCAACAAGGTAGACCAACTGTCCCAGAAATTAGATCAATTGTTGTTGGGTCCCTCTCTTGCCATACAGGTGTGTGCGTTGTGTGCGAGTCCTGCACACCATGTTCTCCAGTGTCCAGCTGCGTCACAGTATCCTGAGTTTGTCCAAGAGCAAGCTCAGATGGCTCAAAACTTCGCTAGGCCCGCACCCAATCCATTTGCCAATACTTACAACCCGGGCTGGCGAAACCATCCAAATTTCTCATGGCGTAACTCACAAGCCCAAGTTCCTAACCCTTCCCAGAATCAATCCAGGCAAGGTGGTTATACACCTGGATTTCACAGATCCAATGATCCTTCAGCCCAACCTACTTATAATCAAACCCATTTTCAGGAGCCTTCACATAGTCAGTCCTTCGAGGATAAAATGCTACAAGCATTTTCAGATATTAAGGCGAATTTGAGCTCACATACCCAGTCAATTTCAAAATTAGAAACTCAAATGGGGCAGCTCGCTGAAGCACTTAGCAGGAGAAATGAGGGAGCATTGCCTAGTCAGCCTATAGTTAACCCTAGGGGTAAAGAACCTCTGCAGAGTTTGCATATGACAGATACACATCAAGAGCAATCTCAGGCAGTAGTAACCCTTAGAAGTGGGAAGCAGTACCATTCGAGGGAGGCTGCAGAAGAAAGAGAGAAGATAAGTAAGAAGCAGCTTGTCCCTAATGTTTTACCTCAGGAAAGCGAGAGGGTTCTTCCATTTGAGCCTTCCACAACCCATATTCCTAAAGCCCCCTTTCCTGAGGCGTTAGAGAAACCGAGAGCATTAGGTAAGTCGGGAGTAAACATGCAAGAGATGCTTGAGATATTCAAGCACGTCCATATAAACCTTCCCTTACTAGATGCCATCCAGCAAGTCCCTGCATATGCAAAGTTCCTCAAAGAGCTTTGTACGCAGAAAAGGAAGTTGAGGTCCCATGCGCAGAAGAAAATATACTTGACGGAGCAGATAAGTGCAGTATTGCAACACCAGACTCCACCCAAACTTAAGGACCCAGGGACCCCTATCATCTCATGTGTCATAGGAAACATTACCGTTGAGCGTGCTTTGCTTGACCTTGGGGCAAGTGTTAACATTTTGCCGGGTTTCTTCTATGACAAATTTGGATTGAAAGAGATGAAATCCACACCTATGACGCTTCAATTAGCGGATAGATCGATTAAGGTCCCAAGAGGGATACTTGAAGATGTTTTAGTCAAGGTGGAGGATTGTTATTTCCCTGTCGACTTCGTGATATTAGATATGGAGGGAGTTGATAGCATCAGACAGACTCCTATTATTCTTGGTCGCCCTTTCCTAGCTACTGCAAATGCGTGCATTAATTGCCGCACTGGTGAGATGGATGTTTCATTTGGAAATAGGAAAATGAGGATGAACATTTTTTGTGCATCGATGGAGTCTGATACTGAAGAAGCTTCTTTTGAGGTTGATATCATTCAGGATATTATAGAAGCTGAACATCATTGGTTGTTGAGTGATCCACCTCAAGAGGAGATTGATCAATCATTCAAAGAGGATCGCCTTGATATGATGGATAGTGAGGCAGATAATGTCAGTGGGATTTGGCATTCCGAACCACTTCCAGAGTTAGTTGAGAAGCCCGCAAAGCCATCGATAGAGAGTCCCCCAGAATTGGAGTTGAAGCCTTTACCAGCTTCACTCAAGTATGTCTTTTTAGGAAAAGAGCAGACTCTCCAAGTTATTATATCTGCAAACCTAACAGATTCACAAGAGCATCAGTTGTTACAGGTCTTGCATGAGCACAAGGAAGCTATTGGATGGTCTGTTGCGGATTTAAAGGGGATTGACCCCTCCTTTTGTATGCATCGGATCATTATGGATGAGGGAACTAAACCCTCAAGAGAATCACAAAGGAGATTAAATCCTCACATGAAAGAAGTGGTAAAGAAGGAAGTAGTTAAATTGTTAAATGCTGGGATTATTTATCCCATCTCCGATAGTCAGTGGGTGAGTCCTACCCAGGTTGTTCCCAAAAAGTCTGGGCTCACTGTGGAGAAGAATGAGAAAGGAGAGAGCATTCCCATGAGGATTACTACGGGATGACGAGTATGTATTGACTATAGGAAGTTGAACAGTGCAACTAGGAAGGATCATTTCCCATTACCGTTCATCGACCAGATTTTAGAAAGACTTGCAGGCCAGCAATATTATTGCTTTTTAGATGGATATTCCGGATATAACCAGGTGGCCGTTCATCCCGAGGATCAGGATAAGACGACATTTACCTGTCCCTATGGTACATTTGCGTATAGGAGGATGCCGTTTGGGCTTTGTAATGCCCCGACGACATTTCAGAGATGTATGATGGCGATTTTCTCTGACATGATGGATGATGTCCTTGAGATTTTCATGGACGATTTCTCGGTTTATGGCTCTTCTTTTGATGATTGTCTCCAAAAATTATCTCGTGTACTTCAACGCTGTAGGGAGACAAATCTAGTGTTGAGTTGGGAAAAGAGTCATTTCATGGTACAGCAGGAGATTGTTCTTGGACATATTGTGTCTGAGAAAGGTATTGAGGTCGATAAGGCCAAAGTGGAGACAATTGTCAAATTAGCTCCACCGACCTCTGTGAGGCAAGTGCGTTCATTTTTAGGGCATGCAGGTTTCTATAGACGGTTCATTAAGGATTTTAGTCAGATTTCTAGACCGTTGTGTAACTTGTCGTCGAAAGATTAGTCGTTTGTATTTGATGATGCCTGTCTGAAGGCATTCTTGGCCCTAAAGGAAGCACTGACCACTGCTCCTATTCTCAGATCGCCTGAGTGGTCAGTGCCATTTGAGATTATGTGTGACTCTTCAGATTATGCGGTTGGAGCAATTTTAGGACAAAAGATTGAGAAACGATCTCATGTTATTCATTATGCTAGTAGGACTCTTTCTGACACACAAATGCATTATACTACCACTGAGAAGGAGTTACTAGCTGTTGTATTTGCATTTGGGAAGTTTCGATCATATTTGTTAGGCTCCAAATTTATCATTTACTCAAGTCATGCCGCATTGAGATATTTGATGAGTAAAAAGGATGCTAAACCGCGTCTCATTCGTTGGATTCTTCTGTTACAAGAATTTGATATTGAAATTCGAGATAAGAGTGGATGTAAGAATCTTGTAGCAGATCATCTGTCTAGACTGACTATAGATTCATCTATTGATCAAGGACAGATTGTTGATTCTTTTCCGGATGAGCAGTTATTTCATGTCAAGCGTTTACCTTGGTTCGCGGATATCGTAAATTTTCTGGTTACTAGAGAATATCCTGCGCACTGGAACCAGAATGAAAAAGATAGATTTTTTGCGCAGGTGAAACATTATTTTTGGGAGGAACCAGAATTATTTAGATCATGCCCGGACCAGATGATTCGGAGATGTGTGCCCAAAGAAGAGTATCATTCCATTTTATCCTTTTGTCACTCTTTAGCTTGTGGAGGTCATTTTTCTAGTCGGAAGACCGCTGCAAAGGTCCTTCAGTCTGGATTTTGGTGGCCCACACTTCATAGAGATGCTCACGAATTCTGTAGGAAGTGTTTGTGATGTCAGCAAACAGGTCGCATTACCAAGCGCGACATGATGCCTCTCTTACCTATTCTGATTGTGGAGATTTTTGATGTTTGGGGCATTGATTTCATGGGTCCTTTTCCGCCATCATTTGGATTTACATATATTTTAGTGGCGGTTGATTATGTTTCAAAATGGGTCGAGGCTGTGGCCACCCGGACCAATGATCATAAAGAGGTGCTTCGATTTATCAAGCACAACATTTTTAGTCGGTTCGGAGTTCCTAGAGCGATCATCACTGATGGTGGTATGCACTTTCGTAATGTGCAGGTAGCTTCCTTACTTAGGAAATATTCTGTGCATCATCGGATTGCTACACCTTACCACCCATAAACCAGTGGCCAAGTTGAGGTATCTAACAGGGAGATAAAGAGGATTCTTGAAAAGACAGTCAGACCAGACCGCAAGGATTGGTCTCAGCGCCTTGATGATGCCTTGTGGGCTTATAGGACTGCTTTTAAGATCCCGATTGGTATGTCACCATTTCGATTAGTTTTCGGGAAATCTTGCCATCTTCCTGTTGAGTTAGAACATAGAGCATATTGGGCTATAAAAAAATTCAATTTCAACATGACCCAAGCTGGAGTCGAGAGAAAATTACAGTTGAGTGAGCTAGAGGAATTGCGTAATGAGGTCTATGAGAGTGCAAAGATTTACAAAGCTCGAACTAAGCATTTTCATGATCGATATATTGTTAGGAAACAGTTCGAGCTTGGGCAAAAGGTATGGCTTTATCATTCGCGTCTTCATCTTTTTCCAGGTAAGTTGAAGTCAAGATGGAATGGTCCATTTGTTGTGCATAGGGTGTTTCCATATGGAGCGATAGATCTTTTTGACCCTCGTACGGGTGCTATTTTTAAAGTAAATGGGCAACGGCTGAAGCCTTATATCTCAGATACTGTGACAGGACAAGGCATTGAGGATGTTGATCTTTTAGAAGTTTAGGACTCACACATGTTTGTATATATTTTAAAATTTTGTAAATATTCATAGAAAAACAATTTTTTTAAGAGTACTTTCATATAGTTCATGTGCATAATTCATAAACCATGATCAGGGTAGGCATATTTTCACATTTTAGATTTCATTGAGTTTACTTTCTTTCCCTCATTGATTTTATCTCATGTGCATTCACTTAGTTTCACATAAGCATGGGGGAATGCCACTGGGACAGTGTAATTCAAGCATGGGGGAGGGTGTAGTAGCTCACCAGAATATTTTTGTCTACGTTCTTGCACATGTTTACACATATCTCATGAAAAGTAGATTTTTAAAGAAAGAGTTTGAACTTATATGAATGTTATTTCAAATCTAATGTTTTTAGAGGATTTTTAATCCCCACGAAAAAATTTTCTGACATAGATCTAAAAATTATGGTTGTTTATGCGGATTTCGAAGAAATGATGATAGATACATGTTAGAGTTTATTTTGAATCATAAATATGAATATGCACAGTTTTATTTTTGAAAAACTAAGCAAATGAACAAAAGCATATAAATGAGCTCAAAAAGTGAGAAAAGCATGCGTTAGGTTGTTTGGATAATTCCACAATTCTTAGTAGATGGAACTTAGATGTAAGTTGAAACTTTTAAGTCCATTTTCATAAAGGAGAGTGGAAAACTTCGTGATCCTAAGTAACTGAGAACAAATACAAGTTGAAATATTTGACGCTCATGTTATAAAGGTGAATGAAGGAAGTCACTTTTATGTCTTAGTTGATATCTTTTGGTATGTATTGAAAAAGTATAGAAGATATTGACATTGCACAAGGCATAAAAGCAGACCACACGCAAGCTATATGAGAAAAATAAGTGCGCAAAAAGAAAAAGCGTGAAAAGAAAAAAAAAAGAGAAAAGAGCTTAAAAAGAAAGAAAAGTTCAATGCTTAGAAGTGTGATTGAGAAAACCTGTGCAGAAAACATATGAGTGAGGATAAGTAAATAATAATATGTTTTTATTGGATTTTCTAAGAATAAAACATAAATAACTGTGATATTTAGAAAAGTGAAAGAAATTCTTTTTCTGTGGTGGTATATAAAAGATTCTAATTATATTGTGATTTTGAAATAACAGGAAATATTTGTGAAAATAAAGTCTTTGATTACCTACTGATTGTGAGGATGTGTAATATTATGCATACATGACAGAGATGTTTGTGGGTAGCATCACTGCAAACCCTCACGAGACCTTACTCGTCCACTGGGGTAACCCAGGGGTTGAAAGGGCTTGTTGCATAAGCTAAATGCAACCGTGATTCCTACGAAAGTGAGTTAGGTGATAGTTTGATTTCTTGCATTTTTCTAGTTTGCTCGAGGACTAGCAAAACATAAGCATGGGGGTATTTGATCATGCATATAATTCAGGGTTTATTAACATTTAAATATGCATGATTTTATAAAATAATGTTTCAAAAACCCAATTTTATGTTAGTTTTTGAGTAAATGTGCTAAAATGATTTAAATTAGAAAATGCATGAAAAATAGTTGTATTTTACATTCTTATGCCTATTTTAGTTTTTGCATTTGGTTTTAGTTTTTAGTAAAAAGAAAAAAATAAAAAAATAAAAAAAATAAAAAAATTGGAGAAAAATAGTTTTATATTCATTTTAAGTGTTTGTTTTTTTTTTAGAAAAGAAAAAAAAATATATAGTAGATTAGTTTTTGAAGTTTCTTTTATAAATAGTTTTGTTTTTGAAAATTTTCATAATTAACGGATTCATACGGTTTTCTTTACTTTTGTAAAGAATAAAAATAAAAATAATAATAAAAACAAACCATTTTGTGGTTTGTAATTTTTGAAATTAATGAAAAAAAAAGAAAAAAAAATTATAAATAATAATACAAACCGGTTGGAACCGGTTTGTATTTCTAAAAAGATGAAATTGAAAACCAAACCGGCTGGAACCGGTTTAGAAGTTTTGAAAATAAACAGTTGTTGTTACAAACCTGTTCCAACCGGTTTGAACCCTTATAAAAAGGGCGTAAAACAGAATCCAGGGGGCTTTTTCATTTTTGTGCGCCAAAATTTCTTTCCCTCCCTCTCTGATTTTCGCCCTTTGCTATCCTTTCCCAGTTACCGGATTTCTTATTTTTCTTCTTCTTCTTCTTCTTCTTCTTCTTCTTCTTCTTCTTCTAGCAGCTGATCTTCATCATCCGGTGGCAAGGAATTCTTCAATCGATGGCGACGCATGAGGTGGAAGCCGCCTCTTCCTTCAATTCCCGGTAAGTCATCTACTCCTTCTTCTTCTTCATCTTCTTCTTCGTTTTTAATTCTTTCTGAATGATAATCTGCTGAATCTCAATTTGAATTAAAAATTAAAAAAAAAAAACAAGAAACATAAAAAGAAAAAAAGTTTCTGTAAAGAACTCCGACGATGGACAAGTATGTTGCTGGAATGCTTGTGCTGATCTGCAATTGTTGATGACTGATCTGGCTGAGTTCCATGAAGTGTCTATTAATTGAATTTTCAGTGATTAATTGTGAAAAATCAATCGATACCTGAATCCGATAGAAATATTGTAATCAGAATTACTAAATTCTGATCACCGTGCGGCTATCGTTTTCCGGTAAGTAAATCTTTGATAATCAAAATCTGGATTGATCAACTGAATGATGTTTAAGAAATTCCAATATGAGTGAACCTTGTTTGATCAACTGAAGAAACCGGATTGAGATATTTTCCAAGTGATTAAAATGCAAATCGATATGTTTGTTTCTAATTGTTGATCATCGTGTCTTCTTTTTCCGGCATCTCTGTTTTTTTTTCCGGCAATAGATTATCTGATCTCTGGTGGAAACTATTCACCGTGAAGCAAGACTGATCAGAATCCATTTGTAATGCTGTGGAAATCTATTCTTGCTGTAATGAAAATCCAATTTGCGTTGCTGGATTTCCTAGTGTTCTTTGTCTGATTGATCAGAATCCATTTGTTGGTGTTGCTGTAATAAAAATCCATTGTTGATTGCTGATCTCTGGATTGCGTTGCTGGACATGGATTGTAATGTAATGGAAATCCATTTTGGTGTTCGGGTATCATATACTGATTTTTCTGCTTAGCTATTAGTTAATTTCTAGTAATTGCTTTGTTAATTGAATTGATTAATTGTTAAAATGATTTGTTAGTGTTTAGTTTTCAACCAATTACATTAGTGTTTAGCATTTAGGTTAAGAGTATTTGATTTCATTAGTATATGTTCAATTTAGCATAAAAATTTCATTTAGTAAACAATGCATGCCTAGTTATACTTACATTCGTGTAGTAGTATCATTGCTTATATCAATATAATTTTCAACATTCATTTCGTGCATTTTAGATAGCATCATTCTAGTTTTATTCTTGTATTGTGTACTGCTTGTGTTTCGTTGGACTTGTGCAGGATCGCAAAGGAGTGAAGCTGAAGTGCACCTATGACACGAAGCACATAAAGATAGAAGATTTCTTTTCTTTTCTTTTATTTTAGAAATTAGGCATTTAATTGGGTTTGTAAATATTGCACTTTACGCCCTCTGCGAAGGGTATTCATTTGTTGTAATAGCTAGTTGTTTTTACTTTTCTGAACATTTTACATTTCAATAATTCGGCAATAAAGATTAGTTTAGATTTGTGTACTTGAATATGAAATATTCACGTTCCCTGAGTTCGACCCGGTCTCATCCACTAGTGAGAACGGGTTTTTATTATTTGATGTCTGGTTTTCACATGTTTTACATATAAAAATCTTTTCAAAATTACAACGATTTAAAAGAAGACATCACTTGTCTTACTATAGGTCGATTTATCTGAACCAAATTTCTTCTCCAAAATTTCAGAATGACTTCTCGGACAATCAAGAAGCTCGTTCTCAATCCCAAGGCTTTTCAGAAATCGGCAGCAATTCACAGAATCAAAGCAAGCACCGGAAATGATAAGATTGCAAAGCAGTCAGATGATTAATCAGAATATGATCAGTCTCTTCAGGAATTACCAGAGTTCGCTGCAGTTCAGAAGCAGGATGAACCCTCTCCTCTAGTACAAGATCCGACTGAAGGTGTCAATATCGGTTCAGAGGAAAATCCCAAAATTCTCCAGATCGGAACCAGTTTGAGTCCAGAAGAAAAGAAAAGGCTTACAGATTTTCTCAAGCAAAATGAGGAAGTGTTCGCATGGACATATGAAGATATGCCAGGCTTAGACCCAAAATTAGTCGAACATCGTCTTGTCTTGAAACCAGATGTTAAGCCAGTCAAACAAAAGTTGAGAAAAATGGATCCTAGAATAGAACAACAAGTCATGGAAGGACTTGAAGATCTGCTCAAAGCAGGATTTATCCGAGCTATTGACTACCCGGATTGGTTAGCCAATATCGTCGTTGTCCCAAAGAAAAGTGGCAAAGTAAGGATCTGCATAGACTTCAGAGACCTCAATAAGGCAACTCCGAAGGATGATTATCCACTTCCAAGCATCGATCTTCTAGTCGACAGCACGGCAAGACATGCCATGTTCTCGTTCATGGATGGATATTCCGGCTACAATCAGATTAAGTTAGCCGCCCGCGACCAATCAAAAACTTCCTTCACTACGCCTTGGGGCACTTTTTGTTATACCGTTATGCCTTTTGGGCTCAAGAATGCCGGAGCAACATATCAACGAGCAATGGCCGTTATCTTTCACGATCAAATGCGCAAAATCATGGATGCGTATGTTGACGATATCCTCGTGAAATCTAAAGAGGGAGAAGATCACCTCGAAACGCTTGATCAAGTCTTTAAGCGACTCATCCTTTATAAGTTAAGGCTTAATCCGCAAAAGTGTGTCTTTGGAGTTGAATCAGGCAAACTGTTGGGTTTTCTGGTCAGCAAAAAGGGGATTGAAGTCGACCCAGCCAAAGCAAAGGCTATCATTGATATGCCACCCCCAAAGAATCTCAAAGAACTGCGTAGCCTTCAAGGACGTATGTAGTCAATCCGGCGATTTATTTCCAACTTGGCGATAAGATGCGAACCTTTCAACCACTTACTCAGAAAAGGAGTAAAGTTCGAGTGGGGATCAGAGTGTCAGCAATCATTCGATCGGATCAAGAAGTACCTTATCAATCCTCTCATCTTGAAGCCGCCAGAATTGGGAAAACCTCTTTTGCTATACATCTCAGTCAATCGAGTCGCCTGCGGCGGATTCTTGGCGCAATACAAAGAAGGCAGCCTGATAGAGCACGCCATCTATTACGTGAGTAAGACTTTCATAGATTATGAAAAGAGATACTCTCAAATAGAGAAGACCTGCCTAGCTCTGGTATGGATGTGTCAGAAGCTAAGACACTACCTACTGGCGTCTGAAGTCAAAATTTTGTCTAAACTCAATCCTCTCAAGTACATCTTGGAGCAACCTTTCCTAAGCGGACGGGACGCCAAGTGGCAAGTCTTACTGATGCAGTATGACTTAGAATATGTCTCTCAGCAATCAATCAAAGGTCAAGCAATTGCAGATCAATTGGCGGATTTTCCTCTGGCAGAAGAAGTGAAAGCCGAAGATGACTTCCCTGATGAGCAAATTTGCAATATCCAACAATCTCCAGTCTGGAATTTATTTTTTGATGGTTCCAAGAATATGGCTGGAATAGGCATTGGGATCTTATTAATCACTCCTGAGAAGGAGATGATTCCATTTTCTCTCAAGTTAAATTTTCAATGTACAGACAATATGGCTGAATATGAAGCCTTGATTCAAGGTCTAAAAATTTCACTAGACTTCAATGTCAAGAGAGTGCATGCTTATGGCGATTCTCTACTCGTTGTCAATCAAGTTCGAGCTGAATGGCAGGTCAAAGATCAAAAGTTATTCCCTTATCAGAAAATTGTTTCAGCTCTTGTCAGCAAGTTCGAAGAATTTCAGTTATTCCATATCAAGAGAGATTTTAATCAAGTGGCCGATAGTCTAGCCAGCTTAGGCTCCATTATGCCATTCAAGAATGGAGAATCTTGTCGCTCCTTCGAAATTGGCAGACTTGACCAACCTGCTTTCCTTCGCATAGAGCAAGTAAACCAGGCTGAGCAAAGGAAGAAGCCTTGGTATTACAACATCAAAACTTTCATAGAAACTGACGAATTTCCTCCAGAACTCTCAAAGAAAGAGCAGCGAGCAATTCAGCGTATGTCTACTCGATACTTCATTTTGGCCAATGTCCTCTATCGTCGAGGATTCAATTCAGAATATTCCAGATGCTTAGACGAAGAAGAAGCCAAAGAAGTCGTGCGAGAAACACACGAAGGCATTTGTGGCGGCCATGCTGGCTACCAAACCCTTGTCAAGCAGATCATCAGAGCAGGTTACTACTGGAAGACCATGCAGCACGACTGTTATCACTATGTGAAGAAGTGTGTGAATGCCAGATACATGCATCTTCTATTCATGCTCCGACAACTTATTTGCAGTCCGTTGTTTCTCCATGGCCATTTTCTATGTGGGCCTTCGATGTCGTAGGTCCCATCACTCCTTCAGCTTCAAATGGCCACAAATACTTCCTTGCCGCAACAGAATATTTCACCAAGTGGGTAGAAGCTATCACTCTCTGCACGATAGAAGGCCGACACATGGTCTCTTTCATTCACAAGAACATCCTTTGCCGTTTCGGCATCCCACATGACATTGTGTCAGACAATGGCAGTCATTTCAAGAATGAAAAGATGAAGACATTCTGCTCAAAATTCAAGATCTATCATCATTTTTCTGCCCCATATTATCCTCAAGGGAATGGTCAGGCAGAGGCCACCAACAAGATCTTAATTCGCATCTTGGAGCGAACTGTAGAAACAGGCCGTGACTGGCATGAGAAGATCCACGATGCACTATGGGTCTACCGGACCACTATTCGCACTCCAACGAATGCTACTCCATCAGAATTGGTCTACGGAACAGAAGTAGTATTGCCGCTACATGTTCAAAAGCCCGCTTTGAAATTTGCTTCACTTCTGCAATTACCTCTTGATCAATACCAGCAGCAGCGATTAGTGCAGCTAGACTTACTCGACGAGAGAAGGCTAAAAGCAGCAGAGCATGCTCAATCCTATTGCCAGAGAGTAGCCAGGCAATATGCGAAGTCTATCATCGAAAGAAGATTCAAAATCAATGATTTAGTACTTCGATCCACAGCTTATCTCAAGCATCGTCCCGGCGGCAAATGGTCGCCAAATTGGGAAGGCCCCTATGTCGTCAAAGAAGCATTACCCCGCAACTCATATCGGCTCATCAATGCCGATGGGGTAGAATTGCCAGATCCTATTAATGCTCAACACTTGAAAAAGTTTTATACTTGAAACATTTATTCCTCTCTTGTAATCCTTCCTGTTTCCTTCAAATAATGATCCAACTTTCTTTCCCAGTTACACTGGGGCATTTTAAAAATTTTGTTTCGTATGCATGCAGGATAAACAAATTCCTCATTTCACGCACATATGCATTCATATGCATCAATTCATATTCATTTGCATTCAACTGCATTAACAAAAATCCGGTCAGTATTGAGATTTCAACAAACAGTCCCATCACAATTCCTAAATGATTCAAAATTGAAGGGTAATCACCAATACTGAATCGAAACCCAGTGCTCGAACTAGCATTATTTCAAAACCCAGTACTCAAACTGGTACATTTTCAAAATCCTAATTTTTCGGAAAACCGAGTTCCGACTCGGGTTTTTATTCAAATCATTTTCTTTTGTTGATCCGAGTTCTGACTCGTGATCTCATTATCTTATTCGAGCTCTAACTTAAGCTCTTCATTTTCCTCTGTTGATCCGAGTTTCGACTCGTGATCTCATTACTTATTCGAGCTCAGATCCGAGCTCTTTATTTTCATTTGTCGATCCGGGTTCCGACTCGAGATCTCTTTATTCATTCGAGCTCAGATTCGAGCTCTTTATTTTTATTTGTTGATCCGGGTTCCGACTCGAGATCTCTTTATTCATTCAAGCTCGGATTCGAGCTCTTTATTTTCATTTGTTGATCTGGGTTCCGACTCGAGATCTCTTTACTCATTCGAGCTCAGATTCGAGCTCTTTATTTTTATTTGTTGATCTGGGTTCCGACTCGAGATCTCTTTATTCATTCTAGCTCAAATTCGAGCCCTTCATTTTCTTTTGTTGATCTGAGTTCCGACTCGTGATCTCTCTACATCATTCGAGCTCTTCCATTTTCCTTGTTGATCCGAGTTCTGACTCGTGATCTCTCTGCATCATTCGAGCTCTGATTTGAGCTCTTCATTTTCTTTTGTTGATCCGGGTTCCGACTCATGATCTCTATATTTATTCGAGCTCTAACTCGAACTCATCATTCTTCTCTATTGATCCAAGTCATTTCGATCATCAGGGTCTGTCAATTGCTCAAATTTGATATTTTGGCCTCCAGATTCCAATTTAAATCTTCAAATCAGGCAATTCTCCAACTTCGACCTCTGGGTCACCCAATTTTCAATTCTCAATTTCAATTACCAAATTCCAATTTTTGACCTTCGGGTCAATCAATTTCCAAATTTTGACCTTTGGGTCGCCCAATTTCCAAAATTTCGACCTTTCGGTCAACCAATTCCAAATTTTTGACCTTCGGGTCAATCAATTCTCAATTTTGACCTTCGGGTCACACAATTTCGACCTTTCGGTCAACCAATTCCAAATTTTCGACCTTCGGGTCAATCAATTCTCAATTTCGACCTTTGGGTCACACAAGTTCGACCTTTCGGTCAACCAATTCTCAATTTCGACCTCTTTGGTCAAATCAATTCTCAATTTCGACCGTCAGGTCATCTAATTTCGACCTTTGGGTCATTCAATTTTCAACAACCAATTTTCCAATTTCCAATTTCGACCTTTGGGTCAATCAATATCAATATCCAATTCCAATCATTTTCTCTTGCGAGAGACCCTTTTTAGGGAGAGTTCGAGGGAGCTCATTCTTTTCGCACGCTATCCAACTCGTTCACTTAGCCCCTTTTCAGGGAGAGTTTGAAGGGACTCGCGTCTTTGTGAACCGTTTGCAAAACAATTTCCAATTTCACACGAGGAACCCTTTTTAAGGGAGAGGCTCGATAGAGACTCGCTTTTCTTGTGACCCCCCAATTTCATACTAGGCCATTTTTCGTCATGAAAGACCCTCCTTACAGGGAGAGTGTGATGGACTCGTTCTTTTCATGACCCAATTTTCAGACCTCACCATTATCGGCCCCCTTTCCATAAGAGAAGCCTAATATTAGGGAGCTTTGACGAAAGCTCAATTTCTCTTCGAAAGTTCGTTTTGCAAACACCTCCTCTTCAGGGAAGAGAGGAGTATTTCCCATTTTCCATTCAGGTAAGGGCTAAGCCTGAGTCTCTCTTTTTGGGAAAAAAGAGAGGAGAATTTTCGTCACGGATGTGTTGAGCCAGACTTCAAATACTCACTTTCACCAAGGATTTCAAGAAAATTTTATCAAATTTGTCAAATTATTTATTGATTTCAGAATCTTTATTGCACAAATCTCTATCTACCTTCAGCATTACTCCCAAGAGAGTGAAGCTTTATGAGAAGAGATTCAAATTTCAAATTCTTTCTATTGGCCAACCAAAAAGATGAATGATAAGTCTTCGATAGGGCCAGAAAAGAAAATTCAATGTTATTGCAATGCCATAAATGATTGATATTGATCGCAGTCAATGGCACATCTTTAAAGGCTATTCTTGTAAAGACGAGGCAGTGAAAATATCCTGAGCGCTAGAAAAAGAGAGCATTCATCAAAACCTTGTCTCCTCAGAATCACCTAAGCTGCAATTAAATATCCGCAAAAGGGATCTCTCACTTGTCGTCAAGATGAAGGCGAACTAGGCGAGTAGACCCCCGGGGCCAAAGAAGATTCGAAACATCTCCAAGATGACGGAGTTGGTGACGGATCCTTCCAGGGAAAGTCCAAAGCACTGTCGAGATGAATGCAGATGCGATGAACCTCTCGACAATCCCTAAAAGATATTTAACTTCAGCTATCATCCAAAGATCTCCAAACCCATCGTCCAAGAAGGATCGAAACATCTCCAAGTTGAAGGAGTTTGTGACGTACCCTTCCCCAAAAGAGAGAAAGAGAGGAAAAAGAAAGAGAGAAAAAGTAAGAACATCTCCAAAATGAAGGAGAATGTAGCCAAAACACCAGAGAGCCAAAAGAGTGTAGAAAGATTATCATGAGAGAAGCTCCCAGGATATCTAACTGCCAGATCTATCAAGAATCCTCTTTAAATTTGTGAAATTCTATTATCAATACTTTTTCATCAACTGCTTTCATAATATCAAATTCTCTTTCCTGTTCATATCAAGGAAATTAATAGCTTCCTTGAAGAAAGTCAATTGCAAACAATTTGGGTTTCCAGTCTCGATTCTACAAAGTGAACCTTGCTTGGAGGTAATGCTTTGGGTAGAAAAGAAAGAATATCTTTGCAACAATATGCAACATTTTCAAAAACTTTGAATCAACAACAGAATTCTCAATATTTTGACAATATTTTCTAGTTATCCTGACGTGAAGTGAGAGCTTGATGTTCGTTTTCGATGCATCCTGATACCAATTTTAAATCCCTCTTAAGGACATGATTCATTCCTTCTTTGAGAGCATGAACTCTCAGATTTGCACACTCCCCTGTGTCCCCATTGTCCCACCATAGACAGTCCCATTTCGGTTCGAGGTCGAACCACCAATCATTTCTTGCAAAAGGCAATTTCAAAAGCTGATTTTAGTCTCAGCAGTGAGACGCCCAAGATCAATCCCTTTTGAAGCTTTAGGGACCCCATTTTCCTTCCTTTTGCAAAACCTCTGTCGAATTTACTGTGCAAAATCCGAAGGTTCCATCACGGTCTCTTCCTTCGAGGATTTCATTCATTTTCCGCCCGATCAGGATAAGGGTACAAACCTGAGCCTCAATCAAAGAGGTATTTCATTTTTCGCCCGATCAGGATAAGGGTATAAACTTGAGCCTCAATCAAAGAGGTATTTCATTTTCCGCCCGATCAGGATAAGGGTATAAACCTGAGCCTCACTCAAAGAGGTATTCCATTTTTCGCCCGATCAGGATAAGGGTATAAACCTGAGCCTCATTCAAAGAGGTATTCCATTTTCTGCCCGATCAGGATAAGGGTATAAACCTGAGCCTCATTCAAAGAGGTATTTCATTTTCCGCCCGATCAGGATAAGGGTACAAACCTGAGCCTCATTCAAAGAGGTATTTCATTTTCCGCTCGATCAGGTTAAGGGTATAAACCTGAGTCTCATTTCGACGAGATATTCCACTCCCCAATCAGGTTAAGGGTTAAAACCTGAGCTTCGTTCCATGCGAAGTATTTCTGTCCCATCCAGGCTAAGGGCATAAACCTGAACTTTGCTCTCATAGAGCAAATCTTTCCTCGTCATTCTCCATTTCATATCTGCCATCTTCCTCGGGCTAATTTCTTCACACTCAGTCAGATCCTTTTAACTGGGGCATTTTTTTATATAGCCCAAATTTGGTGTGTTTGTCTTTGCCACTAAGCTCGGCCATGAGCCGGCTTAGTAGCAAAGAGGGGCATCTGTAAACACCCCAAATTTTCACTCACCTCCCCGACATTTTCACCAAACATCATCATCCAGCCTTTGAAATCGCCGGAGGGCAAAATGGTCATTTTCTGAGCCCGAACCTTGCAAAAGTCCAAATTTCATCTGGAACTCTCAAAATTTCTCTATTTTTAACTCAGATGTTCAAAAAATTTATTCCTGACAGAAGACAGGAATCTCCAAGTCTTGGTTCAAGATCGCATTTCATAAGACATGGCATTGCATATCATTGCATGAGCATCTTATATCACTGCACTGCACAGCATGTCATTTCGAGGTCCAGAACTCTTGATTTCAAAATTTTCAATCCAGATTTGAATTTCAACTCTTTTCAAAATTGATTTCAAAACCCTGGGTCTTCAAAATTATCAATTCTTCCCATTTTACCCCCAAGGCTCTGAATTTTAAAATATGTCCTCACGAAAACAATCTGGATAATTTTCCAATAAATTTCAATAAATTTCAACTCAAATTTTGCCTTTTGTCGGATATTTCAATATCCTTCTTTTACAAAATCGCCCCACAGGGGCCAACTCTTTCCAAAAACTTCTGTTTTACCAATTAATCCAGATTTTATAAAAATTCCAAAAAGAAGTTGTTGTTTTATCCCTATTTCAATAAAGAAGCAATGTGGGACCCACACTGAGGTGGTGTCACATAGGCTTTTCTTTTGAAAAATTTGAATTTTGAAAAACCCAAAAATATAGGAGCCTTGTCCCCTGGATTGGTGCCACTTGTCATTTTCTCTCTCCTCCCATTTCCATGCCAAGTGTCAGTGTGGGGCTACCTTAAGAAGCCGCCATATGTCATCCCATTTATCTGCCATGTGTCAGCATCCACCATCTTCACCCTGCGCCACGTGTCATTCCAAAGATCACCCTGAGATGCCAAGTGTCAGGTGTTGTCCTGTCCAGAAAAAGCAAAACTTGTCTCCTCTGAGGTGGCGCCATTTGAAGAGTGTCTCCTGCAGAGGACACGTGTCAACCTCTCCTTCTTTCAGAAAAGTAGACTGACACATGTCCCTTCCTACTTTTCTCATAAAAGTAGGAGACACATGTCACTCCTAGCTTCCTCCAGAAAAGTAGGCTTGTCTCCTCTGAGGTGGCGCCATTTGAAGAGTGTCTTCTGCAGAGGACACATGTCAATCTCTCATCTCCTCAGAAAAAGCAAATGCCATGTGTCATCCTCTACTCTTTTCAGAAAAAGCAGGTGACATGTGTCATTCTCTGCTCTTCTCAGAAAAAGTAGATGCCATGTGTCATTTCCTACTCTCTTCAGAGAAAGCTAGAATTCAAATATTCAAATCTCTCCAGAGGTGGCGCAAATCCTGAACTTATACCTTTTTCATTTTGTCTGAGATGGCGCCACATGGCTTGGACATCCTTCCCTCCCCTCTGCCACGTGTCATTCTCTGCTTCTTTCAGAAAAAGCAGGTGACACATGTCTCCTTCTACCTCCTTCAGAAAAAGTAGAGGACACATGTCACTCTTGGCTTCCTTCAGAAAAGCAACCATTCAAAAATTTTAAGACAAGAGCTAGGTGGCAAAAATCCTGAAGTTCTACCTTTTTCTACTTTGAATATGAGGGCGCCACATGGCATTGTAGGAGCCACTCTGAGGAAATGCCACGTGTCCATCCTCCATTCCTCCAGAGCCAACCTCCATTTGAAATTCAAATCTTCCTCTGAGGTGGCGCCATTTGAGAAGGCTTCTCCAGACAGCCGACACTTGTCTGCCACATGCCCAGACCTCTCTGCATTAGAAAAAGTAGAAAAACTCCTTCTCTGAGGTGGCACATTTTGCTTCCTCCATTCATGTTCTCCTGCCACATGGCATCGTAGGAGCCACTCTGAGGAAATGCCACATGTCAGCCTCTCCTTTCCTGCAGAAAAGTAGAATTTGAATTCCTCTGAGGTGGCACAGCCTGCTTCCTCCACTCCTGCCCTTCTGACACATGTCAAACACCTCTAGAGATGGCACCACATGGCATGCTCCTATTGTTTCCAGCTTTACACCTCAAATCACCTTTTGAGGTGGCGCCAATCCAGAGTCCCACTTGGCTTCAAATTTTATTTTTATTTTATTTTTAATAAAAGTAGCACACCATGAGGTGGCGCCACCTGAGGGCTCCCTGCAAAAGCCAAATTAGAATTTCAAACCCCCAGATAGCACCCCTTGAGATGGCGCCACATGGAGGGCTCAGATTGAGCCTGTTTGAAATTCAAATTTTTCAGAAAAATCTATAAAAACAAGGCTCCACGCCCAGCTTAGGAAGACCATCTTTTAGAACTCCTGTTGGACTTGAAAATTCGACCTAGCCTTCTTGAGAATCTGATTTTTACACTTTGGAATTCACGCCCCCTTTGGCTCAGTGAAGAAGGTACAGTGGGTCGATTTTGGTGAACCATCCGAAGCCCGGAGCGAAGGATGAACGAAGCCAATGATAGCCGTCCCTTTCAAGAGCTTCAACGCTGCCTAACAAAGCAAGGTGCACCTCTTTTCCTCTTGATTTGATTTTATAATTCGATTCGGTAGTCGTTTGAAGAAGGAGCTCATCCGAGAGATGGATTGAGCTATTCTCATAAAACGACATACATAAAAATATTCAATTATGCTCCCTTGATGATTTTTAACATTCATGCATTTAGCTAGATTTAATTTGCATTTTATTTCATTCATTTAGCACGTTTCATGAATTAATTAGGATTAATTTAGCATTTATTTCAATTCTGCTCATTTTCAGTAGTTCTCTGTTTTTGTCAGTCAGTCCATACGTCATTTCATGCGTTTATTTTTTATTAAAAATCCCAAAAAAATCATGGAATGCGCCCTTAGGTGTCCCTAGAATTGTGCTAAAAATTCGAAAGCATTTGAATTTGTTTACTACGGTAAACATTCAAAATGACAAGTCGGGTTTTGTTACCCGGGATGCGTTTAAAAAATTATTTTCCGACTTGTAAAATCGAGATCACCCTCATGGTAGATCCGATTTTCGATCCGAAAGATGTTATGAACTCGGGAGAATGTCTAGTTTTTAACATGATTTTCTCAGATTTTTATGATTTTTTTGTATATCTGACAAAAATCCGAGAGTGAGGGACACGTGTCAGAGCCTGATTTGGGCCTCTGAGACTTTGGATCGACTTAGGTCGATGGGTTCTCTTTGGGTGTTGCTCCAAATCCGAATCTGTAAAATGTGAAAGTTATGTCCGAGGTGTCCTCTGTTTGCATCTGAAAGCCTGTGATTTTTTAACAGATGCAGAATATCTGGAACCATTTCCTCGATGGTTCATGCCTCCACTATCATTAGTTGCCATACCCGCTTTTCACAAGCCCACACTCATTACATTTGCATAAATTCCTGCGATTTCCTGTTTCTTTTTAACTTTTCAATTTTGAAGGCATTCACGCACATTGATTCATTACTATTGTACTTTGCACTTTGTAAAAAGGAGGTCAAGTTCTGTTGAGTTGAGTTTCATCACTTCGCCTCTTCACACTTACATGATGCTTGGTTACTTATCACCACTTCACAGACCTTCACAGCACACACATTATGTTCCCTTACACTATATGCACTAAGGATGTATTAACACTGTTGAATGCTCACACGCGATGAGCACACTCATTAAGCTCACTTTCATTGGGAGAACATGGCCATACACATTGTGAAAAAGCCCTGATGCATTGGGCAGAGTAAGGTTGATATGACCGACAGAGTATAACCTAATATCTCGGCTGGAGGTGTCTCAGAAATTTGGGCTGTAATTACTATGCTGGAAGCTCGCCGACTTGCTAAAAAAAAACACCAGCATAGGCTAGGCAAGAACGTCCAAATCGGCTGTGGGAGCTACTGTGGAATGTGTTGAGCTAATGATTCGGGCATCAGCTTCTTGGTTGACTGACATACATGGCTGAATTGAAATCAGGTTATTAACATACATGGTGGGGAAACACCTTTCCATTTGTATAAGGTTTATTGTGTTGCATACATCTCACCCCTTGTGTACCAGTCCGTCTGTGTCTTCCCTGTAATATTTGCATGTAATACACCTTACTGCATCTTCATCTTCTTACTCCACATCACTTCATCAAACTGTTACACCTCACAGGCATCTATTGATTGTAATGCTCAGCTTCGATTAGCATCAATATGTCACAACACTACATTCATTTGCACTAGCTATACCGTCTACACCCAAGCACTTTCACCTGAATCTGCACGTTCTTCAGCATAGTACCTTCCCCTTTTGTGAGTCATCTTTGCATACAGTGCATCCTCAACGTTACTTGCTGCACTATTCACCATCTTCTGCATATCTCCCAACATCTTAAACACTGCATATCACCCCCTGTTAGACCTCATTTATACTCTTTTCCCTGCATTTTTGTTTTCACAGTCTGTTGCATTGCTTCATGACATTTATTGTATATTGTTACTCTTTCACATTAGTTATATAACACTTTTTATCTGCTGCACTGACATGCAGCTCATCTCCAGCAGTGTACATTATCCCTTATACCGGTCACTGTCATCTGCGCCCCTTTTGACCACATTCTGGGTCACTTCTGAGGCTTGACAGCAGAGAATTATATTGCAAATTTTATGGCTGGTGAATTCTCTGTATAAAAAATTTCGCTGACTGAGGATATGATGCTAAATTTTATTTTTTATTTTTTTCTTCGCAGAGAGATAAAGTGACAGAGAAGCTCAGGATATTCACCTGCTGTCGTTTTACTGGTATGTAATCTTGTCCCTGCCTTATCTTGAATTCTTGATGTGAAGGGTGAGGTAATGAGAGCGGCGACGACCACCCCTTTTTTTCTTTTTTTTGGGTACTCGCCCCAACTCATGCATTGCATCCTAAACTCCTATATGATGGGTCGTGAGGTGGCAGTTGCAAAGCTTCAGAGAATCTATGATTATTATGGCAAAAGTTGTGCCTGAGAGGCTGAGCCTACAGACTATACTTGATTATTAAGCTGGCACTCACAGATAGTGCAACATTTGAGCTCAACCATCTATATTTTATATTACCGTAGTACCTATATATATATATATGTATATATATCTATATATATGTATTAGATCACATTCCTCTGTCATTCAACATTGGCATTGGTAGGAGCTTTGCATACCTGTATCTGATTTTATTTACTATTATTTTCATTTGTTGTAGCATACTTGGTATCATTAGCACATTTGCATTTGCTGTAGCATTAGCTTTCGCCCAAACATTTGCTGTGTATAAACATTAATCTTTTGCGGTAGCACTTGCATATAACATCTGAATTTGCGCTTGTTAATATTCAAATCTATTTGCTGCCACTTCATGCACCTTCCACAACATTTTCATAACACCTTCTACCATTCCATTTCTTTTCTTCATTTACATTAACCTTATTTTTGCAGGAAATATTCAAGAATTGTTGAAATTGCCTTAGATCTAGGGTCTTATTATTTCTTTACATTTCCAAGTTTGTAATAAGTTAGATCTTAATGAGAATTTACATTTTCAGTTTTAGATAGAATGGATGAGCATAGTAATATTATGAATTACTTGTTCTTCATGCATCTTTTTTTCATTTCTCAAATTCTTACAATGGTGAAACACGAATGGCACGTGCACCGTTTTCATAAAAGGTAATGGATCCTAAGTTGATGATCCA
The DNA here is from genome assembly GCF_984573655.1 of Nuphar pumila. Lineage (NCBI taxonomy): Eukaryota > Viridiplantae > Streptophyta > Magnoliopsida > Nymphaeales > Nymphaeaceae > Nuphar > Nuphar pumila. The sequence goes on from NC_143265.1 coordinate 33,476,495, forward strand.
TATCAATGGCCATAGTCAGGGTATGGACAAAACTTAGGATTTTTATCTTTTACGAAATAACACTGGATCCATTTTCAAAATTCATCATATTTCCTTAAATATTTTCAACTTTTATTAGAATTTAACCTAAAATTAATTCAAAATATATACCAATGACCATAGTCAGGGTATATTGAGAGTTAATTTCATTTTAAATTCTATAAAAGCACCAAATGTGTTTCATTCTTCACCTAAATTTAAATATAGATTATTATATAATACTTTCAATGACCATAGTCAAGGATGTATTATATCTTCAATCTTATTTTAATTCATTTAAAGAATGGAATAGCTTTTCAAAATCCAATTTCAAAATTTAAATTCATTCATCATTTAGGATAGAATTGCATCATATTTTTAAAATTTCTTTTTCATAAATCCAAGTAATTCTTTCTTTCATTTCTCAGATCAAATCCTCTTTATAAATTCATATTCAATTCTATTTTCTCAAAAGGATTTAAGAATTCGATTTCAAAGTCCTATTTGACTTTGAAACTTCAGAATCGTCTTGTGTTTCAAAATTCCAAATTCCATCTTAAATTTAAAATCCAATTTAACTTTGAAATTCATTTGTATATTCAAGATTCAATTTCTAAAATTCATTTTCCAAGTTCAAATTAAACTTGGAAGTTCTTGATTCATCTTCTGAATTTAACTCCAAATCCATTTTAGGACCCAGGATTCAACACTCATATTGGATCTCAGACTTCAGATCCAATTTCCCTTTAGGATCCAGGGTCCAACTCTACATTCAGATCCAAATCTATTTTAGGATCCAGAACTCAACTTCCACTTTGGATCTTAGATTTTAGGTCTAAATCTACTTTAGGATCCAAAATTCAATTTCACTTTGGATCTCAGACTTTAGATCCAATTCCTCTTTAGGATCCAGAGTCCAAATTCCACTTTTTCAGATCCAATTCCCCTTTAGGATCCAGACTCCAATTTCACTTTGGATTTTAGACTTCAGATCCAGTTCCATTTTAGGATCCAGAATTCAATCACATGTTGAATCTTAGACTTCTGATCCAAATTCATCTTAGGATCCAGAACCCAATTTTATCTCGGATCCCAGATCTCAGATCTTAAATCCATCTTTAGATCCAATTCCATTCCCAATTCTAGATTTCAAATCCAATTCCATTTTCAGATCTCATCTGAACTCCCTAAATCCATTTCTATTCTTAAATACCATTTGATTATCTCAGATCCATTCCAAACTTAAAAATCCAAATTCAATTCCATCTCAAGTATTCATTTCCTTTTCTAAATTCAAATCCAAAATTCAAAGTCAATTTTGACTTTGAAACTTCATTTCCTTTCATTTCAAAGCTTCAAGTCATTCTTTCTCATTTATTCTTCCAAATCCTGATTTACTTCAAAAACTTAGAACTTCTCTGATCTATCTCAAGCTCTAAGTTAAATTCAATCATTTCTTCATTCCTTTACCAAGTTCATCTCAGAATACTTGGAAATTTTCAAAACATCTTTCAAAAGGAGCATACATTCTTGCATTGCACAAGCATGATTCTTTGTGCATTTAGAGTTAGAATAAATTCTTAGATTATATTTAGGCAAAGCAAAAGGCATAGATTCGATCCTTGGTTCGATTACTCCTGGTAAAGGCGTCAGGAACGGTCGAACCTCGTACCGACGAGCGAATCCCGTCTCTCCATTTTCCCGCAATATTTTCAAAAACGGAGGCAAGTTAAATTTCTAAATATTTTCAAATTTAGGTCAAGTGAGACCACGCAAAAGAGTTCCTCTCTCTTTCTTTCTTTTCTCTTCTCTTTCTCTTTTTCTCTCTTTTATGTTTCTCCCTTCAAAAAGGAGGAAAATAGAGGTTAGAAAAGGAAAAGAGAAGGAAGAGAGAGAAACCAACAAGAGAGAAAAATTTTTGCGATGATCACATGCGTCAGGCCTAGCACGGCCTGGTCTGGACCCGGACATGAGTCAGACCAGGGGATGCAGACTCCTTTTTTAGGGCCCCCTTTTGGCTCAGCTGGTCTGGACCCACTGGGTCCAGATTGTCACCCTTGGGCGGCTCCACCCGCCTTGGGCGCTGGGCGCACCCTTGGTGCGGGTGTGAGCCATCTTGCGCCCTGGTTTGAGCCCACCCTTGGAACAGACCAAGGGCTGTGGCTGGGGACACACTTGTGTGCCCCAGCCCGCCTTAGCCCATCTGGTCCTAGACCCGCAGGGTCTGGGCCAAGCTGTTTTGGCCCAACCCCTTGGCTTTGGGCCTTTGGGCTAGCCACACTCCATGTGGGTGCCGGCTAAGCCCGGCCCGTCGGACTGAACCCATTAGGGTGCAGTCCAGGGGCACCCTAGTGACCTTAGTGGGTCTGATCCTCGTTGGATCAGACCTACTAGGGGGTCTAGGTCTAGCCTTTTTGGGCCTAGTGGCGTCGAGCCCGCTAAGGAGCTCCCTTGGCGCCTAGCCGGGTGCGGGTGCACCCGAGTGTGCTTGGCAACTTGTTGGCCCATGCTGCAGCCTAGTAGCACATGGTCCGCACGCAGTGTGCAGACCATGGTGGCTGTGGGGCCAAATGGCTGTCGGCTACAGGCTTCACAAGGGTCGTGCCTTGGTTCCCTTTGGCGCCAAGCAAGGCACCGTGCGCTAAGGCACCTGGTAGCCTTGGCATCACTGGGCAGTCACGAGCGGGACCCCCAGCTCATGGTTTGCACCATTAGCGAACTCAGTTGGGTTGTCATGATGCCCCTTTGAGTTTCCATGGATGTCCTTTATGGCGGCAGTTGTCCCTCTCGTTGCCGCCAAGCAGATTTGGCCCGGTTAGCGACAACGTTCGTTTTTTAGCAACAATGTCATTGCAGCAGCGGATTCGGGTGCTAATACCCCGCTGACCACCAGGCAGCGAGGTGTTTGTGTCGTGACTTATGTCACGGTACACGTTCACGTGTACTTCGCTTGTTTTCGTCGGACACTTGCGGCGATTGGTGCTTTGTGCCCCGGTTGCGCGGGCAGAGTGCGACTATACTCTGGTAGCGGCGATGTGATTCCCATTCAGATAGGACTGTGTTGACCTCGCTCTTGACACACTTGAGTGTCAATGCTGCGATGATCCTGCACCGATGACCTCACCATGCGAGTTTTTGCAGCAGTATGAGGGTTGAAATACACATATTGGGGAAATAAGTATTTCAAGCCCTGGTCGCTCCTCGCTCATACAGTGAGCACCGTATATGTACTTTGAGCCTTGTGTCGCTCAGATTTGGTAGGTTGTGGCACTTTACTGGTTCATTGGCGTATCGTTGCTCACAGCACGATACTTGTGCGAGATTATAGTGGTGGTTTCCATATTTCGCACGTGCACGTTGGCACATACTGCCATGTATGTCACTAGGTTTTTGGTTGTCGAGTTTACATTTGATTGGCTCACATTCGTATATTGATGGATATATGCTGCACCAGAGGCGTGCTTCGCACTCGACATGGAATACACTGGAAAAGAACTTAAAACACTGTAGGGTTCGACACTTTTGACTTGTTGAGGTTTGGAGACTCGGTTGGAGTCTACGGGCAATGGCCCGGGTTCGTGAGAATGTGCTCACAAGTTCGTGTCACCCTAGGCATAAAATAAAATGGTATTTTATTCGTCTTCACAGGCGGTGTGCTCGTGGTGGCCGTGTGAGGCTGAGCACGTGAATGGGCAAGCCAAGTCCTCGTTTGCGTACCCCGCGGGGACCATGAGGCACAACTTGAAGTTTGAGCTTAAATAAGATAAACCTGCTGCGCCCCATTCACAATTTGGTCACCCAGGAAGAGGGTGAATGGTACAGCCCTGAGTGACGTGTCGTTACTACGACTTGTTCTTTAGAGGAGCCGATGTGCCCTCTGACCTCCAGTCACTCGTAGTTAGGGAGGTCAAGGTTACCCTCTACAGGGACCTTTGCTACTGCAGTAGCACGGATTGCAATCCTTTACCCCTGCGAAAGGTTTCTCCTGGCTGCGTGTCGTCCGCAGGTGGTTTTCTCGTTTTGTAGGATCCCCGGTTACCACATTAGAAATTGAATAACAGACGTCGGGTGCATGTCTCACAGAACTCGAGGGTTTTCCTTCGCGTACCCGAAGGAGGTAAAAAGATGAACATAAAGACTAACCAAACAGACTGACTTACTATAGTTGTTACTCTAGAGCAGTACACACTTTTGTTCAGTTGCTACCCTCTGTTGGTTGGTTCCTACTCTGTTACTTTAGCTGCTACTTTCTGTTGTTCAGTTTCTGTTTTGTTACTTTAATGGCTGCGCTGTTACTTACTTATAGTTTTATAGTCTTGTGGCACGTGCACCTACCTGACACGCACTTGTACTTTTGTTTCAAATGCTTCTAACTGTTCCATTATGATAGTTATAGTCTGGTACTTAGCATACTTGTATCATGCTGCCTACTTTCTGTTTTTCCTTTAAAATGAAAATGTATGGATGGTTTGTCTCACCAGCTCGCAAGAGTACTGACCCCATTTTATGGGGATACAGGTGACAAGTAGATGCAGCGCGATGCGACGGCGCACAGCAGGAGCCTTGAGGCCCACACTTTGCAGCAGATTCTGGCTTCTTCTGGTTTTAAGGTTTGAGGGATTGTACCTCTCCTTTTTGTGAGACTGTTCCTTTTTGTACCCAGTCTCGTTTTTTGTATCATTGCAACTATTGTGGAAATGAAAAATATTCTACTTAGCTTGTGGTTGGTTTTCTCACTGTGGCTCGCTCAGACTTGCGGCCTTTGCTTTGTCCCTGTTTCCCTCCTTTACTTCCGCTAGTGTTTTTCACTCTGTATATCCCTTCAAAAAAAATCCTAAAAAAACCAAAGGTTTTTACAAGGTCGGGGTTTGGGGCGTCACACCACGTGCAGGCAAGATCAAACAAATTCTTTTCCTGAATCAACTCTTTTCATTTATCAATTTTTATCAGTCTTATCATTTTTTATTCATCTTTATCGATTTTGTCAATTTTATTGATTCTTCATTGATTTTATTAATTTTTCTTGACAATTCTTATTTCAATTACCCTTTCAAGTTAAGGGATAAACCTGATGCCTCTTTTCCCATGAGGTATTCCTTTTTCCTTCATTTTTCCCACTCAGGTTAAGGGATAAACCTGAACCTCGTCCCATGAGGTCCTTCTTCCTTCAGGATAAGGGATAGTCCTGAAGTCTTCATCATCTTTCAAGCATTATCAAATTTTCCATCAATTTTACCAATTTTCACCAGACCTTTATCAAACTTTGTCAATTCTTTATCAATTTTATTCTTTATAAATTTTTATTGATTCTTTAGCAATCTTTGCAAATTTGATTAATCAACTTTTATAAATTTTGTCAATTTCTATCCTTTTCTTATTCAGGATAAGAAATAATCCTGAGACCCCTCATAGGAGCAATAATGCTACCTATGAGAATTCTTTTGTAAAACATTTTTTTTTAATTTTCCTCAATTTTATGAATTTCTGTCAATTCTCATTTCTTTTAAAATTTCCTCAAATTCTATTCTCTTCCCCGTTCAGGATAAGGGGTTAATCCTGAAAATTGGACCACATACAGCTAATTATGATGGTCCATTCCGCCCACGAGTTGAACCCCCCCTTCTTAAATTGTGATCTTTAAGTTAAACCCCTATGGAATCAATAGTTCATAGGTCAAACCCCTGTCGAACCAATATGGCTCACCGGTTGAATCCCTTTGTGAACCAGAATTCCTTTTCAACCCAGTGGTTTTTTAGGTTGAACCCCTACTGATATGCAGTCCTTAGGTTGAACCCCTTTAGGACCATTCCTTCAGTCGATCTTTAGGTTGAAACCCTACTGATCTGCGATCTTTAGGTTGAACTCCTACTGATACGCAGTCCTTAGGTTGAACCCCTTTAGGACTCTATCCTTACATCGATCTTTAGGTTAAACCCCTACTGATCCACAATCTTTAGGTTGAACTCCTACTGATCCGCAATCCTTAAGTTGAACCCCTTTAGGACCCTTTTCTTCCATCGATCTTTAGGTTAAACTCCTACTGATCCGCGATCTTTAGGTTGAATTCCTACAGATCCGCAATCCTTAGGTTGAACCCCTTTAGAACCTTGTCCTTTCATCGATCTTTAGGTTGAACCCCTACTGATCCGCGATCTTTAGGTTGAACTCCTACTGATCTGTAGTCCTTAGGTTGAACCCCTTTAGGACACTTTCCTTCCATCGATCTTTAGGTTGAACTCCTACTGATCCACGATCTTTAGGTTGAATTCTTATGGATCCACAGTCCTTAGGTTGAACCCCTTTAGGACCTTGTCCTTCCATCGATCTTTAGGTTAAACCTCTACTGATCCGCAATCTTTAGGTTGAATTCCTACTGATCCGCAGTCCTTAGGCTTAACCCCTTTAGGACCCTTTCCTTCCATAGATCTTTAGGTTGAACTCCTACTGATCCGCGATCTTTAGGTTGAATTCCTACGAATCCGCAGTCCTTAGGTTGAACCCCTTTAGGACCCTTTCCTTCAGTCGATCCTTAAGTTGAACCCCTATTGATCCACGATCTTTAGGTTGAACTTCTATTGATCCGCAGTCCTTAGGTTGAACCCCTTTAGGACCCTTTCCTTCCATCGGTCTTTAGGTTGAACCCCTACTGATCCACGATCTTTAGGCTGAACTCCTACTGATCTGCAATCCTTAGGTTGAACCGCTTTAGGATCCTTTCATTCAGTCGATCTTTAGGTTGAACCCCTACTGATCTGCGATCTTTAGGTTGAACTCCTACTGATCTGCAGTCCTTAGGTTAAACCCCTTTAGGACCCTATCCTTCCATCGATCTTTAGGTTAAACCCCTACTGATCCGCGATCTTTAGGTTGAACTTCTACTAATTCGTAGTCCTTAGGTTGAACCTCTTTATGACCATTCATTCAGTCGATCTTTAGGTTGAACCCCTATTGATCAACGATCTTTAGGTTGAACTCCTACTGAAGTCCTTAGGTTGAACCCCTTTAGGACCCATTCCTTCAGTCGATCTTTAGGTTGAACCCCTAATATCTGCAATCTTTAGGTTGAACTCCTACTGATCCGCAGTCCTTAGGTTGAACCCCTTTAGGACCATTCCTTCAGTCGATCTTTAGGTTGAACTCCTACTGATTCGCAGTACTCATTTTAAACCCTTTAGGATCATTCCTTCAGTCGATCTTTAGGTTGAACCCCTACTGATCCGCGATCTTTAGGTTGAACTCCTACTGAATCCCAGTCCTTAGGTTGAACCCCTTTAGAACCATTCCTTCAGTCGATCTTTAGGTTGAACCCGTACTGATCAGCGATCTTTAGGTTGAACTCCTACTGATCTGCAGTCCTTAGGTTGAACCCCTTTAGGACCCATTCCTTCAGTCGATCTTTAGGTTGAACCTCTACTGATCCGTGATCTTTAGATTGAACTCCTACTGATTCGCAGTCCTTATTTTGAACACTTTTCGGACCATTCAAAGTCGATATTTTGGTTGAATTCCCACTGATCAAGGCCCTTAGGTTGAACTCCTTTTGGACCAATTTTTCCTTCAAAAGTCAAACTTTAGGTTGAATTCCTATTGATCAAGGCACTTAGGTTGAACTCCTTTTGGACCAATTTTTCCTTCAAAAGTCGAACTTTAGGTTGAATTCCTACTGATCACGACCCTTAGGTTGAATTTCTTTTGAACTAATTTTCTTTCAGTCAATCTTTAAGTTGAATTCCTGTACCCAACTTTATTTTTCAAAAAGTCAATCTGTAGGTTGAATTCCTACCAATCAAATATTCTTTTGCGGTTCTTAGGTTGAATTCCTATTGAACCAAATTCATTTTTTCTAAAACTTCCCTCTGTAGGTTGAATTCCTATCGATCCATCTGTCTTTTGCGATTCTTAGGTTGAATTCCTATCGAACCAAATTCATTTCTTCAAAAATCCAATTTGTATGTTGAATTCCTACTAATCTATATTCTTTTGAGGTTCTTAGGTTGAATTCTCATTTGAATTAACTTCATTTTTCAAAAATTCTCTCTGTAGGTTGAATTCCTACCGATCCATCTGTCTTTTGCGGTTCTCAGGTTGAATTCCTATTGAAACAAATTCATTCTTCAAAAACCACTCTATAGGTTTAATTCCTACTAATCTATATTCCTTTGTGGTTCTTAGGTTGAATTCCTATCAAACCAAATTTATTTATTTTCAAAAATTTCATTTGTAGGTTGAATTTCTGCTGATCCATATTCTTTCGCGGTTCTCAGGTTGAATTCCTATTGAACCAAATTCATTTCTTCAAAAATCCAAACCGTAGGTTGAATTCCAACTAATCCATATTCTTTTGCGGTTCTTAGGTTGAATTCCTATTGAACCGAATTCATTTTTCAAAAAATTCTGTCTGTAGGTTGAATTCCTACTGATCCATATTCTTTTGTGGTTCTTAGGTTGAATTCCTATTGAACTAAATTCATTTTTCAAAAAAAATCGTTTGTAGGATGAATACCTACTGATCTATATTCTTTTGCGGTTCTCAGGTTAAATTCCTATTGAACCAAATTCATTTCTTCAAAAATCCAAACCGTAGGTTGAATTCCTACTAATCCATATTCTTTTGCAGTTCTTAGGTTGAATTCCTATTGAACCGAATTCATTTTTCAAAAAAATTCATCTGTAGGTTGAATTCCTACTGATCCATATTCTTTTGTGGTTCTTATGTTGAATTCCTATTGAACTAAATTCATTTTTCAAAAAAATTCCGTCTGTAGGATGAATCTCTACTGATCCATATTCTTTTGCGGTTCTCAGGTTGAATTCCTATCGAACCAGATTCATTTCTTCAAAAATTCTATCTGTACGTTGAATTCCTACTGATCCATATTCTCTCCCGGTTCTTAGGTTGAAGTCCTATTGAACCAAACTCCATTTTTTAAAAAATTTCATCTGCAGGTTGCATTCCTACCGATCAAATATTCTTTTGCGGTTCTCAGGTTGAATTCTTATTGAACCAACTTCATTTTTCAAAATTTCGGTCTGTAGGATGAACCCCTACTGATCCAATATTCTTTACGACTCTTAGGTCGAGTCCCTGTTGAGCCAATGTTGTCTGATAAAACAAATGTTTTCATGTTATTTCTTCCAAATTTCAGATAAAGGTCCTATCAAAATCCATATTGAGTGATTATTTCAAAAGATTCTCGAAAACTTTGTCAATCCGCTAAAAATATATATTGATTCCAATATTTTATTGCACTAAATAATCACCTCAGATTACCTCTAGTATTCTTTTCAAAAGGGTGAAGTTTTTTGCGAAAAAAAGATAAAATTCAAATCTTTTCTTTGTTGGTCGACCAAAAGGATATAAGAAATGTTCTTGGTATAATTAGCGAAAGAAATATTCATTGATGTTGAAAAGCCGGAAGCGAATCGATATTGATCATAGTTGTGGCGCATGTTTAAAGACGACTTTCTGGCAATTAGGCAGTGGAAATATCCTGAGCAATAAAAAGAATCCACTCAATCTATATCTCCTCATTCATTTAAACTACAATCAAATATCCGCAAAGGAGATCTCTCAATTGTCATCAAGTTGAAGACGAATATGCGAGCTAGACCCCTGGGGCCAAAGAAGATTCGAATCATCTCCAAGATGAAGGAGTTTGTGACGGATCCTTTCAGGGAACGTTCAGATCACCATCAAGATGAAGGCGACTGCGCTGAACCTACCGACAAACCCTAAAAGATATTTGTTTGTTGCTATCATCAAGAGATTTTTTGACCAATAAGCCATTATCATCAGTATAATTTCTAAGAAAAAGAAGGATCAGAGCATCTCCAAGATAAAGGAATTTGTGACGTACCCTTCCTCGAAGAAAAAGAAAAGAAAAACCTAGACATCTCCAAAATGAAGGATGATGTAACGAACTTCTCCCAAAAAACCCAAGAAAGCTCAATATCTCAAAAAGAGTGCCAGAAAGATCATTATGAGAAAAGTCCCAGGATATCAAACTGTCAAAGTTGCCAGAAATCATTTTTTCTCACGCAAAATCCTTCATCAATATCTTTTCACTACTTGCTTTTATGAAATTAAGAGTATTTCTTCTCTATTCATGTCAAGGAAATAGATAACTTCCTTGAAGAAACTCAACATCTTTAAAATTTGAATCTGACTTTGAAATCCGGGAAGTGTTATCGTCGCAAAAAAATTTCCCTTCCCTGTGGGAGAGAGGGGAAACGATCCTGCGAGTCAAACTTGACCAAAGTTTTGAAAATTGTTTTGAAATACTCGCCTCAATTTTTTAAAATTATGGAAAATATTCCGAAGAATGGGACTCGACCTGTCGGTACGAAGTTCGACCGTTCCTGTCGCCTTTAACAGAGGTAATCGAACCAAGGACCAAATGTGTGCTTGACTTAGCTGAATTATCAAAATCGTGTTTTATCCTAAATGCACAGAGAATTCAGGCATGTGCTATGAAACTTTATAAAATGTAGGTTGGAAAACATGATGTATGCTTAGAAAATGCTTTGGAGTTGGAAAATATTTCTAAGGCAAAAGATGGAAATCGATTTATCAGAAAAACTCTAATAAAAGGATTTGAGAATCATAAGAAAGTTTATAAAGATTTGGGAAAATCATGAATGGATGAAAATCCTGGGAAAGTAGAAATAATTCTTGAGAAAACACTTAAAGAGGAACTATTTGTCAGGGAAAAATTCAAACTTTGAAACTTTCTTTCAAAAATGATTGAAAATTTATAGAAAAACTCTTTGGAGAAGGAAAATCAAAACTCAGGAAATTGAAATTCTAAGAATCTTAGCCTTGAAATATTTGAAAATTGATTTTGATTCTTGAGAATGATGAGAAACTCCTTTTGAAAATGGATCTTAAGAAAAGAACATTTTCTAGGGAAAATCGTGAAAACTGGACTTGGAAAAATCCAACTTTGAAAATTTTTAGAGTTCCTTGAGGAATCAATTACCTTAGAATGAAGTTTTCTTGAAAAAATCATGAGAAATGAAAGTGATTTCATGATGCAAATGATATGAATGAATGTCTTTTTATGAAGACATCTTTTCATGAAAATGTGCAATTTTAAAATTAAACTAAGGTAGAATTACCACATATTCCGACTATGGCCGTAAATACGCTTGTAATTTACGTAATTAAGTCTAAAATACTTTGTAAAATTTGAAGATATGCAGTGAATTTTGGAAGATAGCCTAAGAGTGTAGGCTCGGTGTGACTAGTAGGAAGATGCTGAATCTGAGTCTCGTCCATATTCCGACTAGAGCCGTAAATATGGACTCCACCGAGTTCATAAACTCCCTAAGAGTTGGTGCACGTGCCATTCATGTACATTCATAGTTATTTTTGAAATAAGATGCATGAATAACATAATCAGGATATTGCAGAAATTCAAACTATATGATATGCATCCTAATCTAAGCAGAAAAGTAAATCTCTTATTCCAAAGTTTTTATTATTACATCACTAAATGAAATGAAAGAAAGACAATTGCAGACTTCATCTCCTTCCTTTGAATTTCCCTGCCAAGCTTGGAATGTGGTTAGCTTTTTTATGTGGGTTTTTCCAAGATTTTCCAATAATATCTTGAGATCATTGGACTCAGTTGGATATAAACCCGATTTTCATACTTCCTTGATATTTGAAATAACGCAAATGCAAAAAAATCAAACAATCAATATTTTGAAATTCAGAATTGTGGTTAAAATGACTAAAATACCCCTAATATTGAAGTTATACCTTTAAAATCAGGGTTTTTTGAAGGAATTTTGGTAAAATTTGATATTTTTGAAAATTGAATTGAACCAAGTGATGATGAAATGCATGATGAGACATGATGATATGCTGCTAAACATATTAAAACTGTAAAAATCAGAATTTGTATATGAAACTTGGCCAAAATAACGAATTTCGCTTGTTTTCCGCTCAGATCTGGGTCCCACGGGGGCCCTGTTTTGATGATACGGCTAAACCGATCATCAAACGATTTTCAAATCATGCCAAATTGGGTAGAGAGCACCCCTATACCCTTAAAAACAATATCAAATGAAAAAAATCATGAAATGATATGGCCTAGATGCAAAATTTCAAAGAAATTCTTAAAATAAGCAAATTTCGCATACGGGTACGAACCAAACATAGCATTTAACGTAATAATGCAAAAATCCACCATAGAAATGTCTGATATTTTTCAGACTGCTAAAGGACATGAAAATGAACATCTTTGGTTTTTACAACTCTGAGATTTGAACTATGGTGAGTTCGGTAACAGGGATTTGGTTCTGACGGGACTAAAATCAACATGATCTGATGTGAAAATGGAAAAAAAATAATAACCCACCATCAAAATTTTCGAAAATTAAATAAGGAACTACTGACATGCATATGAACAAATGGATTCGGCATTTGATTAACTGGATGAGAAATAAAAATATGACATTACACGCATAAACCAGAAGAACATATCTAAGTACCAAAACAGGAGACTGAAATTAAAAATATGGAATTGGTATGAAGACTGTCCTAAAAATTACAAAATTTTAGAATAAAAAAGAGGACATTCAAAACATAAAATTCAATTTTTATAAATCTGGATTTGAAGCTATATCCAAAGAGAAACAGTCGACTTAAGTCGATCCAGAGTCTCAGAGACTCAAATTAGGCTCTGACACGTGTCTCGAACTCCTGGATTTTTGTCAGACAGCAACAGAATTCAAAAACATCTAATAAAATCATATTAAATACTAGACTCAATTATGAGTTCAGGCCATTTTTTGGATCGAAAATCGGATCTCAGATGAGGGAGATATCAATTTTACAAGTTGAGACCAAATGTTCTGAATGTTTCCCGGGTCATAAAACCTGACTTGACATTTTGAACTTTGAACGCAGTAAATGAATTCAAATGATTCTGATTATTTTGCATATTATTAGGGACATCTATGGACACGTAATATGATTTTTTGGGCCATTTTAGAGAAAAATAAAAATATAAAATGACGCATGGACTGACTGACAAAAACAGAGACATACGAATTTTAAGCAAGCTTGATATAAACACTAAAAAAATCTAATTAACTCATGAAATATGCTAAATTAACGAAATACAATATGAACTAAACCTAACTAATACATGAATGCTATAAAATCATCAAGGAAGAATTATTCTACTTAATATATGTCATTTTATGGGAATAGTTCAATCCATCATTCGGACGAACCCTTTCTTTAAAACGAAAAAACCATGGGATTCAATATGTAAATTGAAACGAAAATATTATTTCAATAGCATCAACTCGAATGGGAGCTTACCTTGTGTTCTTATGATGTTTTGGAGCTTCAGAAACGGGCGGTTACGAGATGGCTCCTTGAAAATATACTCCAGAGAGGGCGTGAATTCAGAGGAAAACAAAAGAAGCTACAAAAATGGAGATCTAAGTTGAAGTTCACATCAAACAAATGAGCTCCCCCTCACTGGGCATGGTCTAGGGTATTTATAGAATTTTTGGAGATTTTTGAAATTCAAACAGAGTAAATCTGGACCTTCCATGTGGTGCCATCTTAGAGGATGATACTTTGGATTTTTGGAATAAAAATAAAATGCAAATTTTGTAAATAAGACACCTCAGCAGAATTTAAAATTTTTTGAAATGAGGTTGGCTTGATTTTCTCTGCATGAGCTTCTCATGTGGTGCCACCTATGTGTGGGCTCACTTTGGGATTTTGTAAAGCAAATAAAAAATAAATTTAAAGAGGAAAATTCTGGATTTTCGCCACCTCAATATGGAATTTGAATATTTGAACTCTGGCTTTTTTTGAAGGAAGCAGAGACAGACATGTGGCGCCACCTCAGGGTGGCTCCACACTGCCATATGTGAGAGGGCAGGAGCATAGGAAGCACATGGGGCCACCTCATCCAGAATTTTAAATATTTGAATTGTTGCTTTTTCTGAAGAAGGCAGAGAGAGACATGTGTCACTTGCTTTTTCTGAGGAAAGCAGAGAGAGACATGTGTCACTTGCTTTTTCTGAGGAAAGCAGAGAGAGACATGTGTCACTTGCTTTTTCTGAGGAGAGTAGAGAGAGACATGTGTCACTTGCTTTTTCTGAGGAAAGCAGAGAGAGACATGTGTCACTTGATTTTTCTTAGGAAAGCAGAGAGATACATGTGTCACTTGCTTTTTTTGAGGAAAGTAGAGCTTGACATGTGTCACTTGCTTTTTCTGAGGAAAGTAGAGCTTGACATGTGTCACTTGTTTTTTCTGAGGAAAGCAGAGAGAGACATGTGTCACTGCAGGAGAAAACACTTCAGATGGTGCCACCTCAGGGGCGGGGGGGGGGGGGGGGGGGGCAATTTCTACTTTTTCTAGAGAAAGGAGAGATGGACACATCGCGACTCAGGGTGACACCAAAGTGCCATGTGGCAAGGGAGAGAGAAATAAAGGTGGTGGACACGTGGCACTACTTTAGGGAAGCTCCATAATGACACGTGGCATGAAATAAAAGAAGGTGACTGAAGACACGTGGCGCCACCTCAGGGTGACTTCACATAGACACATGGTGAAGAAATGAAAGGTGGGAGAAAATGACATGTGGCACCACCTCTGGGTAAACCCCACACTGACACATGGCAGAGGATGGTAGGAGAGACAAAGGGCCCAGTGACAAGGCTTCTATATTTTTGGGTTTTTCGAAATCCAAGTTTTACAAAAGGAAAGCCTGTGTGGCGCCAACTCAGGGGGGACCCCACATAGTTTCTTTATTGAAATAAAAGCAAGAAATTAAAACCTCTTTTTGGAATTTTCATAAAAACTTAGACTAACTGGCAAAATAAGAAATACTTGGCCTGATTGCAGAGATTTTGAAAAGAGGTGGCCCCTCTAGGGCGATTTTGTAAAAGAATGATATTGGAAATTGCTGACAAAAGGGAAAAATCTGAGATAAAATTGTTAAGTTCAAAGCTAAAATCCATATTGAA
This sequence comes from Nuphar pumila, assembly GCF_984573655.1. Classification (NCBI taxonomy): domain Eukaryota; kingdom Viridiplantae; phylum Streptophyta; class Magnoliopsida; order Nymphaeales; family Nymphaeaceae; genus Nuphar; species Nuphar pumila. The sequence goes on from NC_143265.1 coordinate 33,491,514, forward strand.
AACTATCCAGATCGTTTTCCTGAGAAAACCTTTTGAAATTCAGAGTCCTGGGATAAAATGGGAAGAATTGACAATTTTGAAGACCCAGGGTTTTGAAATCAATTTTGAAAAGAGTTAAAACTCGAAGCTGGATTAAGAGTTTTGAAATCAAGAGTTCTGGACCTCGAAATGACATGTTGTATCGTGAAGTGATATGAAATGTTCATGCAATGATATGCAATTACATGTCTTGGGAGATTTCATACTGCATGAAGAACTGAAGATTTTCATCTCTTGATGTGAATAGGATTTTGTGACTGAAGATGATTCTAAGCAAAACAATAGAAAATTTTTGAGAATCGGATATGAAATCTGGACTCCTGCGGGGTCCGATCTCAAAAAAATGACCATATTGCCCTCTGAAGATCTTGGAAGACAGGTTGCAGTGATTGGTGGAGGTGTTGGGGATATGGGTGAAAATTTGGGGTGTTTATAGATGCCCCTCTTTGCTACTAAGTTGGCTTGTGGCCGAGCTTAGTGGCGAAGAAAACACACCAAATTTGGGCTATATAAAATGCCCCAGTTAGAAGGATCTAACCGGGTATGAGAAAATTGGCCCTGATGAAGATGGTAGTTATGAAATGGAGAATGAACAAGAAAGATTCACTCTGCGAGAGTGAAGTTCAGGTTTTGCCCTTATTCTGGATGGGACGAAAATACCTCGTATGGAATGAAGCTCAGGTTTAACCCTTAACCTGATCGGGCGGAAAAATGAAATACCTCATCAAATAAGGCTCAGGTTTATACCCTTAACTTGATCAGGCGGAAAAATGAAATACCTCATCAAATGAGGCTCAGGTTTATACCCTTAACCTGATCAGACGGAAAATGAAATACCTCATCAAAGGAGGCTCAGGTTTATACCCTTAACCTGATTGGGCGGAAAATAAAATACCTCATCAAAATGAGGCTCAGGTTTATACCCTTAACCTTATTGGGCGGAAAATGAAATACCTTATCAAAGGAGGCTCAGGTTTATACCCTTATCCTGATTGGGCGGAAAATGAATGGAATTCTCGAAGGAAGAGACCATGATGGAACCTTCAGAATTTGCACAATAAATCCGACAAGGTTTTTGCAAAAGGAAAGAAAATGGGATCCCTAAAGCTTGAAAAGGGATTGATCTTGGGCGTCTCATTTCTGAGACTAAAATCAGCTTTTGAATTTGCCTTTTGCGAGAAAATGATTGGTGGTTGGACCTCGAACCGAAATGGGGTTGTCTATGGTGGGATAGTGGGGACACAGGGAAGTGTGTGAATCTGAGAGCTCGCGCTCTAAAACTATAAAAAGAAGGGAAGGAATCTTGAAAACTCCTGTTATTATGTCCTAAAGAGGGATTGAAAATTGGTGTCAAAATGTATCAAAAATGGACATCAAGCTCTCACTTCACGTCAGGATAGCTAGAAAATATTGTCAAAATATTGAGAATTTTGTTGTTGATTTAAAGTATTTGAAAATGGTGCACATTTTTGCAAAAATATTTCTCCTTTTCTACCTGAAGTATTACCTCCAAACGGAATTGACTTCATAGAATCAAGATTTGGAATCCAAATTGCTTGCGATTGACCTTCTTTAAGGAAGCTATCAATTTCCTTGATATGAACAGAAAAGAGAGAATTTCATATTATGAAAGCAATTGATGAAAGAATATTGATAATAGAATTTCACAAATTTAAAGAAGATTTTTGGCAAATTCGATAGTTTGATATTCTGGGAGCGTCTCTCATGATATTCTTCCTGCACTCTTTTGAGCTTTCTTAAGCTTCAGGGGAGTTTATTACATCATCCTTTATTATGGAAGATGTTCTGACTTTTCTTTTTTTCTTTTCCCTCTCTTTCTCTCTTTTTGGAAGGGTACGTCACAAACTCCTTCAACTTGGAGATGTTTCGATCCTTCTTTGCCTCAGGGGTTATGTTGAGGATATTGGCTCATGGGTTTAGAGATCTCTGAATGATAGCGGAAATTAAATATTTTTTAGGGATTGTCAGGAGGTTCATCGCATCTTCCTTCATCTCGATAGTGCTTTGGACTTTCCCTGGAAGGATCTGTCACAAACTCCGTCATCTTGGAGATGTTTCAAATCTTCTTTGGCCCCGGGGGTCTACTTGCTTAATTCGCCTTCATCTTGACGACAATTGAGAGATCCCTTTTGCGGATATTTAATTACAGCTTAGGTGATTTTGAGGAGACAGAACTTGGGTGAATTCTCTCTTTTTCTAGCGCTCAGGATATTTCCACTACCTCATTTTTACAAAAATAGTCTTTAGAGATGTGCCATAACTGCGATCAATATCAATCATTTATGGTTTTGCAATAACATTGAATTTTCTTTTCTGGCCATATCGAGGATTTATTCTTTATCCTTTTGGTTGGCCCATGGAAAGAATTTGAATTTTGAATCCTTCTTCTCAAAAGTTTTGCCTCTTTGGAAGTAATGTTGAAGGTATTTTGAGGCAAAGATTTGTGCAATAAAGATTTTGAAATCAATAAGTAATTGATTGATAAATTGACAAGATGTTCTTGAAATTCTTGGTAAAAGAGAGCATTTGAAATCCTGCTTAACGCATCCGTGACGAAAATTATCATCTTCTTTCCAAAGGAGACGACTAATAATATCACTTCAATTAAGAACGATCATCTCTGGGAATAATATCAGTTCAATTAAGAACGATCATCGGTTCGCTGAGAACTATATCAGTTCAATTAAGAACGACCATCGGTTCGCTGAGAACATATCAGTTCAATTAAGAACGACCATCAGTTCGCTGGGAACTATATCAGTTCAATTAAGAACGACCATCGGTTCACTGGGAACAATATCAGTTCAATTAAGAATGACCATCGGTTCACTGGGAACAATATCATTTCAATGAAGAATGACTATTAGTTCCTTGAGAACACTATCAGTTCAATGAAGAACGACTATCAGTTTACTTGAAACACTATCAGTTCAATGAAGAACGACTATCAGTTCACTTGAAACACTATCAGTTCAATGAAGAACGACTATCAGTTCACTTGGAACACTATCAGTTCAATGAAGAACGACTATCAGTTCACTTGAAACACTATCAGTTTAATGAAGAACAACTATCAGTTCACTTGGAACACTATCAGTTCAATGAAGAATGGGGACCATTATAAAGAGTTGGATCGCTTCTATGAATGGTTTCAGGATTATCCCCTTATCCTGAACAGGGAAATGAAAATTGGATGACCTGACGGTCGAAATTGAGAATTTGGTAATTTGAAAATTGGAAATTGGGTGACCCAGAGGTCGAAATTAAAGAATTGAATGACTCGAGGGTCAAAATTGAAGAATTGAATGATCCAAAGATTTAAATTGGAAATTGGTGGACAAAAGGTCAAATTAGAGAAATTGACTGTCCCTGAAGATCGAGGTGACTTGGATCAACAAAGGAGAATAAAGACTTCAAGTCAGAGCTCGAATAAAGTAAAAAGTTCACGAGTCAAAACTCAGAACGACAAAGGAAAATGAAGAGCTCAAATCAAAGCTCGAATAAGGTAGACAAATCACGAGTCGGAACTCGGATCAACAAAGGAGAATGAAGAGCTTGGGTTAGAGCTCGAATAAAGTAAAGAGATCACGAGTCAGAACCTGGATCAACAAAGGAGAAATAATTTGAAGGAAAACCCCAGTCGGAACTCAGATCTTTTAAGGAAAAATAATTTGAGAAAAAACCCAAGTCGGAACCCGGATCTTCAAAGGAAAAATAATTTAAAGGAAAACCTGAGTCAAAACTCGGATCTTCAAAGGAAAAATAATTTGACGAAAAACCTGAGTCGGAACTCGGATCTTCAAAGGAAAAATATAAACCAACTTGAAAGTTGGATTTTGAAAAGAAAGAAATCTGAGTCAGAACTCGAATTTCTAAAAGAAAAATGGACCAACCTGAGAGTTGGGTTTGAAAGAAAAAGAAGTCTGAATCAGAATTCAGCTCTTCAGAGGAGAACTCGATTAGAGGATCAAAATTTTGCAAATCACCAATGCGGTGACTGGATTTTGAAAAGAGGATTATATCTGAAGAATTTTGAGGAAAAATCAACAGAGATTTCAAACTGACGTTAGGGATTGATGATTAGGATGAGAAATCATTCATATTCTCAGAATTTATCCCATATCCTGAATGGGAAGTGAATAGAAATTAAAGAATTTTGGGGAAATCATAGAAAATGATTCAGGTTTATCCCTTAACCTGAAGGAGAATTTTGATATAAATTTGACGCAAATGAATAAGAATGAGTGTGAATTGATGCAAATGAATGCAAAATTAATGCAAGTGGGTGCATATACATGCAAAATGAGAGATTGGTTTATCCTGTCTGCATACAGGATGTTTTGAGGTAAAGATAAATTTTCAAAAAAATGCCCCCAGTGTAACTAGGGAGGAAAATTTTGAATAAAAGAAGGATAATTGATGAATAAGGCAACAAGCTCTTTGACTGATAGATGTCCTCAAGATCATTCCTCACAAGAGAGACATTGTGAAAAGGAAGGAGAAACAAATAAGATGGTGCCAAGCTATTGAAAAATTTGATGATATTATTGATGCTTTAAAATCAATGAAAGAGAATGGGATTACATTATTCTTTTGAAATAGTGAAAGCAAGATGAGAAATGGGAAAGTGCCAGCATTATCAGCTTCTAGAATGATTGTGGAAAAAACTTAGTCAGGATGACTGGTCCTCCTTTTCATCTTCAGCGAGGAGTTTCTTGTCAATGCAGTCTTGAACAATGTTCTTAAAGACGAAGCAGTTTTCTGTATCGTGCCCTACTGCTCGATGAAACTTGCAAAATTGTTCTTTGAATCTGCCCATAATTGCTGGAGAATCAATGACTTTAGGCAACCAAACAATGTCTTTCGCAAGCTTATACTCCAAGATACTCTCGAGTGTCTGATCCAGAGGGGTGAATTCTCGATCAGTGCTCCAGTCCTTGCGCTTTGGTTTTTCCTGATCTTTCTCCTTATGCTGAATTGGAGAGGTTTATCATTGTTGATGTCCTTCCCTTTTTGCCTTTTGAATCTCTCCAAACTGCTACCATGATTATTCTTGTTGCCTTTGTTATTATTGGTCGAAAAAGTGGGGTGAGCCTTCTTCTTGGCATCTTGACTGCTTCTTGCAATGGTAATGCCCTCATAGACCCCATTCTCCATTCTCATTTCGAGCCATTCGGCTCGTTCAATGAGTTCAATGAAAGATTTAGAGGGTGCGGTAGAGATGAGACTCCTCAAAGGCTGTGAAAAGTTGTTCAGGATGATTTGGAGTGCATGCTCCTCTGAAATTGGGCTCCTCATTTTATTACAGGTCTCTCTCCATCTGCGAATGAAGTCCCTAGCTTTTTCACTATCTCCCTGCTTCAGATTACAGAGGTGATTTAACGTGGGTAGCGCTTCAGTGTTGAATAGAAATCGCTCAATGAATAGGTTGACCACCTTATCGAACTCTCGTAGTTCGATTGGATTGATATACTCGGAGTATCACTTGGCGGCAGGGCCTTCCAGACTGCGAGAAAAGCAAAGAAATAGGGCCCTATTGTTTTTCTTGAATTTGGAGCACTCAGCGAAGAACATGGCGAGGTGGGCTTTGGGATCACCAGAACCGTCGAATTTGATGAACTTACGGGGAAGATTCTCCAGATTATCGTCTCTTTCTAAGCCATCGTAGAAATCTTCACTTGTGAAGACTTTCTTACCCTTGTCGCGGGCCTGCAGATCTTTTATTGCTCTAGCCATTTCTTTGAACTGTGCTTGAAAAGGATCTGTCACTGCTTGAACCTTTGGCTTGCGAGTAATTTCTGGGATGATCTCGCATTCTTCATCTGTATCATCTGTTGATTCTTCTGAAGTATCCTCTGGTTGAACATATTTCTTAGAAGACTTGGTGGACTTCTTGGTTACATGATCTTTGAGTTTTTGGCTAAAGGGATTCTTCTCTAAACTGGTGCCAACTTGCTCGCTCATCATTTTCTTCATCATCTTCTGGAACATGGCGTACATCTGAGGATCTATGCCATCATCTTCTTGCTGCTGACCTTGACTTCTGACGGATCAGGGTGAATCCATTTCTCCTTCTGAGGCTGAGGAGTAAATAATGCGTTGAGATGATGTTTTTCTTCCGGATCTTGTCTCAACCATCAAATGATGCGAAGACTCTCTGCAGGATAAAGTCTTGATTAGACTCTTAGGAAATTTTGGATTGGGAGAAAAATGATTATTGACGATATGGTAGACAATTGAAAGAATATCCCATTACTAGGGATAGAGTCGTCGCTGAAATCATGACAATTGTGTTGTCATTCTTTGCAAGATAAATAAACAACGGAAAATGTGCCTTGTTACCTAGGTGAGGTCGTCAACCACGAGGAAAATACCATTTTTGAAGGAAAGAGATATTTCTTGGAAAAACAATCCGCAAACGGATTTAGAATAAGGAGACGGCAAGAGGGAAAGTGGATAAACAATTTACACCGCAATAATCAAGGTATGCATGAGGAAAATAAGGAGAAGAATTTTGTAAATAAACAAAAGGATTGAAAATCCAATGAGAGAAAACATATGATTTTGGAAAATCGCAGGCAGGATAAAAATGCAGCTGGAAATTTGAGATTCAGTAGAACGGGAGAATGGAAAATCACCTGGAGTTTTGAAAGAAATCAGATATTTGGAAAAATCATCCAGGGTTTGATAAAATAAAAGAAAAAGATGAGAATATGGATATTTGGAAAAATATTTTTTGGCGAAAATATGAGAGGAATAAAGGTAAAATACAAACAGTCACATCCTGCATAAACACTTATGCACATACAACACTCCCTAAAAGGCTGACTCTAGATGCATCATTTTGAAAAAGCTGTAGGACCCTAATCCTAACTCTAGGTTCAGATCATCTTTATCAACTCCGGTTCTAAGGTAAGGTTTTCCAACATCCTTGAGCGCCTATTGATATACTTCGGACTGTGGCCCGTGGTACGTGGTAGGAGGGGCGTTAACCCAAATAAGTGGCCCAGTTGTCAGGCTCTGTCCCGAACTAGGGTTCTGGAAGAGAGCCCAACAACGTGAAGATTGGGTAAAGATAGGTAAGGAAGGTTTGAAAAAAATGATCACATTCAAGAAATAGAGGGCTCTAAGTCCTAGAGAGATAGATTTTGAAAACTTTTGAAGAAACATACATTGTTTGCATTCAGATCCTAAATTGAGAAGAGTTGTGTTTAGACCTAAGTCTATGTGAGCATGAAAATATCTTCTCAATATAATCCTACCAAACCATGCCTAAGCTATATGTAACAAATGTCAGCTAGGTCAGAGTCTAGGCTCCTAGGTTCGTATGATATCAGAAAGCAAAAGAGCTGACATTTTGAGAACACAGTTTCGATAATTGAACTAAGTCAAACACACTTTTGATTAGACAAGGACAGGTCCCATCACGGTCGCCAAACCTATTATCATCGCAAAAAAAATTCCCTTCCCTGCGAGAGAGAGGGAAAACGATCCTGCGAGTCAAACTTGACCAGAGTTTTGAAAATTGTTTTGAAATACTCATCTCCGTTTTTGAAAATTGCGGGAAATATTCCAAAGAATGGGACCCGACATGTCAGTACGAGGTTTGACCGTTCCTATCGCCTTTAATAGGGGTAATCGAACTAAGGACCAAATGTGTGCTTGACTTAGCTGAATTATCAAAATCGTGTTTTATCCTAAATGCACAGAGAATTCAGGCATGTGCTATGAAACTTTATAAAATGTAGGTTGGAAAACATGATGTATGCTTAGAAAATGCTTTGGAGTTGGAAAATATTTCTAAGGCAAAAGATGGAAATCGATTTCTCAGAAAAACTCTAATAAAAGGATTTGAGAATCATAAGAAAGTTTATAAAGATTTGGGAAAATCATGAATGGATGAAAATCCTGGGAAAGTAGAAATAATTCTTGAGAAAACACTTAAAGAGGAACTATTTGTTAGGGAAAAATTCCAACTTTGAAACTTTCTTTCGAAAATGATTGAAAATTTATAGAAAAACTCTTTGGAGAAGGAAAATCAAAACTCAGGAAATTGAAATTCTAAGAATCTTAGCCTTGAAATATTTGAAAATCGATTTTGATTCTTAAGAATGATGAGAAACTCCTTTTGAAAATGGATCTTAAGAAAAGAACATTTTCCAGGAAAAATCGTGAAAACTGGACTTGGTAAAATCTAACTTTGAAAATTTTTAGAGTTTCTTGAGGAATCGATTTCCTTAGAATGAAGTTTTCTTGAGAAAATCATGCGAAATGCAAGTGATTTCATGATGCAAATGATATGAATGAATGTCTTTTTATGAAAACATCTTTTCAGAAAAATGTGCAATTTTAAAATTAAACTAAGGTAGAATTACCACATATTCTGACTATGTCCGTAAATACGCTTGTAATTTACTTAATTAATTCTAAAATACTTTGTAAAATTTGAATATATGCATTGAATTTTGGAAGATAGCCTAAGAGTATAGGCTCGGTGTGACTAGTAGGAAGATGCTGAATCTGGGTCTAGTCCATATTCCGACTAGGGCCGTAAATATGGACTCCACCAAGTTCATCAACTCCCTAAGAGTTGGTGCACGTGTCATTCATGTACATCCATAGTGATTTTTGAAATAAGATGCATGAATAACATAATCAGGATATTGCAGAAATTCAAACTATATGATATGCAACCTAATCTAAGCAGAAAAGTAAATCTCTTATTCCAAAGTTTATATTATTTCATCACTAAATAAAATGAAAGAAAGACCATTGCAGACTTCATCTCCTTCCTTTGAATGTCTTTGCCAAGCTTGAAATGGGGTTAGCTCAAATATGTGGGTTTTTCCAAGATTTTCCAATAATATCTTGAGATTATTGGACTTAGTTGGATATAAACCCGATTTTCATACTTCCTTGATATTTGAAATGATGTAAATGCAAGAAAATCAAGCAATAAATAGTTTGAAATTCGGAATTGTTGTCAAAATGACCAAAATACCCCTAATATTGAAGTTATACCATTAAAATCAGGGTTTTTTGAAGGAATTTTGGTAAAATTTGATATTTTTGAAATTTGAATTGAACCAAATGATGATGAAATGCATGATTAGACATGATGATATGCTTCTAAACATATTAAGACTGTAAAAATCAGAATTTGTGTTTGAAACTTCGCCAAAATAACGAATTTCGCTCGGATCTGGGTCCCGCGGGGGCCCTGTTTTGATGATACGGCTAAACTGATCATCAAACGGTTTTCAAATCATGCCAAATTGGGTAGAGAACACCCCTATACCCTTAGAAACAATATCGAATGATAAAATTCATGAAATGATATGGTCTAGATGCAAAATTTCAAAGAAAACCTTAAAATAAGCAAATTTCGCATACGGGTACGAACCAAACATAGCATTCAACGTAATAATGCAAAAATCCACCATAGAAATGTATGATATTTTTCAAAATGCTAAAGGACATGAAAATGAACATTGGTTTTTTCAGCTCTGAGATTTGAACTATGGTGAGTTCGGTAACTGGGATTTGGTTCTGATGGGACTAAAATCAACATGATCTGATGTGAAAATGGAAAAAAAAATAATAACCCACCATCAAAAATTTTGAAAATTAAATGGGAAACTACTGACATGCATATGAACAACTTTCATTTGTATGGATTTGGCATTTGATTAACTGGATGAGAAATAAAAATATGACATTACACGCATAAACCAGAAGAACAAATTTAAGTATCAAAACAGGAGACTGAAATAAAAAATACAGAACTGGTATGAAGACTGTCCTAAAAATTGCAAAATTTCAAAATCAAACAAAGGGCATTCAGAACATAAAATTCAATTTTTACAGATCTGGATTTGGAGCTATATCCAGAGAGAACCAATCGACTTAAGTCGATCCAGAGTCTCAGAGACTCAAATTAGGCTCTGACACGTGTCTCGAACTCCCAAATTTTTTTCAGATAGCAAAAAAATTCAAAAAACTCTGATAACATCATATTAAATACTAGACTGAATCCTGAGTGCAGAACATTTTTTGTATTGAAAATTGGATCATAGATGAGGGAGATATCGATTTTACAAGTTGAGACCAAATGTTCTGAATGTTTCTCGGGTCATAAAACCCGACTTGGCATTTTGAACTTTGAACGCAGTAAATGAATTCAAATGATTCCAATTTTTTTGAAGATTATCAAGGACAGCTATGGGCATGTAATATGATGTTTTTGGAATTTTTAGAGAAAAATAAAAACATAAAATGACGCATGGACTGACTGACAAAAACAGAGACATACGAATTTTAAGCAAGCTTGATATAAACACTAAAAAAATCTAATTAACTCATGAAATATTCTAAATTAACGAAATACAATATGAACTAAACCTAACTAATGCATGAATGCTATAAAATCATCAAGGAAGCATGATCCTACTTAATATATGTCATTTTATGGGAATGGTTCAATACATCATTCGGACAAACCCTTTCTTTAAAATGAAAAAACAATGGGATTCAGTATGTAAATTGAAACGAGAATATTATTTCAATAGTATCAACTCAAATGGGAGTTTACCTTGTGTTCTTATGATGTTTTGGAGCTTCAAAAATGGGCGGCTATGAAATGAGGTTGGCTTGATTTTCTCTGCAGGTGCTTCTCATGTGGTGCCACCTATGTGTGGGCCCACTTTGGGATTTTGTAAAGCAAATAAAAAATAAATTTAAAGAGGAAAATTCTGGATTTTTGCCACATCAATATGGAATTTGAATATTTGAACTCTGGCTTTTTCTGAAGGAAGTAGAGACAGACATGTGGCACCACCTCAGGGTGGCTCTACACTGCCATGTGTCAGAGGACAGGAGCAGAGGAAGCAAATGGCACCACCTCAAATCAGATAAAAAATAAAATTAAGGAGGAAAATTCAGGAATTGCGCCACCTCAGCCAGGAGTTTAAATATTTGAATTGTTGTTTTTTCTGAAAGAGGCAGAGAGAGACATGTGTCACTTGCTTTTTCTGAGGAAAGTAGAGAAAGACATGTGTCACTTGCTTTTTCTGAGGAAAGCAGAGAGAGACATGTGTCACTTGATTTTTCTGAGGAAAGCAGAGAGAGACATGTGTCACTTGCTTTTTCTGAGGAAAGTAGAGCTTGACATGTGTCACTTGCTTTTTCTGAGGAAAGTAGAGCTTGACATGTGTCACTTGCTTTTTCTGAGGAAAGCAAAGAGAGACATGTGTCACTGCAGGAGAAAATACTTCAGATGGCGCCACCTCAGGGGGGGGGGGGGGACAATTATACTTTTTTTGGAGAAAGGAGAGATGGACACATGGCGACTCAGGGTGACCCCAGAGTGCCATGTGGCAAGGGAGAGAGAAATAAAGGTGATGGACACGTGGTTCTACTTTAGTGAAGCTCCACAATGACATGTGGCATGAAATAAAAGAAGGTGACTGAAGACACGTGGCGCCACCTTAAGGTGACTTCACATAGACACATGGCGAAGAAATGGAAGGTGGGAGAAAATTACATGTGGCGCCACCTCAGGGTGAACCCCACACTAACACATGGCAGAGGATAGAAGGACTCAATGACAAGGCTCCTATATTTTTGGGTTTTTCGAAATCCAAGTTTTACAAAAAGAAAGCCTGTGTAGCGCCACCTTAGGGGGGACCCCACATCGTTTCTTTATTGAAATAAAAGCAAGAAATTAAAACCACTTTTTGGAATTTTCATAAAAACTTAGACTAATTGGCAAAATAAAAAATACTTGGCCTGATTGCAGAGATTTTAAAAAGAGGTGGCTCCTGTAGGGCGATTTTGTAAAAGAATGATATTGGAATTTGCTGACAAAAGGGCAAAATCTGAGATAAAATTGTTAAGTTCAAAGCTAAAATCCATATTGAAAACTATCCAGATCGTTTTCTTGAGAAAACCTTTTGAAATTCAGAGTCCTGGGGTAAAATGGGAAGAATTGACAATTTTGAAGACCTAGGGTTTTGAAATCAATTTTGAAAAGAGTTAAAACTTGAATATGGATTGAGAGTTTTGAAATCAGGAGTTCTGGACCTCGAAATGACATGCTGTGTCGTGCAGTGATATGAAATGCTCATGCAATGATATGCAATGACATGTCTTGGGGGATTTCATATTGCATGAAGAACTGAAGATTTTCATCTCTTGATGTGAATAGAATTTTGTGACTGGAGATGATTCTAAGCAAAACAATAGAAAATTTTTGAGAATCGGGGATGAAATCTGGACTCCTGTGGGGTCTGAGCTCAGAAAATGACCATATTGCCCTCTAAAGATCTTGGAAGACAGGCTGCAGTGATTGGTGGAAGTGTTGGGGATATGGGTGAAAATTTGGGGTGTTTACAGGGAGTTAACCTCGTTGGAGGAAATACTCTAGGTAAAAAGAGGGAATATCTTTTGCACATACGTACACATCTTTCAATCATTTGGATCAACTACAATTTCATCTTATTGGCAAAATTTTCTGGTTATCCAAAATAAAATAAATGCTCAATATCTATTTTGATACAACCTAGCGTTGTTCATATTTTTCAATGAGAATTGCCTCATTCTGGTGAGGTATTTTTCTCAGTCCCATCATGGTTTTTCCTCATCAAGGGATCCATGCTTTGTATATCCATTCAAATAAAGATTATACCTGAACCTCGTCTCACGAGGTATTTTTCAAAAATGTCCCATCGTGGTCTTTCAAAAATCTTCGTCCCATCCAGGTTAAGGGCTAAACCTGAGTCTCTTCAAAAATTCTTATCTTTGTCTCAGCCATGAGACTTCTTCGAAATCTCAACTTTTTAACATTTTGGGATACTCATCCCAAAGTCCCATCTCGATTTCCTCATTTTTCTTTTGTCCAAATTATTTTCTTTCTCGAGGATCTCGTTTCTTCCCAAAATCACTCAAGATAAGGTATCAAACCTCAGAATAATGTTTTACAAAAACAAATTCTTCCACGCCCAGTTCAGACCTTCTGATTGGGGCATTTTTTAAAGAAAATTTGGCGTGTCTTCTTTGTCGCTAAGCTCGGCTTACAACCGGCTTAGCAACAAAGAGGGGTATCTGTGAACACCCCAAATTTTCCAAAAATTCCCCTTTTGCCCCTGACTTCCGTCTTTTGAGTAATCGGGTCAATTTTTAACCAAAATTTCATTCATTCATTGAATTCGCTAGAATTCAGACTCAAAGTTTTATCTCTGACCCAGTTTTTTATCCGAATCGGATCGAAACCCATTTTCTGAGAAAAGTTCTAAAAATAAAAGTCTGAATCCTCAGGAGACACTGCCTTTGTAAATATTTCACAAAATTAGTTTAAAAATCTCTAGTTTTTAAAGCTTTTATTTCAAAAACACCAAAAAATAGAAAATACAAAGAAAATTACAAAAAAGATAAGTTTTTAAACCTTGTTTAAGAAATTTTTCTTTTTAGAACCTTGTTTTTGGAAATTCTGAAAATATGCAAACGACTTCACAAACTCTCACCTCTCATCTCTCTCTCTTTCTCTCACTCTCGCTCAAAACTGCCTGACTCTTTCTTCCTCCACCCTCAATCTCCAACGAACGCCTCCCTTACCTGCCTTCTCCTCTCTCACTCATTTGATCGGGATCCTTCTCGCCTCAACCATTGATCCCCAACGGTTCTGCCCCCCCTCTTCTGGATTCTTCTTCTTCTTCTTTAAAATGGGCACGCAGGGGAAGCCCTAAGCATCCAACTTCACCTCCCCATGTTCAACACTTCTCCTCTTCTCCTTCATAAATTGCTTCTTCACCCTCGCATATTCCCCTTCTTGATTCTTTTTCCCTCTGTTTCCTTCTTATTTCTTCGATTTTCCCTCAATCAGTTGAAAGGATCAATCAGCTCTCTAGCAATCCATTAACAAGAGGCGTCACTCCCTCTTCAGTTGAAGCCTCGCAATCGGGAGTTTCAATCCTGAATCACAAACTACAAATTTCTTCCCTGACGGCTGAAGAAGATCGACTTCTCAAGGCAAGGTAAACAACTATCTCCTTTCGTTTTAATTTTCTATAAGGATGTTATTTTGAAACATCCCTCCTGCTTAGTTTTGGCTCTTTATTTTATTTTATTTTTTTTAGACATCAAGGGTTTTGATCGACCTGTATATAGAAGGATCGATCCACTGCGTGTTACAGCAAATGGAATCTCTGATTCCAATATTCGTTGTTGTTTTCTTTTAAAAATCTCTTTAGTTTAAGTGATTTGAATATCAGTTTAGTTTAGCGTTTTCCTGAATTAAGATCCCATTTCCTTTTTTTTTCTTGTTTGGATTTCAATTTTCTCATTCTCTATGATTATTTGTTCATATTGGGCTTTCAATTTCATTTCGGATGTGGCTTTACATGTTGGCAATCGATGGTGCCTCGCAATGGTATCACCGATTCACCTGGGTTTTGAGTCTCAGAGTTTATTTCAATTCTCTTTTCTCAGTTTAATTCCTTCTTCTTTTTTGGTTCGTAGTTTAGTTTCCCTCTTAGTTTTTGATCTCCCATTTCTCTTTTACCTCTCTTGTCATGTTCGATTTCTTAATTCCACTTTATGGTCTTTTGATTATTTGTTTGTGTCTTGATCCCCCATCTCTTATTTCTGCATCATATAGCCTAGCCGCTATGTTCACCCAAGCATCACCGCGTCCATCCATTTTCCTCTGCAAACGGTCGATAGTTCATCATCCCTTCCGCATTGCATCTCATTAACGTCATCTCCTTCATAGTATATGTATTTTACCAAGTTATTTTTTGATCTCTTGAAGTGTATTGATTGGTTGAGCTCCCTGGGTTTTTAATCTGTCGGATAAATAAACTCAAATGGTGTTGTGTGGGGGGGGAGGGGGAATTCATTGTAAAAGTAAAAGTGAACCCCATCTAGACCTAATTCATTGTAGGAAACAGGGGCGAGTGTTCATGGTTTGGGCCAATTTTATCAGGTATGTTGATTTTAATATCATTTTGTTTATTCTGCAACCACACCATTCTGTATATTGCATCTGGGAGTGTTCGGAGGGCATCAACATCTTCAATACAGCATAGTATGCTACATCGAAGGGAGTGAGCTCTCATGTCGGGGAGTCAGAGGCTAGTAGTCTCATACTTTGATCAGCTGAGTCTCATTTTCCATTTTTATCAACAGATTTTGTTTATTTGTCTTGCTTGTTAATAATTTTCTCTGCTTTGTGTTGATGGTTCATTCTCATTTTTTTCTTATTATGCTTTTTGCTTGAGATAATTGCGTATGTCTCCTATTTTCCGTGCTTTTATGCATCTCCTGGTCCCGTGATGATAATCGTATGTCTGTGGATTAAAATGCCCTCATCTGGCACCTTTCATTGATCCCCCCCCCCCCCCCCCCGCTTTCTTATTCCACGCTTCGTGAGAA
Organism: Nuphar pumila; assembly: GCF_984573655.1. Taxonomy (NCBI): domain Eukaryota; kingdom Viridiplantae; phylum Streptophyta; class Magnoliopsida; order Nymphaeales; family Nymphaeaceae; genus Nuphar; species Nuphar pumila. The sequence goes on from NC_143265.1 coordinate 33,507,003, forward strand.
TGTCTTGGTGTTGAGAGCAACAAACAGGTATTCTCTGCGTTGCCTTTGCCAAAAAGCGTGGATGCCCATCACATACGGATCTCCCACTTTAATGGTCTCGTTAGAAGTGGGTTTCCCAGAATTGCAGCAAAAAAAAAAATAAATAAATATATCTTCTGACTCAGGAAGCTCTTTGTATGAGGATGACACAGAGAAACATGCATCTTCATTTGATGCAAAGAAGATCAGTCACAAAGCTCAAGAGAAGTCTGAGACATACAGTAGTAACGTGACACAAGCAATAGGAGCAGTGTTGACATACAAATGTTGGCAAACTATGCTGTATCGGAATAAGTATAATCCTTTGCCTGCAACAAAATTCTGACCCTGAATATTTTGGAGTTGATATCATGTCCATGCAACAATATACAAGAAAATTCAATGGTATTCAACACTATCACGCAGAAATATGTGATTTCAATGCATTTGATCTGTGTTTGCGGCTTCCAGCTACAGTCAGTAAATTGTCCAGAGTCATGGACAATAATGACAGAATGAGTTACATCCATTGCACAGCTGGCCTGGGAAGAGTCCCTGTAGTCACGCTCACATACATGTATCGGGTTCTAGGCTACTGGCTGTATGATGCACATAATTTACTTCAGCAAACAAAGATTTCAATGGTGGCATCGCCAGAGAAAATTTTGCTTCTCTATTGATAAATATGGAGACAGAATAAATACTGTCCTTTGAAGTCACCTACTGCAAATGCATCGATTCCTGCAAAATTAGATGCCTCACGTATCAGTAATCTACAAACTCATCATCACATGCTGGTGAAGGGTCTTCCCAAAATTGTAATTTGCTACAAGAGTCACCATGTGTTGTTCCTGATAGAAAAGATTCTGGTGCACAATCACTGCTTGGAGAGGAACAAAAACAGGAATACCAAGTTCAGTTGAGCAGGGAAGAAAGATGAGAAGGAAAGTTGGCATTTCTTTCCCTTTGGCTAAAGAACACTCCAGATTGGCGAGAGCTGGTTATTAAGGATCCGTATCTTCTCAGCATCCACCATCCCCTGTCACCTACTACTTCAGATTCACTGTTGCACACTCACCATCTTCATGCACTTCACTTCACTACACGACAAGCACTCAGCACCACCAATGCCCAACACCTGTCACTTAGCCCACACCATGTACTTGTTAAAACTCTTTCCTGCAATTTATACTGTTCACCATCTGTTATATAGCACACCCACATTTGCACCTGTATCCACTCACTTGCCTAGCAATTGATGCTTTTCATAAATTGTATATGTCATGATAATTACATTTTGTAAATTTGATATATCTATTGTTGCTTGTTTGCTGCGCCTATCACATGTTATACTGCCAACAGCTCACTGCCTATGCATAGCTACCATCTTCTTTCCCTTCACACTGCATAATACAGGTATGTTTGCTACCATTTCCACATAAAATCCTGATTCACATTAACATCTCACATGACACTCACCCACTGTCACAACTATGTACATTTTCCTACGTTTCGTCAGTGCCCCCAACCATTCATTTTATCAGTCGAGCACCCACTTTTGCTTACGCACACCTACACCTAAAGCTTCATCAAAGCCACTGTCAACATTTCCATCATATTAGGTATATATATATATTTTTTTTACCTGCTACAACCCATGCCTTTACTTTTAATACCGATATCTTTCCTTTAGTTTAGCATAGGTTATCTTCATTACTCATTTTTTTTCCATAATATATCATACATTTCTGACATTCATTCTCTCTCCCAAATGTATATTATGCATTAAAATTTCATTTAGTTCATAGCACGAAAATGAGCATTCCTCCACTAGCATCTTGAATGTTAAATGTAATATTTCTTCCTATAGTCATCTTTTATCCTGTGCTGACTTGAATTTTGCAGAAATTGGGCAAGAAGGGTTATTCTCCTTCTTAGTTTAGGAATTTGAACCTCAACTTCATTTCAAACAAATGTAATAGCTAGATATCAATGAGAGTTTACATTTCCTGTATTAGATTAGAATGTATGAACATGTATATTTTTTTAAAAAATGCTTGTTTCATGTAATTTTTCTCTTTTATTTTAAAATTTCACGAATGGGAACACGAATGGCATGTGCACCATTCTAATAGAAAGTGATTAAATCCTAAGTTGATGATTTGCATCAATGGTCATAGTCAGGGTATGAACAAAACTTAGGATTTTCATCTTTTATGGAATAACATTGGATCCACACTGGATCTTTTTCCAAAAATCATCATGTTTTTTTAAAAAATATTTTCTTCCTTTATTAGAGTTTAATTTAAAATTAACTCAAAATATATATCAATGGCCATAGTCAGAATATATTGAGAGTTAATTTCATTTTAAACTCTATAAAGGCACCAAAATGTGTTTTATTCTTCACTTGAATTTTAATATGATTATTATATAATACATTTTATGACCATAGTGAGAAATGTATTATATCTTTAATCTTATTTCAATTCATTTAAAGAATGAAATATACTTTTTCAAAATTCAATTTCAAATTCTTTAATTCATTCATCATTTGGGATAAAATTATATCATATTTTCAAATTTTCTTTTTCAAAAATCCAAGTGATTTTGAGTATTTTCTTCACTTCTCAAATCAATCTTCAATTCTTGTAAATTCTGATTCATCTTTTCATTCTCAATTTTATCTCATTTTCAATCTCAAAGTCCAATTTGACTTTGAGATTTCAAATTCATTTCTGTATTCAAAATTTAATTTCCAATCAAATTTCAAAGTTCAAATTAACTTTGAAATTCCAAATTCATCTTCAGAATTCTATTTCAAATTCAAATTCAACATTTCAGATCAAAGTTCAATTTAACTTTGAAATTTCTAGATTCATCTCCTGATTCAAGTTTTCATTCTCTATCCTTTCAAATTTCAAAAGTTAATTTGAGACCTTTCAGATCCAATTCTAGGCTTCATCTGGACCTATGAAATCCAATCCCATCCTCAAATTCCATGGGGATTTCTCAAATACACTTCAGACTCAATATGGATTCTTAAATTCAATTCTGGATTTCTCAAAATCTGATTTTCCACTTTCAAATTCAACTTGGATATTTTAAAGAAGATCTAAAAACCCAAAATCCAGACTCCCGATCCAACTTCATTTAGGTTTCTAGATTCCAGATTCAACTTCATCTTGGATTCCAGACTTCGAATCCAATTTCATTTAGGATTCCAGACTTCAAATCCAATTCTATCTTGGATTCCAGACTTCGAATTCAATTCCATTTAGGATTCCAGATTCAACTCCGTCTTGGATTTCAGACTTCGGATCCAATGCCATTTAGGACCCTAGAGTTCGGATTCAAATCTATCTTGAAATCCAGATCTAAAAATCCATTCTGATTTCAAACTTTAAATCTAGAATTTCACTCTATTTTTCAAATTCCATCTTGACTCTCAATTCTAGATCCATTTTTAAAGTCCATATTCGACTTTCAATTCTTATCTTCTAAACTTTCTTCTTCAAATTCAGGTTCATCTCAATCTTTGATTATTTCAAAACTCAAGATCTATTCTAAATCTTAAGTTAAAAAAATCTAAAACTTCTCTAAGTCCGTCTTCAACCTTCAAAAACCCTTCCTTCATCATATTCTTCATAATTTCAAAAGCACTTGGATAAAATTTTCAAAAGAGCATACATCTTTTGCATCTACACAAGCATGATTCTTTGTGCATTTTCTAGACTTAGAATAAATTCTTAGACAATATTAAGACAAAAGAAAAAATGCATAAATTTGATCATTGGTTCAATTACCCCTGGTAAAGGCGCCAGAAACGGTCGAACCTCGTACCGACGAGCGAGCCCCCTCTCCCTTTTTCCCGCAAATATTTCAAAACGGAGGCGAGTAATCTTTTAAATCTTTTCAAAATTAAGGTCAAGTGAGACTTTCGCAAAAGAGTTCATCTCTCTCTTCTTTCTTTTCTCTTCTCTCTTCTTTTATGTCTTTTATTTTTCCTTTCAAAAAGGGAGAAATAGAGGTTAGAAAGGAAAAGAGAAAGGAAGAGAGAGAAATACAAGAGGAAAAAATTTGTGATGATCACAATACCCCATAACAGAATGGGCTCATTAAGCGCAAACATCAGCATGTCATTGAAATCGGGCTCAGCCTGTTACATACTTTCTCTTTGTCATATTCCTTTTAAGTTGATGCCTTTTGCACTACTGTTAACATCATTAACCGTCTTCCAACCCTAGTACTTAATCATAAGACCCTGTATGAGCTTCTCTTTCACAAACCGACTGACTATCATCATCTTCGTGTCCTCGGTGCCTGATGCTATCCACTTTTAACTCCCTATCATACCTCTATAATTCAGCCCAAGACTACTCCCTGTATTTTTCTTGACTATGCCTCTCGCCATAAGGGCTACCTTTGCTTTGACCCCTCTCTAAACCACACCTATATTTCTCGCCATGTTTACTTTGATGAATCTGTTTTTAGACTTGTCTTTTCATCTGCTCATCCTTCATCACCTAGTCTTTTTGAATGAGGTCTCTCTCCGACCGTCGTCCTACCTCCTCCTGATCCTCCTCAGCCACTTCTGCCTAATCCGACGACCCCCCCTGATATACCTATCTCTCCTGCTTTGCCTGCTCCTTCTTCTCCTGTGAGCCACATTCTCGCTGCTGACCCACTTGATTCTTCCTTGCAATCGCCCTTTTCTTCCCCTCTTCCTGACTCTGTTGTGAGTTACCTGTCTGACCATACCCACCCTATGATCAATCGGTCTATAACCAACTCTCTTAAACCCCGTGCGTTTACTACTACCTACTATCCCCTTTTCCTTGCATGTTTTAGCTTAGTTTTACTCACACCTTAACCTACTTCGTTTAAACAGGATAATCTTGACCCCAAGTGGTACACAACCATGCACAATGAATTTAATGCACTCCAACTTAACTTGGCACCTCGTTCCTCCTCTTTCTCACTATAATATCATTGGCTCTGAATCGGTTTTTCAAATTAAACGACATGTTGATGGCTTCGTGGCTCGCTACAAAGCTTGTCTCGTTGCTAAGGGTTTTCATCAAAAGGAAGACATCAACTTTTTTGAGACTTTTAATCTAGTTGTGAAACCCACTACCATCTGTGTTGTTCTTGCTATTGCAATTTTGTCAGATTGGTCGATACATCAATTGGATTTTAATAATGCCTTTTTAAACGGTCTCTTTTATGAAGATGTTTATATGGTGCAGCCTCCAAGTTTTGAAGACTCTTCTTATCCTCAGCATGTATGCAAGTTGGATCGGGCCTTGTATGGTCTCAAGCAGGCTCTGTGTGCTTGGTACCAGCGTCACAGCTCTTATTTTCATTCATGTGGGGCTTTGTGTGCCTGGTACCAGCGTCTCGGCTCTTATCTTCATTCATACGGGTTTCGTATCTCTCTTTCTGATGCTTCATTAATTATTTTTTGAGATAATGGTCTGGTTATTTATTTACTGGTTTATGTTGATGATATCGTCATCACTGGCATCTCCACAGTTGCTATTAAATAATTGTTTCAGTGCCTCAATCTTGCTTTTTCTATCAAAGATCTTGGATACTTAAATTATTTTTTGGGTATTAAAGTTCATTATGCCTCCTCAGGTCTTTTTCTCTGTCAGCGCACATATGCACTTACTTTACTTTGTCGTGCATCTATGGTTGATGCGAAACCGAACTCTACTCCTCTAGGATCCTCTACTCAGTTATCTAAGGATGATGCCCCTCTTTTTCATGACTCTACTTTATATTAGAGCATCGTGGGCGGCCTCCAATATCAAACAATCACACGGCCTGACGTTGCCTTTGCGGTCAACAAGGTTTGTTAGTTCATGCATCAGCCCACAGTTACCCACTGGTCTGATGTCAAACACATCATTTGCTATCTCAAGGATACCATTCAACGTGATTTGTTCTTCTTACGGTCTTCCTCTCTCCAGCTCAGCACATTCTCTAATGCTTACTCGGCCGATAGCCTTGATGACCGCAAGTCTACAAGTAGTTTTGCTATTTTTCTAGGCTCTAATTCTGTTTCTTGGTCTTCTCACAACCAACGGATTATAGCTCGATCTAGCACTCAAGCCGAGTACAAGTCTCTCGCACATGCTGTGCTTGATCTTCTTTAGCACAAGTCTCTTCTCACTGAGCTTGGCTTCATTCCTTCTTCGCCACCCACTCTTTGGTGTGATAATATTGGGGCTTTATATCTCGCAGCGAATCCGATTTTTCATGCTTGCACCAAACATGTTGAAATTAATTTTCATTTTTTTCAGGATCATGTGCAAAAGGATCATCTTCAAGTTTAGTTTATAACCTCCTTTGACCAGTTGGCTGACGGTCTCACTAAGCCTCTTCCATTTTCGAGTTTTGTTTTCATTTGTGACACACTCAACGTCGTTGAGCTCGCAAGAGCATGATAAGGATAATGCACATACGGTTATGACTCTAACCAGTAATGGTTTCTCAGAAACCAAAAACGATAAACATGTTCTCAATAACTCAAATGAGGCTATAAGGAATTAGACTCAATCAAGAATCTCATGAGCCAACCATATATATGATAATATGATATTATCATTTTTTATAGAATTATAAAAAATGATAATTGATGTCATTTGCTATCTTTAGTTGTTTTGTTATTCTATCTCACTGTGTAAGTCAGTATTCTAGAACTGTGTATTCTAAATATTATAAAACTTTGTTATGCTTATAAATAGAATACTCGACCTCTCGGTGGACAAGAGAGTGAAAATCGAGTTTATCATCTTGTTCATAGTTCTTTCACATACTACTAAAAATGTTTTATTTTTTGAAGTGTCTAGGGTGTCCTATCCTAGTTTGTTCATGAATGAGGGCAGAACTCTCTTGTACATAAAAAAACATCTTATAAAAATGTTTTTTTTTTTAAATTGTCCGGCCCATTTGTGCATCCCGTATTTGCATATCACGTGGGCATGCATGGGTCCCACAAATAGCATTGACAACGGACACCACCGTTCGCACAATCAAATGCCCCCTCCCCCTCCCAAAGGTCATTCTCAATGTCGAAGCCTGTTAGAAACAATGCCAAGCATTGGGTCAATGCATGGTGCCACTTATGATGTGTTCACTATGATCAATTTGCTAGGAAATGATAATTAGATTTTTTTTATAAACAATATGATTTTTAAGCATTGAGTATATGAAAATTTTAAGACCATTGATTTTTAAATCTTAAAAAAACCTACCTACATATCGAAATCTGTCATTCTAAGAGTAGATTTCTATAAAATCATGCACATAGATCACACTAAAATGTAAAAAAACCTTCAAAAGCCCAATAAGCTAAAAAAGTGGTAGGCAACTACCACCAACTTGATATGTTAGTTCTCACTTTGGTATATACCAAATATATCAAGTGTATCTTGAGGCACATCAACAACCACTAAGTTTTCAAAATAGGGAATTTGATCTAGTTTCGGTGGACCTGATCCCTCTAGGTAGGATTCAAATCAGACTTAGGTCGAACTGCATCTGATCCATCTTGCCAGTTTCATATAACATAAATCTGAATCCATGTCAGATTTGGAGTAAATAATGTTGGTCTAGTCACACCAATGGCAATATAACCCAACAAGCATTTTTACAAGGTGTTTGCTATATATATATATATATATATATATATATATATATATATATATATATATATATATATATATATATATATATATATATATAATCAAATCCTAGTATTGCAAGTAAACTTAGCCCTGAGAAACAAGCCGAACTGTTTATGTTTTAGCTCATGTTCAGTTTGCAAATGACTTGTTAAAACTCGTAGAGTAGGCTCGACAAGATGGACATGAACAATATGTAGTCAGCTTGGTTGAACTCGTATGAGATTGTTAGGTAGTCAAAAATATATTTTAGTTATATTTTACATCATATAGTATAGAATATTACTTTTAGCTCTAAAATAATGCATTTTTTAAAATCTTATTTCTTCTATACAATGATTTTTTTTTGCAAACAAGTTAGCTTGAACTTGACTCATCAAAATTAGCTTAACTTGCACAAAAAATAAGCTAAGTTTGAGCATTAGCTTGTTTGACTTGTTTACAAACTCTAAGTATTTGAATCTATAACGATATGGAAGGATATTGTTTGTCACATATAGCAGTTTTTAAGATAATTATTTATTTTGAAGGACAATTGCAATCTCAAAAATTATTACCAATCAAGGAAGGTGGTAATCGACAGTTCTTTTTTTCGTGGATGTAGGCCTTTGGCTAAACCACATATATGCATGTTATTTCTTCATTTCTCTTTCTCTAATATCTTATTTAATTTTTTATTCAATCACATCTTTATTTTTTAATATGGTATCAGAGCAAGATTATATCTGTCTTCACAAACTTGAAGTCTACAGTCTTCTTTTCATCGACAAGTCCGTAATACAATCTTCACGTCATGACTTTTTTTTTACGATCTTCCTCTCTCCAGCTCAGCACCTTTTCTGATGCTTACTAGGTCGGTAGCCTTGATGATGACAAGTCTCCAAGTGGTTTTGCTGTTTTTCTAGGCTCCAATTTGGTTTCTTGGTCTTCTCGCAACCAATGAATTATAGCTCGATCCAGCACTGAAGTCGAGTACAAGTCTCTCGCTTGTGCTGCGTCTGATCTTCTTTGGCTCATGTCTCTTCTTACTGAGCTTGGCTTCATTCCTTCTTTGCCACCCACTCTTTGGTGTGATAATATTGGGGCTTTATATCTCACAGCAAATACGGTTTTTTATGCTCGCACTGAACATGTTAAAATTGATTTTCATTTTGTTTGGAATCATGTGCAAAATGGTCATCTTTAAGTTCAGTTTATCACCTCCTCTGACCAGCTGGCTGACAGTCTCACTAAACCTCTTCCATTTTTTAGTTTTGTTTTCATTCATGACACGCTCAACGTCGTTGACCCCACGTTGAGCTTGCAAGGGCATGATAAGGATAATGCTCATACGGTTATGACTCCAACTAGTAATGGTTTCTCAGAAACCAGAAACGATAAACATGTTCTGGATAACTCAAATGAGGCTATGAGGAATCAGACTCAATCAAGAATCTCATGAGCCAACTGTATATCTGATAATATGATATTATCATTTTTTATAGAATTATCAAAAATGATAATTGATGTCATTTGCTATCTTTAGTTGTTTTGTTATTCTATCTAACTGTGTAAGTCAGTATTCTAGAACTATGTATTCTAAACATTGTAAAACTTTGTTATGCTTATAAATAGAATACTCGGCCTTTTGATGAACAAGAGAGTGAAATTCAAGTTTATCATCTTGTTCGTAGTTCTTTCACATACTACTAAAAATATTTTATTTTTTAAAGTGTCTAGGATGTCCTATCCTAGTTTGTTTATGAGGGAGGGCATAACTCTCTTGTACATAAAAAAGCATCTTATAAAAACATTTTTTTAAATTGTCTTGCCCGTTTGTGTGTTCCATATTTGCATATCACTTGGGCATTCATGGGTCCCACAAGTAGCACTGACAATGGACACCACCATCCATGCAATCAAACACCCCCCTCCCCCTCCCAAAGGTCATTCTCAAAGTCGAAGCCTGTCAGAAACAATGCCAAGCATTGGGTCAACGCATGGTGCCACTTATGATGTGTTCACTATGATCGATTTGCTAGAAAATGATAATTGGATTATTTTTTGATAAACAATATGAGTTTTTAAGCTTTAAGTGTATGAAAATTGTAGACCATTGATTTTTAGATCTTATAAAACCTACCTGCATATTAGAATTCGTCATTCTAAGAGTAGAATTCTATAAAATCATGCACGTAGATCACACTAAAAAATAAAAAAAAACCTTCAAAAGCCCAATAAGCTAGAAAAGTGGTAGGCAACAACCACCAACTCAATATGTTAGTTCTCACTTTGGTATATACCAAATATGTCAAGTGTATCTTGAGGCACATCAACAACCACCAAGTTTTCAAAATAGGAAATTTGATCTAGTTTGGGTGGACCTGGGCCCTCTAGGTAGGATCCGAATGAGTTAGAGTTCTTACCTAGGTCGAACTGCATCTGATCTATCTTGCCAGTTTCATATAACATAACTTTGAATCCAGGTCAGATTTGGAATAAATAATGTTGGTCTAGTCACACCAATGTCAATATAACCCAACAAGCATTTTTACAAGGTGTTTGCCATATATATATAAATAAAATCAGATCCTAGTATAAGTAATAAGATACACTTAGTGCTAAGAAACAAGCCAAACTATTTGTGACTTAGCTCATGTTCAGTTTGCAAATGGCTTGTTAAAACTCATAGAGTAGACTCAACAAGATGGACATGAACAATATGTAGTTAGCTCGGCTGAACTCGTATGAGCTTGTTAGGTAGTGAAAAATATATTTTAGTTATATTTTACATCATATAGTATAGAATATATGATTAAACTATTTAGTTTGCAAAAAATAAGTTTGATGGTAAAATCTTATTACTTTAAGCTCTAAAATCAGACATTTTTTTAAATCTTATTTCTTCCATACAATGCATTTTTTTTTGCAAACAAGCTAGTTTGAATTTGACTTATCAAAATTAGCTTGACTTGCACAAAAAATGAGTTAAGTTTTAGCATTATCTTGTTTGACTTGTTTACCAACTCTAGGTATTTGAATCTATAACGATATGGAAGGATATTGTTGATCACATATAACAGTTTTTATGATAATTATTTATTTTGTAGGACAGTTGAAATCTCAAATATTCTTACGAATCAAGGAAAGTGATAATCTACAATTCTTTTTCCCGTGGATATAGGCCTTTGGATAAACCACGTATATGCATGTTATTTCTTTATTTCTTTTTCTCTAATATCTTATTTAATTTTTTATTCAATCAATTCTTTATTTTTTAATATGGTATCAGAGCAAGATTATATTCGTCTTCACAAACTTGAAGTCTACAGTCTTATTTCCATTGGCAAGTTCGTAATACAATCTTCACGTCATGCGTCTTTCAGTGACTTCGGTTTATATTGTAGCTCATTTGATGCTTTATTATTGAATTATCATAACTAGAACATTGATACGTTCAATGATCTTCATTAATTTCAGCATATATTTTTATGTTTTCAAGTTGGAAGTTCTCTTTATTCACCCTCCAACTTAAGAGGATGTGTTGGAATCTATAAGGATATGAAAGAATATTGCCTATCACAGATAATAGTTTTTAAGATAATTGTTTATCTTGGAGGTGAATTGCATTCCCAGTTTTCAAAATTATTGTCTATCATTATCCCATCTTAATTATTTTTCATGTTGGTTGTAGATAAAAAATCTTTATTTGAATTATGTACTTGTACAAATATGTGAGTTGAGAAATTAAATTAATTAAAAAAAAAAGAGAGAGAGAATGTGAGTTTTTTTCGTGGATGGGCCTTTGGCCAAACCAGGTATATGCATGGTATTTCTTCAATTTTCTCCTAATGTCTTATTTAATTTTTTTTCTTTATTTTTTAACACTAGATACCCCAAAAAAGAAAAAATGAGATTTTTTCTTTCATTTTTCGAATAAATAACAACTTAGCCAAGTCTGATACAGAAGCAATCAAGAAACTACACAAGTAAATAGTTAACATAAAAACCGAGGTGGTACCCCATGTGGCAAGCTGAAGGCCCAGGTTGGAATCGCTCTGCCTTATGGGGCTTAAGAGATATCTGGGAGGGGTCTGCCTAACCCCAGTTTGCCTTTCAAAAAAAATAGTTTACACAAAAAGTAAGCTGACAACTAATTTTGCTTGTACAATAAAAAGGGCCACCAGTTTCTCCTTTCAGTGAAAAAACATAGGCAAACAGAAAAAAATATACTGAGATCAAGGCCTAAAATCAATTGCAGTCCACCTGTTTTACATTTTCATCAAATCCAATATTACATGGCCTCAAATCTTGACTTGATCCCTAGATAAAATGTAGTATTTGAATAGGATAAGAATCCAACATGTATGCTAATTGTAGCCTGTCACAGTGATCCGTGGTCTCGAGGACACGTATTCCGACTCTAAAGCTCGATTTTTTTTTTCAATGAGACACAACGACACAAATTTTTAAAATATTTCAATCAATAAAATTTTATTTTAAATATTTTAACATTAAAATAAATTAAAATATAATAAAATAATAATATATGTTTCAGTGTCAGCATGTCTCAGCGTATCCGTTCGTGTCACCAGAGGCCGAAGCCAAAACGCCACGTCCCTGTGTCATAGATTGTAGGGGCATCTGAGTTCTGACCACCGTAGCCATTAGGACAAGAAGCGGGTGCAGGAAGCATGGTGTCTACTGTATGGTTTGACGCGTAAACCTTAGGAAGCGTAACGAGGAAGCAAGTAAAAAATCAACAATAAAAACATGTAGAAAATGACATCAAAATATGGTTAAAACTTGTGTTCTTTACTTAAAATGAATTTCAAGCATTTTTATCAAGAAAATATTCATGTAAATGTGATTTTATTATAATTTTTTTTTTAAATATTTAAAAAGGCATTATTTACAATATCAAGTAAGTTTATTTTCATATTGTTGAAAAGCAAGCATTTTTACTTTTATTTTAAATAACCTGGAAAAAACGGTCTTGCTCTTGCTCACGGAGTTGATTGGCATAAACCCTAAAACCCTTTTGCCATTCAGGGTACCTCCAACTTCCGGCCTTTTCACAAAAAAATACACACCTGTAAGTTTCAAACTTCACCACCGAGGTGGTATCCCATGTGGTAAGCGGGGTCCTGTGCCAAGCTGAAGGCCTAGGTTCGAATCCCTCTGGCACATGGGGCTTAAGAGATATCTGGTAAGGGTCTGCCTAACCCAGCTTGCTGTTTAGCATCCCGTGGACTTGGTGACATTCCGCAGCCGCCACTGTCAGGCCTAAAATGGATCTCACTTGTCAAATTGTAGTAGTAGTATATATATATATATATATATATATATATATATATATATATATATATATATGAACTCAAGTCCAATTCCCCAAAACAAAAACTTGCCGGTCCAGCCATATCCACAGATAAATAACAGCAAATATAGTTGGATCCTGGGTCTAAGTAGAGTGCACCTCACCAGTTTTACTCATTCACTTAAAAATCAAATACATTTTTACCCATTTTCAACAGACCGATTCTGGTCTGGTGATAACGAATCCTAGACTCTAAGTTCAGATTCGAGTAGGACCCAAATTTAAATCTGGATCCAACATTCAAAATCAGATATAGTACCAGGCACCTATGAGTAGATCCAGACTCCGTCGATTTTGCATCTCTACGGCTCTAGCCTCTAGGGGCCGAATGTAGACCCGGATTCATATGGATCCATCATACTCACAAGTCCTACGTGGGTTTGGTCATTGATGGTTGGTGGTGAGCCCTTTTCCACAATTAATGCGTGGCTGGATTTTGATCTCTGGTTTCCGTTGGATAGTAAAGCCACTTTATTTTAAAAGTTAAAAACGCCTTAAAATTTAAAAAGCATGGGCATGAGACCTCATTCTTATTTTGTTCCATTGCCTGTCAGCAACTTAAGGGTAATTTAGTCATTTCGTAGTGTGAGTATCCCCTCTCCCTCTCCAGGACACGTTTTAGCGACAGCTCAACGAACTAGCTGTGCAAATGGATCGGGATCGGTGCGCCGATCTGACACCTTGTTCTTTGACATGATTTTATCTTGGATATGGATCCAAGAACAAAATCTGAATCTATAATCGGATTGGGTTTATGCTCATCCAATTTCGGATCTGGATTAAATCCATTAGGTTTGTACTTTTTGCATGTAAAATTCTTGTTTTCTTCGTCTATTATTAACCCAATATTACCATATGGATTTTGGATCTGGGTTTAACTCTACTTCGTCAGAACATATTGGAATATGGATATAGATTCGAATATTGCTTGGTTCAGTTGTTTATTTTTATTCGGATCATTTATTCTGCTTATTTGATCCGTTTGCACCTTATCAATGTCTGAAGTTTTGGGCATGGGTTTTGGTCGTATACTGTATCTAATTAGTCAAATTTGGCATACCATCATATGGCGTGGAATTTGCATATTTAAGTTCATGACAAATCCAGATCCAATTACGTCGTTTTGGAGGAAAAAACCTCAAGATGGATCTTCTTTGAATTTGGATTACACAAACCTCAAGCCATGACCAACCATTTAGTTAGTGGGGCCTGAAATCAGAATTCGTAAGTTAAAAAAGAACACCATATCCAAAGTCCAAATCCAACGTGAGCGGATGAACTCCAACATGACCCATTTTCCCGGACTCGAACGTGAACAGGTAAAATCAGATAAACCTGGTTAGCCAATCCAAAGCCACTTACCAACATGCAGAGATGAAAAACTGGCCGGGGTTTCTACTCGGGTCTGAACCAAATCTAACCATATTATTAGATTTGGATATTATATCAAATCCAGGTTAGATTTAGAACAAATACCGTTGGGTCTAGGGTCCAATTCAAACACTTTAATTTCAGGTATGGACTCCTAATAAGACCCAAAATTGTGCTGGGATCAGATTTGGACTCAAATAGGTTTGGATCAGTATCCAGATTAAATCTGATATGTTTGTGATTTTTTCATGTAAAATGCCTGTTTCAGACTTTGTTTAACAGATCTATTATTATCATGCACATCTTGGATCTGAATTCAATCATATTTTATTGGATCACTATTAGATTCAGACTCAGTTTTGGATCTACTGTTTGCATTTCAGATTCAGATTGTGATCAAACTTGATCCAGCCCATATCTGGTCCACCTGCACCCTCTAGAACTGGGCCTCACCCTATCGGGCCATGATTGGGTAAACAATTATGTTTGAATCCAAGAATAGAGTGAAATCTGACGAATTTTAACTTTTTTTCGCAAGAAAATCCACAAAGTTCACCTATTTCTAGTGGATCCAGTACCACCGTGACTCTGCTTTGAGATCCGAGTGAGATACGGTTCTGTAACTGGACCCACTCTTCGAAAATGTGATCTACTGTCAGGTCAAATATGACACCATGCATATCCGACCCGTTTTTGTTCATATCCAAACCAGTTGAAATTTGAAACGCCGAATCTTACTCTGACCACTTAAAGGACGTGTTTGATTGCTGGTTCAAAATTAGACGGAACAGTAGAACAGATCAGAGTCTGGGCATATTGGTCATTTCATGCCACACTCTCAAATTTTACTCAAGGGTATTTTCGCGATTGTTCCAGAAACCCAGAAACCCGCTTAAAATAAGGGCGACCCTGATTTGGGGGCAATTTGGTCATTATTCCTCTCTTCGTTAAAACCCTCTGCCTCTCTAACTAAACCCTGCTCCTTTTTCTGCGCCAACGGAAACCTTTGCTCAGCGGATAAGCCGATGGCCGGAATCCAACGCCTGGCGTCTGCGGCTTCTCGGCGGCTGTCCCGGCTAGCCGTCTTGGTGTTACAGAGCCGATCGTATGGAGCAGCCGCGGCGCTGGAGCTCAGTGACGACGAGGATTGGTGCTACGAGGAGGAGAGGCGTCGTCGGCTTGGCGTGCCGGCTGCCGACTCGCTTGGGGTCGACTGCGGCCGCGGCGTGCAGTGGGTGTTCATCGGGAGCCCTGGCGTCGACAAGTCGGCCTACGCTGACCGGCTCGCTCGGCTGCTTGGCGTCCCCCACATCTCCACGGGGCTCCTCGTTAGGAGCGAGATCCTTTCGGCTCGCAGCGGCTCTCCTCTCTCTAAGCAGGTAGAAGTCCCTCCCTCTCTCTCTGAATCTCATTTCTTTGGGGTTTTAGCTGTGGAAATGTTGGAGGAAATTTCTTTAGTATAAGATGGATTTTTCTCTTTTTCTTTAATGATCAATTCACCATTCAATTTTTCAAAAAGAAATTTTCTTTTTGATCTTTTCTAGTTTTTTTGGTCATTTTTCTTCCTTCAATTTGCTCGAAAATCAGTCTCTCTCTCTCTCTCTCATTTTAAGGCTCTTGATATTGAATATTTTGGAGGAGGAGTCCCTGGCATGCCGTCAGATTTGTTTTTCCTTTTCGTTTTTTCTTGCTACACCAGTTTACCATTTGATTTTTTTAAAAGATTCTTTGTTTTGATGGTCTATTTTTTTTTATAGTTATTTTTCTTTCTTGCTTTGATTTGGTCAAAAATTGACCTTCCATTCACTCTTCTCTTTCTCTGTCAATTCGTTTCTCATTCTGAAACATGGGGGTATAATCCCTTGTGACTTGTTGAGTTTTCTCTCTCAGTCATCGCCTCACATTTAAGAATTTCCTTTTCTTTTCATCTTTTCTATGTTATTCTGTTCATGTTTAGTTTGCTTGATTTGCTGTTTGGTGGTTCTGTTATCTGCCTATATGTAAATGATCTTTTGTTGCTTCATTATCTTACTTTGGGGAAATGCAGAACGAAAATGCAATAAATGAAGGCAAGCTGCTCCCGGACGACATAATCTTGGGGCTTTTGTTGAAAAGATTCGAACAGGGATACTACCGGGGTGAAACGGGTTTCATCCTTGAAGGCTTCCCCCGAACCAGGATTCAAGCTGTGAGTTCCACGTGCACCTAAAGATGGATGTATGATGCTCATGATGTGATTAGAAATTTAGAGTTACAGGTTTTTTTTTATTTCATGTATGGGTGATCTCTGAATGTTTTGTAATATTGTTAGCTTTAACAGGTTTCGAATTCTACTGCAGGAGATTCTTGATCACGTAGCAGACATTGACCTGGTTGTGAATTTCAAATGCATGGAGGATTGCCTGGTGAAAAGGCAATTGGGAAGTGGCATCTGTTCGCTATGTGGTAGATCTTCTAAAAATGATTGTGGTGGTGCAAATAGCTCTCCCAGCTCTCAGTTGAGCTCCGCGCATCAAGGGAACCTGACCACCGATGTGGCTAAAACAGAGGCAGCTCTGCAGGAAAAACTCAGAGTGTATGTTGAGGAGGTAAATTGCCATCACGATCTTTCTCGATTTTAATTTGATACTACAGTGAACATCTCTTGCCCTGCTTTACTCACAGAGATGATTTTGGATTTCTTTCTCATGATGGTCCTGAATCCTGATCAGCTCCTCTTGGGGTCAAAAACACTGTGGGCTTTTCATGCCAGATCAATATTTCAGTCTAAACCCTCTCATCATCCATTTTAGAGATGCCTTGAAGTGAGGATCCCTTCCGCATCTATGGGTGTGTTGATCCCCAATGCCTATGGGTATGTTGATCCCCAATGCGAGCATCGATCCAACATCCACTTTTCATTGAAACTCACCTTTCCAATAGACCTAATCATTTCTCAAAACTGCAGTCTGCTCCTTATCTCTAATTCCTAAAAATTGGTGCTCAATTATGGTCACACAACAATCTTATCTAGGGGTGGCAAAACCTGACCCAACCCGCTAACCCGACCCTTAGGCGGGTTCGGGTTTGGAAAAAACGAACCCATTTAATAAACGGGTCGACCCGCCAATCCGCCAACCCGCCTGACCCGTTTAATAAACGGGTTAGGCGGGTGGGTCAACCCGCCAACCCGCCTGACCCGTTTAATAAACGGGTTAGGCGGGTGGGTCAACCCGCCAACCCGACCCGCCAACCTGAGAACCCGTTTACCCGACCCAACCCATTTATTAAATGGGTTGTCGGGTCGTGTCGGGTTACCTGTTTATTAAACGGGCCGGGTTCGTGTTTGCCACAGCCGACCCGTTTAATAAATGGGTCGGGTTCGGGTTGAGGTATGCCAACCCGTCGGGTCGACCCGCCAACCCGTCGGGTCGACCTGCCAACCCGTCGGGTCGACCCGCCAACCCGACACGATTGTCACCCCTAATCTTATCCAAGAATACGCCTTTTTGAGTTGTTGGCTTGGTGATACGTTGGGATACAAATTAGAAGATTCATGCTTCATCTTTTTTGTTGTCTAGCTGCAGTTGAGGGCATACTGGAACTACTCATTAGATCAAGATTCTAGGCTTACAGTTATTGGAGCTTTTTATGGATAGTTACCAAAATTAAATGTGTCTCTGATCTAAATTCCATCAGAGCTGGAATATATATATATATATATATATATATATATATATATATATATATATATATATATATATATATATATATATATATATATATATATATATATATATATATATATATATATATAATGTTTGTATGCCTTCCCAGACAAACTGGGATTCTTGTTTGCATAAGATTTGCCTACTTCCTCTGGCCTGGCTCTTCTGCCTTTTTTTTTTTTTTCTCTATCCCGCCTGCTTTTTTGCACTTTTTGTTGTCATTTACATTAACATGGATCATTCCTCTTATAAGCGTTTGTTCATTTGTTCTTTCCCTTTCTCAGTATACTAGTCAATTGGGTAAGTTCTGGAAGTGGCGGGATTTGTTGGGATAGACTACTTTGTCTGAACTCTGAAGATATCGTGCTGTTTCTTACATATTGAAGTTCTAGATGTTAACCTTCGGACAAAATAGTGATCTGGTCATGTTGTGTGATAAGAAGTGCTGTAGTTGTGTTCAGGCCAGTTGGGATCCAGGGGTTGTGTAACTGCCCACTTATGTGACAAAAGCCAGTCACATGACAGCATTCCCAGTGGGGCCTGCATTCTGTTGCTGTGGGGCCCAGGCAATGTTGCCATGTAACTGGCTTGTGTCTCATAAGCTTGCAGTTACACAATCCCTGGATCCCTTCTCGTGTTCAGACTGTTTTGTCAATGCTCACAATATTTCTGTTGTAGTTATCGTCATTGTTACCTTAACAACGTTAACTACATATAGCCTGTATAAAAAGTAGATATCTAAATGGAGAAAGAAAACAGGAGTACCTCAGATGAACCATGAATATGCCACTGACTTTGTTAACCTCCTCCAGAGAAAGCCACTGGAAGAATACTACAGGAGGCAAAAGAAGCTTTTGGACTTTGAAGTAGCCAATGGCACCAGAGAAACATGGCAATGGCTCCTAGAGGCGTTGCGGCTGGATCACGTGGATATAGACACACCAAAATTGACAGCCTGATGAAGGCCTTTTTACTGTCGTGCCTTTCACCTTATTCTTGCTCTCTTGTTATGTATGTGGCATCAGATGGCAGGGCCGCCCAGGAAAATTTTGCAGAGTTTCTCATGATTTCAGTTTGTTTTTCCTCCATGTATTCACAATTTTGACGGAGCAATATGTATTTTACTTCTCAGAACATAGGGGTCATAGCTAAGAGCTGTTAAGGATTTCTCCATCTTGTCTTTGTTTTTTCCACATTCTGTTTTTGTTTTTTGTTTTCCTTTTGCAAGACCGGATCAGCCTGAGAGCTGTATATCTGAGTTATAATTAAATGTAAACTGTCATCAGTTCGGCACTGTCCAATTCCATTGGCTTTTTCTCCTCAGTCACTTAACTAGGTCTTTGGTTTAAGATTGGTTTCACGATAAAGATTTTTGGGCAGTCATTAGATTCTGACTTTGTATTAATATACTTCAATTTGCAGTGTAACATCACCTGTTTTTGTTTGACAGCAATGTTGTCTAAGCAAGCCAGAGCAGATTTGTCTCATGGGGTCGATCGATGATCAGAGAGTTAAATCCTACTAAACAAACTATATAGATCACATTTGTAAAGTTAAATTAGAAAAAATGAATCGAGAAAGTGAAAAAATTGAAAATCCAAGAGTTCACACCATATAAATGGTAGAAATAACCACTCTCTCTCTCTCTCTCTCTCTCTATATATATATATATATATATATATATATATAATGCTTTCCTTTGGCCCCCTTTTTTGTTAGGTATTGTTAGGCCCCTTCAAAAATAGTAGTTTTAATTATTTTTTCTCATGTCTAACACCGTAGATGTAATCTATAGGTTTTGTTTAGTGGGAACCGGTTTTTGGATCACCAGAATCTGACCCGTATTTTCCGGTGATCTATAATCAATGGCTACGAAGGCATCAATTTTTTCAGGCTCATAAAAATACATTTTTTCATCAAAAAAATATGATCAAAGAGTCTATTCCCATTAAATAGAGCATGCTAAACACATCTAACGGTTCAGATCTATCATAAAACACTTCAAACTATTGTGCCCAATGAAAAAAGTGGGCTTAATATATACAGATGTGAACTATGTACTTGATTTTATAGGGATCTAACTCTTGAAGCATTAAATTGGGACACATGGGTAGGTTTTTATAAGGTTTGAAAAATCATTGGTCTAACATCTTTGTAAATTTTTGAGGCTCTAAATATAATCTTTTCATCAAAAACACATGATCCAGGTAGGGGTGTCAACAGGCTTGGTTTACCCAGACTTGAACCTAACCAAACCCAATAGGTTCCGGGTATGGTGATAAATAATAAGACCCGAAGGTCCGATTAATTCATGGACCTGGGTATAGTTTGTGAAATTTTATACTAGACCCGAACCGACCTGAGTTTTGATTAAGACCCATAATTTTAAAATGTAAAAATGATAAAAAATATGGTTTTACCGGGTATGGTCTGGCTTTTGTTCATGTCGTTCTTATCTGGTCCGGGTATGGTTTTTCTTATAGTAGACCCGATTAGAATTGGGTTTAGACCTGCTACTATACCCAAAAAACTGGTCCAAGTCTGGTTCCACTAGATCCAAACCAAACCCGACCCGTTGACACCCCTAATAAATCGACTATGCCTAACACATTTATGAGTCCAGAACTGAGAAAAAAGCACCAGACAAGTCGAAGAACTCATTTAGCACGAATGTATTGCCATATAGAGAAATTAAAATATATTTACCTGCAAAATATGTTTGTTGATATAAACAAAGATTTTCATAGTTTTTTTTGCAAATCTAACCCGGCAGATGCATTTGGCATGGTCCATTTGCTAGGAATCAACTATTGGATAAGTGTAATCGGATCAAGAAATATGATTTTTTATGCTTGAATATTTATGAAAATTATGAGCCATTGATTTTAAAGCCTTAAAAGATCCCTCTTGTACTTCATAATCAGATGTTCCAAGAGTTTGTTTCTATAAAACCAAAAATCCAGATCACATCCATACGGTGAAATTTTAGAAAAAAACAAAACAAAAAAACCTATGAAAATCTGGCTTCATACTAGGTAAACATATTCAAGTTACCTTTACACCCCCCCCCCCCACCAAAACACACACACACACACACACACACACACACACACACACACATATATATATATATATATATATATATATATATATATATATATATATATATATATA
Source organism: Nuphar pumila (assembly GCF_984573655.1). Classification (NCBI taxonomy): domain Eukaryota; kingdom Viridiplantae; phylum Streptophyta; class Magnoliopsida; order Nymphaeales; family Nymphaeaceae; genus Nuphar; species Nuphar pumila. Next base: position 33,528,320 of record NC_143265.1, read on the forward strand.
TATATATATATATATATCAACCAAATATGTTTATTAGTATAAACTAAGATTTTCATAATCTATACATTTGTTTTTATAGAAATAGAGTATTGGATCATCCAATTATGATGTATAAGGATATTTTAAGGGTTGAAAATCAACAACTTAGAATTTTCATAAATATTCAAGAATAAAAAATCAACAGTCAATTCATAGCAAATGGACCACCCTGAATGCATATGTAGGGTTAAATTTGCAAAAAACCTATGAAAATCTTGATTCATACCAGCAAACATATTTGGTTGGTAAACATATTTCACTTTTTCTATATATAGTCACTAGAATACGTGAACTGAAACAAGAGAACTAATGTGTGAACTACGATTTTCATGGATTTTTTTTTAATCTAATGTGATCTACATGCTTGGTTTTATAAGAACCCGCTCTTAAATCATCTAATTTTCATATATAAACATTTTTCAAGGCTTTAAAATCAATGACTCATAATCTTCATAAATATTCAAGCATTCAAAAATCCAATTTTTCATCAAAAATAAATGATCCAATGGTTGATTCCTAGCAAATTCATCATGCCAAGCACATCCACATGGTTGGATTTGCAAAAAAAGTGTTAGAAATGCCCATATTTCTAGTTTTCATATTCTAGTGAATATATATGGTAAATATTGGCTACTAATGAAGGTATGAAACTAATGAGTATAAATCACTTTTTTCTTAAAAAATTTTAATTTTTTTATAGATCAAATGTTACCATTGTGATCTACATGCTTTTTTTTAGTAAGAAACTTGTTTTGAATCATGTGATTATTACAATTATTAGGTTTTTAAAAGGGTCCAAAAATCAATGACCCATAATGTACCAAAATTTCATAACTCAAAAGATCACATTTTTACACTAGAAAAGCATGATCCAAGGCTTGATCTTTAGCAAACAAACCATGTTAAACACATCTATGTGGTTAGATTGAGTTGGCACCTATGATTTTTAGCTCATTAGTTTTGTACCTTCATTAGTAGTCAATTTTTACCCATATATATATATATATATATATATATATATATATATATATATATATATATATATATATATATATATAGAGAGAGAGAGAGAGAGAGAGAGAGAAATAAAATATAAAAAATTAGAAATATGGGCATTTTTAACACTTTTTTTGCAAATCTAACCATGTGGATGTGCTTGGCATGGGGAATTTGCTAGGAATCAACCATTGAATCATGCATTTTTTATGAAAAATGAGATTTTTGAATGCTTGAATATTTATAAAGATTACGAGACATTGATTTTAAAGCCTTAAAAAGATCTAGTTTATACATCAAAATCAGATGATTCAAGAACGGGTTCTTATAAAACCAAGCATGTAGATCACATTTAAACGACTAGATTCAAGAGAAAAGAACAAAAAGTTCATGAAAATCACAGTTCACACATTAGTTTTCATATTTCTAGTTCTCATATTTTAGTGACTATATGGTCACTAGAATATGTTAACTGAAAATATGTGAACTAGAGTATGAACCAAGATTTTGCTGTTTCTTTCCTTAAATTTCATCCTACTAGATGCTTGATTTTGTAGAAATAGACTCTTCAATCATATGATTACTATGCATAAAAATGACCTTTTAAGGCTTGAAAATCAACGACTGAGAATTTTCGTAAATAGTCAAATATTCAAAAATTGCATTTTTTTCAAAAATACATTATACAACAGTTGATTCCTAACAAATGGACCACACTGAATGCACCTGCAAGGTTGGATTTGCAAAAAAGGTATTGGAAAAGCCTAGTTCTCACCGCTATTCACATATTTTCTATTGACCACATATATATATCATGTGATACTGATTAAGAAAGTTATGTAAGCGAATGAACTTTCCTATTCATTTCTTACACTTGAGCAACTCTCACAATATTTTCATAACATACTGATCTTCAAACATATGCTTGGTACACAGGCACGATGCATGAGTTGTGCCTTCTGCCTCATACACAAAATTACACCTTCAATCATACTTACACAGGTCAGTATTAATTGTCTCTCACCAGTTCCTTCTTCTCCCATAGACCAAATATGCATAGACTGTCGAGTTTTGTTCGCCCCTCGATGTGTCTCTCACCAGCTCCTTCTCCCATGGTAAAAACGAGGGTTTCTACCTCAACGGTAGCATGAAACTTGCAACTTAGTGTTGGTGTTTCCTGCAATATCATACACAGAAAGCGTACCTGAAGATGCCATAGAGTGTGTGTGTGGGTGTTTGACGTTCTCCTCATCTGGTCGACACCCACGATGAGCCCAGGCCTTAGGTCAACAGTGAGCAGGACCTTGAAACCACTGAACCGAATGTAGGCTAGGCAAGGCTATTACTGTATGGCAATGATTTCTCATCATCCATTGCAGCTAGCCGCCCCTTTATATAGTAGAGGAGGGAGAGGAGGTACAGTGAATGTGGGAAATCCACGTTCACGTAACCTCCTTCTTTATGGCAATAACTACCCTCCACTATCATGCACACTAACCCATTGTGCTTTTAATGTCAAATCAGGTCACCCAATGGGTTGGACCTGATCCATATGTCCAACATTCTCCCACTTGACCCATTGACATTAAAAGTATACTAAATCGAGGTTTAAACTGTTATCTCAATTTAATTCTTTATGTGGGTTCACATGCTACCCTTTATCATAAGAATGAATCATATGAGTCATGGAGATGGATACTCATTTATGAAATGTCATATTCTCATGTACTACACTATAATTCATCTTCAGTGCTTTAGCATGTTGAAATTACCTTTATGAATAGGTTGGTCTCTTACTTATTCTATTGGTCATTTAATATTGTTATTATGTTATTCTCTCTAACCCATATGAGAGATTCTTTATGCAAAATTAATAATACACAAAGCTATAGAGAATCAAATTCATATACACAAATGTGATCACATAATGTATTGTCATACATCAGAAGGAATAAAAAAGACCCATCCCCTTTATAAAATAGATGTTGAGCTCTTGTTGTTATTTGAAAAGAACACAACTGCTTTATTATTACAAAAGATCTTTAGTGGTCTCTCAATAGAATCCATAATCCCAAGATTCATAATGAAGCTTCTTATCCAAATGGCCTAAGATAAAATCTCGTATAAAATCAATAATTTCTATCCTAATGGATTTCAAAAATTCCTTCATTGTCCTGCAATGAGAGATAACACCTCAAATATTCTGAGCCACTCGCGATTGCAAAAGCAACAGTCTAAGATTATTCAAACACTCACACTTCTCATGGACATCCTTTTAAGATCTCCCACTTGTCATAGACAACCTTCAGAACGACTGTTCTATTTTTTGTATGAGTGGAAGATAAATCGCTCTATACGAGATTTATATTGAAAAGGTAAATATGAGACCCCTTATTATTCACCTTTTTTGAGACAAGCATAATTGAGTCATTATCGTTCCACTTTGGTGGAAACGACAATACTCATAGTTGCTTCGTCTCTTCAATTCTCAAGAAATTGACTTTAGTTGGTGAAACTAGCAGATCATGAAACCAGAGGCAATTCAGCATTCTACCTTTGGGTACGAACATGCTTCATGGGCTGGAATGCACATCTACTATAACACCCTGTGTGAATTTGGAACACAAAAACCTACCTTTGGGTAGAATCGTTGTTTCATAAACTCACACATAATCATAATAATGAAACTTAATACAGTCTAAAAAATTCTTAATCAACACGATCAGATCACTTTGGTGATTACGTGAATCGGTCAATCAAAATCTTTTATCGAAAATATATTTGTATTATGGAACATGCCCATGAACACATTTTAATGCTTGTATATTCATGACAAGATATACTTTATATCGTCAAAATATAAGTTCATGCTTCCACTTATATGCATAAACTAATTTTGATGATAAAATATCATGAATTTAGTCATAATTCATGCTTAATGCTTAAAACCATCATGCATGACTTAACCAACATGGAACACATAAATTAATATGCATAAGTCATGCTTTCTATATAATAAACACTTTATAAAGCATGAAAAATAACAAAATCAAGCTCATATAGGTAAAACCCAGAGTCCTCAAGCAGGAACCAGTCTTATATGACCCTGAACCAGTCTGAAATGGCCCCGAACCGGTCTGAAAAGGGTCCAAACCGGTTATGAACCTTATGAATCGGTACCAAGTATGAACAAAAAGTTCATAAAACCCTATAATTGTATGCCAAAATCCCTATATCTTCATATATTTATGAAAACAGAGTCTTAGCATATCAAAACCGGTGAAAAACTAGAATGAACCGATCAAAATGGCTCTGAACCGGTCTCGAAAAGGGTAGTATCGGCCTTTGATCCGGTTCAGGCCAAATAGTGCCTAGACCCTTACTAGATCCGGGTCTGACCCGGTACTAACCGGATCCGGGTCTGAACCGATACTTACTAGATTCGGGTCTGACATGGTATAAACCGAATCTGGGTCTGACCCGGTATAAACCATATCTGGGTCTGACCCAGTATAAACCAAATCTGGGTCTGACCCGGTATATATTGGATTCGAGTCGGACCCGGTACTAACCGGATTCAGGTCTAACCCGGTACAAACCGAATTTGGGTCTGACCTGGTATAAACCGAATTCGGGTCTAACCCGGTATATACTGGATCCGGGTCTGACCCGGTACAAACCGAATCTGGGTCTGACCCAGTACAAACTGGATCTAGGTCTGACCAGGTATAAATCAGATTTGGGTTTGACCCGATACTAAATTGATCCGGGTATGACCCGATCTTTTCGGATCAGACCCAGACCCAGAACCATAATGGGTTTGGGTTCGATCCAAACAAAAACTGGCAGATTCGATCCACCCAAAATGGGTTTGGATTGGGCCTGTCACCGGGTCGGTAAACCTGGTCCAATCCGGGTTACCTAGAAAACAAAAGACATTCGGTTTCTGAGAAACTGAATGTGTTCAATTTCTTAGAAAACTGAATGACCACAAGGTTGTAAGCACTGACCCACGTCGCCTGAGGAAGGTGCACGTCGCCCCATGGCAACATGCCAATGCAGGCACCGATGCTCCGACGCTCTGACTGGTTGACCGCACTGACAGCCAGACGATGTAAGGAGCTAGGAAAAAAAAAAGGCACAGCACCTTCAGCAGCGACCCACGTTGCCTACCGGTGATCGTTCAACAGCCTTGCAATGGCGGCCTCCGAAAGAGATCTATTGAGTCTTCCGGCGATGGCAGTCGGATGATTGACCATCGCTGAGACTGAAGAGAGCAAAAGCCCCTTCGACGTCTATTCGCGACAACCCCAACGACGCACACCGACGAGGGTAAACCCCTCTGCAGTCCAATGGTCACATAAGAGAAAAGGGGGTTTTTAGACCCCGGATGCCACACGTCATCGGACGAACGTCAGCAATCCGACAAAAATACCCCCCTACCGAGTGATGTCCGCAGCAACCCCAACGACGACAGACTCTATTGCAGCGCGATGGCTAAAGGTAAAACTAATCCTCTAGTTTTTTTTTTTATCTTTTGTTTGATGCCAATGATGGTCGGTCGGTAACCGACAAGCCACGTCGCCCCACCACGAAAGGTTGCCGCCTTCAACCGGTGACCTACTGTCGGCTAATTGCATCTAGTGGCACCAACAAAAAATGCTGGCGACCACTGGCTTCCATATGCAATCCGGGCGACAAACAATCGGCAGAATTGGATCGGGTCAGCCAAGAAACACTGTCACCCCATGGCGATAGTCGTCGGAGTTCAGGCGACCGTTTACTGAATACAAATGAGCCATGTCGCCCCACGACAACAGGTTCAATCTGTTACAGTCACCCACAACGACAGACGCTATCAACCTGTGACTTACCTTGCCCAACGACGACAGTTGCAGCAAACGCCAGCAGGCCCACACACACCCATGCGCAGCGGAATGCATGGTATTGTGGGCCCATAACCCAATGTTGGCATTTTCTGCAATATCATATACAAAAAGTGTACCTGAAGATGCCATAGAGTGTGCGTGCGGGTGTTCGGCGTTATCATTCGGTCGACACCCACGATGAGCCTAGGCCTTAGGTCGACGGTGAGCAGACCCTGAAACCACTGAACCGAATGTAGGCTAGGCAAGGCTATTACTGTATGGCAATGGTTTCTCATCATTCATTACAACCAGCCACCCCTTTATATAGTCTAGGAGGGAGAGGAGGTACAGTGAATGTGGGCAATCCACATTCATGTAACCTTCTTCTTTATGGCAATAACTGCCCTCCATTATCATGCCCACTAACCCACCGTGCTTTTAAGGTCAAATCGGGTCACCCAATGGGTTGGACCCGATCCATATGTCCAACACTTAAAACCAAGGTGGGATGCTGAAAACTTGTTATCGGAGCTCCACCACCGTGAGCCTTCGATCATGAGTTGCTTCTCTCCCTTTCTCTAGAACGGTGTATCTGGGAACTCGCCACTGGGACTCTGTCGTACTTGGACCTCGTTGTTAAGGGGTGTTTGCATCTCTCTCTCTCTCTCTCTCTCTCTCTCTCTTGTGTACTAGTTCACGCATTATGAGAATTCAACTTGGTAGTAAAGCTCCCATCATTGGTCGTAGGAAGATTCATTTCATCAATTTAAAGTCATTGACTAATGTGCTTAGATCCTGGCGATCCTGCCACCTGCTGCTATCATGTGAGTAGATATGATCTCTCTTTCTAGAACACCTTTTGGTTTTTTTTTTTAAGGCAAGTTGGGGTTAGATAGACCCCTTACCAGATATTAAGACCCCATGTGGCAGGGGATTCGATCCTGGGCCTTCAGCCACATAGGATACCACCTCGGTGGTATTTTTGGTTTGATTGGTGTAGTAGACATTATCTATTAAACTTGGGAAGAATTTAGCTACTAGATCTGAATATTTAAACATAGAATTTTCAAGCAAGATTGTTGAGCTGATATTTCTTTGAACCTTTACCTTCAAGTTAGAGATCCTTGAGAAGGGTTCGCGCAACCCGATGCTGTTACATTGATCCGAACCAAAATTTGTTGGTTGGTCGGAGACCATGCCGTCCTTCCATGCTGCACTAATTGTTTTTTGGGCTAGTTAGGTCCAGTTTATATGCAGACTGGACTGATGGATTTACATGTAATACAAGGTGAGAGAGAATGCTATTTTCTGCTATGAAGGAAAACAATTATTATTGACCATCTGCATGCTGCCAGGGGAGCATTCCTAATCCAAATGGAGTTGTTGGTTATGCAGTTGCAGCCTAAGAAGACTCTGTTTGAGAAACATGTCATGGTGGAGTGGCTTACCTCCCACGGTCAAAGCTTTGAGAGGTTTCTTGGGCCTAACCGGATACTACCAGTGTTTCATATGTGATTATAGGCTTATAACAATGCCCCTTACCTCCTTACTAAGGAAGGATGTATTTGTTTGGTCGGCCCAACACTTCAAGCAAGCCATGTGAGAAGCACCTATTTTAGGGCTACTAGACTTCTCATAGGAGTTTATTATTTCAAGACGACAATGGAATCCCTAGCTTCCATTTCGTCCCAAATAACCCACCAACCGCCTCAACTGCATACCTGGTACAAATGGGTTTGGGCTTGATTTAGGCTCATTTTCAACCCCTTAAGGCCATGTTTGGTATGGTTTTTTATCTGGATCAAACACAAACTTAGTATTTTGGTCCAAATAACATTAAATCGACCCAAACTAGGCCTAATCGGTCCAAACACTCTAACTTGATTTTGGATTAGGTCAAAACCATACTCTCAACCACTTTATGGACCTGAAACAGGTCTAGAGCAAACCTGTTATCCCCCAAACTCAATCCAAGCTTTGTCCTACCCTAATCTGAGTCTGACGTCTCATAATATACTTAATTCTGTCATGATGTAACCAGATTTTAACTGAACTCAATATCCCGACCACCAAAACCCAAACCCAAATAATGAACCATACCAAACTCAAACTCAAACCCAAACCCAACCATACCCATGTCAAGCCTAGCAATTCCCACAGTTACTGACCCACCTAGACCGACCTATTTGAACCCAAACCCTAATATGAGACCGATTATAGCCCCAAGTCCAAAGATGCTTTCGGATCCATGACCCAACTTTCTTGGAGGCCAAGTCAGACAATCTTTAACACCTCCACCAACACCTCATCAACGAGAGAGAGGGTGCAACTAGAGGCCCCACCAGCTCATATTCGGGTCTAGAATCACCCTTAGCACGTGACACGAGGTGACCCAATAGTTGAGTTTGCTGACTTGGATGATGAGACATTTTAGCATGAGTACTCACCTAGACTTGTTGATTGTCGTCAGGATTGTGGGACAAAGCACATCAACACCTACAACAACAAATTGGAGCTTCAAGAGTTTTAAGGGTGGCGTGAGGCTCAAGCCTTCTTTGACTGGTACTATGCAGTGCAGTTCTTTTTCGAGTATCACTATGTGTCAGAGTATCACAAAGTTCCACTAGCAGTTTCCTGATTGTGGGGTCTGGCCTAGATGTGGTGGGTCGACTTGCAGAAAGTCTGGAAGAACCAAGGCCTGACATGAGGTCAAACTTGGGAGAAAATGTAATGACTTATGCAAGCCAAATTTGTGCCTTCTGATATTCAAGAAGGAGCCTACAAGTCTGGACCTTGACAAGGCTTTAAATCCATCTAATAATACACACAGAAGTTCCATCCATTGGCCTTATCGGTTCAGGTTCCAAAGAATAAGAAACAAAAAATCACCAAGTATATCAAGAGTCTCTTTGTTTTAATTTGTCTGATGCATTTAATTGTATGATGGTAGAAACTTTAGATCAAATAAGTAGTTATGCAATGAATATAGAGAATACTCTAAAAAGAAAGAACGAGTTGCATATGTCTGTAAACACCCCAAATTTTCACTCACCTTCCCGACAGTTCCACCAAGCATCATCATCCAGCCTCTGAAATCGCTGGAGGGCAAAATGGTCATTTTCTGAGACCGGACCTTGCAAAAGTCCAAATTTCATCTGAAACTCTCAATTTTCTCTATTTTTATCTCAGATATTCAAGATGTTACTCCTGACAGGAGACGGACATCTCCAGAGTCTTGGTTCAAGGTTACATTTCATAAGACATGACATTGCATATCATTGCATGAGCATTTCAAATCACTGCACTACACAGCATGTCATTTCGAGGTCCAGAACTCTTGATTTCAAAATTTTCAATCCAGATTCAAATTTTAACTATTTTCAAAATTGATTTCAAAACCCTGGGTCTTCAAAATTATCAATTTTTCCCATTTTACCCCAAGACTCTGAATTTCAAAATATTTCCTCAGGAAAATGATCTGGATAGTTTTAATATGGATTTCAGCCACCTTATCTCAGATTTTGCCCTTTTGACAATTTCAAATATCTTCCTTTTACAAAATTGCCCTACAGGGGCCAACTCTTTCCAAAAATTTCTGTTTTACCAATTAGTCCAAATTTTTATGAAAATTCCAAAAAGAGGTTGTTGTCTTGTTCTTATTTCAATAAAGAAGCAATGTAGGACCCACACTGAGGTGGTGTCACATAGACTTTTCTTTTGAAAAACCTGAACTTTGAAAAACCCAAAAAAATAAGAACCTTGTCCCCTAGATTGGTGCCACTTGTCCTTTCTTTCTCCTCCCATTTCCATGCCAAGTGTCAGTGTGGGGCTACCTTCAGAAGCCGCCACATGTCATCCCAATTGTCTGCCATGTGTCACCCTATCCATCCTGCGCCATGTGTCATTTCAAAGACTACCAGGAGATGCCAAGTGTCATAGGTTGTCCTGTCTAGAAAAAGTGGAGTTTGTCTCCTCTGAGGTGGCGCCATCGGGAGTGTCTCCTGCAGGGGACACGTGTCAACCCCTCCTTCCTTCTAGAAAAGTAGCCTGACACATGTCTCTTCCTACTTTTCTCAGAAAAGTAGGAGACATGTGTCACTTCTGAATTCCTACAAAAAAGGTAGGCTTGTCTCCTCTGAGGTGGCGCCATCTGGAGTGTCTCCTGCAAAGGACACGTGGCAAGCCCTCATTTTCTCAGAAAAAGGCAAGTGCCATGTGTCATTTCCTGCTTTATTCAGAAAAACTAGAATTCAAAAGTTCAAATCTTCTCATAGGTGGCGCAGATCCTGAACTTCTACCTTTTCCATGTTGTCTGAGATGGCGCCACATGGCTTGGCCCTCCTTTTCTCCCCTCTGCCACGTGTCATTCTCTGCTTCTTTCAGAAAAAGCAGGTGACACATGTCCCCTTCTACCTCCTTCAGAAAAAGTAGAGGACACATGTCTTCTCCCTACTTCTTTCAGAAAAGTAGATGACACATGTCATCTCCAGCTTTCTTTAGAAAAAGTAGAAGACACATGTCACTCCCTGCTTTTCTCAGAAAAAGCAAGTGACACATGTCACCCTTTGCTCTTCTCAGAAAAAGCAAGGGACACGTGTCATTCTCTGCTTTCTTCAGAAAAAGCAAGTGACACATGTCACTTTCTGCCTCCTTTAGAGAAAGCTAGGATTCAAATATTCAAACTCCAGACTGAGGTGGCGCAAATCCTGAACTTCACCTTTTCTATTTTGTCTGAGATGGTGCCACGTGTCCCTTTCCCTCCTTTTCCTCCCTCTTGCCACATGGCATCGTAGGAGCCACTCTGAGGAAATGCCACATGTCAGCCTCTCCTTTTCTGCAGAAAAGTAGAATTTGAATTCTTCTGAGGTGGCACAATCTGCTTCCTCCACTCCTATCCCTCTGACACATGTCAAGCACCTCCAGAGATGGCGCCACATGGCATGCTCCTACTGCTTTCAACTTTACACCTCAGAACACCTTTTGAGGTGGCACCAATCCAGAGTCCCACTTGGCTTCAAAATTTTATTTTTATTTTATTTTTAATAAAAGTAGCCACATGAGGTGGCGCCACCTGAGGGCTCCCTGCAGAAGACAAATTTGAATTTCAAACCCCTCAGATGACACCCCCTGAGATGGCGCCACATGGAGGGCTCAGATTGAGCCTGTTTGAATTTCAAAAATTTTCAGAAAAATTATAAAAACAAGGGTTCACGCCCAGCCTAGAGGAGATCATTTTTTAGCTCTTGTGAACTTGGAAAATCCAACCTAGCCTTCCTAACATCTGATTTTGAACCTTGGAAATCGTGCCCCCTTTGGCACATTGAAGAAGGTGGAGTAGAGCTCGTGCTGTGGCCAGTCCAATTCCAACGGAGCTCGATTTTGGTGGACCATCCGAAGCCCAGAGTGAAGAACGAAGGAAGCTCGTGGTAGCTGCCCCTTTCAAGAGCACCTACGCTGCGTAACGAAACAAGGTGCACTTCTTTTCCTATTGATTGGATTTCATAATTCGATTCGGGAGTCGTTTGAAGAAAGAGCTCATCCGAGAGATGGATTGAGCTATTCTCATAAAACGACATACATAAAAATATTCAATTATGCTTCCTTGATGATTTTTATCATTCATGCATTTATCTAGATTTAATTTGCATTTTATTTCATTCATTTAGCATATTTCATGAATTAATTAGGATTAATTTAGCCTTTTTTTCAATTCTGCTTATTTTCAGTAAGTCTCTGTTTTTGTCAGTCAGTTCACACGTCATTTCATGCATTTATTTTTTATTAAAAATCCCAAAAAAATCACGGAATGCGCCCTTAGGTGTCCCTGAAATTTTGCCAAAAATTCGGAGCCATTTGAATTTGTTTACTGCGGTAAACATCCAAAATGGTAAGTCGGGTTTTGTAACCCGGGATGCGTTTTGAAAAACCATTTGCCGACTTGTAAAATCGAGTTCTCCCTCCTGGGAGATCAGATTTTCGATCCGAAAAATGCCCTGAACTCGGGAGAATGTCTAGTTTTTAATATGAGTTTTTCAGATTTTTATGATTTTTTTATGACTGACAAAAATCCGAGAGTCCGGGACACGTGTCAGAGCCTAATTTGGGCCTCTGAGATCTTGGATCGACTTAGGGCTATGGTTTCTCTTTGTGTGTTGCTCCAAATCCGAAACTGTAAAAAGTGAAAGTGGTGTCCGAGATGTCGTATGTTTGAATCTAAAAGCCTGTAATTTTTAGAACAGTGTTGACCCCTGCTTCGGATTTGTCTTGTCAGCCCCCTGTTTTGCTAGATTTGTCTGTTCTGTTAGTTTAGGCAGGAATAGTTATATTTTTATCTGTGTTTTCGTTGATCAAATGCCGAAGTCATAAACATGAAAGTTGTTCATGTAGATGTCTTTCATAACTCTGATTAATTTCATAAATTTCCATGGCCGTTTTGTATTTCTTTGGCATTTTTCATCAGATTAGTGTGATTTTTACCTCTGTCAGAACTAAATCCCTGTTATTGAACTCACCATGGCTCAAATCCCGAGGCTGTAAAAACCAAAAATGTTCCATTTCGGGTCTTTTAGCAGTCTGCAAAATATCAGAAGTTTCCATGGTGTAAATCTTGCATTATCATATTAGGCATTGCATTTGGTTCGGATCCATAGGCAAAATCCACCATTTTAGGACTTTCCTTGAATTTTAGCATTTAAATCATATCATTTCGTAATTTTTAGCATTCTAGGTTGTTTATCAGAGTGTTTAGATGCTTCATACCGAATTTGGTATAATTTGGAATCTATTTGAGGTTCGGATCATCCATAATACCAAAACAGGGTCCCGCAGGACCCGGATCCAAGCGAAAAACAAGCGAAAATCGTTATTTTTGATAAATTGCAAAATACCAAATTCTGATTTTACAGTCTTAATGTGTCTAGCAGCATGTCATCATATCTCTTACTGCATTTCATCATCATTTGATTCAATTTGAACTTCAAAATCTCAATTTTACCAAGTTTTCCTTCAAAAAACCCTGATTTTAAAGGTATAACTTTATAATTAGGGGTATTTTGGTCATTTTGACCCCAATTCCGAATTTCAAACTGTTTTTCACTGAATTTCTAGCATTTTCATCATTTCAAAATATCAAGGAAGCATGAGAATAGGGTTTATATCCAATTAAATCCAATAATTTCATAATATTATTGGAAAATTTTGGAAAAACCCACATATTTGAGCTAACCTTATTTCAAGTTTGGCAGGGACATTCAAAAGAAGGAGCTGAAGTCTGCGAATTTCTTTTATTTCCTTTATTTAATGATGTAATAATGTAAATTTTGGAATAAGAGATTTAATTTCCTGCTTAGACTAGGATGCATATCATATAGTTTGATTTTATGCAATATCCTGATTATATGATTCATGCATTTTATTTCAAAAGCACTATGGATGTTCACGAATGGCACGTGCACCAACTCTTAGGAAGTTGATGGACTCGGTGGGATCCATATTTACGGCCCTAGTCGGAATATGGACGAGACCCAGATCCGTCATCTTTCTACTAGTCACATTGAGCCTACACTCTTAGGCTATCTTAAAATGCACATCATATTTCCAAAGTTTTCAAAATCATGTGCATCAAATCAACTAAATTCTGAACATATTCATGGCCACAGTCAGAATATGTGAAGGATTTATCTTGACTTAATGCATATTTTTCCAACAAATCTCTTAGAAAATCTTTTCAAAGTGCATTCATTCACTCATGTCATTTGCATCATGAAATCATTGATTTTCTCAAGATTTTCTCAAGAAAACTTCATTCTCAAGAAATCGATTTCTCAAGAAATTCTAAGGATTTTTCAAATCGGTTTTCCAAAGACAAGCTTTTCCACAGTTTTCCCAGGAAAATGATATTTTCTTAAGATATTCAAAAGAGTTTTCCAATCTTTCTTCAAGATCCAAAATCAATTTCCAAGTATTTCAAAAGGTAAAATTCCCAGGATTTCGATTCCCCAAGTTTTGAATTTCCTTCTCCAATGAGTTTTCCTATAAATTTTCCATCATTTTTCTAAGAAAACTCTCAAAGTCCAAGTTTTCCTAAGAAGTGTTTCCCTTTTCAAAAGGTTCATCTTTTCTCAAGAATCACTTCCATTTTCCCAAGATTTTCAACTATTTCTGAATTTTCCACATCTTTATAACCTTTCTCATGTTTTCAAAAACCCCTTTTTATCTGAGTTTCCTGAGAAATTGACCTTTTTCCTGAGAGATTCTTTCTAACTCCAAATGTTTTTCGAAGCATACATCATGTTTTCCAACTGGCATTTTCCAAAATCTCATAGCACATGCCTGAATTCTCTATGCATTTAGGATAGAACATGATTTTGATGATTTAACTAAGTCAAGCACAATTTTGGTCCTTGGTTCGATTACCCCTGTTAAAGGCGGCAGGAACGGTCGAACCTCGTACCGACAGGTCGAGCCCCATCCCATGGATTTTCCCGCAATTTTCAAAAACGGAGGCGAGTATTTCAAAACAATTTACAAAATCCGGGTCAAAGTTTGAAGCGCGAAAGCGTTTCTCTCTTTTTCTCTTCCGCAAGGAAGGGAAGACGGGGGAAAAATTTCGCGACGAAAACAATGTCCAAAGGAGACTTGCTTGAGACCTAAGACGAGTCCTCCATCCAAGGGAGTGACCTCCCATAAGACTGAAAAATCCAAGGGTGGTAAGTTAGGCCCTAAATCCCAACCTTGAGTTGATGGTTAGGGCATCTGTACAACATCTGTACAACACTAGGTTGCATTCTTGCTTGGGTGAGCAGGCGACTCATTGTTTTGAGTGTCAATAAGTGGGACATTTAGCAACTCAATATCCCACACTTACCAAGGCTACTCACTTAGTGGATCGGAATCCTAATGATGTCAAGTTTGAGCATACTTTCATAGAGGATATGAACGAGTCTAATAGTAGTAGTGATTCGAATAAAGAAGTTAAATTTAATGATGATGATGATATAAACAAAATTCTCGCCATTCGTCACACTTTGGCAACCCCATGAGCACCTTTAGAAAGCCAGTGGTTACAAAATAATATTTTCCATACATGTTGCAAATGTGAGGAACATGTGTGTGATATTATTGATAGCGAGCCTTGTGTGAACATGGTCTCCTTAGAAATAGTCAAAATGCTTAATTTGAAAACCAAACAACATTTCCATTCATATAAGATGGTGTGATTTAAGAAAGAAAACAATGTCCCAATCAAAATGTGTCTTGTGAAGCTTACGATAGGAAAACATTATGCATATGAGGTGTGACACACATGGATGGATGTTATATCATGTTGGGCCGCCTTTGATACTTCGATAGGAAGACCGTTCATATTAGTCATAAAAAAACTTACTCATTCAAGTTCCATGGCAAGAATATCACTTATACCCATCAAGGAAACCAGGTTCCCCAAAGTGGGTAGGCCAGTTAAGTCCACAAGGCTGATTGATTTGTCTTACAAAGATTTTTTAGAAGCTTTCTATGATGAAATATATTGTTATGCCCTTGTTGCAAAATATGTTTGTAGTGTTATTCCTAGTATAGCTTATGATATTGCATCATTTATTTTGTTGTTTCAAGACATCATGTCAGATGGACTACCTCCCATGAGGTCAGTTCAACATGCTATTGATCTCATTCTTGGTGTCACCAAACTTGCCGGCATATCAAATGAATCTTGCAGAAAATGTGCAATTACAATGACAAATTAAGAAATTGTTGTGAAAAGGCTTCATTTGAGAGAGTGAAAATCTTTGTGTTGTGCCAACCCTTCTTACCCCCAAATAAGGATGGATCCAAGCACACGTGCGTCAATAGTCGGGAGATAAACAAGATTACTACAAATAGCATTTTCTATCCCTCGACTGAGATGAATGAAAAACAACTTTCAAAACTCGAGATTAACTCTATGAGTGGATGATTATGCCATTCATTTTATCGAACACACCTAGCACTTTTATGAATATTATGACTCTTCAATCATTTCTAGAAAAAAATGTTGTATACTTTGATGGAATTCTTGTGTACAGCCCTATTAAGGTGGCTCATGTGGCACACTTAAGGCAAGTCTTAAAAACTTTATTTAGGGAGAAATTATTTGTGAATGCCAAAAAGTGTGCCTTCTTGACACGTAGTCTTATTTTTCTAGGGTTCGTTGTGTCTTCTAAAAGTGTGAAAGCCGACCCTTGGAAAGTGCAAGCGATAGTGGATTGGCCGACTCCTAAATCCATTAGATAAATCCGTATTTTTCATGGGTTAGCAACTTTTTATCATAGCTTCATTCAAAATTTCAGTACCATTATGGTGACTATTATGGAGTGCCTTAAGGGTATTGTATTTCGGTGGATGCTTGCAGTTGAGAAGGTTTTTCACTCTATAAAAGATAAAATGACTCATGCTCTCATCTGGGCACTTCCTGATTTTTTTGAGGTGTTTAAGGTCTAGTGTGATGCCTCTCATGTGGGATTGGTGTTGATCTTAGTCAAAATTGTCATCCTATTACTTTTTTTAGTGAAAAACTAATAACTGCTAAGCCCTAGTATTCCATATATGATTCAAAATTTTATGCAGTTGTACATACCCTCTGCTATTGGAGGCATTATCTTATTTATAAAGAATTCATCCAGTACATTGACTATGAGGCCTTGAAATACTTTAATAGTCAACAAAAGCTAAGTGTTGGATATGCTAAGTGGGTTAGCTACTTGAAAGAGTTCACTTTCATGATTAGACATCCAACTAAAACTCTTAAGCGAGTAGTTGATGCACTTAATTAGTCATAAAACTACCCTCCTTACTACCATGTTTGTTTAGGTTGTTAGTTTTGAGAATTGTAAGGAGTGGTACCATGGAGATTTAGATTTTAGGAATATTTGAGAGATTTGTGTCTCAAATAAATACATTCGTAATTCACAATTTTCTATAAATGATATTTATTCTGAGGTAATAAACTTTGTTTCCTAACTCATCTCTCTGATTGTACTTAATTTCTGCATTGCATGGGGGAGGGCTAGCTGGACATCTTGATCAAGATAAAACTTTTGCCCTTTTAGAAGAGAGAGTTTTTTTTCAAAAATGAGGAAAGATATCATTAGGTTTGTTTAGTCTTGTTGTGTTTGTCAGATAGCAAAAGGGCACAAGCAAAATTCAGGCTTATGCACTCCTCTTCCTATCCCTGGTTGGTCGTGGGAGCATGTGTCCATGAATTTCGTTTTTGGGTTACCTAGGACTGTGAAGGGTTTTGATTTGATTCTTGTTGTCGTTGACCATTTTTTTCAAAAAGATGGTTTTCATTCTATGTAAATGGACCATTGATGTTTTTTTGGTTGCCTCTTACTATTTTAAGAAAGTGGCTCGTTATCATGGACTTCTTCGCCCTATCACTTCCGAACGAGATACTAGGTTTTTGGGTCACTTTTGAAGGTCACTTTGGACCTTTTTAAAAACCAAACTTTAGTCTAGCAATGCATATCATTTTCAAACTAATAGACAGACTGAGGTTGTTAATTACACTCAGGATAATTTGCTTCATAGTTTAGTAGGGGATCATATTAAAACCTAGGATCTTATTTTACCACAAGACAAATTTGCTTATAATAATGATGTGAATCAGTCCACTTGGAAGGTCACCCTTTCAAATTGTTTATGGGTGTTCCCCATCCATATTGTGGATATGGCTCCTTTGTCTAGACTAGAAAATCTTGTGTTTGTGGCTTCGAACATTGTGGATTACATGCAGGAGTCAAAGTGAAGCTCAAGGAGAGTTATGCCCAGTATAAATCCCATGTGGATAAAGGTCTACAACATGTTAGTTTTGAGGTTGGTGATTTAGTCATTGTTTACTTAAGATTGAATGACATCCTGTAGGGACATAAATGAAAATGAGTCCACATAAGTATGGTCCTTTTAGAATCCTCTAGAAATTAGAGAACAATGCTTATCTATTTGAGTTGCTTGATGATTAGCATATCTTGCCAATCTTTAATGTTTCTAATATGTTTTCCTATCGTAATCCAATTGATTCCTTGGAGCCGAATTCTTTCTAGTAAGGGGAGAATGACGCAGAGCAAGCCCGCGATATGGGTGACCTTGATTCTACAGTTTTGGGTCTGAACCATAAGCCTAATGATTTGGTTTTCAAAATGGATCCTTCTACATATGCAAAGCCTAGTCATGGTGAGTATCCTGTGCATAGATCCAATAGCTCAATGAAGGGGAAAAAGAAACAAGCATTTAGTCTATCACCTCTCTAGTTGGATTTGAACCTAGCATGGTTAAACGAGCCCATGTATCACATCCATCATGTGATCTAGATCCCCATACATTATCCAATTCTACAAACTAGAGAGACTATTTATTTGTTCATTTGAGAGAGGAGAGAAGTTCAGAGATTAAAAAAAACCTATTTATTGTTTTACATGATTTCATTCAATAGATCATAGTTTTCTCTAGTTTTAGTATCAATTTGCGGGATTTAAGAGCGATCCTCCTAATCACTACATCATGAGTGCTACAAGACATAGACCAAGTATTTCAAGGCTCATTAAATCTTGATTTTGCTTGGTTAGAGGTAGGGGCAAAGCTACGTTAGGGGTAGGGTGGGCATGTGCCTACCCTGACCCAAAAAATCACAATAGAGGTCAGGTCCAGGTGCACACAACCTGGGTCCAACTCAGAGGGACACGATGTGTGCCCCTCCTCCCTGACCTTGACTCTACCTTTCTCTTTGCTCCCCACTCCCTAACCCTGACCCCACCTCTCTCTCTATCTCTCGACTCTCACTCTCTCACCAAAACACCACTAGACCAACATGGCTGCACCTTCGACAATTCATCCCTTCACCAACCAGCAATGACCTCGATGCGCATTGTGCACTCCTCATAGATTCTCTCTCTCTCTATCTATCTATCTATCTATCTGGGCCTCTAGCCTACGACAACTCCGATCAGTGCCACCGACCATTTGCCATTCGACGACAGCCTATGGTGCACCTTTGACAAGTCCTCTCTCTCTCTCTCTCTCTCTCTCTCTCTCTATATATATATATATATATATATATATATATATACAGGGCCTCTGGCTTCCCACCTTCACTATGTATCCAACCGTCCACCGACTTTCCTGGCAAGGTGACATGCCACAGTTGGTCTTCTTCTTCTTGTGTTTTCTAAAGTTTAGGTTTTTTTGTATTTTTTATTCAATTTGCATTTAGGTTTTGATTTTGGTTTTCAAATGAGATGAATGTTTAATTAGATATTTAAGTGTTTCTTTTTTTTTCAATCAACATTAAACATAATTCCACAAGCTTTATTTTAGTTAGAAACTTAAAATTTTAAGGGTTTTGTTTTTTGTTTTCAATTAGCATATATATGAATGATATTTGTTAGGAATTAGGATTTAGGTTTTTTATTTGATTTTTTTTAATAGCATGAATATTTAATTAGGTTTTAGGGTTTTTTGTGTTTTTTCTTTTCAATTAGCATTTGGGTATTTGATTTTGTTTTTTTAATAAGATCAATATTTCATTATGTATTTCTATTTTTTAATCAACATTAAACATGATTCCACATCCTTGATTTTAGTTAGAATTTTTAGGGTTTCATTTTTTTTCAATTAGCCTCTATATGAATGATGTTTGGTAGGATTGAAGTTTTTATTTAGTTTTCTAAATAGCATGAATATTTAATTAGGTTTTAGGATTTTTTGTATTTGTTTTCAATTAGAATTTAGTATTTTATTTTGGTTTTTAAATAAGATGAATATTTAATTAGGTATTTATGTAATTTTCAACATTAAACATGATTCCACACACTTATTTTTAGATAGAACTTTAAGAGTTTTGTTGTAATACTTTTTCAAATTAGCCTTTATATGAATGATGTTTGCTAGGATTGAGGTTTATTTCTTTATTTTTTAAATAACATGAAATATTTAATTAGGTTTTAGGTTTTTTTATATTTCTTCTAATTATCATTTATATTTTTTAAATGAGATGAATATTTAATTAGACATTTCTGTGATTTTAATCAACATTAAACATGATTTTACATGCTTGATTTTAATTAGAATTTTAGGGTTTTTTTTGTTAATTGGGCTATATGGGAATGATGTTTGTTAGGATTTAAGGCTTTGATTTGGTTTTTTGTAAAATGGCATAAATGTTTAGTTATAGTTTTATGGGTTTTTCATTTTTTTTAATTATCATTAGGCATGAATCCTTGAATAATTAATAATGAATGCTTGATTTTGGTTAAAATGTTAAAGTTTTGGTTTTTTATCAATTAGCATAAATGCATAAGTTGTGATGTTTGTATGAATTAGGATTTTGATTTGGTGTTTTTCAAAATGACATGAATATTGAATTATGCTTTTATGGTTTATGTGTTTTTTTTTCAATTATCATTAATCATGAATCTATAAAAAATGAATACTTGATTTTGGTTAGAACTTAAAACTTAAAATATTAAGAGTTTTGTTTGCTATTTTATCAATTAGAATATATGCATGATCTATGATTTTTTGTTAGGATTTAGGATTTTGATTTGTATTATTTCAAATGACATGAATGACTAAAAAATAGAGCTTTAGAGCCTTTTTGTACTTTTTTTTTCTTTTTTAGATAGCATTTTAATTAGTAATAATGATCATTCTATGTTTGATTTCTATTAGGATGAGGGGTTTGTTTGTGTCTTTTCAAATAGCATGATTTTATTATTTATTTCTATTATGATTTTAGTTTTTTTTGTTTACCTTGATTTGTTTTAGTATTTGGTATATCTATATTATATTGAGGTAGTTTGACTATTCATATATATTAGCAATGGAAGCATTAGATTGATATTTTATACTTGAGACTTCATTTATTAGTAATTCCTTTTTGTTCAGTGCTTAGATTCCTGACTCCACCCCAATCAGAGGTGATGATGAGTCTACTAGCGGCATATTCCCTATACCCTCTTACTTACTGTCATTTGGATGCGTGCTAAAACTTGACAGTGTGAACCTGAGACTATAGTAATGTTTTTTTTTCAAGTAGCTGACTCCCACTGGCACTTCAGTGATAGTGTCATTTGACAGGGTTCGAGGCAACTTATCGTCGTGCTCTTCTTAAGCAATTAAGAGAATTATGTAAGATTGGGTATGTAGAAGTGGAAATCTTAAGAGCTAGACTCGGTGTGATGTTGATTTGTCCATTGAGATATGCAGCATAGCTCTCCTTCACTGCCTGAAGCCTGGTTAGGCAGGAACCAAAATCTTCAGTTTTTTCTGCAAGTGTTTGAAATTCCACTAGAGGGGGAGTGAATAGTGAAATTTGATAAAGATCGATAAAATAAAATAATCAGGCAATAAAGCACAACACATAAAACACAGAATTTATACTGGTTCGGTCAATACCCAGACCTACATCCAGTCCCCAAGCAAATCACTTGAGCTTTCCACTATAACATCCGAGTCACCGGATAAATAGTACAACACCCTCTTCCTCAGAGGTCTTCTTCTCTCAACAGAGAAGGGGCACACCCTCTTCCACAGAGGTCTTCTTCTCTCAACAGAGAAGGACAACACCCTCTTTCACAGAGGTCTACTTCTCTCAACAGAGAAGGGCAACACCCTCTTTCACAGAGGTCTACTTCTTTCAACAAAGAAGGAATACAGTGAATAACAGAAAGTTACAATACTTCCTATAGAACCTTCAGAATAATATGAATGCACGAATGAAGGATTCTCAGAATGTTCTATTTGTCACTCAGAAGATACTCTTTGTCAAAGAGCTGGACTTGACTTTTTCTCTTTTCTTTCTTTTCTTTTTCTCTTTCTTTTTCTTTTTCAAGGCTCTCTTTTCAGATAATGAATAGAATTTTTCTCGTTGTAAGCTCACACATCTATTCCATTCTCTTGTTTGAATAGTTTATTTGAGTGTGTTTATATAGCTTTAAAAAAGTAGTCATTACATTTTGAAATCGTAGCCTTTTTGAAATGTGAAATGTTATGTCATTTCAAAAACATCTTTTAGAGAAATTCGAGAATGCCTTTTTCCATAAAAGTAAAATATAGGGTACACTTAGTCGTTGTAATATTTTAGGTAATACATATTTTATGTAAAAAGTCTATTTCTTACAATAGTACATTGAACGTTGGATTTGTAGTTTTGTCTTTATTCTAATTAATGATTTGAGGTACATAAGTACTTCTTTACCTTAAATGAGTGTAAGTACAATGAGTGCTTTGAGATATTTATTTGTACATAGTCATGTCAAGTGTTTTCTTTATGTTGTGTTTTTCAAAGTCTTCAGAGAGAATGAGGACTACAAGAAAGTCGACATTCTTGAGAAGGATATTAACAAGGATTTCTTACAGGAGGTATTTAATGCTTGTACAAAGAGAATGATGACTTCAAGTAAGTCGACATTCTATGGTTTTGTAAAAAGGTAACTAGAGTCTTTATCAAACTATTTAATATTTGTTTTCTTTGTATAGTCGATTTTTATGTTTTGTCTTTTACCTATATTTTAAAATTATTTCTTTAAAGGAGATAACTAGAGTCTTTTCAAAACATATTATATTTGCTTTCTTTATGTAGCCGATTTCATGTTTTTGTCTTTTTCCTATATTTCTTTTCATGTTGTCTTGTATATAGTGTAAGGTACAATTATTACATGTCAAAATATCTTTTTCATAAAGGGTTGTAAGAAGGTACAATTATTAGTTTTCAAAAAGGAGCTTTTTGAAACTATCATATACTTTTATGATATAGTTTTTATGAATGAGTATGTAATATGCAATATGCATGTTCCTGAAGGTTCTGTTACATATGACTCTAAAGAAGAAAAAAGTCTTCATCTTGAGGTAGCCGATCTCTTCATTTGAACTTTAGGAATGCATGGCTCATCAAGCTTTTTCTTCAAGGAGTATGATTGCACTAGTTGTACTTGAACAGGAAGTCTCCATCCTTTTTGGGTGAGATATCCTTGCATCAAATACTCGTTAGTTTTATGGCAAAACATATTGAGTCATAATATAACATTTTTCAAGAGGACATATTATCATATCATATAAAATCAAATACGACAGTGTATCATATTATGTGACATCAAAACAGAGTTTCTCAACAGTGTTGATGCCCTTGCTCTAGCCATCCGCATGCACCACTGTGAACACCCAAAAAATTTCAAAGATTTACAAAATGACCCTTTTGCCTCTGACTCCTTTTTCTGAGAAAATCAAAGTGATTTCAAAGCTAAATTTCAGTCATTCTTCAGATTTTCTGAATCAAATTCCATATTGATATATTCAAATTCAATTCTGGATCCGAATCCAGTACTTTAAATCCATATTTCCTCAAAATTCAGATCCAAACCCGTTTCTGAAGAAATTTTCTCAAAATAGCTTTTAATTCTCAGAAAAATTCCCTTTTGTAAATATTTTTGCAAAAAACACAAAAAAAATAGTTTTAACCTTCGTTTTCTCGTAAAACTTTAGGATTTTATTCTAAAAATGCAAAAAAAAATAGAAAAATAACTCAAAAAAACAAAAAATTGGAAAAATTACGAGAAAAACAAATGAGTTTAAACTTTTTAAGTCAATTTTGCTAAAAAAATCATTTTTTAAACCATTTTTATGAAAATTTTTGTTAAAGGAGCCTTTTTTGGAAAAATAAAAAAAATCACAAACAAACATTAGAAAACCCTCAGCCGCACTCCTTTATGGCATTCTTTCCCTTTCTCTGCTCCACCAAAACCCTATCTCTCCCTGGCAGACTCTCGGCCTCCCCTCCATCGCACGCCCTCTTCTCCATTAACCACCCATCCTCCAAACCCCCTATCTTTGTCGTCAATGTCCAACCAACCACCTTCCCGAACCTTCCTTGTTCTTCCTTAAAAGGGGACTCAGGATACCCTTTTTCGATCTTCCGTCTTCACCCCATCACAGTGGATCTTCCTCTTCTCCCTTTCGGCTTCTTCTTCCCCTTTTTATTACTTCTTTTCTCTGATTTTCCCCATAGCTGAAGGGAGCGTTCAACTGCAACAAGACCACGAAGCTCCATCCTATCGTAAGAACTTCCAGCAACCGTTCGAGTGAACCTCCCCTCTCTCTTTTCTTTGTTGTTTCTATTTTCTTTTAAAATTTCTTGTTCATCACCCCCATTAAAGGCACTTCTCGTGTTACTGCTTTGCCTATAGCAATGTCAGTTTACCTGTGTGTAAAATCAACAGAATTCGATATTCCAATATTCCTTTCTCTTTTTTTTTTTTTTTGCAATTTATTTGTTAATTTCCATTGGTTTTGCCTTAAATATCATGATTGCGATGCTTAATATCCAATATACTTGTGTAGTTCCTCATCGATCATTCATTCATACCTTCTATTTTAAAAGAAATTCGGAATCATACTTGATGAATCCATTTATATTTTTGACTTGCCTGGCATGGTTTCTTTTATGTGCTTATTCCTTTTCGTGTCTTTCCATCTTTTTTTTATTTTATTTTATGCAACTGGTTGTAGTAAAAACATCGTCTAGAATCACTCTGGTTGATGCTCCCTGTGGATGGTAAAAGCCTTGTTCCCTTAGCATTTCCATATCCATTTATATGTACATTATTTTGTCTTCTTTTTTTTTGAAGTCTGAAAGAGAAGCAGGAAGGTTATACTGATATTAGGGATGGCTTTAACCATGTTTGCCTTACTAACATCAATATGAAGGTCAGTTCTTGAAGACAGGCAGCTCTACCCAAATCAGGGTATAAATTGGTGATTATAGGGGCTTTTGTTGTTCCCCTTTGCCGTCAAAACACGAAAGCAGCATATGTCAGTATAAGGTCCACCACAAAACAGCAAATCCCATCTGATATGTTTGGAAGGTTCGGGTGTTTTTCATCAGCCTATGGTCATTGTGACCCTCGCGCGTTCGCAACAGGTATTATTCGACACCCTTCGCTTCAGTCCCATTCGGTATTTATCTTCCCTTAAATTCAGATCTAGCCAAATAGATTTGTTGGATACCTCTCGATTCCCTGAGTGCCTAAGAGCGGGAATTGGTCCACTGATTATAAAATGCGATGATCCAATATTGAAGGTCAATCTGCTACTTAGTTGACATATTAAATTTGAAGGATCAACATGCCTGATTGATTCATTGTAAATTTCCATTTCAATTGCTGCAGATTTCTGTTTCATCTACTAATAAAACTTTATCTGTTGGGAATATCTGCTAATTATTATGATAAGAAGGGTTATGTTCTAACGGTTGGATGCCCTACTTATTTTTGTTAATTTGTGGTTTCACGCTAGTTTTGGGCTTGTGTTGTCAAGCTCGACCATCCTGTATAGTTCAGTTAATTCCACCCTATTCTTCTGATGGCTCCTGCTGCAGTTGTTGAAGACTCCAATCTGATGAAGCTTTCCATCACTAATAGGGTTAAATCTCTATACCTGCTGATAGTTGAATTGAAGATGAATTTGGGCAATCCAAGATGAATGTACATTAGGACCCCTCTGTTTTGTTGAGATTATTGTTGTTGTTTTGATTCGTTAATTTTTCCAGATTTTTTTTTTCTCTCTTGTTATGATACAATTCCAAGCTGACTGTGGGAAGATGACTTACTGTGCATTAAGTATTCAGGACCGATTTATCATGCTTAACAATTATTAATCCACATGTAAGTTCAATTTTCGATGATTTAAAATCAAATCAACTGAGCATGTGTATCCTCTTATTGTTTCAGATCTACCTGGGATAGCGATCCTACCCAACGCACCGAGAGGTTCGAATAGTTTCATCATAAGGCCCTGGTATGGATAGTTTCATTCCCTTTAACGATTCTTGAGTCTTAAAGTAAGATGATAGAATTAGTTTCGCCTCACTTGTGAGAATTCCTGTGTTTAGAATGATAGAATTAGAGGCAATGACCTGTTATGTCATCTCACTGATATCAGACATCCCATAAAATCTTATTGATAAAATGTTGATTTCGTTTCACAAGAGACGATATGACCATTGCCTCTGTCAGTCTAATCTGACTGCCCCAGTAGTTTGCAGGTTGTTTTAAGATCTTTTGATAAGAACTGGCACTATGGCCACGGTTTCTCTCATACAGATATCTGCTAGAAGTGAACCAATGGTTGTCATATATCAAGTTCTGATGAATGGTGGTTGGAATATATTTATTTTCTCTTTCAATTCCATTATTACTGCAATCAGTCTGGTCAATGACTAAACATTTACCAATAACAAAGGTGATTCGCTCTACAACGAATGGGAACATAGGCATCATTATAGGTTCTTTTAATTGGCTTCACAGCATTTCGTGAGCTTGAGGACTGAGTCTGAATGTGCCTGGTTTTACTCTTCTTTTTGTGATCTAATATATGTACATTTTTTTATTTTTGGAGAATTATCTGTTGCTTCACCAGTATTTTACGGTTCAGCATATCTTCACTCAAGACATGCCTCTGTATATTTATCTAAGGAGTGACATCCTGTCCACCATCTTTGTTATCTCGCATTTTCCCTTTTAAGGTCATTTATCATTTTGGTTTCATTATGATTCTGTGTAAAGCCTTAGTTGTTAATTTTTTTTGCAGCTTTATTCTAATTAAGTCTCTTCAACATCATTTCCTGTCATGTATAGTTTTATTATTTGCCATGCAGGTGGAGTTTCCTAATCTATTGCATTTTCTCTGGGTTAGCAATACATTAATAGCAATATCATATTCGTCATATAGTGATTATGGTGACCCCTTGGATTAATCTTTTGAAAGAATTTGAGATTGACCTGTTAGGAAATGAGCTGAGGTCATTTGGCTCTAAAATTGACAGGATGAACATTTGTCATGCAGCCACTCCATCTGTGGGCTGCCATTTCCATATACATCCAGTAAACTTACTCACAAAGCTTATCCCTGCAATCCCATCATGGCCTTATATCATTCCCTTGCATCACTGTATAAACACATCAAGCTATTAGTATTTGAAAGTAAACATGAGTTGTGTGAAACTAGTCTACAACAAACAGGGGTCATGCTTGTTAAGAGTAACGTTTAGCAAGGGAATCTCTTTCCTCCTCCATCTAGTAACTTAGTTCATTGATTAGTTTCTCATATTAGGTAGGTTATGTCTTATAAATTATTACATTAGCCTTTTTAGCCCAGATTTAGGTTTAGCATGATACATAGTATCAGATAGTTTTAGTCTGCTTATATATGATGTTTTGTTTGCTATGATTTGCAGCCTCCCTGCTACACATAATTTCTATCCACCTACAACAGCCTTATTCTCAATCCATCATCAGCATTCATCCATCAGTTGTTGTCACCAGCTGAAATGAATACCTTCACTGCTGCACCCATAAATTCACATTTGCTGACACCAGGAACCCCATCTCCACTTGGCACCCCCAAGCTTGCTGGCTAAAGCATCTTGCTTCCATTTTCAGCATCTTTTGCAGTAATATTAGTATACCCTGTCACCACCTTCCAGCATGTACACAACTCCCAACAGTTGTGTGCTACCATTTATCTTCATAGTCCTTTCACTACAATACTTGTATTCATCTCGAACCACAACTTGTATATATCACATATATATGTATATATATATATATATAAACACCTATATACATATATATATACGTATATACATATATGCATATATACATAGATGTGTATATAAGTATATATGTGTCATCTTCCATCTTCCTATCATTCATATTTTGGCATATGAACATTTTTAGATATCCATGTGATATATGTCATTTTTCTTCTATTATCATATTAATCCAGCTGTTTTGCAGGAAGTATGTAAAGAATGACATCACTCGGAGAGTTGTATTTGTAATTTCATGTGTTGTAATATATAGGCCTTAATGAGAATTTTTATTTTCAGCTCTTAGGTACAATGAATGAGCATAGTAATATCATGAGTTTCTTATTTTCATGCTTTTTGCATTTATTTCTCAAAATCTCACAATGGTGAAACACGAATGGCATGTGCACCATTTCGTAAGAGGTAAATTAATCCTAAGTTGATGATTTACATCAACGGCCATAGTCGGGATGTAAACAAGACTTAGTGTTTTTATCTTTTATAAAATAACACTGGATCCACACTGGATTCCTCTTTTCAAAAATCATCATATTTTCTTTAAATATTTTTCTCTTTTATCAGAATTTAATCTAAAATTAATTCAATATATATACCAATGGCCATAGTCAGGGTATATTGAGAATTAATTTCATTTTAAATTCTATAAAAGCACCAAAAACGTATTTTATTCTTCATTTGAATTTAGATATGACTATTATATAATACATTCAATGACCATAGTCAGGAGTGTATTATATTATTAATCTTATTTAAATTCATTTAAAGATTGAAATATGATTTTCAAATCCAATTTCAAACTTATTCAAATCCATTCATCATTTAGGGTAGAATTGCATCATATTTTCAAAATTCCCTTTCAAAAACCCAAGTGAATGTTAAAATCTTCTTCAATCAATCTTCAATTCTTGTAAAATCCTATTCATCTCTTCATTTTTTTTTTCAATCTCAAAGTCCAATTTTACTTTGAGATTTCAAATTCATTTTGTATTCAAAAAAATCAGATTTCAAAGTTCAATTTAACTTTAAAATTTCAAATTCATTTTGTATTCAAAAATTTTGGATCAAATCAGATTTCAAAGTTCAATTTAAACTTTGAAATTTCGAGTTCATTTTATATTCAAAAACTCCAATCAAATTCAAAGTTCAATTTAAAATTCTTGATTCATTTTCTTGAATTCAAAGTCCAATTTGACTTTGAAATTCATTCTCAAAATCAATTTTGAAATTCCAAAAATCCAAAGTTAGATCCTAGTTTCAACTTGGATCCAGATTTCCAAATATCAATCTCCACTTTTTGGATCTCGGACTTCAGATCCAAAAACCCATTCTCAGATCCGGATTTCCAAATATAAACCTCCACTTTTTGGATCTCAGATTGCAGATCCAAATTCTATTTTAGGATTCAGAATCCAATTACACTTTGGATCTCAGACTTCATATCTAAATCCATTTTAGGATCCAGAACCCAACTCTACTTTGGATCTCAGACTTCAGATCCAAATCCATTTTAGGATCCAGAACCCAATTCTACTTTGGATCTTAAACTTCAGATCCAAATTCCATCTTGGATTCCAAATTTTAGATCCAATTCCATTTAAAATTCAGAATCAAATTCATCTTGGATCCCAGAGTTCAGATCCAATTCCCATTTTGGATCCTAAATCCAGAATTCAAAATTAAAAAATCTCAATTCTATTTAGAATCCACACTTTGAATTCAAATTCCATTCTGAATTCCAGATTTCAAATCAACTTCCATTCTCAATTCCAAATCCAATCCGTTTTCAT
The DNA here is from genome assembly GCF_984573655.1 of Nuphar pumila. Classification (NCBI taxonomy): domain Eukaryota; kingdom Viridiplantae; phylum Streptophyta; class Magnoliopsida; order Nymphaeales; family Nymphaeaceae; genus Nuphar; species Nuphar pumila. The sequence continues at coordinate 33,557,644 of NC_143265.1, forward strand.
CTCATATTTCAGATCCAAATTTCTCTTAGGATCCCAAATCCAGAATTCAGTTCATCTTGAATTTCAACACTATTTAGAGTCCAAACTTTTGATTCAAAATTCCATTCTAAACTCCAAATTTCGAAAAAATCAAAATTCTATCTCTGAATCTGAATTCCATTCCAAGTTTACCTTGAATCCAAAAATAATCAATTCTATTCTGATTTCTCAAATCTTATCTCAATTTCAAGCTTTATAATTGAAATTCAAAATTACATCTCTATCTTGATTCAAAGTCCTAATTCAAAGTCCATTTATGACTTCGAATTTTATTTTCTTCTTCTTTTATCTCAAACTTCAAAATCATCTCTTTCCAAATCCAGATTTATTTTCCCAAGCTCTTGATTATTCCAAAAACTTAGAATTTTAAATCTTAAGTTCTAAGTTAGAAACTATTTTCTTCACTCTATCATCAGATTCATCTCAGAAACACTTGGGAAATTTTCAAAATCATTTTCGAAAGAGCATACATCCTTGCATTTGCACAAGCATGATTCTTTGTGCATTTAGACTTAGGATAAATTCTTAGATAAATTCTTAGCAAAGCAAAAGGCATGAATTCGACCCTTAGTTCGATTATCTATGGTAAAGGCGCCAGGAACGGTCGAACGTCGTACCGACGAGCGGATCCCGTCTCCCAGTTTTCCCACAGATATTTCAAAAAACGGAGGCGAGTCATTTTCTTAAATATTTTCAAAATTAAGGTCAAGTGAGACCCCGCAAAAGAATTCCTCTTTTCTCTTCTCTTCTCTTCTTTCTTTTCTCTTCTCTCTTTCTTTCCATCTTTTATTTTCTCCCTTCAAAAGGAGGAAATAGAGGTTGGAAAGGAAAAGAGAAGGAAGAGAGAAAATATTACGTGAGGAAAATTTTTGCGATGATCACGGTTTTGGCGACCGAGATGGGACTCATGTCCGTCTGGTCGAATTGATGCCTTTGCTTTGCTTTGATATTATCTAAGTCTTTATTCTATAAATGTCAGCTTCATTTTCATGCAAACCTTAGGAGCCTAGATTTTGTCCTAAGCTGACATTATTTGCATATAGGATCTAAGCATGGTTTGGTAGGACCATATTGAGGAGATTATTCCATGCTCACATTAGACTTAGGTCTGAAATACAACTCTCCTCAATTTTAGGGATTGCATGAAAATAATGTATGCAAGTGTATGCTTCTTTTCATTTTAATCTATCTCTTTAGGACTTGGATTAGAGTCATCTGATTTCTTGCATGTTGAGCATATTTTGAAAACCTACTTACCTAATATTGTCCCGGTTTTCACGTTGCTAGGCTGTCTCACTGAACCATAGTTCGGGAGAGAGCCTCACAACTGGACCACTTATTTGGGTTCGCGCCCCCCTACCACGTACCTAAGGGCCATAGTCCGAGGTATATCGGTAGGTGCTCAAGGATGTTGGGAAGCCATTACTTTAGAACCGGAGGAATATTTCTATGCCATGTACTTCGAGCTTCGGCTTGAGTATATCGGCGTATCTTGATTGGAATCAGATGATCTGAACCCTAGAGTTAGGATTAAGGTCCTACAAGCCATTTCAAAATATTGCATTTAGAGTCAGCCTCTAGGGATTGTTGTTTGTGCATCCTTGTTTGTATATCTATGATTGTATGATATTTTATATTTCCCTATATTTTCCAAAACCCTGGGAATATATTATTCAAAATTTCCTCCTTGTTTTAAAACCCAGGTGTATTTTCCTTTTCTTCTCTTGATTTCTTCTAATTCTTTTTTATCCTGCCTGCAAATTCTTCAAATCTTAAATCTTTGCCATCTACTTTCAAAATTCTTTTTCCTCTTTTGCAATAAAATATCTTTTGTCAGGATATGTCCTTTTCAAAATTAATCTTTGTTTATATTTTACTCGTTTATCCTCTTTTAGAAAAACAATGCGGTTGTCACAATTTTTTGGTGACAACCCGATCCCTCGTAATGGGATATTTTCATTTTCAGATTATGATTTTCTCCTTTATTAAAATTTCTTCCTATATCTTTTCTAAAAAAAAACCCATTTATGCTTTACAAAGAGCATCAGCGCTATCAGTTGAGTCAGGCAAAACTCAGAGATTACACTGCTCTAACATCCCAATTACAAGCAGAGAGAGTAAGGAATGGATTCTCAAAAATCTGTCAGAAAGGGAGTTCAGGACAGCAAAAGTGAGATCGATCCCGCGATATACCAATTATTCAAAAGGATGATGGTCGAGATATTGTCTGAACAAGCTGAAGCCAATTGCGGAAAAGCTCCCACAGAAGGAAAGGCACCTGTCACTTTCCCCATGAATGAACACGGCAACATCAGTGTAGGAAATTCCAGAGCCAGCAGGGGCAGCAATCAAGGCAACCAGAGCAGCAACTTGAGAGAGTATAAAAGCCAGATTGGGAAATATTGTGAAAACCATGATAGACCTCTTCAATACAGTCCTCAACAAAGAGGCAAGAAGCAAGAAGAACCAAAGCGCAAGGATTGGAGCAAGGATCAAGATTTCACTCCTTTAGATGAACCGCTCGACAAAATCCTCGAATACATGTTGTCTAGCGGATTACTCAGGCTCCCAAAAGCCGCCAACCCTTCCACAATCATGGGAAAATATATAGACCAGTTCTGCGGTTACCATCGAGTAACAGGGCATGACACTGAACATTGCTTTGACTTCAAGAATATCGTTCAGGATTGCCTTGATAAGAATCTCTTTGTCAAAAATGAAGAAGAAAGGCATCCAGATCTCCTAAACATGCAAGCTCAGTCCAGTTACCAGGCAGGGGCCAACACTCGGCAGAAGTCAAGCAAGCTGAAGAAAGCAAAGCATGAAGGTTGGGGTTATGATCGTCAGCTTACTCCTCTAGGTCAGCCGATCAAAGAAGTTCTTCAATACCTGCTCGAGAAAGAAATGATCAAACTCCCAAAGCAGAATGATCCCTCTGTCACCAAAGGGAAATGGAAGAATCGCTTTTGCAAGTTTCATCGAGCGAGGGGGCATGACACGGAGCGTTGTTTCATCCTCAAAAACATTGTGCAGGACTACATTGATAAAGAGCTTCTGGTACCAGAGGAAGGAAAAAAGCAGCTTGCAGTTTCAGCCGGACCTTTTTCAGATCAATCAGAGAATTGAGAATGCCAAGAGTTTTTCGCTTTCATCCCTTTCTGTCAGTCGCTTTGTAGGGGCAAGTCAGCCCAGTCTTTGTGACTTCTTTTTAGTTAAAATACTTGTAAATATTCAGTTTTGTTATCAACTTTTTCTTATCAATGAAATGTCGATTTTCTTTATACCTTTGATATTCAATACTTTCTTCTTTTTTGCTATATTGGGGCATTAAGTTTCTTTTTCAAAAATTTGGGACAATCCTGACATCATTCATGAGAGAAATGATATTACCTATGAGGGTCTTTCAAAAAATCATAAAAAAAAATTTTAGTTCAACCTTTTTCAAAGATTCAACCCTTGTGTTGATCATATTTTTCTATAAATTGATTTCGAATCATTGCATTTCAAAGATCAATCCTTGCATTGATCATATTTTCTGAAAATTGATTTCGAATTATTGCATTTCAAAGATCAACCCTTGTGTTGATCATATTTTCCAAAAAATTGACTTCGAATCATTACATTCAAAGATCAACCCTTGTGTTGATCATATTTTCTAAAAATTGGTTTCGAACCATTACATTCAAAGATCAACCCTTGTGTTGATCTCATTTTCCAAAATTTTGATTTCATTATATTCAAAGATCAATCCTTGTGTTGATCATATTTTTCTACAAATTGATTTCGAATCATTGCATTTCAAAGATCAACCCTTATGTTGATCTCATTTTCCAAAAAATTGATTTCATTACATTCAAACATCAACCCTTGTGTTGATCATATTTTTCTACAAATTGATTTCGAATCATTGCATTTCAAAGATCAACCCTTGCATTGATCGTATTTTCTGAAAATTGATTTCGAATTATTGCATTTCAAAGATCAACCCTTGTGTTGATCATATTTTCCAAAAAATTGACTTTGAATCATTACATTCAAAGATCAACCCTTGTGTTGATCATATTTTCTAAAAATTGGTTTCGAACCATTACATTCAAAGATCAACCCTTGTGTTGATCTCATTTTCCAAAATTTTGATTTCATTACATTCAAAGATCAATCCTTGTGTTGATCATATTTTTCTACAAATTGATTTCGAATCATTGCATTTCAAAGATCAACCCTTGTGTTGATCTCATTTTCCAAAAAATTGATTTCATTACATTCAAACATCAACCCTTGTGTTGATCATATTTTCTAAAAAGTTGATTTCAAATCATTGCATTCAAAGATCAACCCTGGTGTTGATTATGTTTTCTAAAAATTGATTTCAAAACATTGCATTCAAAGATCAACCCTTGTGTTGATCATATTTTCTAAAAATTGATTTTGAATCATTGCATTCAAATATCAACCCTCGTGTTGATCATATTTTCTACAAATTGGTTTACAAATCATTGCTTCAAAAAATTAACCCTCATGATGATCTCTCATGAATGATCCCCTTTCAAATATTAGCTCTCGTAGTTAATCTTTCTTTCCAAAAATGATTTTCGCATCTTCTTCTCTCATTTTAAAGATCCCACATGCAGGCAGGATCAAACTCTTTTTCTCAACTTTTATCAACCTTTTGTTTATCCATCTTTATCAGTTTTATCAATTTTATTCATTTTATTAATTATTCATCTATTTTATTAATTCTTCTTAATTCTTATTTCAAAATTTACCCTTTCAGGTTAAGGGATAAACGTGATGCCTCTTTTCCCATGAGGTATTTCTTCTTCCTTCTTTGTCTTTCCCCCCCTTCAGGTTAAGGGATAAACCTGAAACCTCATCCTACGAGGTCCTTCTTTCTTCAGGATAAGGGATAGTCCTGAATGTCTTTCTCTTTTACAGCTTCATTAATCTCTGCTAAATCTTTTTCTTCATCCAATTTTATCAATTTTATTTCTTAATTAAATTTTAATTCTTCCAATACTTTATCAAAGCTTTTTCATCAACTTTTGCCTAAATTTTATCCCTTTCCCATTCAGGATAAAGGATAATCCTGAAACCCCTCATAGAAGCAACAATGCTACCTGTTAGAATTCTTTTACAAAGATAATTTCCATAAAATTTCTTTGATTCTTCTCTTTCGTCAAATCTTCCAACAATTTCTATCTCTTCTCGTCAGTTCTTCTCAAATTTTATTTCCTCCCCAGTCAAGATAAGGGAGCAATCAGATCACATGCAAATAAACGCAATCCTCTAAATGGTCATTCTCAATCCCAGGTCCGGTCCTCGCACTGGAAAATTTTCAAAACTCAATCTTTTGATTAAAAACTTTCTGTCAAAAACTCGAGTTCTCACTTGGGCTTCTCCGTTTATTCTTTCATTTGAAGTTCTGAGTTCCGACCAGGACTTCCTTTTGAATCCAATCCTTGCATTGGAAATCCATCATTTCTTTAGAAATCTGAGTTCTAGCACAGGTTTTTCTTCTATTATTTTTCGTTCGAAGTTCTGAGTTCCGACCAGGACTTCCTTTTCAATCCAATCCTCGCATTGGAAATCCATCATTTCTTTAGAAATCCGAGTTCTAGCTCGGGTTTTTCTTCTATTATTTTTCGTTCAAAGTTCTGAGTTCCGACCAGGACTTCCTTTTGAATCCAATCCTCGCATTGAAAATCCATCATTTCTTTAGAAATCCGAGTTCCAGCTCGGATTTTTCTTCTATTATTTTTCGTTCGGAGTTTTGAGTTTCGACCAGGACTTCCTTTTGAATCCAATCCTCACATTGGAAATCAATCATTTTTTTAGAAATCTGAGTTCCAGCTCGGGTTTTTCCTCTATTATTTTTCGTTCGGAGTTCTGAGTTCTGAGTTCCGACCAGGACTTCCTTTTGAATTCAATCCTCGCATTGGAAATCAATCATTTTTTTAGAAATCCGAGTTCCAGCTCGGGTTTTTCCTCTATTATTTTTCGTTCGAAGTTCTGAGTTCTGACCAGGACTTCCTTTTGAATCCAATCCTCGCATTGGAAATCAATCATTTTTTAGAAAACCGAGTTCCAACTCGGGTTTTTCCTCTATTATTTTTCGTTCGAAGTTCTGAGTTCCGACCAGGACTTCCTTTTGAATCCAATCCGCGCATTGGAAATCAATCATTTCTTAGAAATCCGAGTTCCAGCTCGGGTTTTTCCTCTATTATTTTTCGTTCGAAGTTCTGAGTTCCGACCAGGACTTCCTTTTGAATCCAATCCTCGCATTGGAAATCAATCATTTTTTAGAAATCCGAGTTCCAGCTCGGGTTTTTCCTCTATTATTTTTCGTTCGGAGTTCTGAGTTCCGACCAGGACTTCCATTTGAATCCAATCCTCGCATTAGAAATCAATCATTTTTTTAGAAATCCGAGTTCCAGCTCGGGTTTTTCCTCTATTATTTTTTGTTCGAAGTTTTGAGTTCCAACGAGGACTTCCTTTTGAATCCAATCCTCGCATTGGAAATCAATCATTTCTTAGAAATCCGAGTTCCCACTCGGGTTTTTCCTCTACTATTTTTCGTTTAAAGTACTAAGTTCCGACTAGGACTTCCTTTTGAATCCAATCCTCGCATTGGAAATCAATCATTTTTTTAGAAATCCGAGTTCCAGCTCGGGTTTTTCCTTTATTATTTTTCGTTCGGAGTTCTGAGTTCCGACCAGGACTTCCTTTTGAATCCAATCCTCGCATTCGAAATCAATCATTTTTTTAGAAATCCGAGTTCCAGCTAGGGTTTTTTCTCTATTATTTTTCGTTCGAAGTTCTGAGTTCCGACCAGGACTTCCTTTTGAATCCAATCTTCGCATTGGAAATCAATCATTTTTTAGAAATCCGAGTTCCAGCTCGGGTTTTTCCTCTATTATTTTTCGTTTGGAGTTCTCAGTTCCGACCAGGACTTCCTTTTGAATCCAATCCTCGCATTGGAAATCAATCATTTTTTTAGAAATCCGAGTTCCAGCTTGGGTTTTCCCTCTATTATTTTTCATTCGAAGTTCTGAGTTCCGACCAAGACTTCCTTTTGAATCTAATCCTCGCATTGGAAATCAATCATTTTTTTAGAAATCCGAGTTCCAGCTCGGGTTTTTCCTCTATTATTTTTCGTTTGAAGAACTGAGTTCCGACCAGGACTTCCTTTTGAATCCGACCCTCGTATTGGAAATCAATTATGTCTTTAGAAATTCGAATTTTTCAAAACTCGGGTTTCTCTTTATCTTTTATCCGAGTTTCAGCTCGGGTTTTTCCTCTTCCCCTTCAGGTTAAGGGATAAACCTGATGCCTCGTGCTGACGAGGTATTTTTTTCTTCCTTCCCTCGTTCAGGATAAGGGGATAAATCCTGAAAACAGACCACATGTAGTTAGGATGCGATGGTTTATTGAATTCAGAATCTCTCATCAAATTTTACTTTCCTAGCTTATCTTATTTCTCAAAATTCTCAAATCATATATTGAGCTCATTTGAAAAATCCGGTTTTCGCGCCGATAACCTTCTAAATTCAGTGTTCTGATCAAATTCTTTCCTTTTACAAAATTCAAGATCTGACTTAAATCTGATGAATTTCTAAAAAATTCAACACTCATTGGTCATGTATTTCCAAACGTTTCAACATTTTGCTGGTCAAGTATTTCAAACGTTCCAGCTCTTGCTGGTCAGGTATTTCAAACGTTCTAGCTTTTCGCTGGTCAGGTATTTCCAAAAGATCAATGCTCGTTGGTCATGTATTTCAAACGTTCCAGCTTTTGCTGGTTATGTATTTCAAATGTTCCAGCTTTTTGCTGGTCATGTATTTCAAACGTTCCAGCTTTTATTGGTCATGTTTTTCAAACGTTCCAGCTTCTGCTGGTCATGTATTTCAAAGGTTCCAGCTTTTTGCTGGTCATGTATTTTCAAAATCAAAGATTGCAACTCAAGGTCTCATCAAAATCTATATTGAGTAATTATTTCACAAAGAATTCATGAAAACTTTGCCAATTTGCTAAAAACGTTTGTTGATTCTAAAAATCTGATTACACAAAAGAATTACCTCATATTACCTCCAGTATTTCCTTCCAAAAGCTGAAACTTTTTGCAAAAAAGAGGTGAAATTCAAATCTTTTCCTGTTGATCAACCAAAAGGATGTAAGAAATGTCCTCGATATGATCAATGAAAGAAATCTTCAATGATGTTGAAAAGCCAGAAGCGAATTGATATTGATCTTGGCTATGGCGCATGTTTTAAAATAACTTTCTGGCAATCAGGCAGTGGAAATATCTCGAGCTATAGAAAGAATCCACTCGACCCATATCTTCTCATTTGTTTAAAGTTGCAATCAAATATCCGCAAAAGGGATCTCTCAACTGTCGTCAAGATGAAGACAAATATGCGAGCAGACCCCCGGGGCCAAAGAAGATTTGGATCATCTTCGAGATGAAGGAGTTTGTGAAGGATCCTTCCAGGGAAAGTTCAGATCACCCTCAAGATGAAGGCGAGTGTGATGAGCCTACCGACAAACCCTAAAAGATATTTGATTTCCGCTATCATCTAAAGACCTTTTGAGCCAATGTCATCAATAGAATCCCTGAGATAAAAGAAGGATCGAAACATCTCCAAGATGAAGGAGTTTGTGACGTACCCTTCCCTGAAAAAAAGAGAAAAGTCAGGACATCTCCAAAATGAAGGATGATGTAAAAAGCCCGGAAAGCCCAATGACTCAAAAAGAGTGCAAAAAGATCATCGTGGGAAAACACCCAGATATCAAACTGTCAAAGTTGCCAAAAGTCATATTTTCTCATGCGAAATTCTTTTATCAATATCTCTTCATTTCCTGCTTTTATGAAACTAAGAATATTTCTTCTATTCTCATATCAAGGAAATAGATAACTTCCTTGAAGAAAATCATCAGCGCTAAAAATTTGAATCTGACTCTTAGAACTGAGGAGTTAACCTCATTTGGGGGAAATACTCTAGGTAAAAGAGGGAATATCTTTTGCACATACGTGCACATTTCCAAGCGTTTGAATCAGCTATAATTTTATTTTATTGGCAAAATTTTCTAGCTATTCTAACAATGAAATAAACATTCAATATCTATTTTTGATGCAACCTAGCGTTGTTTATATTTCCCAAAAAGAGTTGCCTCTGAATAAAGTATCTCTTCTTGTCCCATTACGGTTTTCTCATTAAAGAATTTTGTATGGACGACCCACTCAGGATAAGGGTCAAACCTGAATCTTCTGCGAAAGGTCATTTGATTTCAAAAGCTATTTCAGTCTCAGCAATGAGATACCCAATTTCTTCCCCTTTTCAAAGCTTTAGGGAACCCTATATTCCTCCTTTCGCAAAAACCCCTTTCGGATTTGTTCGTCCAAGTTTCGAAAGTCCCATTATGGTTTCTCCATTCGAGAAATCCGTATGGTAGATTTCTCCCACTTAGGATAAGGGTCAAAACCTGAATTTTCTACGAGAGGTCATTTGATTTCAAAAAGTTATTTCAGTCTCAGCAATGCGACGCTCGAAATCATCCCTTCTTTCAAGCTTTAGGGAACTCTATATTTCTCCTTTCGCAAAACCCCTTTCGGATTTGTTCGTCCAAATTCCGAAGGTCCCATTATGGTTTCTCCATTTGAGAAACCCGTATGGTAGATTTCTTTTTTCAGGCTAAGAGTTAACCCAAAACCTCGCTTTGTGAGGTATCTTCCTTTCAGGTTTGGGTAAAACCTGAGTCTCGTTCCAACGAGATTCCTCGTTCTAACGAGATGTTTCCTTCCAATCCCATCATGATTCTTCCCATCAAGGAATCTATGCTTTGTATATCCATCCAAGAAAGGATTTTACTTGAAGCTTCATCTCACGAGGCATTTTTCAAAAATGTTCCATCAAGGTCCTCATGTATTCCTTTCTTCATTCAATACACTTTTGATATATCTTCGTCCCATTCAGGTTAAGGGCTAAACCTGAATCTTTCCAAAAAGATTATCTTGTCTCACCCATGAGACCTGATCAAAATTCTCATTTCCCACCATTTCGGAATTTTCACCTAAAGTCCCATCACGATTTCCTCATCTTCTACTCAATCATATCATCTTCAAGGATTTCGTCCCCCCAAAATCATTCATGATAAGGTTTTTAAACCTGAGAAGCCATATTTTCAAAATTAATTCTTCCACACCCAGTTCAGATCTACTGACTGGGGCATCTTCAAAATTTAGAGTGTTGTCTTTGCCACTAAGCTTGGCTTTCAACCGACTTAGTAGCAAAGAGGGGCATCTGTGAACACCCCAAATTTTTCAAAGATTTACAAAATGACCCTTTTGCCCCTGACTCCATTTTCTAAGAAAATCAAAGTGATTTCAAAGCTAAATTTCAGTCATTCTTCAGATTTTCTGAATCAAATTCCATATTGATATATTCAAATTCAATTCTGGATCCGAATCCAGTACTTTAAATCCATATTTCCTCAAAATTCAGATCCAAACCCATTTCTGAAGAAATTTTCTCAAAATAGCTTTTAATTCTCAGAAAAATTCCCTTTTGTAAATATTTTTGCAAAAAACACAAAAAAATTAGTTTTGACCTTCGTTTTCTCGTAAAACTTTAGGATTTTATTCTAAAAATGCAAAAAAATGGAAAAATAACTCAAAAAATAAAAAATTGGAAACATTACGAGAAAAACAAATGAGTTTAAACTTTTTAAGTCAATTTTGCTAAAAAAATCATTTTTTAAACCATTTTTATGAAATTTTTTGTTAAAGGAGCCTTTTTTTGGAAAAAAAAAAATCACAAACAAACCTTAGAAAACCCTCAGCCGCACTCCTCTATGGCATTCTTTCCCTTTCTCTGCTCCACCGAAACCCTATCTCTCCCTGGCAGACTCTCGCCCTCCCCTCCATCGCACACCCTCTTCTCCATTAACCACCCATCCTCCAAACCCCCTTTCTTTGTCGTCGATGCCCAACTGACCACCTTCCCGAACCTTCCTTGTTCTTCCTTAAAAGGGGACTCAGGAAACCCTTTTTCGATCATCCGTCTTCACCCCATCACAGTGGATCTTCCTCTTCTCCCTTTTGGCTTCTTCTTCCCCTTTTTATTACTTCTTTTCTCTGATTTTCCCCATAGCTGAAGGGAGCGTTCAACTGCAACAAGACCACGAAGCTCCATCCTATCGTAAGAACTTCCAGCAACCGTTCGAGTGAACCTCCCCTCTCTCTTTTCTTTGTTGTTTCTATTTTCTTTTAAAATTTCTTGTTCATCACCCCCATTAAAGGCACTTCTCGTGTTACTGCTTTGCCTATAGCAATGTCAGTTTACCTGTGTGTAAAATCAACAGAATTCGATATTCCAATATTCCTTTCTCTTTTTTTTTTTTGCAATTTATTTGTTAATTTCCGTTGGTTTTGCCTTAAATATCATGATTGCGATGCTTAATATCTAATATACTTGTGTAGTTCCTCATCGATCATTCATTCATACCTTCTGTTTTAAAAGAAATTCGGAATCATACTTGATGAATCCATTTATATTTTTGACTTGCCTGGCATGGTTTCTTTTATGTGCTTATTCCTTTTCTGTCTTTCCATCTTTTTTTTATTTTATTTTATGCAACCGATTATAGTAAAAACATCATCTAGAATCACTCTGGTTGATGCTCCCTGTGGATGGTAAAAGCCTTGTTCCCTTAGCATTTCCATATCCATTTATATGTACATCATTTTTTCTTCTTTTTTTTTGAAGTCTGAAAGAGAAGCAGGAAGGTTATACTGATATTAGGGATGGCTTTAACCATGTTTGCCTTACTAACATCAATATGACAGTCAGTTCTTGAAGACAGGCAGCTCTACCCAAATCAGGGTATAAATTGGTGATTATAGGGGCTTTTGTTGTTCCCCTTTGCCGTCAAAACACGAAAGCAGCAGATGTCAGTATAAGGTCCACCACAAAACAGCAAATCCCATCTGATATGTTTGGAAGGTTCGGGTGTTTTTCATCAGCCTATGGTCGCTGTGACCCTCGCGTGTTCGCAACAGGTATTATTTGGCACCCTTCGCTTCAGTCCCATTCGGTATTTATCTTCCCTTAAATTCTGATCTAGCCAAATAGATTTGTTGGATACCTCTCGATTCCCTGAGTGCCTAAGAGCGGGAATTGGTCCACTGATTATAAAATGCGATGATCCGATATTGAAGGTCAATCTGCTACTTAGTTGACATATTAAATTTGAAGGATCAACATGCTCGATTGATTCATTGTAAATTTCCATTTCAATTGCTGCATATTTCTGTTTCATCTACTAATAAAACTTTATCTATTGGGAATATCTGCTAATTATTATGATAAGAAGGGTTATGTTCTAACGGTTGGATGCCCTACTTATTTTTGTTAATTTGTGGTTTCACGCTAGTTTTGGGCTTGTGTTGTCAAGCTCGACCATCCTGTATAGTTCAGTTAATTCCACCCTATTCTTCTGATGGCTCCTGCTGCAGTTGTTGAAGACTCCAATCTGATGAATCTTTCCATCACTAATAGGGTAAATCTCTATAATTGCTGATAGTTAAATCTCTATACCTCTGTTTTATTGAGATCATTGCTGTTTTTTTTATTCGTTAATTCTTCCAGATTTTTTTTTTCTTTTCTCTCTTGTTATGATACAATTCCAAGCTGACTGTGGGAAGTTGACTTACTATGCATTAAGTATTCAGGACCGATTTATCATGCTTAACAGTGCTTAATCCACAGGTAAGTTCAATTTTCGATGATTTAAAATCAAATCAGCTGAGCATGTGTATCCTCTTATGGTTTCAGATCTATCTGGGATAGCGATCCTACCCAACGCACCGAGAGGTTCGGATAGTTTCATCATAAGGCCCTGGTATGGATAGTTTCATTCTCTTTAACGATTCTTGAGTCTTAAAGTAAGATGATAGAATTAGTTTCGCCTCACTTGTGAGAATTCCTGTGTTTAGAATGATAGAATTAGAGGCAATGACCTGTTATGTCATCTCACTGATATCAGACATCCCATAAAATCTTATTGATAAAATGTTGATTTCGTTTCACAAGAGACGATATGACCATTGCCTCTGTCAGTCTAATCTGACTGCCCCAGTAGTTTGCAGGTTGTTTTAAGATCTTTTGATAAGAACTGGCACTATGGCCACGGTTTCTCTCATACAGATATCTGCTAGAAGTGAACCAATGGTTGTCATATATCAAGTTCTGATGAATGGTGGCTGGAACATATTTATTTTCTCTTTTAATTTTATTATTACTGCAATCAGTCTGATCAATGACTAAACATTAACCAATAACAAAGGTGATTCGCTCTACAACGAATGGGAACATAGGCATCATTATAGGTTCTTCTTTTAATTGGCTTCACAGCATTTCGTGAGCTTGAGGACTGAGAATGGATGTGCCTGGTTTTACTCTTCTTTTTGTGATCTAATATATGTACATTTTTTTCTTTTTGGAGAATTATCTGTTGCTTCACCAATATTTTACAGTTCAGCATATCTTCACTCAAGACATGCCTCTGTATATTTATCTAAGGAGTGACATCCTGTCCACCATCTTTGTTATCTCGCATTTTCCCTTTTAAGGTTGTTTTTCATTTTGGTTTCATTATGATTCTGTGTAAAGCCTTAGTTGTTAAAATTTTTTTGCAGCTTTATCCTAATTAAGTCTCTTCAACATCATTTCTTGTCATGTATAGTTTTATTATTTGCCATGCAGGTGCAGTTTCCTAATCTATTGCATTTTCTTTGTGTTAGCAATACGTTAATAGCAATATCATATTCGTCATATACTGATTGTGGTAACCCCTTGGATTAATCTTTTGAAAGAATTTGAGAATGACCTGTTAGGAAATGAGCTGATGTCATTTGGCTCTGAAATTGACAAGATGGACATTTGTCATGCAGCCACTCCATCTGTGGGCTGCCATTTCCATATACAGCCAGTAAACTTACTCACAGAGCTTATCCCTGTAATCCCATCATGGCCTTATATCATTCCCTTGCATCACTGTATAAACACATCAAGCTATTAGTATTTGAAAGTAAACATGAGTTGTGTGAAACTAGTCTACAACAAACAGGGGTCATGCTTGTTAAGACTAACGTTTAGCACAAGAATCTCTTTCCTCCTCCATCCAGTAACTTAGTTCATTGATTAGTTTCTCATATTAGGTAGGTTATGTCTTATAAATTATTACATTAGCCTTTTCAGCCCAGATTTAGGTTTAGCATGATACGTAGTATCAGATAGTTTTAGTCTGCTTATATATGATGTTTTGTTTGCTATGATTTGCAGCCTCCCGGCTACACATAATTTCTATCCACCTACAACAGCCTTATTCTCAATCCATCATCAGCATTCATCCATCAGCTGTTGTCACCAGCTGAAATGAATACCTTCACTGCTGCACCCATAAATTCACATTTGCCGACACCAGGAACCCCATCTCCACTTGGCACCCCCAAGTTTGCTGGATAAAGCATCTTCCTTCCATTTTCAGCATCTTTTGCAGTAATATTAGTATACCCTGTCACCACCTTCCAGCATGTACACAACTCCCAACAGTTGTGTGCTACCATTTATCTGCATAGTCCTTTCACTACAACACTTGTATTCATCTCGAACCACAACTTGTATATATCACATATATATGTATATATATATATATATATATATGAACACCTATATACATATATATACGTATTTACATATATGCATATATACATAGATGTGTATATAAGTATATATGTGTCATCTTTCATCTTCCTATCATTCATATTTTGGCATATGAACATTTTTAGATATCCATGTGATATATGCCATTTTTCTTCTATTATCATATTAATCCAGTTGTTTTGCAGGAAGTATGTAAAGAATGACATCACTCGGAGAGTTGTATTTGTAATTTCATGTGTTGTAATATGTAGGCCTTAATGAGAATTTATATTTCCAGCTCTTAGGTAGAATGAATGAGCATAGTAATATCATGAGTTGCTTATTTTCATGCTTTTTTGCCTTTATTTTTCAAAATCTCACAATGGTGAAACACGAATGGCACGTGCACCATTTCGTAAGAGGTAAATTAATCCTAAGTTGATGATTTACATCAACGGCCATAGTCGGGATGTAAACAAGACTTAGTGTTTTTATCTTTTATAAAATAATATTGGATCCACACTGGATCCCTCTTTTCAAAAATCATCATATTTTCTTTAAATATTTTTCTCTTTTATCAGAATTTAATCTAAAATTAATTCAATATATATACCAATGGCCATAGTCAGGGTATATTGAGAATTAATTTCATTTTAAATTCTATAAAAGCACCAAAAAGGTATTTTATTCTTCATTTGAATTTAGATATGACTATTATATAATACATTCAATGACCATAGTCAGAAGTGTATTATATCATTAATCTTATTTAAATTCATTTAAAGAATGAAATATGTTTTTCAAATCCAATTTCAAACTTATTCAAATTCATTCATCATTTAGGGTAGAATTGCATCATATTTTCAAAATTCCCTTTCAAAAACCCAAGTGAATGTTAAAATCTTCTTCAATCAATCTTCAATTCTTGTAAAATCCTATTCATCTCTTCATTTTTATTTTATTTTCAATCTCAAAGTCCAATTTTACTTTGAGATTTCAAATTCATTTTCTATTCAAAAAAATCAGATTTCAAAGTTCAATTTAACTTTGAAATTTCAAATTCATTTTGTATTAAAAAATTCCGGATCAAATCAGATTTCAAAGTTCAATTTAAACTTTGAAATTCCGAGTTCATTTTATATTCAAAAACTCCAATCAAATTCAAAGTTCAATTTAAAATTCTTGATTCATTTTCTTGAATTCAAAGTCCAATTTGCCTTGAAAATTCATTCTCAAAATCAATTTTGAAATTCCAAAAATCCAAAGTTAGATCCCAGTTTCAACTTGGATCCAGATTTCCAAATATCAATCTCCACTTTTTGGATCTCGAACTTCAGATCCAAAAACCCATTCTCAGATCCGGATTTCCAAATATAAACCTCCACTTTTTGGATCTCAGATTGCAGATCCAAATTCTATTTTATGATTCAGAATCCAATTACACTTTGGATCTCAGACTTCATATCCAAATCCATTTTAGGATCCAGAACCCAACTCTACTTTGGATCTCAGACTTCAGATCCAAATCCATTTTGGGATCCAGAACCCAATTCTACTTTGGATCTCAAACTTCAAATCCAAATTCCATCTTGGATTCCAAATTTTAGATCCAATTCCATTTAAAATTCAGAATCAAATTCATCTTGGATCACAGAGTTCAGATCCAATTCCCATTTTGGATCCTAAATCGAGAATTCAAAATTAAAAAATCTCAACTCTATTTAGAATCCATACTTTGAATTCAAATTCCATTCTGAATTCCAGATTTCAAATCAACTTCCATTCTCAATTCCAAATCCAATCCATTTTCATCTCATATTTCAGATCCAAATTCCCCTTAGGATCCCAAATTCAGAATTCAGTTCATCTCGAATTTCAACACTATTTAGAGTCCAAACTTTTGATTCAAAATTCTATTCTGAACTCCAAATTTCGAAAAAATCAAAATTCTATCTCTGAATCTGAATTCCATTCCAAGTTTACCTTGAATAAAAAAAAATCAATTCTATTCTGATTTCTCAAATCTTATCTCAATTTCAAGCTTTATAATTGAAATTCAAAATTACATCTCTATCTTGATTCAAAGTCCTAATTCAAAGTCCATTTATGACTTTGAATTTTCTTTTCTTCTTCTTTTATCTCAAACTTTTAAATCATCTCTTTCCAAATCCAGATTTATTTTCTCAAGCTCTTGATTATTCCAAAAACTTAGAATTTTAAATCTTAAGTTCTAAGTTAGAAACTATTTTCTTCACTCTATCATCAGATTCATCTCAGAAACACTTGGGAAATTTTCAAAATCATTTTCGAAAGAGCATACATCCATGCATTTGCACAAGCATGATTCTTTGTGCATTTAGACTTAGAATAAATTCTTAGATAAATTCTTAGCAAAGCAAAAGGCATGAATTCGACCCTTGGTTCAATTACCCTTCAATATATATACGAATGGCCATAGTCAGGGTATATTGAGAATTAATTTCATTTTAAATTCCATAAAAGCACCAAAAATGTATTTTATTCTTCATTTGAATTTAGATATGACTATTATATAATACATTCAATGACCATAGTCAGGAGTGTATTATATCATTATTCTTATTTAAATTTATTTAAAGAATGAAATATGATTTTCAAATCCAATTTCAAACTTATTCAAATGTATTCATCATTTAGAGTAGAATTGCATCATATTTTCAAAATTCCCTTTCAAAACCACAAGTGAATGCTAAAATCTTCTTCAATCAATCTTCAATTCTTGTAAAATCCTATTCATCTCTTCATTTTTATTTTATTTTCAATCTCAAAGTCCAATTTTACTTTGAGATTTCAAATTCATTTTCTATTCAAAAAAATCAGATTTCAAAGTTCAATTTAACTTTGAAATTTCAAATTCATTTTGTATTAAAAAATTTCGGATCAAATCAGATTTTAAAGTTCAATTTAAACTTTGAAATTCCGAGTTCATTTTATATTCAAAAACTCCAATCAAATTCAAAGTTCAATTTAAAATTCTTGATTCATTTTATTGAATTCAAAGTCCAATTTGACTTTGAAATTCATTCTCAAAATCAATTTTGAAATTCCAAAAATCCAAAGTTAGATCCTAGTTTCAACTTGGATCCAGATTTCCAAATATCAATCTCCACTTTTTGGATCTCGGACTTCAGATCCAAAACCCCATTCTTAGATCCGAATTTCCAAATATAAACCTCCACTTTTTGGATCTCAAATTGCAGATCCAAATTCTATTTTAGGATTCAGAATCCAATTCCACTTTGGATCTCAGACTTCATATCCAAATCCATTTTAGGATCCAGAACCCAACTCTACTTTGGATCTCAGACTTCAGATCCAAATCCATTTTAGGATCTAGAACCCAATTCTACTTTGGATCTCAAACTTCAGATCCAAATTCCATCTCGAATTCCAAAAATTAGATCCAATTCCATTTAAAATTCAGAATCAAATTCATCTTGGATCCCATAGTTCAGATCCAATTCCCATTTCGGATCCTAAATCCAGAATTCAAAATTAAAAGATCTCAACTCTATTTAGAATCCATACTTTGAATTCAAATTTCATTCTGAATTCCAGATTTCAAATCAACTTCCATTCTCAATTCCAAATCCAATCCGTTTTCATCTCATATTTCAGATCCAAATTCCCCTTAGGATCCCAAATCCAGAATTCAGTTCATCTCTAATTTCAACTCTATTTAGAGTCCAAACTTTTGATTCAAAATTCCATTATGAACTCCAAATTTTGAAAAAATCAAAATTCTATCTCTGAATCTGAATTTCATTCCAAGTTTACCTTGAATCCAAAAAAACTCAATTCTATTCTGATTTCTCAAATCTTATCTCAATTTCAAGCTTTATAATTGAAATTCAAAATTACATCTCTATCTTGATTCAAAGTCCTAATTCAAAGTCCATTTATGACTTTGAATTTTCTTTTCTTCTTCTTTTATCTCAAACTTCAAAATTATCTCTTTCCAAATCCAGATTTATTTTCCCAAGCTCTTGATTATTCCAAAAACTTAGAATTTTAAATCTTAAGTTCTAAGTTAGAAACTATTTTCTTCACTCTATCATCAGATTCATCTCAGAAACACTTGGGAAATTTTCAAAATCATTTTCGAAAGAGCATACATCCTTGCATTTGCACAAGCATGATTCTTTGTGCATTTAGACTTAGGATAAATTCTTAGATAAATTCTTAGCAAAGCAAAAGGCATGAATTCGACCCTTGGTTCGATTACCCCTGGTAAAGGTGCCAGGAACGGTCGAACTTCGTACCGACGAGCGGATCCTGTCTCCCAGTTTTCCCGCAAATATTTTAAAAAATGGAGGCGAGTCATTTTCTTAAATATTTTCAAAATTAAGGTCAATTGAAACCCCACAAAAGAATTCATCTTTTCTCTTCTCTTCTTTCTTTTCTCTTCTCTCTTTCTTTTCATCTTTTATTTTCTATCTTCAAAAGGAGGAAATAGAGGTTGGAAAGGAAAAGAGAAGGAAGAGAGAAAATATTATGAGAGAAAAAAATTTGCGATGATCACAACCACCAAATAGGATTGAGAAAGGAAGAGGGAGATGATGAAAATGATGAGAGTTGACATCATTGCCCCTCTAAGAAAATCATATTTCGGTGCTTTTCTTTTTTAGGAAGAGGTCAAAAAAATCTACCAACGAGGGGAGGGCTCAGCTTGTCTGGCAGGAGCAGTTAGTGCAAGTCATCTTGTGTTGAGATGTTGCAAGTTTGAATCCCAAATGGTATGGATGTATCTGGTAGAAGTCTGCCTAACACCAGCTTTCATTGTGGAAAAAGAGGTCAAAAAATCTTGTGGCTTTAGGTTGGGGGAGGGGAGAGAGTGGGTGAAGAGGTGGTGGCAATAGGTATATATGAAAAGCAGAAGGGTGTTGTGTGTTCTCCTTGAAACACAAATTTGTGTGTTCCTGTGTGTATGGAGAAATATCTTGGGACCCGCAATAATTCATATGCCAATGTTGCCCACGATGACTTTATAATAAAATAACATATAAAAAAGGTAGATATGCTTTTGACGGAAATGTTCTCCTGTAAGATAGATATGCGTTGGACGAAAATGTCCTCCCGCTCCCCGTATATACATTTGCATGTTCCACCTTTGTTGTAGCACAAGCTAAAAACAAAGGCAAAAGAAGGAGAAGGAGGAGAGGATGAAGCAAAGAAAGGCACTTGTTAGATAGAAAACTTTTCCTGGTTCGTTCCTAACTCGTGGAGATAACTATAAATTAAACGACTGGTTTGATCATTGGTGGGCGTCACGGGAGATTTGTCGGCCATCTCTTTTTACAGTCTTCTCTTCTTCTTCATTTTCGTTAGGCAGTATGAAAAAAAGCAATGAAGCACAAACATTCCAAAAAGTGCCATTAAAGCATCATGAGTATCTTTCCATGTCATCATGCTATTGTTGAAGAATGTATGTCATCGTGAATGTCATTAAGGCGTTGTTTTGTTATTCCAGGTAGATTTTATCGTTTCAACGGTTGGAAACTTGAAGACATTTATAAGACGCTGGGACTTGTTGACAAGAATGCTTGGTTACAGATGCGAGCAAGGGCCTCTACTCCATCTGGTATCGTTCATTCACTCAGTATATGCAATGTAACACAAATTGCGGTTGTAGTAACATGTATATCGATTTGTGAGATATTATTTTGTTTGTAATATATTATGCCGAATTGTCTTATATTGATTTGTAAGATATTATGTGTTTTCTAGTGTCAATTTGTGAAATATTGTTTTATTTGTTGATATCGATTTGTAATATTATACTAAATTGTCATATATCTATTTATAAGCTATTATGTGTTTTCTAGTAACAATTTATGAGATATTATTTTGTTTGTTAATATCGATTTGTAATATATCATGTTGAATTACCGTATATCGATTTGTAAGATATTATGTGTTTTCTATTATCGATTTGTGAGATATTGTTTTATTTTTTAATATCGATTTGTAATATATTATGCTGAATTGTCATATATCAATTTGTAAGATATTATGTATTTTCTATTGTCGATTTGTGAGATATTGTTTTGTTTGTTAATATCGATTTATAATATATTATACTGAATTATCGTATATCGATTTGTAAGATATTATGTATTTTCTACTGTCGATTTGTGAGATATTGTTTTGTTTGTTACTATCAATTTGTGAGATATTGTTTTGTTTGTTACTATCGATTTGTAATATATTATGTTGAATTGTCGTATATCAATTTGTAAGATATTATATGTTTTCGAGTATCGATTTGTAAGCTATTATGCTTAACTAATCGGTAGTCGTTATATGCATCTTGAATAAATCGTAGTAAACGTATGCATTGGCTAATGCAAATTGATATTTTGCACATGACAGTATTGAGCATATCAACTAGTTGCAGTGGAGATGACGTATCTCAATCATTGGGAAGTCATGAAGCAACGGACATCCGTACTATCGATGCACCTGAAGAATTGAATATGTGCACTAATGATACACATGATAAGAAGGGTGTATGCATTGGATTCAATCTTAACTTGAATATTTTAGCAGATGAATTGCAATTCGATAATGAGGTAGACGATCATGACAATGCACTTGACAAAGGTGCAGGCACCTCAAGTCTACATGATAGTACACTTGACTCTGTTCCCGTAGAGGGAATGCAGTTTAATAATGAGGAAGCTGCATACAAATTTTATAATAGTTATGCCTTAAAAATTGGCTTCAGTGTTAGAAGGTATTCTTGGGAAAAAAATGTATAGGGTGTCGTGGTGAGAAAGGCATATGTTTGTTCAAAGCAAGGTTGGAAGAAGTCAAGTGAAAATCCAACAAGGAGCAAGCTAGATTCAAGATGTGGATGTCCAGCGAGAATGGTGTTAAGAAGACTTCCGAATGAGAAATATGTAGTTCGTACTTTAATCAATGATCGTAACCATGAATTAGTCGCTTCATTTATGACTCCTATGTTAAGGTCACATCGTAAAGTAACTGTAGTGCATGCTGCAATTGTGACATAGCTGATACCGCCGGCATTACACCAAGGAAGATATACATTTTTTTTGTGCACGTAGATAGTGGTTGCGAGAATGTACCATTCACACCTATGGATCTAAGAAACCACTTAAGAAGGAAGAGGTCAGAAAACATGAAGAATGAAGGAATATGTTCTTTGGTTGATTACCTACAGAAAAAATCAAACATTGACTCTGGTTTCTTTAGCGCAATGCAATTGGATGAAGATGGGTATGCTATGAATATGTTTTGAGCAGATTCAAAGTCAAGAGTGGATTATGAATGCTTCAATGATGTGCTTATTTTTAATACAACTGTGAAGATCAATACATAACAGTGGCCATTTGCGCAGTTTGTCAGAGTGAACCATCACTCACGGAGTTGCATATTAGGCGGCACTTTTTTGTATGACCAGACCAAGGAAACCTTTCAGTGGTTGTTTAGAGTATTTACACGAGCAATGAATGAGAAGCACCCTGGAGTTGTACTTACAGATGGTGATCATGCAATTGCAGTTGCAGTGTCTCATGTATGGCTATATGCACATCATCGCCTATGTTTGTGGCATGTCTTTCAAAATGGAGTAAAGAACATAGGACACATTTTTAATCAGAAGACAGAGTTTGATAAAAAATTTAGACAATGTGTATTTGAGAGCATAGACGAGGTCACCTTTATGTCTGATTGGGAGCAAATGATTCAGATGTACGACCATGAAGACTATGTGTGGTTACAACATTTATATACAGACAAAGAAAAGTGGGCATTGGCATATGAAAGACAATACTTTTGTGCAAGTATGATAAGCACACAAAGAGATGAATCTATGCATGCCACACTGAAAAAATATTGTATTTATGTTTAACAATGTTTTGTTTCATGAAACAGTATGAATTATTTGTAGATGGTCTTAGATAGAATGAGCTTGAATAAGATGTGAAATGCTTCAACACCAGCCATGTAACTTTAGGCATGAAAATATTGACGCGACCTGCAGATCTGTATACACTAACTGTATTTGAATGAACTAAGAATGAGGTTTTACAGGTCATGAATTGCAACATAGAAGGATGTATGCAATATGGGAATGTGCACAAGTACCATGTTGTATGGGATGGCAAAGAGTATCCAAAAAGGTAAGAAACACATGTTACATACAATGTTGACAACAGAACAGTTGAATGTACGTGCAAAATGTTTGAATTCAAAGGTATTTTATGTCGGCATGCATTAAAGGCACTTAATCAAGAGAAGATACAAGAAATACTTGAGTCATATATAATACGAAGATGGATGAGACAAGAAAAGATTGAATTGCTAGAGACAAACAATGTCAGTCCATCTAGTGTTGATGAGAAGTGCCAGATAGCCTCCCGTTACCAACAACTATATAGGTCACTTATGCATGTTGTAGATTTAGCATCGAAAAGCGAAGAAGCCTATGTATGTATGAGAAACGTGTCAAGGGAATTACTTGAAAAAGTGCAGTTAATTTACCATGAGTCTGTTGCAGCTCGTGAAGACCAATCTAAGAAAATGGAATCGAACAACGTAGGTGAAAATCACACTTTCTCTGACCCTTGTGAGAAGTTGGGCCAAAGCGTAAACATCATCTTCGACAAGTCAGGAGTAAACATTGTAGATTATAATCAGAATATTCACCTAGCAAAGGGTATCAAAAGAAAACCTGCCTCTGATCGCAGATGTCAGAGGACAAAGGCTACACTAGAATTGGTTAGCAAGAAAATGTCTAAGAAACAACCAAGCCCTTCGCATGAATAGGTATGTAATACAGTATATTGCTTCCCATGTAAATTGTATTATGTGCAACCTATCAATATCTAGCTTGTGTAATTTCCAACATGCAGCAATACCATACAGACGTGCACTACAATGTTGTAACCTGCAATCCACCCGACCTGTTTGAGTGGAACGATGGCATGAGTATGACAAGTCTTTTGGTATGTAACAATTTTGGGAGGACGTTACCATTTCTTGTTGAACTTAATGTAGTGTCTGATATTGTTCTGTTTCATGATAGACTCTGTTCAATTCAAAAGCGAGCAACGCAATACAGGAATCACGTGTGGATTATTCAACTTCAAAATAGTTATAGCATTTAACTTTCATATCTTACAAATTGTTGTAATATTTAGCATTCTATAATTGTTTGTTGTAAATCGATAATTGTTTGTTGTAATTCTATAATTCTTTGTTGTAAATAGATAATTTTGTATTATAATGTTATAATTCTTTGTTGTAATTCTATAATAGAAATCATACTACAAATATCACAAAAATCGACACTAAAAAATACATAATATCTTACACATCGATATACAGCAATTAAGCATAATATATTACAAATCGATATACGAAAATTCAACATAATAGCTTACAAATCGATATTAACAAACAAAACCATATCTCACAAATTGATACTCGAAAACACATAATATCTTACAAATCGCGAAAGAGATTAGCGATGTATGTAATGTACAAAGGCTTGTAATGTTCGCCCTTCATCAATGAAAATCCAATAAGCGATTAGAGACGTGTATTGTTCATAAATTGTTGTGATGCTCACCCTACGTAAATGGAAATCGCAAAATAAATTAGCGATGTATGCTGTGAACAAAGGCTTGCAATGTTCGCCCTTCATTGACATAGACATAGCCTGTAAAAGCAATTAAGAAATATCATTGACATAGACATAGCCCATAAAAGCAAATCGCGACAGCACGTAGCCTTCATACGTCATTGTGTAAATCGCGATGGTATGTGTCATTCAATTAGACAAAGCTCATTGTCTAAAAGACAGACGTTATTGTGTAAATCACAATGGTATAACGATTTACACAATGACGTCTATGTCAACCACATCTGAATAAAAATTGCACTGTGCATGAGTACAATAAAATTGCACGACCAATGTTTGTGCAAATTATTTGACTTTTATCAATCATTATGTAAATCGCGATAGAAAGATAGCTCGTAAAAGCAAGTTAGTGGTATTTTCACGCTATAAAACGTTAAACGATAATTTTGTGTTGTAATGTTATAATTCTTTGTAATTCTACAATATAAATCATACTACAAATATTATAAAAATCGACACTAGAAAACACATAATATCTTACATATCGATATACAACAATTGAGCATAATATATTACAAATCGATATTAACAACCAAACAATATCTTACAAATCGATACTAGAAAACCCATAATATCTTACAAATCTATATACGGCAATTCAGCATAATATATTACAAATCAATATTAACAATTTGTACAATATCTCACAAAAATTATTATAATATCTTAAATTATTATGAAATTTACATTGTTGCAATTTGGGCGCTTGAGGTGGCGATTTGCGTGTTCAACACACGTGTGCCAGGTTCGTGATTTTGATTTATGGATCAATGTGAATTTTGTACATAATTTTACAAAATTTGTTACAAATGTTTGTACACAAAAAATTTGAAAATTGAAAGTTGAACAAAAAATTGCTCTCTCTCAGCAGTAGAACGTAACCATATTCACGTTATCCTTGAGAAAAGGTAGACGTTTAAAATGACTTCTTCTTACTCCTAGGGGCCTCGCATCCTTTGTAGCTTTCTAGGTAATCTTGCAGTCTGGGTTTTTGTATCATCCTCAACTAGAAAATCCTTCAATTCCTCGCATAGTTCTTTGTGAAATCCAAGAATATCATCCTGAAAAAAAAACCCAAAAATGAGAACAATATAAAAATGTAGTAATCAATAAAATAGGTTAATAAATAATTTTTAAGTGTACAACATACAGTGGTGAATTCTGGTGCTCGTCCATAGTATATTGCTTCAATATACTTCATTACAAAGATGCCACAATCGACACCATTATTATGTAAAGGAGCATCCTCTCCGATGTGAAGCCTTCACGGGCCAATGTCGACACCCAACATGTCTTTAAAAAAATTAACTTGTGATTTATGCAAAAGCAAGTAAATTTCGGGCCACGGTATAAGATATAATAATCTTAAAGATAGAAACTTACCAAATGCACAATGTCACAGTCTACACCAATGTCATAGTCTAAGGAGTTGTATAGCCATAATTTTTGTTCTCGTACATCCAACACGTATAAGACCCAATGCTTTTTCGATTGCCACAATGTAGGAATCAATATATGCAAATCGATTATAAAATATCTTAAAAAATGGATATAGAAATGTGTACTAATACCATAAAAATTGATGTTAAGAATCAACATATAAATCGATATTAGGAATCAAACCAATATCTTAAATCGATATTAGGAATCAACATTGAATCAAAACAACATCTTAAATCGCTATGAAAATTCTTATTGATAGCTTAAAAATAGATATTAAGAATCAGCAGAGAAATCGATATTAAGAATCAAAATAATATCTTAAATCGGTATTAAGAATCAGCGTAGAAATTGATATTAAGATTCAGAGCAATATCTTAAATCAATATTGAGAATCAAAACAATATCCTAAATCAATATTAAGAATCAACATAAAAATCAATATTAAGAATCTAAATAATGCCTTAAAAATCGATATTTAGAATCAACATAGAAATCGATATTAAGAATCAAAATAATATCTTAAATCGATATGCAAATTCCTATTAATAGCTTAAAATCAATATTAAGAATCAAAACAGGATCTTAAATAGATTTAACATCTTACAAATCGATATGGTCACAAACCTTTTTACTTGAAAAAAAGTCTGCCATTTGGTCATCGTCACCTCAGTATTGTATTCCGTCTAGAAATCCAGCCGCGTATGGCATTCAGTGGGCAATACTCTGTTGAACGGAACAATAATAATAGTAAGTTTAAAACACGAGGGTACATTAGTAAATAAAATAACAAAATAAACATATCAGATAACTGATATACCATAAAATAAGGGGTGACGACACGAACCGACTTGGTTCTTCTCTTACTTTGAATATACATGACAAAATAGTGTATAGTTTGTTTAGAACAAATGTGTATTTGTTAATATACATACCCATGCCATATGTTAATGTATAACTGAGAGTGGTTTCATACGTAAAAAATTACTGATAGTGTGTCCTTCTGCAAATTCATCTTGCATCCGATCGATGTTTTCTTCGAGCACTTTGTTGAGTTTTCTGACACCTTGTTTTGTAGATACTGCACTGAAATTAGCTGAATATTAAGTAAAATAACTGTAGCATTATATTCAATAAACGAACTGCAAATGACGTAAAAAGGCTAAAGCAAGTTATAAAAATCGAAGGTACCCTTTTTTACGGACGTTCAACTAAATCGTAGCGTCCTTCTTCGACATCGATACAGCTTGCACTTAGAAGGAGGTTAGAGGAAACGTTGGTTTTTCTGTTCGTTGCTCATGAAGCAGGTTATAGGAAAGGAGCTTTTTCTTCTTTAAATGAAATGTTGCATGTTCAATGCTATTAAAGGAAACATCTTGCGTGCTGTGCGGAACATGATGATTCATTCATTTATTGTTCACGTCATTTCATAACCTGCTAGTTTTCAAAAATCATGCAATGAAAGTTTATTAACAAATAAATAAATTACATTACACATTAATTAAAAGACGTCATTTCATTTGCTAGTATCATTGACACGATGTTAGTACATGTAAATGAATGACACATAGCATAACATCAGTAGCGTGTCAGATCCTAAACCTTATACTAATGTTATGCGACGTTTCTTGCAACTAAAGGAATCACTATACATAATAAACTCAAAACTAGTAATCACTATAATTTCTATCACAGGAAGTACAAATCGTGGTAACTGCATAATCACTATACTTATTAATCGCTAAACTAAGTAATCGCTATCACACGAAATGCTATAAATAATAAACCCTAAACCAGTAATTGTTATATGATTTAGCAAACGTAAGTACAAATAATAGTATCTTCATAATCGTTATACTGAGTAATCGACATATTAAGTAATCGCTATCACAAGAAACATTAAAAGTAATAAACTTTAAGCTAGCAATCGTTATACGATTTAGCAAACGTAGATACAAATCGTTGTAACTTCCTAAACACTATACAGAGTAATCGCTATCACAGAAATCACGATACATAATAAACCCGAAGCCAATAATTGCTATATATAAGTACAAATCATGAAAGAGTTAGTGGCACTTCTGTGTTACACTTATTAAGGAAAGAATTATATAATTATAACAAAGAATGTCAGAATTATAACATAGAATTATCGGGATACACAAATCACATATGTTTATTCACTTGCGCTTGACGAGTCAGATAGACCTATAACTCGTCTCTTGCTTACACTTGGTGGAGTCTCTTTATTCGGTGGCCTTTTCGTTCCCTTGATTTTATATAACCCACTAGTAATCAACTCAACCAACAACCCAATTTGTTTACTCAAATTTTGCACGTCCTTCTGTAACTCCTTATTCTCACTTTCCAGCATCGCAAACCTTTGGTCAGACGATACATTCTCCTTTGGGAGTTGTGTTTGCTTCTTATTGTGTACTGCAACAAATGGAATCATAGTATCCGCCAAATGGACACGATGGACGTTACGTCTATGCTGGAGGACGACATGCTTGGGGACAAGAGTGACCTCACTTTCAAGTTGCTTCTCCTCAATCTGTCGATTTTCACGCATGGGTTGCTAATATTTTTTGAAATAATTGGGGTCATATTATCGTTCTTTATAATCATATGGTATGGCACGAACACCTCCTTTGTTCCAGTTATCCAATTGTTTCCTGAAGCGTTCGTGTCAATTCACGTTTGTGGCCCCACCACTATTCATCTTCATTTTCAATGCGAGAGGCAATTTTGGTATTGACTGTCCCAAGCTAGCTTGTAGGAGTACTCGACTACCATGCTGCATCTCGGCTTCACATTTGCTAAAGAGCCAAATATCGCATATAGACAGTCTCGCAGCCTCGACAACAACCTCGTCGTCCTCATTCTACCCATCCCCATAAGGTCTCCACACAACATGTATAATCGAGATTGTGGTTTAGATATAGACATAATTATTCATGCAAAATGCTGAATGCGATAATGATTTGTACTAAAGAAGATAAAATGTTGAATGTGATTATTAGTTAAGAATGCTAAACATTACAACGATTTACGGTAATGAAAGTTAGATGCAAATGCGATAACGATTTGTACTAAGAAAAATGAAATGTTGAATGCGATGATTACTTGAGAATGCTAAACATTACAATGATTTACGGTAATGAAAGTTAGATGTAAATGCGATAATGATTTATACTAAGGAAAATGAAATGTCGAATGTGATGATAAACATTACAATGATTTACTGTAATAAAAGTTAGATGCAAATGCGAAAATGATTTGTACTAAGGAAAATAAAATGTTGAATGCGATGATTGCTTGAGAATGCTAAACATTACAACGATTTATGGTAATGAAAATTAGATGCAATGGCGATGGTGATTTGTACTAAGGAAGACAAACTCCTAAAGAGATGATTACTTAAGAATGTTAAACATTTCAACGATTTACGATAATGAAAGTTATGCAAATGCAATGACGATTTTTAATAAGGAAGACAAAATCCTAAAGCAGTGATTACTTAAGAATGCTAGACCATATAACGATTTACGCTAATGAAAGTTAGATGCATAGGAGATAACGATTTGTACTAAGGAAGATAAAATCGTAAAGCGATGATTACTTAAGAATGCTAAACATTACAACAATTTTAAACCATTTACCTCATTTAATTGCAGCCAATCTAAAATGAATTGAGCATTTTCGCACTTGACGTTTATTAAAGCCCACGTGCCGATCATGGGAAAACCACAAACCGCAGGACCACATTGAGGATGCAAGAGGACAATATGCTTCCAAGTCTAGACCTACAAAAACAATATATTAGTAAGATGGGAAAACCACAAACCGTAGGGCCACATTGAGGACGCAAGACGACAATATGCTTCCAAGTCCAGGCCTACAAAAACAATATATTAGTAAGACTACAACCTTCAACAAGCTTAGTCCACAAGCACTAAATATGTAATAAACAAATACCTTAACAAATGGCCAAAACCCCCTGACAGTTTTCATACCCCTACTCGCACGATAAAGTTGACTGTACAAGTATGCAAATATAGCAGCACCCCATGCTCAGTTGCCGACTTCATCTAAGTCTTTCAGGAACTGCAGCCACAAGTAACTTATTCTCGATCCAGAACAATTGAAAAATAAAGTAAGTCCAAAAAAATAAAGAAGGAAGTTGCACAACTCTTGGTCAGCTGTTTCAGATGCACATGCAGCAGACCGACCTTCTCATTTATTACGGAAAAAATGAACTTTCATCGATAAGAAATTGCCTCTACCAGAAATACACTCACATCATTCCTCCATCGACATTCCTAGAAGGGCCATGCAATTATTCTTTGGGTTATAGTTTGAATCCTGTGTTAGGACAACATTGCCATGACACTTAAGACCCGTAATCCGTGCCATATCTTTTAGGGTCATGGTCATCTCAAAACCCCCAAACTGGAACGTGTTCGTCATATGGTTCCACTTATTGACCAGGTGGGTCATGGTGTTCCAACAATTTTCAAAATAATGTTGTCCCAAAAGGCCGCCGAAGTGCATATTTCGTAATTGGTCCTTCTGATATTCACTCAGCTTTCTGAATCATGACAGAAATACAAGCCACTGACACCGCCCTTTTAGATTTTCACCTGCTGCTCTCTTCTGACCTGCCTGTAACACAAAATATTAAATCACAGTTAATCGCTATACATAGTAATCGCTATCGCAGTAATCGCTATACAAAATAATGGCTATCGCAGTAATCGCTATACAAAGTAATCGCTATCACATTAATCGCTATACATAGTAATTGCTATCGCATTAATCGCTATAGAGAGTAATCGCTATCGCAGTAGTCGCTTTAAAGAGAAATCGCTATACGTAATAATCGATGTACTTAGTAATCGCTATACATAGTAATCGCTATACATAGTAATCGCTATCACAGTAATCGCTATACAGAGTAATCGCTATCGCATTAATCACTATCGCAGTAGTCGCTTTAAAGAGAAATCGCTATATGTAATAATCGATGTACTTAGTAATCACTATATATAGTAATTGATATTCATAGTAATTGTTATACATAATAATACCTACAACAGTGTATCATGACATACAATAGTGATTAACGTACCTTTGTCACACTTTTCTCCTCTTCATCCCCTCCCTTCATTTGCTTTTATACTTCTTTTTTCCTTCCATCCATCATCTGCTTTTTCCTTTCTTTTTCTTTCTCTTCCTCCCGCTTCTTCCTTTCTTTTTCCTTCTCTTCCTCATCCTGCTTCTTCCTTTCTCTTTCTTTCTCTTCCTCATCCTCCTTCTTCTTCCTTTGTCTTTCCTTCTCTTTCTCATCAACCTTCTCCTTCCTTTGTCTTTTTTTTCTCTTCCTCGTCCTCCTTCTCCTTCTCCTTCCTTTGTCTTTCCTTCTCTTCCTCATCATGAATATGCTTCATTTGCCTTTCCTCTTCCTTCTTCTTTAATTGTCTTTGCTTCTCTTCTTCCTCCTCCTCCTTTTTCAATTGTTTTTGCTTCTCTTCCTCCTCCTTCTTTTGCCTTCGCTTCTCTTCCTCCTTCTCCTTATTATTCCTTTGCTTTTCTCTATCATCCACCTCCTCCTTCCTTTGCCTTGGTTTCCTTTGCTTTTTTTCATTATCCTCCTCCTTCTTTTCATTTTGCTTGTCTTCATCATCCTTCTTCTTTTTCATCATTGGATTATCATCTTCAATATCTGACGGATTAGGCTCTGATTTATACTTTACCAGCAATTGCTCTCTTTCTTTATCATTCTATGCTCAATCTTCATTATTTTGTAGTACGCTTCTACTTTCTCATACAAAGCATACTCTTGAATGATTACGTCAAGAGTTTTATCCGCTGACGATGAAGTGTTTTTTCTCTTAAGAATGTAAGCCATTGAAAACCTGCATAACAAAAAAACTTACAGAGACGACAAAGGGTGTTCCAGCGAAAGAAGATGAAGCATTAGAATTTTTGTGGAACGTTTAGGGGGAATTATTGCGAAGAACTTATTTTATAGTCGAAGAGTTTAATGCTTATGGGACCCGCCAAAGTTTTTTTGTCAATTCACATTTTTGGCGATTCATGTCTTATAATAAAAGATTTTAAAATGACGTCGTTGTCGACCATAAAGATCTGCCTTTGTTACAAAAATATTGTCATAGTATAACGCAATCGGATTACCAAATATCATACAAATCGATATGAAAATTATTGTTGATAGCATATAAATTGATATACAGAATCAAGATAGAAATCGATATTTAGAATCAGTTCAATATCTTAAATCGATATTAAGAATCAAAACAACATCTTAAATTGATATGGAAATTCCTATTGATATATTAAAAATCGATATTTAAAATCAAAACAATGTCTTAAAATGATATTAGGAATCAAAACAATATCTTAAATTGATATTAAGAATCAGCATAGAAATTGATATTAAGATTCAGAACAATATCTTAAATCGATTTGGAAATTAGTGTTAAAATCCTTCAAATTCATATTTAGAATCAGAATAATATCTTAAATCAATATTAGGAATCAAAACAACATCTTAATCAATATAAAAATTCCTATTGATATCTTAACAATCGATATTTATAATCAAAACAGTATCTTAAATCAATATTAAGAATGAAACAATATCTTAAATCCTTATTAAGAATTAGCATATAAATCAATATTAAAATTCAGAACAATATCATAAATTGATTTGAAAATTCATATTGATATCTTAAAAATTGATATTTAGAATCAAAATAATATCTTAAATCGATATTAATAATCAAAACAATATCTTAAATCGATATACAGAATCACGATAGAAATCAATATTATGTTGAATTGTCGTATCGATGATTAATATATTATGCTTTGTCTATTGTGATTTATACATTGAATATCTTATTGTGATTTGCCTTTACAAACTTTGTCCAAGCGATTTGCTTGATACCGATTATCCTTTCGCGAATTAATTTTATGAGCTTTGTATAAGTGAACATGTTCTATCGTGATTTATACAATGACTGATTCATAAAAGGCGGAAAGGAAAATACAATAAACAAATCAATATGATGTTTAGGCATAGTAAACTATAAATTGAGTTAACTTCAATGATACATTACAACCACATTCATTTACAAAATATGAGTGTTACACAGTCTTTGCTTCTCATGCAAATATCCTCAGCTGGACATTCTTTGCTTTCACAGTGTTGCACATTCTTTGTTTTCAGAGATCCTCCAATGTTATCACTCCTAGCACGGAGTTCATATTCCGGCTAGCAAGAGCTCTAGAGAGAGAGATATATGTGATCGGCACATAGAATCGCTTTGCAGTAGGAAATGAGCACACTCTTGAGAATATGCATCACAAACATCATCTCAGGCACTATCCCCTTGAAGGAACCGATTCTATGTGCATATTTGTCATGAAGTATATCGAAGGTAGGCAAATATTTTTTCAACTACGAATTACGGTTTGCGAACAATGGAGGGTCCGACAGTAGGAATAGATCAAATAGATGAACATCAACATCACCCCCTGTCTATCATGCAAAATATTTGTGCTTGCTTCGGTATAGCGGCAACGATTGAATATGATTATGGTCGTTATATTCTGTGTAAGCTTCGATATACTTCACAACAAATACGCCATAGTGGTATGTGTCATGAATATATCGATGTATACACAGAAGATAACAACCATAATCATCATTCAAGATTATATAGATCGTTTCTCACGGCGTGAAACAACTACGTTATCAGCATCAAAACACATCTATCAAGCACAGGTAGAAGGAACACATAAGAAAAAAAATACAAGGGAAAATAAGAAAAAGGAGAAGAAGAAGAAGGTGGAGGAGAAAAAAGAAGAAGAAGAAGAAGTTGCGTTGTTGCAGAAAAGAGGAAGAGAGGTTAAATAGATTAGGATTTTAGACATGGACAATGGGTCGGGTAGGGTAGGGTTTTATATAAAATAGGGTTTTACACAAATCTATATTAGGGTTTTATGCACATGTACACAAATCGATATGACGTTTAGACTTAGTAAAGTATAAATCGATTTACAACTTGATAACTATTAAAAAGTTGTAAATCGCTATCACTGTTATATAGAAGAAGTGTTCTATCACGATCTGTACAGCAACAGACATTAAGTTAAAGTTGTAAATCGTTATCACTGTTTTATAGAAAAAGTGTTCTATCAAGATTTGTACAGCAACAGACCTAAATCGTTAATGATTTGTCCTATAGCGATTTGTGTTTACCAGCTTTGTCTATGTGAACGATAACTTATCACGATTTGCTTTTACGAGCATTTTCTACGTGAACGATATGTCGTATCACGATTTACCTAATGACTAATTCATAAAAGGCAGAAAGGAAATAACTTTAAATAAATCGACACAATGTTTAGACTTACTAAAGAACAAATCGCCACGATGTTTAGGGTTTAGGGTTTAGGGTTTAGGGTTTAGGGTTTAGGGTTTAGGGTTTCGGGGTTCGAAGTTATGGTCTAGGTTTTAGGGTTTAGGGTTTAAGGTTAAGGGTTTAGTAATTTATTAAGGGTTTAGGGTTTAAGGTTAAGGATTTAGTAATTTATTAAGGGTTTAGGGTTTAGGGTTTAGCGTTAGGGTTTAGTAAGATATTAAGGATTTAGGGTTTAGGGTTTAGGGTTTAGGGTTTAGGGTCAGGGTTTAGGGTTTAGGGGTTATGGTTTAGGGTTAGGGTTTAGGGTTTAGGGTAAAGGGTTTAGGGTTTCGGGAAAGGGTTTAGGGGTTATGGTTTAGGGTTAGGGTTTAGGGTTTAGGGTAAAGGGTTTAGGGTTTCGGGAAAGGGTTTAGGGTTTAGGGTTTATGGCTTAGGGTTCAGGGTTTCAGGTTTAGGGTTTAGGGTTAGGGTTTAGAGTTAGGGTTTAGGGTTTAGGGTCAGGGTTTAGAGGTTAGGGTTTAGGGTCAGGATTTAGGGTTAGGGTTTAGGGTTTATGATTTAGGGTTTAGGGTTTAGGGTTTTATGTTTAGGGGTTAGGGTTTAGGGTTTAGGGTTTAGGGTTTAGGGTTTAAGGTTAGGGTTTAGGGTTTAGGGTTTAGGGTTTAGGGTTTAGTGTTTGTCATTAGGGTTTAGTAAGATATTTAGGGTTTAGGGTTTAGTGTTTGTCGTTAGGGTTTAGTAAGATATTTAGGGTTTATGGATTATGGTTTAGATACTTGTAGTACGTAATTGAAACCTGTGAGTGAAGAATAACAATTGTAGGGACATGAGGTGGTCATTTGCGTGTTCAAATCATTGCTCTTTTAGCGATTTCTATGGAAATCGCTTTAAAGTGTTGTACCTGTAATTAAATAGTTGTTCCGTGAATCGTTATCATCAACAATTATAAATCGCTATTGCATCAAACATATAAATCGTTTCTAATTTAACTGTACAAATCGTTGCTTCAAACTTACAAATCGATGTATAAATTGCACCCTTCATAAGTACATATCATTGAAACGTTTGGGCTTCAACAGTAAACCTTGTTGTACGATTTAGCAAACTTGAGTACAAATCTTGGTAACTTTATATATCATAAATCGCTATTGCGTTAAATGTATAAATTGTTGCTGCTTTAAACGTATAAATCATAACTCATAAATCATAAATCGTGTCGATTTGGCTTTGTTACCAAAATATGTGTCATTTAATATATGATGGATTAGGCTTCTCGATTTGTATTTATGATTTATGAAGTTACCACGATTGTTGTTGTCTAGGGTTTGTGAGGCATAACAGTACTTACGTTTATTGTATTGATTTGTAATATGAATAAGCGATTATGCTGAATTATCGTATCGATTTGTAGTATATTACGCGATATGTACATCGATGTGTGTGTTCAAATCGTTGCTCAGTTAGCGATTTCTATTAAACTTGTTGCACATTATTTGAAGTATGAATCATTGTAAATAGATATTATGTGTTTGCTAGTGTCAATTATTACGATATTTGTCATATGAATTGCGTCAAAACATGCTAATACTATAAATCATTACTTTTATTGGCATGGTAAATAATAACTCGAAGATCATTACAAATAACTGAATCACCTTTCCTTTGGCAGGGTCAGCCCATTCTTTGTAAAGATCTTCAATTATTTCTCTTCGATGAGTATGTACAACCACCAATTGAAACAATATTGAACATAAAAAACATATGAGAAATTGTATCAATTTGAATGGTGCAGTGGGCTGCCATTACGAATGATCTTGTTTGCTTGCAAAGGATATGTGGGATCTGACCCATGATACAGAGTTGTTGTCAGAACTTCTGCAGAAGAACATGGAGCTACCACCTGCAGGGCATACTTTTGAATATGCTCTTGTTGATTTAATATCTGATAGATCCTCAGCTGTACGACAAAGGGTGGTTCGACAACAGACAACGGTAAAAAGTGGTCCAGCAGTAGATAACGGTAAAAGGTGCTTCGGCAATAGACAGCAACAAAGGGTGCTCCCACGTCAGCAGACGACGCAAAGGGTGCTCCTCTGGAGGTGTAAGGGTGATCTGGAACGGAGAGGGTGACATATTTCAAGGTTGAGACTCTTCAAGCAGAGGTGTTGCTTAGGGCGAAAACAAAAGGTTATCCTCCATTTTCTAGCTGGAGAAGATTTTGGTACATTACTCGAAACGTCATTTCATGGCGCTAATGGCGGGAAAGGATACTTTAGTCTTTGCAAACGCACCGAACTTCGATGCTAAGTGATGCAGACACACACAGGGAAACAAGCCCCACGTGCTTACATATGTGGCGCTCATTCAGACCCAAGAACACGCACCTGCGTGTTTCGGGGTGGAACATATAACCGACTTGGATGAAAAAGCTATCGTCAGAGTGTAGAGTGTTTGATAAAAACATGCACCAAATAAACTTGCATGAAATATCCAAACATTGAGATTTAAAGCATAAGATGAGTAGGAAATTATATGCCTGTAATTTGGATTCATCCCTTAACGATGTGGTTGGTGGGCCAAGTGGGTCCTGGATTCTATTGTGGCTCGTGTATCTAGAGGCCATAATAAATGGGCCTTTCAAGTAGAGTAGGGAAACAAGAATCGATGGCTTGGCTTACATGTTCAGCTTCTAAAAAGATTGTTCCAACCCGTGAAATAGGTTCAGCCAGCTGAACACTTGGCTCCTCTCATATAGATGTGTTAATTAGTAATAAGTATATTTTGCATATACTTTTTATATCATGGAGTATATATGGATGATTAAAGTGTTTGGCTTGCAAGCAATAAGTATAAAGTCAGCTTAATAATCACTCAATAGGTGCAAAGTGTAAATTCTATTATTTTAAAATTTTAAAAGGCAGTTTTTTTATAAACAAGCCAGCTCAACCTTAGCTCATTATGAGCTCAAGCTCGGTTTTACTTTACACAAGGACAAGCCGAACTTGGACACCCTCAGATCCATTCTTTCAGCTTGTTTATCAACCCTAGTTATTTAGGAAAATGGGACATTAATTGCTTCTTTAATCTAAACCTTCCATTAGGAGGCAGGTGTTGGTTAGCATTCAAAAGTGGTTATTTAGGAAAAGCAAATTGAAAGTTAAACATGATTGGGTTTACAAAATTAATTTTAAACCTTGTTCTCAAGTAATTTTTATATAGGCATCTAATGTCTGACATATTTTGTTTAAACACCTCAAGTTTCAAGTATTTAAGATAAGTGACTAACTTTTAAAAAACTGGTCAATTACTATTGGAGTTGCTTTCCATTAACCTGACACTGGTTACCCACAAGGGCCTCCATTCGTATGTTTAGAGGGAATTATGAATGTCCCATGTGCTGGGATGTCGCGACTTAATTTGTTATCGGCTAGTACAGTTGTATCATTGGTAGAGGTCTGCCTAACCCCAGCTTGGCTAACCTAAAAACACAAAAAATTGAGCCCTGCTAAACACTTTTTTTAACTGTTTTTAGGCAAATAAGGCTAGTTTTTGTTGGAACCTGGAGTTCCTAAATTGAGTTTTGATTGAGGTAATCTAATCAAATGGGGCATTTGCGCTGGAAGGAGGGATTGAACCTCTAACCCTATGAAGACACACACTCTACCTATTGAGCTACTCCAGCTCTCTCTACATAGTGGGATTCTCTCACAATCCTCAATTTCACATATTGTTTATATCTTGTTTGTGTTCAGTTTTGCTATGGCCATGAACCTTTATATAAGCATTCACGAAGGATTGTGATTAACTCTACCATTAATTCCCCTTATAATTTTGTAACCACATCCATAACCTAAGCAAAGAGGGTTAGTTGCAGCCAATAAATAATATTAAATATTTTAATTAAATGATATAAATCAATCCTAATATGTACACCATTGTGTTGGCTCTTGGGGTTTCATTTGTAAGACCTTATGACCACACTGGATCTGTACCTGGATCAAACATCTCCTACTTAGTCATACAGGGTGAATAAACATAATGTATCACAACTCGTGGATCATTGTATCATATGTGACACTTCATGATAAAAGCATGCACCAAATAAACTTGCACAATTCTTTGGATTATATCAATATCTTATTGGGTTATATCAATATTGAAGTACGATATTTTTCTCATATGCTATTAATTATTTCTCACATAGTCACATAAATTTTTCTATCATTCAATCTTCAAGTATGAGATTTTTTACACATGTTGTAGGTTATTTACTACATAGCTATGTGCACTTTTCATCATTATATGAATCATGATTCTTTCTACATATAGTATGAACTTAAACATGGCATCATGAAGTTTTAGACTTTTTCTTTATGATATCTCTATCACGAGAATATTCACAAAATAGGTTGTTTTTTCTCATCATGATCCTTTTATGCACTCATTTCACATAACTAAGACCTTTGGGGTGGGTTTGCCTTACCAATCACGATTTCATCACCCACAAAGATCAACGATGCAAGGACGATCTCCGCTCGCAATCTCAGGCATGAAGAGCATGAGCTGTCCATTCAGCTAGAGAAGCATCATCATTGATGGAAGAGTCGAAAAGTGCAGAATGAATTAAAGGGGAGGGGAGGCTCACATCCCTAACATTAGGGAATTCAAATGATGGAACCGATGAAAACCTTTCACATTCTGTGTTAACGCCATGATGCAGAGCAAATGACTCGAGCCCACTTGTGTCAAGCTTCGTGATTAAACCTGTAAAACCAACAAAAAAGTTAAAATAGAAAAGAAGAGTAAAACCCAAGATTAGTTCACTTATAAGATCCACAAAAAATGAAACCATCATTACTACCCAGACTCATACTTTCCTTAACCACTCACCACAATTATGCTAATGAAGTATAACTCTTAGGTAGAAGTACTTGCACGGTGGATACTTGTTCTGCAACAAGAAAAATAAAAGTGAAATATGTGTCACACACCAACAGTAAATTACAAGCACTAACTCTAACTCTTCAAGAATGATACCATTCAAAAACCCTCAACTATCCAAATCAATCATCAAAATGATTTCTTTCCCCAAATGGGATCAATTTCTCATTCTGAGTCTATTTCCCAAATAGATGCAATGAAGAAACCTTCAAACAAAACAAAAAAAAAGTTTCCTTTTCTGCATGAGCGGCTACACCTATTTACCGCAATAGCCAACAACCATCCACAAAAAAAAACCCGACCACAACATATGCATCACAAAATTACTATTTTTTGCAAAGACAATAAAAAACCTCCCATTTAACAATATATGTGAGATCACAAACCCTAAGAATCAGAACAAGAATAAAATTACAGGATTTTGCGAGGATGTTGTCCAAAATAAATCAAGAAACGACGAGAAAACACCCCCAAAGGATTTGGATCTCGAAATCAAAATACTACCAAGAAAATCAGCGAGCAACAATCAAGAGGGGAAAAAAGAAACCCAAAAATTATCGAAAATACCTAAAATCGAGAGAACGAAAGAAAAAATTACCTCGATGAAGAATAGTTGATGGTGGTGGTAGCGGTGAGGTGCAGAAGCTACCGTGAAATTGATCGATCAGAAGGGGCTGCAGAAATTTTTGAGGTAGAGAGAAGAGGACGCGAGAATGAGGGGAATGAAAATGAAAAAATAGAGGGAGACAAAAAAATTATCTTTACTGGTGCAAGTAATAATTGTGCCAGAAAAACCGTAGAGAAAAGACCATTTTCACTGGCGTTATGTTTCCTGCACCAGTGTTTGTTTTTTCTTTGGCGCAACCTTTTTCTGCGCCAAAAAAAAATAAATACTTACAGTGGCGCTACTTTTATGTGCGCCAGTAAAAGTGTAAGCTTTTTGGTTGATTTTGCGAAACTTATGAGATGCTAATTAGTACAATTAATGTTGACTAATATGGACCTTTGGTTGCTTCGATGAACAATACACCATCTACCTTTTCAGTACTCCAATTTATTTTGGCCAATCCTCATATTTTGGAGCAGACTCACTCGGGGCCTTGGATGGGATGGGATAGGCTGGGCTGGTTCGATTTGGAGTGTTCCAAAGACCTAGTTCACGCATTGGGGAGTTGCTAACTAGCTAGGGGCCTAGGATCTATGTGAATATATTAAAACTGTGTGTCGAATATCGCAGATTTTTTTTAAAAATTATTTCAAGAACTACTATCTTGAAAAAAGTTAAGAACAGGAATTCGATCAAAATATATTTAAAATGACACAAGTTAAGAATTGTTGTTGATAGGACAACATTTAGCCAAAAGGGTAAAATGATGGACGAAAACTATCCGCCCTTAACCAATGAAGGATACCTTGATACATGTTGGAATAATAGTCACAAAATATCAAAGATATTAATTTTTAAGATATTGTAATATATTTAGAAAGAGATAAAATACCTCATAATTGTTTATTTTCAAAATGTCGTGCTCGGGCTCGTCGCTCTTATTGTCATATTAAGCTTTTCATATTTTAAAGAAGTTTTACTTGCTTTGGTACATTTTTCTACGTTTCTAAACTTTATGCATGGTTATATTTCCATAGTTGCTTTAAAGAATAAAAAAAAATTGTCAGTTCTTTTAAACCCTAATGCAAAGCGTTGTGATCACTTTGGATAGAATGAAGAAATCGATTAGTTCACATAGTCGGCATCACAAATATTTGGGTCGAATGAGATATCTAGATGGTTAGATGCGTGTCTCAGTTCAAATCCCACAAGGTTTCGAAAGCTGGTATATTACTGAAAAAAATATGGTATTTTTTTAAATATCACCTATTTGGAGAATGTGCATTCTGTTCAGGTAAAAGTAGTTTGTGACATTTTTGTTTTATCCATACTGTTTATATTTTATGAGAGGGTTGTGTATGTTCGCCCCCGATGATTCACTGAATCCCACGTCTGTGTTCGGGGCTTTGAATGAGCATCACGTATACAAGCACATGGGGCTCGTATTCCCGTGTATGTTGACATAACTTTGCATCGGACTCTGGTGTTGTTGCAAAGACTTAAGTACCCTTTATTGCTATTCTTCTCATAAAGTGATGGTTTGAGAAAATGACAAAAATGCCTTTCATTCAGAAAAGAAAAAACAAATAGTTCAAAAAAAGGACAAACATGTCCTCCATCCAGAAAGTCGAGGATGATGTTGACTCTTCAAAGTCTTCTTCTTTTTCTGTTCAAAAAAAGGACAAACATGTTTTCTTCTTCTTTCTCCGTAAAACACTGTAAAACCCTTTCTCTCTCTAGAGAAGAAATCGAGGGAAACAAAGAGTTCTTCCTGGAGAAGGCCATGAACATCAACCCTCTCACTCTCTCTCCCTTCTCTCTCTACTTCTGTGCACATCCAACAGACGATCCTACATTGCTGCATCGTCATCTTCTTCTTCTTTCTTCTTTCTTCTTCCTTCTTCGTAAAACACTGTAAAACCCTCTCTCTCTGTAGAGAAGAAATCAAGAGAGGTAAAGGGTTCCTCCTGGAGAAGGCCATGAACACCAACCCTCTCACTCTCTCTCCCTTCTCTCTCTACTTGTGTGCCTGATTTAGAGTTTTTTCCCTTACAGGAGGGGGCTCGGCCCCCCCTGGACCCCCGCCCGCTGACCGCGCAGCGGGATCCGCGCCGGGGGGAGCCCCCGGACCCCCCTCCTGTAAGGGCAAAAACTCTAAATAAGGCACACAAGTAGAGAGAGAAGGGAGAGAGAGTGAGAGGGTTGGTGTTCATGGCCTTCTCCAGAAGGAACCCTTTACCTCTCTTGATTTCTTCTCTACAGAGAGAGAGGGTTTTACAGTGTTTTACGAAGAAGGAAGAAGAAGAAGATGACGATGCAGCAATGTAGGATCGTCTGTTGGATGTGCACAGAAGTAGAGAGAGAAGGGAGAGAGAGTGAGAGGGTTGATGTTCATGGCCTTCTCCAGGAAGAACTCTTTGTTTCCCTTGATTTCTTCTCTAGAGAGAGAAAGGGTTTTACAGTGTTTTACGGAGAAAGAAGAAGAAAACATGTTTGTCCTTTTTTTGAACAGAAAAAGAAGAAGACTTTGAAGAGTCAACATCATCCTCGACTTTCTGGATGGAGGACATGTTTGTCCTTTTTTTGAACTATTTGTTTTTTCTTTTTTGAATGAAAGGCATTTTTGTCATTTTCTCAAACCATCACTTTATGAGAAGAATAGCAATAAAGGGTACTTAAGTCTTTGCAACAACACCAGAGTCCGATGCAAAGTTATGTCAACATACACGGGAATACGAGCCCCATGTGCTTGTATACGTGATGCTCATTCAAAGCCCCGAACACAGACATGGGATTCAGTGAATCATCGGGGGGGAACATATAACCTGCTTTGATATTTTATGTATATATTACAGGCATTTTTAGTATTTTTATATATGCCGATATTTTCTAAGGACTTCCCAGAAAACTAAAAGTTTAAAAATATCATGAAATTTTTTCCTTTCTGAAACCTTTTCAAGAATGAAATTTGTGACTCTGCTGCCAGCTTTAGGAAATAGGAGAGCACATGGTGTCAACGGAAAGGGCGAAGGAGACTTCGGGAAGATGACTTTTATGCATGACAGATGGCGGCTGTTATCCTTTAGGACTTGATTTTAAACTCAGACTATGATGCTTTTGGGTTTAAAAAAAAAAGTCTGTCTGGGGTGGACTGAGATTAGGGGTGTCAACCGGTAGTGTTTGGTTCTGACCCAGGTGCAACCAGACTTGCAACCCATTTCTGCTCTGGTATTGGGTTCAGACCCGATAACAACTATATGAACATGACCCGGACCATAACCGGCAAAACCATAATTTTTTATCATTTTTACAATGGAAAATTGCTGGTCTTAATCGGAACTTGGGTGGGGTATAAAATTTCACAAATTATACCTGGGTCCATGTATTAATCGGACCTTTGGGTCTGAACCCGGATCTTAATCAGGTCTTCTAATTTATCACCATACCCAGACCCTATAGGGTTTGGTTCAGATCGGGTCCGGGTAAACCCGCCCAGTTGACATCCCTAACTGAGATCATGGGCAAGCAGTCTCCACGCAGTACTATTCCCAATAAACCACAATAGGCGGAGCCACCACCAATGATATTATTGGAGAAACCCAGACTTAAAATTTGGTCCAATTATCTTGATCTGGAAGGCTATAATCATGAACAAGTAATATCCAGGATTAGATGCATGTGGGTCTGATTCAATTGTAGGTCTACTCATGTTACACATTTATGGGTCCAACATTTAT
Source organism: Nuphar pumila (assembly GCF_984573655.1). Taxonomy (NCBI): domain Eukaryota; kingdom Viridiplantae; phylum Streptophyta; class Magnoliopsida; order Nymphaeales; family Nymphaeaceae; genus Nuphar; species Nuphar pumila. Next base: position 33,601,269 of record NC_143265.1, read on the forward strand.
CTATATTTGACCCAATCACATCTGCATTTAAATGGGTCTTATTTCACCTGCACCTACACGAGGACGCCACACAAAAATTAAGAACTGAAAATGTGTGTTGATTTTAGGTAGACATTGGGCTTAACTAGGGATGGACATCAAGCCAGGTACTGGACGGGCTTTCATGATGTACCCAGCCTACCACAACTGGGATTGGATAGCACTTTGCGCCCAAAACCTGATTAAACACCAATGCAGCAAAAGGACTCAAGCCCGATAATTGTCGAGTCCAGTCCAGCCCAGCCTGATGATTATCAGGTCAAGTTTTCGGTGGATTGCAGATCTTCCTGGCCAGGTTGGGCCCTAACAGGCTCCCAATCAATTTGTCCCGGCCTCATGTGTTGGATCCTGGTAACGGATCCATGATGGTGTCACATAGGGAATACAAAGAGCGGGCACTTAACTCGCACAAATATAAGAATAAATGGAATTAAAACTACAATCAAGGCAGCGGGAAATGGCTACACCAATGGAGGTTATTTTAGAGAGGGTGGTGTATGTTCACCTCCGATGATTCACCGAATCCCACGTATGTGTTCAGGGGTCCCAAATAGCACCACGTATATAAGCACATGAGGCTCGTATTCCCGTGTATGTTGACATCACTCAGCATTGGAGTCTGGTTCAGTTGCAAAGACTTAAGTACCCTTTCTTGCTATTCTTGCCATAAAACGACGGTTTGAGAAAATGATAAAAATGTCCTTCATTCAAAAAAGGAAAACAAATGGTTCAAAAAAAGGACAAACATGTCCTTCATCCAGAAAGTTGAGGATGATGTTGACTCTTCAAAGTCTACACAGCAAAACGAACCTTAGCCGACGATCCGATGGTGAGCTGGTGATCCGATGGTCATCCGGCGAAATGAACCTGAGCCATAAAAAATGTTTGTTTGAACTTTTCATCGTCATCTTCTTCTTCCTTCTCCGTAAAACACTGTAAAACCCTCTCTCTTTCTCTCTAGAGAAGAAATCAAGGGAGGCAAAGAGTTTCCCCTAGAGAAGACCATGAACATCAACCCTCTCACTCTCTCTCCCTTCTTTTTCTACTTTTGTGCACATCCAGCAGACGATCCTACATTGCTCCATCAAACATTGACTGACCTGCACACTAACTGTAGCATCGTTCAACTTGATTTGTTGTGGACCTGACAAATTTTTTTGGGACCTTGTATAATTTTTTTATTTTCTTTCCCTCTTTTAACTATCGAAAAAGAGCAATAAAGTGTTTTGTTTAATCGTGGGGCTCATGTTTCCTTCGGTTGTTTCTTGCTCGAGGTTTTCGTAACACCCCTTCCCATGATTTTTTTATTTTTCTTTTTCTGTTTCTTTCCCACGATTTTTTCAATGACTCCCCTACAGTGATTTTTAGTGTTGTCAGGTCTCCAACGAGCCCCACACGATTTATAGTGTTGTTCGATCTTCCAACAGCGATTTGTAGTATTGTCGGGCCTTCCTACAATGATTTAAAGTGTTTTCGAGTCTCCAACGAGCTCCACAATGATTTATAGTGTTATCCGGCCTTCCAACAGCAATTTGTAGTATTGTCGGGCCTTCCTACAGCAATTTGTAGTGTTTTCGGGTCTCCAACAAGCCCCACAATGATTTATAGTATTATTTGGTCTTTCAACAACGATTTGTAGTGTCTTTCGCAAATTACTATAGCAATTTGTAGTGTTTTTGGGTCTCCATCGAGCCCCACAACAATTTATAGTGTTGTTGGATCTCACTATAGCGATTTGTAGTGTCTTTCGCAAATCACTATAGCGATTTGTAGTGTTATTCAGTAAGCAAATCGTTGTAAATCGCTACCCGAATTAGGACCAACTTGTCAGGGTCATATCTCCCTAACCAAAGGTTATATTCCAAATCCTTAAAAAGTGGTATTTTTGTTATTGTATCTAGTTTATTTCTGTAAATTTTCAGTGATTTCTATTGTCATTTCATTCCCTATTTTAACTAAAACTAGACCCCTATTGTGCATCTCAAATAACATAGAATAATAAGGGTCTGGTTTTTAGTTAAAATGGGGAATGAAATGACAATAGAAATCGCTAAAAATTTACGAGAATAAACTAGACACAATAACAAAGACACCACTTTTTACGGATTGGGAATATAACCTTCGGTTAGGGAGATATGGCCCTGACAAGTTTGTCCTAATTCGGGTAGCGATTTACAGCGATTTGCTTACTGAATAACACTACAAATCGCTATAGTGATTTGCGGAAGACACTACAAATCGCTATAGTGAGATCTAACAACACTATAAATCATTGTGGGGCTCGATGGAGACCCCAAAAATACTACAAATCGCTATAGTGATTTGCGGAAGACACTACAAATCGTTGTTGAAAGACCAGATAACACTATAAATCGTTGTGGGGCTTGTTGGAGACTCAAAAATACTACAAATTGTTGTATGAAGGCCCAACAATACTACAAATCATTGTTGGAAGGCAGAATAACACTATAAATCGTTGTGGGGCTTGTTGAAGACCCGAAAATACTATAAATTGTTGTAGGAAGGCCCGACAATACTACAAATCGCTGTTGGAAGAACGAACAACACTATAAATCGTGTGGGGCTCGTTGAAGACCCGACAACACTAAAAATCACTGTAGAGGAGTCATTGAAAAAATCGTGGGAAAGAAACAGAAAAAGAAAAATAGAAAATCGTAGGAAGAGGTGTTACGAAAACCTCGAGCAAGAAACAACCGAAGGAAACATGAGCCCCACGATTAAACAAAACGCTTTATTGCTCTTTTTCGATAGTTAAAAGAGGGAAAGAAAATAAAAAAATTATACAAGGCCCCAAAAAAATTGGTCTGGGGGCACTGCCCCCCGAGCCCCCGCCAGGGGCGGCCCCCTCTGGACCCGCACTAGGTGGGAGCCCCCGGACCCCCCTCCTGTAAGGGCAAAAACTCTAAATCAGGCTCCACAATGAATCAAGTTGAACGATGCTACCCACGCTGGGAGGATCCCCCAAACCCCCCTCCTGTAAGGGCAAAAACTCTGAATCAGGCTCCACAACGAATCAAGTTGAACGATGCTATCCACGCTAGGAGGAGCCCCCAAACCTTCCTCCTATAAGGGCAAAAACTCTTAATCAAACTCCACAACTCATCAAGTTGAATGATGCTACCCACGCTGGGAGGAGCCCTCAGACCCCCCTTCTGTAAGGGTAAAAACTCTGAATCAGGCTCCACAACTCTTCAAGTTGAATGATGCTACCCATGTTGGGAGGAGCCCCCAGACCCCTCTCTTGTAAGGGTAAAAACTCTGAATCGGGATCCACGACTCATTTAGTTGAATGATGCTACCCACGCTGGGAGGAGCCCCCAAACCCTCCTTCTGTAAGGGTAAAAACTTTGAATCAGGCTCCACAACAGTCAATGTGCAGGTCAGTCGGTGCTTGATGGAGCAATACAGAATCCTCTGTTGGATGTGCACAGAAGCATAAAGAGAAGGGAGAGAGAGAGTGAGAGGGTTGATGTTCATGGCCTCCTCCAGGAGAGATTTCTTTCTCGAATAATCCTGCAGTGCAGAGACTGAGCCTTAAATAATCATCTTTGGGGCACTTAAGTCTTTACAATCATTCATTTTCTAGAATCGTTATTTTTTTTTGCACAAATGGAGAAGAGGGTACTTAAGTCTTTGCAATCGTATCAAACTCCAATGCTAATTAATGCTGACAAACATGGGGATACGAGACACACGGGCTTAAATACGTGGTGCTTTTTGGGACCCCCGAGCATGAGATGCCGGGGGGGGGGGGGGGGGACATATAACCTGCTTCGGTTATTTTACCTGGAAAATCAATAAAAAAATAAAGATACCCCTTGAAACAGGCATTTTTCAAACTCTCCTTTACCGGTGTGTAGACTCGACGCCGATGGTCGCACAAAGCCACCGATTGCATGGATACAACCACTGTCGGAAAACTACAGAGAACTGCCAGTTGTGCCCAACGATGCTGCTAGAGGAAAAGAGGCGGTGACAATTTGAAAAGGGTGAAATCAACGGGAGGCCATCGCTGAAATCCGAGGGGTTTGGAGAAGGCAGACCGAACCTCCCTAAGACGGAGAGGGAGGTGAATGAAAAACCTTTCTCAAAGGGGAACATCCTTCACTAGAGAAAACCCCATTCGCATGGAACCCTCGCTGAAAAAAGTAGTGACCGACACTGGCGGTGCTGCTTGAGTTAGGCGGCTGCAAGGAAAAGGCCATTCTCACTGGATTGGCCTACCATCCCCTCCTAAGAAGGCTACATGTCGGTCAGGGCAACCCACCGGTCGACTGAACCCGATGGACGACGACAGATGGGTGGCATATTTGGCAAACTTGTGTAGGGAGTTATGCATGGTTGTGGAAGAAAAAAAACAAAAGAGGGAAAACATGCCCGCAGGACTGACAACCAAGCTGACGGTGTTGCCAAAGAGAGGCAACTGCAAGAGGAACAATTGAGCCAATAATGTTGTCGGAGAGAGGTAGGCACTGGAGAGATGCTCTATCATGATGATGTTGGCGAAGAGAGGCAACCACATAGGGTTGGCTAAGCCCAATGCTACTGCGGGTGCAGTAGTGGTGAAGGGATGATCTAACCGACCTCATAAGGGCTTGCTCGTCAGGCAGCCATGCAAGGCAAGGACGACGATGGTGGTGGTGCTCGGGTGAGAGGTGGTGGTGCTCGGGTGAGGGGCAGTGACGCAGGAAGGAAACTCCTCCACCAGACGGTCGGCTGAGCCCGACAGAGCTATCGATGAGAGGTAGTAGTGCATCTAATTTCTCAAACGGACGAAAACTAGAGGGTGTTGTGTGTTCTCCCTGGAACACATTGCGTATTCTGTTGTGCAAGGAGGAATATTTTGGGACCACGATAATTCATATGCCAATGTTTCCCACGATGACTTTATAATAAAATAACATATATAAAAGGTAGATTTGTTTTCACGAAAATATCCTCCCGTAAGATAGATATGCATTGGACGAAAATGTCTTCCCGCTCCCGGTAAATAGATTTGCACGTTCCGCCTTTGTTTTTAGCTTGTGTTGCAACACATGGCCGCCTTCTCGTTTCTGCCTTGTGGTAGATAGAAAACTTTTTTGGGTCCGTTCATACCTCGTGGAGATAACTATAAATCAAACGATTGGTTCGATCATTGGTGGGCGTTATAGGGGGATTTGTCGGTTATCTCTTTTTACAGTCTTCTCTTCTTTTTCGTTTTCGTTAGGCAGTATAAAAAAAAACAATGATGCACAAACATTCCAACAAGTGCCATTAAAGCATGGTGAGTACCTTTTCATGTCATCATGCTATTGTTGAAGAACGTACGTCGTCGTGAGTGTCATTAAGGGGTTGTTTTGTTATTGCATGTAGATTTTATCGTTTCAGCGGTTGGAAACTTGAAGACATTTGTAAGGCGCTTGGACATATTGACAAGAATGCTTGGTTACACATGGGAACAAGGGCCTCTACCCCATCTGGTATTGTTCATTCACTCAGTTTATGCAATGTAACTCAAATCACGATTGTAGTAACACGTATATCGATTTGTGAGATATTGTTTTGTTTGTTAATATCGATTTATAATATATTATTTGAATTGTCGTATATCGATTTGTAATATATTATGTGTTTTCTAGTGTCGATTTGTGAGATATTGTTTTGCTTGATAATAGCGATTTGTAATATATTATGTTGAATTGTCGTATATCGATTTGTAAGATATTATGTATTTGCTAGATGTGATTTATGATATATTATTTCAGTTGAAAATCTTGATTTATAATATATTTTGTTGAATTTTCGTATATCGATTTGTAAGATGTTATGTGTTTTCCAGTGTCGATTTGTGAGATATAGTTTTGTTTGTTAATATGGATTTGTAATATATTATGTTGAAATATCGTATATCGATTTGTAAGATGTTATGTGTTTTCCAGTGTCGATTTGTGAGATATTATTTTGTTTGTTAATATCGATTTGTAAGCTATTATGTTGAATTGTCGTATATCGATTTGTAAAATATTAGGTGTTTTCTAGTATCGATTTGAGAGATATTGTCTTGTTTGTTAATCTCGATTTGTAATATATTATGTTGAATTGTTGTATATCGATTTCTAAGATGTTATGTGTTTTCCAGTGTCAATTTGTAAGATATTATTTTGTTTGTTAATATCGATTTGTAATATATTATGTTGAATTGTCGTATATCGATCTGTAAGATATTATGTGTTTTCTAGTGTCAATTTGTGAGATATTGTTTTGTTTGTTAATCTTGATTTGTAATATATTATGTTGAATTCCCGTAAATCGATTTGTAAGATGTTATTTGTTTTCCAGTGTAGATTTGTGAGATATTGTTTTGATTGTTATTATCGATTTATAATATATTTTGCTGAATTGCTGTAAATGTATCTGCTGGCAAACGCAAATTGATGTTTTGCTCATGACAGTGTGGAGAATATCAACTGGTTGCAGTGAAGATGATGTGTCTCAATCACTGGAAAGTCATGGAGCAACGGATATCCATACTATCGACGCACCTGAAGAAGTGAATATGTGCACTAATCATGCACATGATAAGAAGAGTGTAGGCATTAGATTCACTCTAAACTTGAATATTCCAGCAGACAAAATGCAAATCGATAATGAGGCAGACGATCATGACAAAGGTGCAGGCACCTCAAGTCTACATGATAGTACACTTGACTTTGTTCCCGTAAAGGGAATGCAGTTTACTAATGAGAAAGTTGCATACAACTTTCTCAATGATTATGCATTAAAACTTGGCTTCAGTGTTGGAATGTATTCTTGGGCAAAAAATGAACAGGGTGTCGTGGTGAGAAAGGCATATGTTTGTTCTAAGCAAGGTTGGAAGAAGTCAAGTGAAAATCCAACTTGGAGCAAGTCAGATTCAAGATGTGGTTGTCCAGCGAGAATGGTGTTAAGAAGACTTCTAAATGAGAAATATGTAGTTCATACTTTAATCAATGATCATAACCATGAATTAGCCCCTTCTTTTATGACTCTTATGTTAAGGTCACATCGTAAAGTAACTGAAGTACATGTTGCAGCTGCTGAAATAGCTGATAGCACCGACATTGCACCAAGGAAGACATACAATTTGTGCCCGTGCATAGATAGTGGTTACGAGAATGTAGCATTCACATCTATGGATTTAAGAAACCATTTGAGAAGGAAGAGGTCAGACAATATGAAGAATAGAGGAATATGTTCTTTGGTTGATTACCTACAGAAGAATTAAAGCAATGACCCTGGTTTTTTTAGTGCAATGCAACTGAATGAAGATGGGTATGTTGTGAATATGTTTTGGGTAGATTCCAAGTCAAGAGTAGATTATGAATGCTTCAATGATGTGCTTATTTTTTATATGACAGTGAAGATTAATACAGAACAATGGTCATTTACGCAGTTTGTCGGAGTGAACCATCACTCACGGAATTGTATATTAGGCAGCGTTTTTCTGTATGACCAGACCAAGGAAACCTTATAGTGGTTGTTTAAAGTATTTACACAAGCAATGAATGGAAAACACCCTGGAGTTGTACTTACAGATGGTGATCATGCAATTGTGGCTACAATGTCTCATGTATGGCCATATGCACATCATCGCCTATGTTTGTGGCATATCTTTCAAAATGCAGCAAAAACATATGACACATTTTTAATCAGAAGATAGGGTTTGATAAACTATTTAGAAAGTGTGTACTTGAGAGCATGGATGAGGTCACTTTTCTGTCTGATTGGGAGTAAATGATTCAGATGTACGACCTTGAAGACTGTGTGTGGTTACAAAATTTATATACAGACAAAGAGAAGTGGCATTGGCATATGGAAGACAATACTTTTGTGCAGGTATGATAAGCTCACAAAGAGCTGAATTTATGCATGCCACACTTAAAAAAACCTTGTATTCATGTTTAACAATGTTTTTCTTCATGGAACAATATGAATTATTTGTAAACGGTCTTAGACAAAATGAGCTTGAACAAGATGTGCAATGCTTCAACACTCGCCCTGTAACTTTGGGCATGACAATATTGACGGTACCTACATATCTGTATACACTAACTGTATTTGAATTGCAACATAGAAGGACGTGTGTAATATGAAAATATGCACAAATACCATGTAGTATGGGAGGGCGAAGCGCAACCACAAAGGAAAAAAGCACATGTTACGTATAGTATTTACAACAGAACAGTTGAATGTACGTGCAAAATATTTGAATTCAAAGGTATTTTATATCGTCATGCATTAAAGACACTTAATCAAGAGAAGATATAAGAAATACTTGAGTCATATATAATGTGAAGATGGACAAGACAAGCAAAGATTGAAATGCTGGATAGAAATAACGTCAGTCCATCTGGTGTTGATGAAAAATGCCACATAGCCTCCCATTACCAATAACTATGTAGGTCACTTATGCATATTGTAGATTTGGCATCGAAAAGCAAAGAAGCCTATATAAAATATTAAGTGCTTTCTAGTGTCATTTTGTTAGATATTATAGTATATAATTGAAAATTGTACGTGAAGAATTTATATTGTAGCGACATGAGGTGGCCATTTGCGTGTTCAAATCGTTGCTCATTTAGCGATTTCTATGGAAATCGCTTCAAAACTTTGTACCTGTAATTAAATAATTATTACGTGAATCGCTATTGTCAACAAGTATACATCGCTATTTTATCAAATGTATAAATTGTTCATGATTTAAATGTACAAATCGTTACTTCAAACGTACAAATCGTTGTAGAAATTGCACCCTTCATAAGTACATATCGTTGTAACATTTGGGATTCAGCAGTAAACATTGTTCCACATCATGCTTGTTGTCAAAAATCGATATGCTTTGTGAGACTTGGATCTCGGTTGACGATTTATGCGATTTACGCAATGACGTATATGTCAACCACAATGATTTGCCTTTGAATAGAAAATATTGGAATAGTATAACGCAAATCACGATTTGTAAGCTATTATGCTGATTTTTTTTATCGATTTGTAATATATTATGTGACATGTATATCGATTTGTAACATATTATATGTTTGCTAGTGTCAATTTGTAAGATATTTGTATTATAATATTAAAATGTGTTTGTGCGGTATTCACATTGTTGCGCGATTGCAGTGGTGATTTGCATATTCAAATTGTTGTTCATTTAGCGAGTGAAATTGAAATCGCTTCACAGTGTCGTAGCTTTTATTAAATCGTTTTCATGTGAATCTCTATCATCAATACACATATAGGATAAGTCATTTCTTTAATTGGCACGGTAAATAACAACTCGATGCATAGTATAGTGTGATGCAACTGACGATCATGACAGATAACATGAATAATGATGTTCATGTAGATTTAATTTTGCATGGTCGACAGGAACAAATCCTTTTGCCTCATAAGTGCGCATAGTTTTCATTCTCCTTCTCCTTCTTCCTTTGCTTTTCATTCTCTTCATCATCCTTCTTCTTCTTCATTCTTAGTTCTTCCTCATCTTTCTTCGTTTACTTTTCATCTTCAATATCTGATGGATCAGACTCCACATAATAAATATCCAACAATTTGTTCATGTTTTTTTCATGGTCAATGTTCATTATATTTTGGTACTTTACACAACCCTCATATATATCGGATTGGTGAATGATTTCTCCAAGAGTCATCTCCTCCAACGGTGAAGGCTTTCTTGTTTTACGAATTGTAGTCATTGCTAACTTGCATAACACATAAATTTAACTGCAAATTGTTTTAGAAATCAAATCCTTCATAAGTACATATCGTTGTAAATCATAAATCGCTATTGCATTAAATATATAAATTGTGGTTGCTTTAAATGTATAAATCATGAATCATAAATCTGCTAAATTGCTATTGCTTGAAACGTATAAATCGTTGTTGCATCGAACAAATCGCTACTGCATTAAATCTATAAATCATTTTTAAATTCAAACTTACAAATCGTTGTAGAAATTTAGCCCTCATAAGTACATATCGTTGTAATGTTTGGCCTTCATAAGAACAAATTGTGCTAACTATTTTTTGACACCCAGAAGGCGGATAGGTTCAAATCGATTTGTTTACATAACGAAAACTTACACAAAACTCATTGAAAGGACACAAGTTTTGCTAATCTGGCAGTAGAGGAGAAACACCTAGAAGGTAGATACAACTGATGGTGGAAACGGTGCTCCGACTATGCTCCGACGGCAATAGACAACGAAAAGGGGTGCTTCGACGACAGTAGACTACGAAAAGGGATGCTCTGACGGCAGCAAATGACGGCAAAGAGTGATCCTACTACAACAGACAACATCAAAGGTTGTGTTGTCAAAGGGAGCTCTTGTTACAACAGATGGTGCATCGTCAAAGGATGAGCCAGAATGTTTAGGGTGACATATTGCGAGGACCTCCTGTTAAAGCAGAGGAGATTACTTCTTAAGGCGAAAACAATGATGAGATTAACCCTTTTTGGCGGGAGGACATTTTTGTCCTTTACTCAAAATGTTGTTTCATGGCGATAATGGAGGGAAAGGGTACTTAAGTCTTTGCAACCAAAGCGGACTCCGATGCTAAGTGATGCTGACACACACGGGAAAACAAGTCCCATGTGCTTACATATATGGCGCTCATTCAGACCCTGGAACACGCACCTGCATGTTTCGAGGGGGAACATATGACCTGCTTTGGGCGAAAACCCTCAGGTTCTCCTTTTCATTTTTTTAATGTTTTATTATGTGTTAAATTAGAAGATTATCCCAATCTTTTTTCAATAATTTCCTTTTAAGGAAATTACCATAACTATCAATGTTCTTTTTTGCTAATTCATCTTATGCCCTCTATTTTTTTCAGAATAAAGGTTTTGTTTTTTAGAAATTCTAGAAACAAGCATGTTCTCTAGAAAATACACAAGACAGGGTTGTAATCCATGATTTTCCTAAAATAGACTTCCAAACTTTCTAAATTTATAAAAAGGTGTCTGGTTTTTTTGTTTAACTCAAAAAATTATAAAATTTTGTTATAGTGTTCTAGTTTTTTGTTTTTATCTAAGATGGCCTTCTAACCTTTTTTATATTGCAGAAAAGTGTTTTTCGATTTGCTAAAAACCTCTCGATACTTTTTTTTGACAAAAACTAGTTTGGATCCAATTATGATTTGGATTAAGGCTCTACCTAAGAAAGGTGAGTTTAGATCCAAATTAGCATGATGGGATCTATAATTTATTTATATTGGCATAATTGATCTATATGTGTGTGTTTTGTATGATATCTCTTTGGATCTTTTGATTGCATGGGTTCAAATCTGATCCAGTTTTATGATAGATCCAAATAGTAGCATACTATTTTAATATGCTTTATAATTTTTGTTTATGTTTGGATCCTATTAATATATAGATCTGATATGGCTTAGTATTGGTCTAGTTTTTTTTTGTGGATCAAGTTGGATTGGATTAGATACTATTGGATTTGATCAGTAAATCTAACATGGGAGGATATTTGATCAGTTGGAACATGTAGTATTGTAATAGACTTAGTTGGATCTCGTAAAATATATTGGATCAGGTTGAACCTGAATGGCATAGATCTAGTTGAATGTTTTTGTATTCAGACAACACCTATTAGACCTGAACCTAGTTATGATCTGAATGAAATTTGTACATGATACAGGTGAGTTGGATCCATATGAGATCTAAGAACATTTTATATGATTACATTGCATGTGCTTATGGATATGCTTGTTTGGTGCTATTATTTATGGATCTATTGTTGTTTAAAATTAGTATAATGACATTCAAGTTTATTTAACTTGGTTATGTGAGACTCTTTATAGTTTGATACATGTATAATTTTGGATAGTTTCTCATTAGGTCCTCTTATTTGATGGATCTAGAGATGGATCTGAAAGAGTATAATGTTGGATACGTTGTATGAATCTATTTGAATTTAGAAACTAAGGATATGGATTTGGACTTCGATCAAATCTTTTGTAATACATGGTTTCACTTAAGCTATTTAAGTCTGCATGGAGATCCATTTTTCTCTATGAATCATGTTGGACCTGATGATAACATCTCAAGTCAGCTTTTGTTATGGGTATAGTTTTTGTTGTGGATCCAATAATGAATCTAAACTTATATGTACACAGACTTGTGGTTTAATTTCTTATTCTCATTTTTTTATTAGATTAAAGCCCTGAAAAATTAATGGGCTTATGGTTTGATTTCTTATTATCATTTTTTTATTAGATTAAAGCCTTGAAAAATGAATGGGGGTTTGTCATATCCAAATGGTAATGAGATATAAAAAGGATAACTCCCATTGAGTATGGGGACTTATACTTTACTTCTAATGCATATTGCTTCTCGTTTTTTATGTCTTAATGCACATATATATTTCTTAATTATAAAATATTGAAAAAGTAAGTGCTAAATTAATTTTTGCTCATGCATGTAGATATTTATTTATATATGATGATAGCATGCTCCTTATGGTTTGCTTATATGAATGCATTAAGCTTTATGTATGGTATGCAACATGGTGAAATTCATAAGTAATCATATTTATAACTATTTGAATATGAATATATTGATCCAAAATGATCAAGTGATGGTTAACTTTATAAGAGTTAAAGCATGCTTTATGTGATTATGATGCACATAAATAGTGAAAATATTGACAATGGTAAAATATTAAAAAGTGAGAGCATTTCTCATGTTTGGCAAATCATATTTTTTCATGAATTCATGAGTTGATAAAAATTTATAGAACATGTGGTATGTGATGATGATGCACATAGATAATGAGAGTATTGATTATGGTGAAATATTGAAAAGTGAGAGCATTTATCATATTTGGCAAATCATATTTTATCATAAATTCACGAGTTGATAAAAATCTATAGTACTCCACTAGTGTGCATGTGGACATGATGATGTTTGATGGTATGGTTATGAAATAATCATAAAAACCCCATGCCTAAATAAGAAAGTGAGACATACGGTATGATGCATTTGTTTGAATATGGCATTGCACATTAAGGGTTATGATTTAATTGTGATATGATAAAAAACTCATATGGTCATGTGAAATTAGTGCATAAAAGAATTATGATAATAAAAATAACCTAGTTTATGAATATCATCACGATAGAAATTTATCATGAAAAAAAAGTTCAACTAGTGTATGTAAAACCTCATGATATTATTGCTAAACTCATACCATATGTAGAAAAAATCATGGTTCATAGACTGTGAAAAATAACCCATAACATTTGTGAAAAACATCATACTTGAAAATGAATGAAGGTATACATAGATATATGGGAAATAACACATAGCATGTGTGAAAACCTTGTACTTTAAAATGAATGATGAAAAACCCACATAATTATGTGAAAAAATAACCCATAGCATGTGAGAAAAATATACTTAAATATTGATATAACCTAAGAAATTGTGCAAGTTTAGTCAATGCATATTTTATCTTGAAGTATCTAATATGCTTGTTTGCTCCATATGGCCAAGTGATGTTGGATCCTAGTAATAGGTCCATTGTGTGGCCATAGTATAACACTTGAGAATTTTTGATAATTTTTTGAGAAATAAAGATGAAATTCATGTTTTAAGTATTATTTGAATTTTAATTTAGATTTGGATAATTGCAATGTTTGTATCTGGATCTAGAAATAGATCTCAAATATGTTAAATGAGACTCATAGGTGGGACGCCCAATAGGATGTAGATCCACTTGGATTATGGAGTCCAAGATAGAGACCCAAGCCAAGTCAAAGTTCAAACAAGGTGCAACGTCCCCACCTTCCTTTCTTTTTTTCTCCTACTTAGCTTAATTAATTAGCTAAATTGTTTCTTTATTTCATTAAGAATCCTAATTAGCTAGGATTTATTAGAAGTCATAGCTAGCTAAGATCTCATATGAGGTTTCCTTATTTGGGTAGGAAACCTCATAAGAAAAGTTATTTAAGGAGTTTTCTTTCTCTCTCACACACACCTCCTATCTCTCTCTTTCTCTTTCTTCATTTTCTCTCTCTCACATGCCCCTCTTTGAGAAGACCCTTCATAGAAGTTGGTAGGGTATAACTGCATCTCCATTGAGTGTGCAGCTATGGATAGAGGTTGCTTGGTGAAGACGATTTCAAGAAGAGTATTCAATTTTGAAGTAGGTACACCTTAACTTTGTATATGTGTATAGTGCTAAGATACATGAGCACATTGTGGGATGATCTCTGAATGTGTATCATCACATATATCAGCCTAGATTCACGTAGGAACTGATATTATTTTATGTATAAAGTCTTTAAAATCAAGATTTATTTTTGTATAAAGAATCTTTATTCGTAATATAGAGAGAACATGTTTTCTCTTGAAAAATGGTTGATTTTAGATGTTATATTCATGTTTTCAACATGATTTAATATTCGTATGAATTGATCTGTTGTGTTCTTGATGAATTTAAAATCATTGGATGGTTTTCTTGAAGATCTTTTTTAAATCATGAAGTTCTTAATTAATTCTTGTTATATTTTATTCTATGTATTTTGATTTGATCAGTCAGAATGATAAATTCATTTCTCTAATACCGTACACCCATAAATCGTGAAAATTTATGGGGATATTACATACATATCGAAGGAGTTTGAGATCAAATCTCAGGCTCGGATGAGTTATGGATTGGGAGATATGTCCTTTGCAAGTCGATATAGAAATTATGTCTTGATAGTGAGCACGTAGAGATAGAATATTTTGTAAATGTTATATATCTCAGAATACTCATTATCTATGGCTAAAATTTTAAAGTGTGTTAGTCTAGATATAGGAAAACACACGGTTAAAATCTTAGAGGTCAATTCCTCATGGTTTGAAAATGAAAATTCATAAAAGACAATTGAGAATTTAAAATTTTCTTAAACACATTCTGTCAAATAACAAAAACAATGTGTTCTGAGTTTTTTAGCTCTGTGTTGGAATCAAATTAAAATATGGATTTTTGTGAGCTTGAATCCGACATAACCATTCACCAACATTAAAAATCTTAACATTTAATTCTTCTTGGACAATTTATAACAGAGTTTTCATTAGAGAGAACATAATTGGACAAGATTGTTCTATGATAAGGAAACAATCTGTATTATTTTATATTTTGTTTTGTAACAAGTTAAGGTTTGAGTTTTTGCTTGTATGCATGTAACATATGTAAGTACTTTTAGTTAAAATTTTATAGCTTAAATCATTTTGTACGATTTATGACAGAATTTCTAATTAGTAAATTTCTGTGTTATCAGTCATGAATTAGGATATTGCTTTGTTGAATGCATGAGATGGTTTTGAAGTAAACATGATAAATATGTGATGGTTTCAGAAGTAAACCGGATGGACATGTGAGTAGGCCTATTGAGGCAGTGACTTTGACATATTTTTTAAAAATCTTTTTAAATGTAAAGATTTAAATTTTGTCATGATGTTATAATATGCAACATGATATGATATGTGACATGTGATTATAATGTGCATTAAGTCATAAAAAGCATGTATACACACGTGAATGCTCATGAAAGAGCAAGTGGTTTAAAAGAACCAATGTGGTGTTATAAGTGCATGAATATGATATGTGCATGTGATTATGATGTGCAATAAGTCATGAAAATCATGCATGCACACTTGAATGATCATGAATGAGCAAGTGATTTAAAAGAACCAATATGGCATTATAAGACATAAAATTATTAAAAACATACATGTACATATAAAGTTACCTTAGAGCGGATGCGGGGATATAAATGCTCAATTGGTTTAAAGGTAACAAGGGGCATACTAAATGGGTTATGAACGTGAATGTGCTAATAAATTGTGTAACTACCATGAGTAGTATGATGCTTTTATCATAAAGGCAATTGTGAAAAGTTACCTTGGAGAGGATGCAAGGGTAATTGGTCAGGAAGGGCTGAATGATAAATGGTATATGTGATAAAATATAATGAACCCTTGTCTTTAATAAAGAGAACACAATACCCATTTAGTATGGGTTTACCTTAGAGAGGGTAGGTGGTACAAACTCTGATGGATCCCGTTATATTCTTTTCTAGAAAGAAAGCTTATTTTGTCCCTAGTCCTCAAAGGTTAGGGGGTTGAACTGCCAATCTTGTCCTAAAGGATATGTTCATATCTTTTGCAGAAGTTTAAGATGCATCATTTTTATGCTACCGCTAAATTTTTTTCTCTCGGTCGTGAACCACCCTCAGTAGATGTATTTCAGTAAGTCATTCAGAAAACTGAAATACATGACATAATAAACTTCTGAGTGATCTCTTTTGATTCAATGTTGTGTCCTATGAGTACCTACAAGAAGGATAAGTAAAAGAAACAACACCTTACATTTGAGCAGATTGATTTTCTAATAAAGTTATGTTGAAAACATGTCCTTAATGATTCAAATGCTTAATCATTGATATCACTACAAGAAAAATGTTAATTAGTGACAGAAATTTGTGACAGATTTTTTTCATCGCAAATTTGTGATGGATTAGTGAGAGAAAACTATCCATCTCTAACAATCGAAATATTTGCAAAATTAGCGATGAATTTTTTTTTGTCATAAATTCATCGTTAATTAGCGACGAATTTGTGATGAAAAAATTATGTCTCAAACTCCATCGCAACGTAGCGGCAAAAATAATTTTGTCGTGAATCCATCACTAATTCATGATGGATTTTTTTTGTCGTCAAATCTCAATACAAGAAAAATGTTAATTAGCGATAAAAATTTGTGACAGAAAACTTCTGTCGCAAACTCTGTCACAAACTTAGTGACAAATAAGCAACAGAATTTTTCGTCATGAATTCGTCGCTAAATAGCGACGCAATTTTTTTTTTGGTCGCTAATGTTTGATTTATTGCCCATATAGAGCGCGATTTTTTTTTTCACCCCTTAGTACTTTTTCCCGTTTCACTATATGCAGTCGCCCCCGAGCCTTCTCTTCTTCTCCTTTCTCTTCCTCGTCCATTGTCCGCGAAACCGGATGACGTTCTCACTCTTCACTCTCCATTGTCTCTCTTTCTTCTTGCAGAAGAAGAAGAAGAGAAAAGATGGACGTCTCTCACCTTTCCCGCCCTTCTCCTTCTCCTTTTCCTTCTCCCTCTCCTCCCCTCCTCTTCTCTCCCTTCACTCAGAACTCTCTTCTCCACAGAAACCCTAACACTCTCCCCGTTTTCTCCAGAACGCAATGCCTCAGAATCTTGATCGCTTGCAATTCATCATACACAGCGGCGGAGTCGCCGTCGGAGATGAAAACTTCGACGAGTTCCGATATCTTCGGCGGTGAGTGGTAGCTTTTCGGCGTGCAGAAGATCGTCGACGTCGTTCCTTCTTCGGTGAGGTACGCAGGCTCACTCTTCGTTGTCTCTGGAGCCCTCGCGGCTGGCTATGCGCTAGGGTTTCGTGTCAGAGGGATGCAGGCTGCCGGCATTGGTGGTGCCGTTGCTTTGGGGGCTGCCGGTGGAGCGACGGTCTTTGCGATGAATTTCCCAATGCCGGGAGTCGCGGCGGTGAGTTTGCATAATAAGGTTTCCGGTTGCGATGATCTGGAGTTGTTGCAGAGGGAGGAGATCGAGGAGGTCGCGAGAAGGTTTGTTTCTTCGGCGAATTCTTTGGTGTTTTCTCTTTCCTTCTTTCTTGGGTTCCTTTTCATTGTTGATGTGCATTTCGTTTTACTTTGTCAAATTTGTAGGTACGGGGTGAGTAAACAGAATGAGGCATTCAATGCTGAGCTTTGTGGTCTATACAGCAGGTTAGTTTGGCATTTTCAATTTCACGTTTCGTTTCAATAATTATATCGATAATCTACATCTTGGAGAGTAAGAACACGAAACATTTATACGTTGTAATTTCTGGAAATTATGTTGCATATACTCTTTTTTCTTTTTCTTTTTTCTCTTTTGTTTTCTAAATGTTTCTGAAAAAAGGTTCTTATGATTTGAATCTAGCGTTGTAATGCTCCCTTATTGCCCGAAATCCCTCCCATGGATGTACATTTCAAAATTATTTTGATATATTTGTGCAATCGTGAAGAGGTAAGCTTGGTTTGAGTTGGGCGGTGGTTGGGCCCCCGAGCCTTCTGCAAGTAAATTGTCATCCAATGTTTAAGAATTTTAGGAATTTTGATAGTTGTTTATGACAGTTTAAAGTAAATTGTTTGATAGGACAAAGGGTATCAATGGTCATCCAATGTAGTTAATTGGATCTACTGTGCTATGTAAATCTGGTGTTTGCTACTTTGTTCCTTTTATATGTTATAGATATGTGATTTGCTTCATTCTTTATCCTCATCTCTGAGGCTTTCTTGGTGAATTTTCTTTGGTCACTTAGGAATATATACAAATTTGCCTTTTGTACATTATGATCTTTAGATTCTGTCACTTTTTTGTTAGAAAGAGGCTCCCGCTTGGAGGAAGATGAGGCACTTGCAAGGGCTCTACAAGCAAGTCTGGACATGGAATACCCGTCTCGCGGAAATGACCATATTTATCAGCCTCCATCATATCCTTTTTCAACAGGGTTCAGGTGTGTGGCATACTGTATTCTCCTGAGTCTGGTCATTTAATGAACTTTCTGCCAATTTATTGAGGCCCATATAGATTTTCTGGTACTACATCATCTTGGCATGTTTTTGTAGAATATACACGGTATTCTTTCATTTTGCATTTGCCTTTGTGTTCATATACATTAACTGTATAATATCACCTTCTTCCAATTGCAGAACTATGACTTATTGATACATTTGATGGCTGCATTCTGTGCATTTAGATTCTACCCTGATACAACTGCTTGCTATACTTGAAATATTTAGATGGATAACTATTGAAAATCTTTATTTCTTTGAAATGTCTTTGTTGCTGAACCAAGTGCAACTGCAAGTATTGGAACTTATGCTGAAGTCAATGACATGGAAGACCATACCTTGGATGACAAAAAGGTTATATACAGTGCTAACCATTTGCAGAAGATTCAAGAAATGCAACTGAAGATTGAAAAGCTTGAAGAGGAGCTGAGAGAAACTGCTGCTCTGGAAGTTGCACTTTATGCTGCTTGCCTGTGTTGGCAAGAATGGTAACTAATTCATTGATTAGCACCACCTTTTCTTCGTGGATCAAGTTTGCTGTTTAACATCACTTATTTGTTGCTGAAATGAAGTTCCATGTGTGCAAAAACTAATTTGGGTTTTTTTAAGAAAAAAAAAATATGATAAGCCTAAGATATCAATAATTTATGAAGCATGAACTTGACATGCATCTCAGGGTGAATGGAAATGGATGGATGGCCATGTTGTTTTCCTGGTACTTGACCCTTCTTCTGCCTTTTGACAGGTCATGGAACAATGTGTGGCCAGATTAGATGTTTCCATGTTTAATGTTTTTAGTTACTGTATCTTCTATGATCTCTTTTTCTCTGTTGTGTGTATTCGTGATTTAACCATTTCGTTTCAAAATATAAATCAAATTTATTCAGATACAAGAGACAGGTGATAAGAAATCCCAATTGCAGTGACAAGTATGCAGGACAACAGAGTAACGAACAGTTTGCGTATGAAGTATTCACTTTTGTACCAAATCATATGATCACTTTTTTTTCAAGAGAAACTATATGGTTTGCGCATGAAAGCCTGTATAAAGCACTTGTACAACTTTCTGAATTTGAGAAACGTTTCAACTTAAGAGTCATTGAGTCAGAAGTACTGAAGGAATTGAATTTGGAGGATATTTGAGCATCATATTCATCAAGTTTATATTGGTATTAATTTGATGTCTATGTTACCTGTCTTGTAGAGAGGTTTTCTCTCTCTCTCTCTCTCTCTCTCTCTCTCTCTCTCTCTCTCACACACACACACACACTCTCTCTCATTGATGAAAGATCTCATTTGCCAGGCTCTTAACAAATATATTGTATACAATGACTAACCATCTTTACTGATTTTGATATCTATGAACCTTGTCTACATTTGATTACCCATTTTATTGCATTTTAGTATGCATTTTCTCTTTTAATGCTAATGTTGTAGCTTGGATCTCTTCTCATATTTGAGACAAATAGAGGTCTCATACTTGTTGCAACTTAGGATCCAAGCCGAGCTGGAATCCCTCATGAGGACCCACTCATTTTAACATAGGTCCAATTGATGAGTTGTAGAGCCTGATTCAGAGTTTTTTCCCTTGCAGTAAGGGGGGTCCGGGGGCTCCCCCCCCCAGTGCGGGGGTCTAGGGGGGGGCCGCCTCTGGCAGGGGGTCGTGAGGGGCAGTGCCTCCTGGAAGATTTTTTTTTTGGGGCTTATAGATCTCATTTGCCAGGCTCTTAACAAATATATTGTATACAATGACTAACCATCTTTACTGATTTTGA
The DNA here is from genome assembly GCF_984573655.1 of Nuphar pumila. NCBI lineage: Eukaryota > Viridiplantae > Streptophyta > Magnoliopsida > Nymphaeales > Nymphaeaceae > Nuphar > Nuphar pumila. The sequence goes on from NC_143265.1 coordinate 33,621,740, forward strand.
TATCTATGAACCTTGTCTACATTTGATTACCCATTTTATTGCATTTTAGTATGCATTTTCTCTTTTAATGCTAATGTTGTAGCTTGGATCTCTTCTCAGATTTGAGACAAATAGAGGTCTCATACTTGTTGCAACTTAGGATCCGAGCCGAGCTGGAATCCCTCATGAGGACCCACTCATTTTAACATAGGTCCAATTGATGAGTTGTGAAGCCTGATTCAGAGTTTTTTCCCTTGCAGTAAGGGGGGTTCGGGGGCTCCCCCCCAGTGCGGGGGTCCAGGGGGGGCCGCCTCTGGCAGGGGGTCGTGAGGGGCAGTGCCCCCTGGAAGAATTTTTTTGGGGGCTTATGTTTGAGACCTGGTGTCTTATAGATCATACCCGACTTTTTACTAGCAGCTTAGTTAAAAATACGTAAAAAAAATCTAATTTTTTATCAAATGAGGACTTTGACCCTCATTTGACTAAAAAATCCAAGGCGTGTATGCCTCAGCTTGAGGCGTGCACCTCAAGGCGTATGAGGCGCACTCCTCAGGGCTCTTTTTTTTATTTTTTTTTTTAATTTGGTGATGGATTAGCCACGGATAATATGTGTCGCTAATATTCAATGATGAGTTTTTTATGGTTTGCGATGAATTATATTTTGTCGCTAATTATGTCACTATTTTAGCGACAGAATATAATCTGGCGCAAACCTAAATTAGTGTTTATTTAGCGACGGACTCACGACAGATCATGTTCATCGCTAATCTGTCGCAAATTAGTGACGGAAGTAGCGACAAATAAGTTCTGTCGCTAATTAGCGATCATGATTATGTGACGGACGCTATCCGTCACCAATCCATCGCTAAACTGTTTAGCGATGGATTAGCGACGGATAGCGTCTGACGCTAATTCACATTTTTTTTGTAGTGTATGTTCATGTTTTGTATTATGACTACACAAATTTATTTGTTATAATTGCCCATCTGATTGCATGATGATTGTTATGTTGCATTGTATATATTATGAAAGAATGTATGATTTCTGAATACTTGGTTTTGTACATACATGCAATATTTTTGTGTTCTTACTGAGACTTGATGAGTCAGACCCCTATATCATAAACATTGAAGTAATGAGTAAACGAGCTAAAGCGATAAGGATGCTACAAGCGACACCAAGAATCAACTATTTTAGTCTTGAAAAATTATTTTGAAAAAATGTCTATGGCTATTAAGACTTGTTATTTTTATTGACAATGTTGTAGGCCTTAGAATCCACTGTTTACAAACAATTCATTTAATTAATGAATGTTTAATTTGGTTTATGAATTGTAATGTCTTGTTTTCATCTTAGATTTTGGATTCTTGAGTTGGACCTGATTCACGATTTAGACTTGGACTCAAATCCAATACGGAGAATGAATCCAGTTCTATGTTGAGTTAGAGTACCTGTAACCCGTTCAAAATTCTAATCGAAAAAAAAATGAATATTTTCACTGTATTTTAAAGAATTTTTAAAGAAAAAAAATTATGAGAGATTTTAAGTATATCTTTGGATTAAAATTTTGGGGCGTTACACATAGGGTTCGTGAGGTAATCCAAAGAGCCTCAAAATGACGGGCACTTAACTCACACAAATATTAGAATAAATGAAATTAAAACTGCAATCAAGGCTGGAGAAACGGCTACACCAAGAGTGATTATTTTACCCATCACTTGCACACAGGAAAATCAATCTAGAAAATGGAGATCCTTAAAGCAAGTTGTTTTCCAATCTCCCTTTCGTCTCTCTATTCTATCTGTATTTTTTCTCCTCTCTCACTGCTCCCACCCGGGTCCTAAAATACAACATAATGTGCACCTCAAGATTATCTAGTCACAATTAATTATATATTGGCAATATATATTTTCAAAATATGGCAATTTAAACATGATAGTTTCTCAATCAGATACAACAAAAATGATGATATTTTAATGTTTATTTAAACTGACATCATTTTATTTAATATTAACTCTTTTTCAAATTTTATTTTATTTTTAATTTTTACATTTTCATATGGTTTGCATATTTTTAAATTTTAAAAATATAATCATATTCAATTTTTTAATTTATCGCAAGATTTTCATTTGCGGAGAACATCAGAATGCCAACAAATGCGGTATTTGAATCCAACTAAATGGCAAACCCAAGTTGGTCGTGAAATGATCCGGCATAGCATCAACCCTAGTTGTAGAGATATGACAAAGATGTTGACTGCGCTTATGAATGGGTGTTTCAATGCACCAACTACTCTATTTAAACAGTGTAAATTGAACCAGCAAGAACAAGATCTGGCCTGATTCTAATTTTTGAACCAGCAAAATCAGGTTTGGGGAAATGAAAGCTTCTCTTCGTAGGGATATTTCAGTATTTTACAAAGTCAATGGTAGGTCAATGCAATTTAGGTTTTTGGTCCAGTCACGATGTAGATTGTGGTAAATTCAAGGGGCTGGCGAGAGCTTGTAATAATAAATGACCCAAATGTCCTGTGTAGACTTAAGGGAGTCAACAGTAGAGATGGCAGTGGACCGGGGCGAGGCAGGGGACAGGAAGCAGATCAGGTCATGCTGAAAATGAGCGTTTTTGCTCATGCGGGCATCTTGGCCGTCTGTTTGCATTTTGGATGAATGTCACGTGGTTTTGTTGACTTTTGAGTTTTTTAAAATGCAAATCGGATGGCCAAGATGTCAGCATGAGCAAAAACGCTCATTTTCAGCATGACCTGATCTGCTTCCCAGGGGGCAAGGTCTTCACCCCTGCCTTGTTTTAAAATTTCGACTTTCATCCCTGCTTTCATTCCCGCACGGTTTTGATTTTAACCTCCATCCTCGGTTCATTCCCCCATTTCATGTCCTCTATTCCTGGTCAAGGTGAGGCCTTGTTTCTTAGGTCTTTTTGTGGTTGCTGCCTTCAACCTTTAGAGAAAGCAGAGGAGAGAAAGCAGGGCTCGTGCGACTCATTAAAGAAGAAAGGAAAGATTCGAGAAAGGGTTTTATGTTAGGGATATATATATATATATATATATATATATATATATATATATATATATATATATATATATATATATATATATATATATATATATATATATATAATTTTACAATATGTATAAGCATATAATAATTAATTTTTTTATTGAAGATTGGGGATGGGAAAGGGTGGAGGGAGGCGGGCCAAGGGCAAGAGTAAGTTCATCCTCACCTACATCCCCTTACGGGTTTTGATTTTAACTTTCATCCCCATTTCATCTCCTCCTTCCCCGATCCAAATGAAGTGTGATGAGGAGGGGCCTGTTTCCCCCCAGTCCACTACTATCCCTAGTGAAGAGGTTTAATTTGTATCGGATACCTGACATGACCCAAACCCAAATTCTCGGTTATGGTCATGAAAAATGTTGGCCCAAATAATATTTTAAATGAACCTAACCTAAGCAATATGCAGTCTGGGTTCGAGTCATGATTTTTGCTGGATACCCAATCTGATCCAGCTTTTTGCTGAGTACTGGACCAATCCGAGTATTTTATATACATTTTTATAAAAATAAGATTTTAAAATTATTCAGGTCCGGGTTTGGGATTCTATTTTTGTGACTCTACGAAACCTGAAATTTGTTATTTGGGTGGGTTAAGTATCCTGCCCATTGACAGCCCTAGGTAGACTAATAGATAGGGGTTTCAACGGGTCGGGTTTGGTTTGGTTCGGATCTAGGTGAAACCAGACCTGACCCCAATTTTTGGGTATGGTATTGGGTTCGGACCCTGGTCTAATCCAACCCATCATAAGAGAAACCATACCCAGACCCGATAAGAACTACATGAACTAGACCTGGGCCATACCCGGTAAAATAATATTTTTATCATTTTTACATTGAAAAATTGTGGGTCTTAATGGGAACTCGCATGGGGCCCGAGTTTGGTATAAAATTTCACAAACCATATCCTACCCCATGTATTGATCGGACCTTCAGGTCCGGACCCAGTCTTAATCGGGTCTTCTTATTTATCACCATACCCAGACCCTATAGGGTTCGAATTTGTTCACCCCTACTAATAGGTCTACGAAACGAGATGATTCACTCATGGCATGGCTCGCCTTGGCAAATAATGAACTCATAAAAGAGCACTGGTGTGAATGAATTTGTTGGTAATGAAGTTTTGAGTGTGTGAGACTACAAGGTTTCACTTCTACAACTTCTCTTTTGGATCATCCAAATTTATCTGCCCTTGGTTTTCTCTATCATTGCCAATGGTAATTAAAAGAGCAATGATCCTCATATGTTTTTGTACATAATTCATGATAAGATTTCATACTTTGACATCTTGTTAGAGATATTTGGAGTCCGGTTATAAGAGCGACTCCAGTTGACTCCTTTGATCACTTCTCTACCTGGCTGGCTGGCGAAGCATGAATGAAGAAGCTAGGAAGGATAAAACCAAGTGGATTTATTTTTATCCCATGCATATCCACCTACTATTATTGGCTTTCTAAACTAAAAATAATGTTCAAGAAGTTTAGAAAAGATCAGTTTTTCTACTTCGTCTCAAGCTCAACTGTCACTGAGTGTGCTGGTGCCATTAACTGGTGGGACCCACCTGCAGTTTACCTGGCAGCGGGGGCCACGCCACTTAAGTGACCTGATTTTTGGCGAAGAATTCTCGCCATAGAAAAATATATTGACAATATAGGATTTTAGGCCTAATGCTTAGCATGTCCAGTATAGCCAATGGGCCAAGTCTCAGTTGGGGTGAATCACACTCAGTGCAACTTCTAAACGGAATGAACATAGACAGAATCAAATCTATTATGCCAGTTTACAAGTGGTAGTATGTTGAGCAGGCTTTTCCTTGAGCTCAAGGTATATAAAGTCGTTTGCTTTGTCTTGTTTAGTACAGTTTCAAAGGGTACCTAACCTAAAAGGGACAACATTTAGATCATTTTAAGGGCATATTAGGAATTTGGAGTCCCCTCCCCAAGGACAGCCATGCGACTTTGTTGGCAACCACTACAATTTGCTCAACCAAGGGCTTTGAGGATAATGGTGGGCCCCATTTTTGTGCTAGCATAAGGCAAATTATTTTTAATTTCAAACAATTCCAAAGCCTAGATGATAGAGAATGTTAACCCTATCAGTGAAAAAGGCTTGGGAGTTGAATTTACCTCTCTCTCTCTCTCTCTCTCTCTCTCTATATATATATATATATATATATATATATATATATATATATATATATATATATATATATATATATATATATATATATATATATATAAAGCTCATAAATTCTCTGATTCGTCATAAATTAAAAACCCCATACCCAATTGGACCATTTACTGATCGAATAAATGGATTGAGTTTGGCAGCAAAACCGGCCCTCATGTGCCTGTTGACATTTTTACCATGCCCAACTGAATCGGAAAGCTTTCCCACGTATTATAAATTTCATGTTGTAAAAAAAAATAGTTTCAAAATAAAAATTAAAAGCTTGTGGTTTGTTTTGAAATTTTATTTGAGGTTGTTTGTAAATATTGAAAAGTTGTGTAGTCCCATTGGGAGTGTCAACAGGTCGGGTTTGGTTCATACCCAGGTGGAACCAGACTTGGACCTGGTTTTTGGGTTTGGTTTGGGTTTAGAACCCAGTTTTAATAGGGTCCACTATAAGAAAAATCATACATGGACCCAATAAGAACTACATGATCCAGATCCGGACGACAGTAAAACCATATTTTTTATCATTTTTACATTGAAAATTTGCTGGTCTTAATCCTAAGTCCATCTACTATTATGTCTTATAAGGCAGTATTTGGCTTTGTTGTCCTCTTTATAAGCTCCATTTCATAGGTATGATTTCAACTAAACTAGAATGGTATTTTGGGACCTTTTTTATTTTAATTTATATCATTAAGAAATCGCACTCAGCACCAAGACCTGGTCACAATGGCTCAGCCTGCCATGCCTACGGTCATTGTGCCAACAGTGTAAAACTCCGATGATAAGACCCTTGCCTCCTACCTATGCTAGGTATTTTGGTACTTGCATTCAATTATTTGATAAGCTAAAAAGTTTCTTTCTCATATTGAAGAGAGAGGAATTCAAGTGAGTTTATATAGGCTAAGTTTAACTTAGACAGCAAGGCCCTCTGGGGGCTAGTCAATTACATTTGCCTTTGCCTAGGCTCAAGCCCAAGTTTGGGTTGGGTTGAATTCAATTTTGATCCAAAACCCAACATCTTTTTGTCCATGTTTGACTATTTTTTGACGCCCATTTGGTGGATGAGTTGCTTTTAAAGAGTGTTTCTTAAATGGTAGTGCTTGTTAACAACTATGCCCTTGCTCTATTATTAACGGTCACTAGAATGGACAAACCATACAAGAATTATCTCAACTTCTTGTTCTCACTCTTAACTTTTTTATTTTTTCATATTTTTCAATTCCATTTTTTGCATTGGGTTGCTGATAACTCTGTCTCTTATCTACAATGAGAGATCACTTTTGAGCATCTTGATTTTCTATCAAATTTAAAGCTCATCAAGTACTATATTTTTTATACTAGTGTATACTTTGAAAGGTCATGCAAGCCTAATAGAAGTGCAATAGTGGTGGTCTGCTTGTTGTATCCCTAAACTCGACGTCTTAGCCCCAGGAGACAAAAGCTGCATTAAAGAAAGTGACTGACAAATATGCCTCGTGTCAGTCTCACCATTGAGAATTGAGTCTCCTGTCAATTCCACTATCTTTACACTAAATTCACAACAGTTTAAGGTAGTTTTTGAGTATGGCTTCCATTACCTGCTAGAAGCACATCAGAAGTTGAGAAGTTGGATTGGTTCTATAGCACTAACTTCAAGTGTTGGCAACAAAAGCTCTTATTTAAATTGACGGATTTGGAGATAGCATATGTATTGAAAGATGCATGCCCAATGATGCCTACCACTCCAAGTCCTCCTAATGATGATGCCAATGGAGCGAATGCAGTCCCACCTCCATCATCGGCATTATTAGATGTACCAAAGAAGAAGTGAAGATGATGACTACCTATGTCATGGTCATATTCTCAATGCTCTCATCGACTACTTTTTGATGGACCTATGAGATGCATTAGAGAATAAGTACAAAACTGAGGACTATGGCAACAAGAAGTTTTAATGTGAAAAAGTAAAAAGAACTTTTTAAAACCAGATATTTACGATTTTGAACATTGGAAGAATAGCAAAATTATGGGGCGTTTTAAAAAACATGTCAAATTAGCCATATCATTTTTGGTATATTTTACTGAAGCTTTAGGTGTGAAGTGTTAGATTTTAGATGACTATACTTTTGGATAATGGTTGGAACTCATTCTTTAAATTCTATCTGTTTATGTTGGTCAACATATATATGATATGTAATATTAATGTTTCAACAATGCTTACTAAAAGGGGTTTGGGTAGTGGGATGAGACCTAGGCCACTAAGCAGGTGGTCTAGGTTCAAATCTCATAGTGACTCCTTGGGGGCAAGGGGTAAGCCAACAGAGTTTTACGCTGCCCAGACAGTGACTGTAAGTATGTCAGGCAAATGCAGCTCAGTCCTTGGGGTGGTTTCTCCGTGTAAATATCAAAAAAACAATGCATACTAGAATTTGTTCTTTTCTGCAAGGTTTGTCACTTGCAGCCTAACACAGTGAAGGTTTAAGTCTTAGTATATCCCTTGAGTACTGGCTCATGGATTTGTGAGGTCAAGGGGTAGATATTTTTCTTGATTCTTCCAGTGAAATGGTTATTGTTGAATGCAGTACAGTTTGGTTGTTTCATCCTCAAGAATCGGTGAATTATTGGGCAAGCTGGATTGAACCAGCTTAGACTTTAAAATTACGATCTTACAGTCTCAAGATATTGACCTGCTAGAGCTCCAACCATAAAAAACTAAATGAGTGATTCTATGGTGGTACTGTACCATCATAACTTATGGTGGTATATCTTGATTTACATATATCTAAGCTTCAAAAGCAAAATCTAACCTTTAGATCATGTTTAGCATATTCTAATTACCATTTTTGTATTTTAAAGTTGGTTCAACTATATGTTTTATACCATTTCTAGGCCACCCTATGAATAGTGAGCTGCTGATTTCTCACCAACTAAAAAATGGATTCTTGTGGTTCATTAGACATATAAAACCTTCTAACATAACAAATAAATTATGCTAAATACATATATGTATGGTTAGATTTATCATTTGGTGGCTAGATCCATACAAACAAGAGAGTTACCACATACGGTATCATGGTACAAAACCATTATATATATATATATATAGATAGATAGATAGATAGATAGATAGATATATAATGGTTACCAAAATATGAGAACTTAAAACAACACTTTTTTTACAAATCCAACCATGTGGATTGCTTGGCATGGTGAATTTGTTAGGAATTAACCATTGGATCATGTGTTTTCAATGACAAAATGTGATTTTGAACACTTAAATATTTATGAAGATTATGAGCCATTAATTTTAAAGCCTTAAAAAATTCTCATTTATGCATCAAAATCGGATGATTCAAGAGCGGGTTCTTAAAAAATAAAGCTTGTAGATCACATCCACGCGGTTAGATTCAAGAGAGAAAAAATAAAAAATCCATGAAAATTGTGGTTCACACATTAGTTCTTATATATATATATATATATATATATATATATATATATATATATATATATATATATATATATATATATATATATATATATATATATATATATATATATATATATATATATATATATACTGGACATATTAGGCCCCTTTTTCTCGTTAGGTCGTGTTAGGCCTCATAGTTTGAAGTGTTTTATGATAGATTTGAACTGATAGATGTGTTTATCATGCTCGATTTAGAAGGAATCGATTCTTAGATCATGTTTTTTTGATGAAAAAAAATATTTTTATGAGCTGGCAAAATTTGATGCTTTTATAGCCATTGACTTTTGGTTCACCGGAAAAACCTATATACATGTCAGATTTCGACAATCCAAAACTTGATTCCCACTAAACAAAACCTATAGATCACATCTATGGTGTTAGATGTGAGAAAAAAATACTAAAAGCAATGATTTTTGAAGGGGCCTAACGAGAAAATGGGGGCCTAAGGAGTATATATGAGACAAGAATATGAGAACTAGAAATATAGGCATTTTCAACACTTTTTATACAAACATGTGGATGTGCTTGGCATGGTGAATTTGCTAGAAATCAACCATTTGATCATGTATTTTTGATGAAAATGTGATTTTTGAATGCTTGAATATTTATGAAGATTACAAGCCATTGATTTTAAAGCCTTAAAAAATCTCGTTTATGCATCAAAATAGGATGATTCAAGAGTGTACAACAACAACTACGCCTTCATCCCAAAACAATTGGGGTCGGCGATATGAACCAAAAAAGAAAATCATTCTGGGTCTTCCACATGAATCTTTCTCCTCCAATCATTTCTATCCAATGCCATGTCCTCGGTGAGGTTCAAAGCATTCATATCCTTTCCTATCATCTTCATTCATGTCTTCCTAGGCCTACCCCGACCTCTTTTAACTAATATATTTTCTCATTTCTCCATCCTTCTAACTGGAGCATCATTAGGCCTTCGCCGAATATGTCCAAACCACCGTAAACGATTCTCTCTCAACTTATTTTCAATGGATGCAACACCTACCGTCTTACGAATCTCCTTGTTCTGAATCTTATCTTTTATTGTATTTCCACACATCCATCTAAGCATACGCATCTCAGCTACACTCATTTTTTGAATATGATGTCTCTTGGCAGCCCAACATTCTGTACCATATAGTAAAGTGGGCCTAATAGTCATCCTATAAAACTTTCTCTTCAACCGCAATGGCATTTTACGATCGCACAACACTATAGTTGCACTTTTTCATTTCATCCACCCAACCTTTTATCCTATGATTTACATCTCCATCAATTTCTCCATACTTTTGAATGATAGATCTCAAATATTTGAAACAATCATCCACCGGTATTTCTTACTCACCAAGTTTCACTACACTCCCATCACTACTTCGTTGCTTACTAAACCGACATTCCATATATTGTCTTACTCTTACTCAACTTAAAACCTCTTGCTTCCAATGTCTGTCTTCATAATTCTAACTTAGCATTAACCCCAACTCTAGACTCATCAATCAAAACAATATCATCAACAAATAACATACACCACGACACATTTTCTTTAATTGATCTCGTAAGCTCATCCATCACTATAGCAAATAGGAAAGGGCTTAAAGCAGATCCTTGATGTAATCCAACCGTTATAGGAAAATTGGTTGTCACCCCTCCACAAGTGCGGACATTGGTTACTACTCCTTCATACATATCTTTAATTATACTAATGTACTTGAGAGAAACACTTTTCTTCATCATTGTTCACCAGAGAACGTCCCTAGGTACTATATCGTATGCCTTCTCCAAATCAATAAAAACCATATGCAAATCTTTGTTCCTCTCTCTATTTTTCTCAATAAGTTGTCTAAGAAAATGTATAGCTTCCATAGCTGATCTTCCAGGCATAAAACCAAATTGATTCTCTGATATCATGACAACCTTCCTCAACCTAGACTCAATCACCCTCTCCCAAAGTTTCATAGTATGACTCATGAGTTGTATACCATGATAGTTTGTGCAATCTTGTATATCACTCTTATTGTTATATAGAGGCACCAAAGTACTTTTCCTCCACTCATTAGGCATCTTATTTATCCGTCAAATCTTGTTAAAAAGATTTGTCAACCATTCTAAACCTTTCTCTCCCAAGCATTTTCAAGCCACGATAGGTATACCATCTGGGCCAACTGCCCTTCTTGATTTCATTTTCTTCAAAGCCTCTGCAATTTCTTTCTTTTGAATCTTGAGCATTAATTCACGATTTATCTCATGAAAAGGAATGGAGAAGTCTCCAAGATCCTGAGCATGACTTTCATTAAATAGCTTATCAAAATAATCTTTCCATCTCTCATTAATCTCCTCATCTTTGACTAAAACCCTTTGTGTTTCATCTTTGATACATATAACCATACTCAGATCTCTCAATTTTCTCTCTCTCATCTTTGCAAGCCTATAAATATCCTTCATGCCCTCTTTGGTATCCAACTTGTCATAAACCTCCTTATATACCTTATCCCTCGCGTTTCAAACTACTTTTTTAGCTTCCTTCTTTGCTATCATATACTTCTCCAAATTTTCATTATCACGACTCTTACTTAGATTTCTACAACACTCTCTTTTAACCTTAATAGCTAATTTGACATCCTCGTTCCACCATGATGTATCCTTACCTAGCGGTGTACCGCCTTTAGACTCACCCAATACCTCATTAGCCACCTGCTATCTTATTCCACATTGATTCTAAATCCTCCTTGAGACACCAATCAGTTTCCTTAACTACCTGCTCTACAAACATACCTTGTTTAGCTTCTTTCAGTGCCCACCACTTAATTCTAGGATCTATCTTATGTCTATCCCTTTTACGACATCGTCTAATTCTAAGATCTAAATTAAGACTCTATGTTGTGTAGCTACACTTTCTCCCAGTATAACCTTACAATCGATGCAACAACCCCTATCTCTCTTCCTAAGTAGGAAAAAATCTATCTGACTCGTATTAACCCCACTTTTAAATGTTACTAGGTGAGACTCCCTCTTCCTAAACCAAGTGTTTGCTAAGATCATATCATAGGACAAACCAAAATCTAAAATCCTTTCTACACTTTCGTTTATTTCTCCTATACCATAGCCTCCATGGATACTGTCAAATCCAGGATGATTCAAGAGTGTGTTCTTATAAAATCAAGTAAGTAGATCACATCCGTACGGTTAGATTCAAGAAAAAAGAACAAAAAATCCATAAAATTAGTGGTTCATACATTAGTTCTCATATTCTAGTGACTATATATATATATATATATATATATATATATATATATATATATATATATATATATATATATATATATATATATATATATATGAGAACTGAACATATTAGCTCTCTTTTCTCGATAGGCTTCATAGTTTGAAGTGTTTTATGATAGATCTGAGTCATTAGATGTATTTAGCATGCTTGATTTAGTGAGAATCAACTCTTGGATCATGTTTTTTCGATGAAAAAATAAATTTTTATGAGCCAGAAAAATTGATGCTTTCATAGCCATTGATTTTGGATTACAGAAAAAAACTGTATACAGGTCAAATTCCGGTGATCCAAAAGCCAGTTCCCACTAAGCAATACCTATAGATCACATCTATGGTATTAGATGCGAAGAAAAATTCCAAAAACTATGATTTTTTAATGGGCCTAATGGGCAAAACGAGCGCATTACTCTCTCTCTCTCTATATATATATATATATATGTGTGTGTGTGTGTGTGTGTGCACGCTTCTATGGTGGTACTTTACAATGGTAAATAGTTGGTTTACATAGATCTAATCTCTAAAAGCAAAATCTAATTGTTGGATCATGTTTAGCATATTCTATTTATTATTTTCATATGCTAAAGCTGGCTCAAATATGCTCTTTTATGCCAAACCAATCTTATTTTTCATGAATTGTGAGCTGTTGATTTTCATCATGTCAAAAATGAAATCTTATAGCATATTAAACATGACAAAACCTTCTAATACACTTAATAAAGCATACTAAACACATTTGTACGGTTAAATCTATGCAAACAAGAGTGGCTACCACCGCATGGTATCATGGTACAGAACCACCATATATATATATATATATATATATATATATATATTGCTAACCATTGTGCCTCCTAGATGACACCAAAAAACTATTTATGACTACCATTTTGTCAATGATGGATACTCTCGTTGATGTTTGCATAAAACAACTCCACTATTGCTACTCTTGTTTCTTTTTCAGATAAGGGGAGCAACCATGTTCAACATTTCTTTGCTGACCTCAGATGCAAGCTATTGCTATTCTTGTTTCTTTTTCAGATAAGCGGAGCAACCATGTTCAACATTTCTTTGCTGACCTCAGATGCATGGGCTGTTATAATTCGCATCTTTAAATATCACCAGAGGGTTGGCTCCCACAAGTCCTCCATTTCATGTGAAAATTATGGAATTATCTTAGTAGCCTACCTTTAACGATCTCCAAATCATGCTCTGCAGGTTGACTGGATGTATTTCCTGGGATTCTTTCTAGTTAGTCTTGGGATAATAATTTACTCATGGTATATCATCATCCATATGGTTACCCGCCTTTGAAAGGCCCATCTGTAGCACATTTTTTGAGGAGCATATTGATGATAATTGTGTTATTCATACAGGGCTTAGAAACAAAGACAAGAAGCAGCAGAGGATGGCCGAATCAACAATTAACGACACACTGTAAGGGATGAGGAGGTTGGGCATCAAAGGCCAGATAATTTTGACCAACAACCTATTGTTGCAACATCAAATAGATAACTAGCATCATCTCGTCATCCCTTCATACCCACGGTTGCATATTGTGAAGCTTTTCTTTTATTTTCTTTTTTTCACATAAAGTTGTGTAAAGACCACGATGACAAAAAAACACCAAGATTGTGCAAGCGGACTGTTATGTGAACTTTCAATGTTTATAAAGAGTTACCCCTCCTATATCCCCCCCCCCCCCCCCCCCCCCCCCCCCCCATCTTTTCGTGCTAACCTCCACCACATTCATTTTTGCTCTATGTTGGAGTTCTACACGAAGAAAAGAAACCTGACAGGAGTTTTTGTTGAGATGAGCAAATACAAATCAATAAAGTTAACGACTTATTCAAATTGAGAGTGAAGGTTCAGGGTTTCTTCAAAAATTATATGATTATTCAAACAAGCCAGTTTGTGAGGCAGTTAAAGAATGGTCATGATGATCTGCCTTCAGCTCTATCTAATCGAAATAAGCCAAGATTGAGCAATGCAAGCTCAGCTTGTTCAGCTCATTTACCTGCCCTTGGAACCAAAATTATCATCATACCCGTGAATCACATTAACCAATGGGGGCTCCAATTGTTTGGTAGGAGCAGCTTGCTCATAAGATCATTTTTCCAAAAGAAAAACTACATTTGGGAGGCAATGCTGTACAAGTGAACCAGCATGTTTCCAAAGTGCCATTTTCTCAATTTCCATGGTGCATATCTTCCAGGAGGCTAGGACAGTGCCTTTCAGACACTGATGTAGTTAAAAGATAGCAGCGGGAATGAAAAGGCAACTCCCATATCCACCGTGGTTTCTCTCTCTACTGCTATAAAAGAACTGGAGTTTTAGCTAGGCATCCCTCCTGCCGAATTATGCAAAATTTACCAACTTTAGAATGAAAAATGCATGATATGATTATATATAATATTCTTGATGACCATGTTGTGAACAGAATCACAGCAGTAAGCATGTGAGGGCACGAATGGCACATCTATTCTGCATCATTAAGGAGAGCTAAGGCAACCTGCCTTAGATGATGATGATGACTCCACATACAGTATGGTTACTTTGTTAATGTGCATCTGCCATTACTCATCTAGCCTGCAAAAGACAAAAAAACGGTATGTTACAATCACAACAGCTACTTTCAAAACTAGTAATATTCTGAGCAACAGATAAATCATACTCCGCACATAAAAGTTGGCAAGAATATTTCTGCCTTTCAGCAGAAGCAAAACAAATGGAAACTGTAAAACTCAGAATGAAGTGAGAACTGACTAGACCCAATCTGACCCAATTTCAATAGAAAACTGGGTCAGATTGATTGACCCGTTGAAAAATCACATGCCATGATCAAGATAAATCAGAGCACAAACTTACCCAATTGTTTGGTGTTTAAATTGAAGAAAACATCGGCTACCTTAGAATTTCTTGAATATCTAGATTTAGGTTTTCTCAACTGCTGCATTTCATTGATTCCCAACCACTGCTTTATGCATTCAAACACATTTTTATTGTTCAATAATCCCCTATGAGATGCCTGAATTCCAATTCGAGCAGTTGCAGCTAAACCATCAGCCTGGTTCAAGAATGAAAATCAAACGATATGCTTTTCAAGATCATTTAAATAGGTAAGAAAAGAGAAAATTATCAGTGTAATGGAACATTAGGTAATATCCAATATTTTGGGCATATGAGATATTCAAGTCCAACAGTAAATAAATATTGCCATTACCTAAAAATTTTGAACACCAAAGGTAGAGAAGCAACAAACATCACATTGCTGCCATAACAAAAAGTTCTCATCTATGAAACTGTACTTGACAACAACAATAAAAACCCAAGGGATGCACGGATGAACACATTGAATAATTCATATCTAGTTAAAACATTTCCACCCTACAAATCTTCCACCAGCTTTGAAGATAGCTCCCTTATTTTTTATTTTTATTGTTACTTTCAACAATTGGACTTAAGCAAACTGAGAAACAATCCTTGAATGGCACATAAATAAAGCATAAATCATCAAAATTTTAGGATCCAAGGGAAACTTCTTTTCAATTTCAAAACAAAATGTGGCTATAGTGAAATGCACAGGTGTCACTTAAATTTTATTCAGAGATTCGAGTGGTCACATGCATGATAAAAATGTGAACCATGACATTGTTATGCAACTAAACTTGAAAGAAATGTGATAAGTAGATACTATGAAAAAGTCAATATTTGATAAGTAGGTTGAACCTCCCACAAAATATTTCTTGGTCCAACTCCTAATAATTATTTATTTAAATTCTTTGATACAAAAAATGTCTTATCATTCCATTGGTTTTAGTTCTCAAAATTCTGGAATAGCTCCATATGCTTCCAGTGGTTGTATTGCTCCTTTTTTTTCGAATGATGAGCCGATTTCTCCTTTTCCTAAAATACAATAACTTACAAATGATTACCATGTCAGACTATTCCTACAATTCCACACATTTGATATTAAACACATTTTCTACAGTGCTTTCTCATTGATTCTTTAGAAGAATATAGGTATAACCTACTATTTTGAATGCAGGGTTACTTCACATATGAAGTAGGAAAATACTCCTGGGGGTGGAAGGAAGGGAGAAAGGAAATAGCTTATAGGTGAACAATTGACAAATAACTGTTCCAGCATACAGCAGCCACAGATGGAAGTAGACACAGAACATAGGAGGGCACAAACATACACAGTTTGTGTGCGTGTGTGTTCGCAAATGAATTTAAGTTGCAAGAGAATATCAATAAGTTATTATGTAATTATTATATTCAAAGTATATGACAAACACATGCAAACATACACAAGCAAATATTAACATACTAAAAGTTGTGAGTGAAATGAAATGGGGATCTTCGAAACACGAGCTTAGATTAACAAGGGCAAGTGTCAAGAATGACACTAAAGCATAACCCTTAAAAAGGGTATAACTGGAAAGAAAATAAAAATAAAAATGTATTCTTTATTGATATGAAAAACCAATTGCTTAAGAAGCATTGGAATAAAATACAAGAGGGGCTGCTCCCCTTTATATACACAGCTGAAAGAGGACTCAATAGCTCTATTTAGAGCTGTTGGAATGTGTCAGTCCAACAGCTCTATTGCTAGTCAAGTCTGGACAGGACTTGACTAGCAACAGTCATTCTAGTTCAAACTGAACTAGATGACATAAAGACAAAAAATAAAAATAAAGGAAAAAAATTACAGAAAAGAAAGAAATGAAAAATGTATTTATATATATATATATATAATAATATAATATTATTATATATACATATATGTACAATTTTACATTTTAACACTCCCCCTTAAACTTACGGTACAATGAGCGAAAGTTTGTCTAAGAGAAAGTGAAATCGGGGAGCAGCGAGAGGCTTTGTAAAGAAGTCTGCTAACTGATATTCTGAAGTGACATATGGCAGATCAATTATCCCGTGTAGATATTCCTCTCTGACGTAGTGACAATCCATTTCGATGTGTTTGGTGCGTTCGTGGAATGTCCTGTTACTGGCAATGTAGATCGCACTTTTGTTGTCACAACACATTTGTGAAGCCTTTGTTGCTTCAGCTCCCATGTCAGCAAGCAGTCGTCGGAGCCAAACTACTTCCATGGTCGTGGTTGCCATGGCTCTGTATTCAGCTTCGATGGATGAGAGAGATACCTTTTACTGCTTTTTACACCTCCACGAGATCAATGATTCCCCTAAAAAGACACAAAAGCCAGTGGTTGAGTGTCTGTTATTGGGATCACCTTCCCAATCAACATCAGTATATGCAATTAAATCAAGAGAAGAGGAGGAAGATAAGAAAAGTGCTCGTGAAAGAGAGGACTTGATGTATCTGATAATACGCATGACTGCTCCCATATGAACAGAAGTAGGAGCATGTTGAAATTGACTTGCTGTATGAACAACATGTGCTATATCTGGTCGGGTAATGGATAGATAGGAAAGTGCCCCGACAAGCTGTCTGTAAGGAGTAGGGTCTGCAAGAAGTTCTCCATCATCAATCTTCATTTTAACATTAACAACTTCTGAAGTGTCAACTTTCTTATCATCAGTAATACCAGACCTGAAAACAATATCAAAAGCAAATTTAGTCTGAGATAATAAATATCCTCTAGGAGAATAAGCAACTTCAATGCCTAAAAAATATCTCAACAAGCCCAAATCAGTCATTTCAAAATGAGATTTAAGAAGTGTTTTGATTGTTTCAACTCCCTGTTTATCGCTTCCGGTGATGATCATATCATCCACATAAAGAAGAAGCACAATGATCCCTGCATCAGAATTCTTAATAAACAAAGCAGTGTCAGTTAAACAGAATTGAAAACCAATATCAATCATAACACGACTAAACCTATCATACCAAGCTTTTGGTGCTTGTTTAAGTCCATAAAGAGCTTTTTCTAAGCGAAGGACTTTACCCTTAAGAATACTTAGACCAGGAGGGGGTTCCATATATACTTCTTCAACTAGCTTTCCATTTAAAAAAGCATTTTTGACATCCATTTGAAAAATAGACCATTTTTTGATAGAAGCTAAGGCAATTAAGGTTCGGACAGTAGTCATACGAGCCACCGGAGCAAAGGTTTCTTCATAATCAATCACATATTCTTGGGCATAACCTTTGGCTAGTAAACGAGCTTTATATCTTTCAAGAGTACCATCACTCTTGGTTTTAATTTTATAAACCCATCGACATCCTATAGTTTTCTTCCCTGGAGAAAGATCTTGAATATTTCATGTAGAAGCCTTTTCAAGTGCATCTAATTCAGCTTTCATGGCTTCTATCCATTTGATATCATTTTTTGCTTGAAAATATGTGGATGGTTCTTCATATGAGTGAATTAATGCAATAACTGCCCTATATGTGGGTGAGAAAGACTCGTATGATAAAAACTTTCCTGGAGGCCTCGAGATTCGGGATGATTGTCTAGTTGGAATGTTAGAATATTTCTCAAGTGCACATGGAGGATTAGACTCTTGTCGCCTGGAATATTGAATACTAGTATCTCTATGAACTTCTTCATTTTCAACATTAAGATCAATAATTCTTTGATCATCATCAAAGTTACAGTCAAGGTCATATTCATCAGATGTTGATGTTAGATCTAGCAAAAAGGAGTACTCAGTGACGTCTTTTAATTTTCTAAAATCAAAGAAGTTCTCATTTTCAAGAAAGGAAACATTTCTAGACACATATAGTTTATTATTTTTGAAGTCAAAACATCTATAACCTTTCTGGTTTTCAGCATATCCTAAAAAGGCACAGGGAATCGCACGAGGGGAAAGTTTATCATTTTTGTCAGTAAATATGAAACATTTGCACCCAAATATTCTTAGTCTAGAGTAGTCTGGAGAAATGTTCATAAGTTTTTCAATGGGAGTGATATTTTGTAACGAAGAAGATGGCATCCTATTAATGAGATAGGTGGCAGTTAAGGCAGCTTCTGCCCAAAAGTCTTTCGGGACTTGATTTGCTATTAATAAAGTCCTAGTGGTTTCTATAATATGGCGATGTTTTCGTTCTGCCAGTCCATTTTGTTGAGGTGTATAAGGACAAGATCTTTGATGTGTGATGCCATACAATTTAAGATAATTTTGAAAATCTGTGGATAAAAACTCTCCCCCTGAATCTGTGCGAAAAATAGTAATATCATTTTGAAATTTGTTTTTAACCATATTATAAAAAGTTTGAAAGTATGAAAATACTTCAGACTTATGTTTGAGAAAGTACATCCACGTATGTCGGGAGAAATCATAGACAAAAATAACATAGTAAACAAATCCTCCTTTAGAAATTACTGGTGCAGGACCCCAAACATCCGAGTGTATTAATTCAAGTGGTCTTGAAGAGAAAAAGGTTCTGTTCTGAAATGGTAATCTTTTCATTTTGCCGAGAATACAATCTTTACAATCAAATGATTCAGAGTTACAAAATTTCCCTAGACTTGGAAAATGTTGGATTTTGGCTATATGTGGGTGACCAAGTCTCTTATGCCACAGTTCCAACTCTATTTTTTGAATATTATAACAAAAAGCTTTCTTCGGCATTTCCAAAAAAACCATGTAATAGAGTCCTCCTTCTCTATGGCCTTCCCCAATCAGCTTGCCTGACTAACGATCCTGTACCCAACAACCATGAGAAGAAAAAGAAATATTACACCCATAATCAGAAATTTGATATACAGATAAAAGATTTAAATTTAATTTGGGAACATGTCTAATTTCTGGAATAAAAAATTTTTTTGTTTTATAAATTTTTTCAAAATTTCATATTCCTTCTATTTCAAGAGAAGTCCCATCAGCAGTAAAGACCTTTGACACACTTGTTTTATTTTTAACACATTTGGATAGACTTTGATTATTTGGGGTCATATGAAAAGATGCACCAGAGTCAAGAAGCCAAGAAATTTTACCTAGATCAGAAAAAGATGAGGCTGCTGCGCCGGTTGAAGCATCAGATAAGAAAGAGGCATCTTTGATGAGAGGCCGAAGAATCTCCATTAGTTGGGCCAGGGAAACTGGTGCATCCTGGTCTTTAGGCTCCGATCCAGCAATTGCAGCTCTTTTTTCTCTCAGCTCCTTAAGTTTGGGACATTGTGGCATGTAGTGTCCCGGTTCATGACAGTGATGACAAATAACTTTCTTCTTATCATAGTCACTATTTTGTCGGTTAAAGTGAGGAGGCCTATATGATCGAACATGATTCCCTGGTCTAGACACGGCTAAAACGGAATCATCTTCAATTTTTAAAGAACCTTTCCGGAGACGATTTTCTTCCATTGTTAACTCTTCAATAGTTTCAACAATAGAAGAAATTTTTTCCCGATGAAGTAGAGGGCCAATTTAGTGGTTTCAAATTCCGGCCTTAATCCAGTGATAAACTAGTAAAAATGTTCAGCATCGAGTTGTTTCTGACGAAGCTCGATGTCTTCGGCACAATGCCACTTTGGTTCTAAAAGGGAAAGTTCTTCCCAAAGTTCGGACAACCCATTGTAATATTCACGAATAGTTTTGTCTCCTTGTGTCATCATTCGAACTTTTTCTTGGAGGTTGCACACGTGTGCAATATCTTTAAGGGAATACATATTCTTAAGGTATTCCCATGCCTTATCAGCATGATCAAATTTGGCAAGACTTGAGCATTTTTTAATGTCAACGCTATTGATAAGCCATGACATTATCTTCGCATGAGATATTCTCCATTCTTTCCATTTCTTCTCGTATGAGGCAATAGCTTTGATTTTCTCTTCTTCCGATAGAGGGACCTCTTTATCTCCCTCCTTTTTAGTAAGAGATAGCTTAGGTTCCGAATCGGAACCATCCACAATCCCCCATAAGCCTTTTCCCCATATATGGTGCTTCATGATTGAAGCCCATGTAACATAGTTCGTATCACTTAGTTTCATAGGCATGATGGTGACTTTATCATTGTCATCCATCGATTACAAGGAGAGAAAGAATAGGGATAGAAGAGAAACAAAAAGGAAAATGAAAAAGAAAGAAGAAAAAAAAACAATACAACAAGATGTGAAATCTTCTCCAATGAAGTGATAAAACACTTCTCTTCAAGTGGCGAACACTTTTGCAAACGGGCACGGAAACCGAGGAAGCTTTTCCTCAAGATTTAGTACTTCCGCGGCTCTGATACCATGAAATGAAATGGGGATCTTCGAAACACGAGCTTAGATTAACAAGGGCAAGTGTCAAGAATGACACTAAAGCATAACCCTTAAAAAGGGTATAACTGGAAAGAAAATAAAAATAAAAATGTATTCTTTATTGATATGAAAAACCAATTGCTTAAGAAGCATTGAAATAAAATACAAGAGGGGCTGCTCCCCTTTATATACACAGCTGAAAGAGGACTCAATAGAGTTGTTGGACACAGTCCAACAGCTCTATTTAGAGCTGTTGGAATGTGTCAGTCCAACAGCTCTATTGCTAGTCAAGTCTGGACAGGACTTGACTAGCAACAGTCATTCTAGTTCAAACTGAACTAGATGACATAAAGACAAAAAATAAAAATAAAGGAAAAAAATTACAGAAAAGAAAGAAATGAAAAATGTATTTTTATATATATAATATAATATTATTATATATACATATATGTACAGTTTTACATTTTAACAGTGAGGGGTGCAAAAGAAAATTCATAATTATATAATTGTTAATTTGTGCAAGTATGCATCTGAATGTGTATTAATTGACATAAGAAGAGTCATCGATCCTACACAAGAAATGTACTGGTGGCAGCTATATTCCCTATGAAATTTATATGTAAGTGCCACCCACCTTGGCTGATTCAGCAGGAACAGTTCCATCACCATCAACAAATGAGTATTTAGGCTGAAAACAAAACAGTAAAAGCATAAAATGTTGCTTGCCAATCCATTAAAGAGAATTGATGATAAAGTTGCTTAATTTACCATGGAGTGACAAATCTCGGAATAATCATCAATAGGCGAACTCTCAGATCCATAGCTGCATTAATCCAAATGTGACCTCTATTTTTTGATGAAGAAACATCTAAAAGAGTAGCATGCTTGCTAGACATACCAAACATTAAAAGGTGTGTCAAATGACGTGCCAAAGATGTTATAGAATTTCACACTATCTGGAAGTTGAGCCTTGTTGAATATTTTGCGAGTTTCTGTTGACCACTTGAGAATGGAACGATTGAAAGGTAAAGGTACTGACTTCCCATCGTATGTAAGCTGCAATTATGTAAATAAAAAATAAGTTCACAAAATATTGAAGCACAAAAATCACCAGAAAAACAAAACTAAGAACGTGAAGAGATCGAGGCAAGAAAGAACACAGGATCAGTTGATTGACCTTGTTCTTTGCAGATTTATCCTTGATTCATAAATTGGCATAGCAATTCAGGGATACAAGTCCATTTTCACAATGATTTCAATCATCTGACAGCATACTGACAACCAATGACATGGAAAAAAGCAAACATCAAAAGTCGATGCAGCAACCTAAGAAGTAGGTAAACTTTATATCCACCATCTTTGTGATATCCCATAAACTGTTGAAAGAAAGGCATCCCACAAGCTTTGTGTGCTCATAGCATGCACTTAATTATTTACCACATCCAAAAGTTAAGGCCCAAATAATGACCTAGCATACTCTTCCTCTGGGATTATGTCCAAGTGGGATCATCAAATAGCATACATATGTGTAATGCAACATCAACAGAATTCTGTACTGTAGTACTGTATCAGTCTAATTGCTTTTAATTCCTACTTATACTCAATGAAGTCCCAGAAGGGATGCTGAACTTTGTTACCATATTTTGGATAAATCATCAAATAGAATCAACAATACAGTTTCATCAAGGCCATATTGCTTGTAATTCTCTTTGGTAGCATTTCTATTTCTAACTTAAGATCCGTTCTTTCTTTCTATACATGGTATTTTAAGCAACGTTACAGAAAATTTCAAATCCAAATTGGCCAAAGTACCTGTGATGTCATTCAAGCACTAAAATTACCAGTGCTACTGCCAAAGGTATAACGGCCAATCAGAATTAATATTTTACTCTCACTCTCTTTTCACAAGATAACTGTGATAGATTACATTGTTACAAACACTGTGAAGGTCTCTTTCACGCTGATTAGGTCTCCTAGTCGACAACTGGGCTATCCCCGCCTAGGTGCAGGGTCAACTTAGTAATTGCAATGTTTTTTTAAGAAAAGGATACAAAGGGGGGTTAAAAACCCTAACACCTCCCCCCCCCCTCTCTCTCCTGCTTCTTTTTCCTATTTTTTTCTTCCTCTTTTCCCTTCTTCCTCCTCCCCTTCTCTCCCCTCTTCTTCTTCTTCTCTTCCTTTTGCTTCATCTTCCTTTTCTTCTTTCCCCCTCGACTCCCCTCTTCTCCTTGCCCCTTATTCCCAAAGTTGCCACTCGAGAAAGCGGGAATGGGAAGCGATTCAGGAAGTGAGGCACTTCTAAAATTTTAGGTAGCGGGAAGTGAGAAGAGATTTAAAAGTGAATCGGGAAACTTCTTGGAAGCGAGAAGAGAAGTGAACCAGGATGTGAAGGAGAAACGAAGAGGGAAGCGATGGGAAGCAAATAGGAATCGAAAGGGAAGCGAAAATGTAATTATATTTTTCCTATTTTACTAAAGCCATTTGTGAAGCAAATATACCTGCATCACAAAAGTATGGTAGAACGTATAACATTCACCATCACTCAAATTTTCTTCTTTAGCATTCAGCAAAACAGCAATTAGCCAAGCAGTAAACAACACAAAGTCCACAGAAAAGAGGAATTATGGAATCATTTATTAATATTTGATACTTAATTCCTAAGGATAAATTTCATTCCCTTTTATACGATATGCAAAAAATAAGCATAAATTAACTGGAACCTTATAGCAGAGAAACTGGAAGGAAGATCAAATAATCAAACTGTCATACATGCAGAAAATATAAACATCTAGTTGTCTATGTTGCTAGTGATGGTGACCTGAAAAAAAAAACTTCCGGACCTTTTTTTCTTGCACCAGGAAGAATCATTTGAGTGTTATTCCTTGTTCTTCACACCTGAAAGTTCTTGTATGGTGCTCATCATCCTAGCTATGCTTTGAAGCATCATATCCCACACAAAAATCCAGCATTTTTCTCTAGAGTTTTTCTTTTCTTTCTTCCAAGAAACAAAAGGTCTTAAGTTTCTTCGTTTATATGTTTCTATTGGATTTGGCAAGCATTTGACAGTTTTGCAGATGGCGATATGTCCATGTCGGTGGGTATTGTTTTAAACTATTTCTTCTGTTTTTTTGTTCTTTTAAAAGTAAAAGTTGCAGGCTGAGATGGTTTAATCAATTGAATCCAAGAATCAACCATAGGACGTTCAATGAAGAAGAGGATAGGTTAATGGCTGCCCACCGGCTATATGGGAACAAGTGGGCCATGATTGCTAGACTATTTCCATGTAGAACAAACAATGCAGTAAAAAACCACTGGCACCTGATCATGGCTAGGCAATACAGAGAACAGTCAAACGCTTACAAGAGGAGAGAGACAGAGAAAGGGAGAGCAGGAGAGAGTGAGAGATAGAGAGAGGAGGAGATAGTGACAAACGGAGAGAGAGAGAGAGACTTAAAGAAGAAACCCATGGTGGTCACTCGAGACCGCTGGAGGTAGCCGCAAAGGGATGGAGCGAGCAAGAGAGATTGATTTTTTCTTTTATAATTTCAAAAAAGTCTAATTACCATTCTACCCTTTTAAAAAAAAGGCTTGTTTTTTAAGTAAGAAAACAAATATCCAAGGCTAAAATTGTCTTGCCTTAAAAAAGAAAGTTGCTTCCCGTTAATGAGGGAGCATGTTTCCAGTCGATCGGGAAGTGTGCTTCCCAATATTGGGAAGTGCGCTTCAAATTTAAAATAGGTGCTTCCCCTTGCGTTTTGCGCTTCTGAAGCGTGTTCTGGGGAAGCGTGCTTCCCTAGCCTTATGGGCGCTTCCTGTAATCTTGTTGCTTCCTCCCCCCTCTTCTTCTTCTTCTTCTTCTTCTTCTTCTTCTTCTCTCCCCTCTGCTTGTTTCTATTCTCTTTTTCTTTTTTTATCCTTTTCTTCTTGCCCCTTCTTCCTCCACCTCTTGTTATTCTTCCTCTTCACTCCCCACTTCCTCTAGCCCCTTCTTCCTGCTCCCCCTCTTCTTCTCCTTATTCTCCATAGGAACTAGTCCCTCATCTTTCGAACGTAGAGATCGAGACACAAATCCAAGGCTATGGGGAAAGATATAGATCGATCGAAGAGAACGCATAGCATTCTCTGGGCGCATAGGATCAATCGTAAAGCAGCGTTTTCTTGGAAGAGTTCTCGGCGGCAAGAAACTTTAGGGCTTATTGGAGACAACTACATTCCTATATTTTTCTATATAATCTTCTTATTTTATATATATATAGGGTGCCTCTATGATGGTATTGTACCACATACATACTTAATTTACATAGATCTATGCTCCAAAAGCAAAATCTAACCATTAGATCATGTTTAGCATATTCTATTTATTATTTTCATGCATTAAAATAGACTCAAATATGATGTTTTATGTCATTTTTAAACCACCCTTATTTTTATCAATTGTGGGTCATTGATTTTCACCATCTCAAAAATGGAATCTTATGGTGTATTAAACATGATAAAACCTTCGAATATGGTAAATAAATCATGCCAAATACATCTGTACGGTTAAATTTACCATTTGATGGCTAAATCTATGTAAACATGTGTGTACCACCTATGGTATATATTGTTTTGATTAGAAATACATATTCAGCTGAAAGCATGTATAGTTATAATATCTCTATATCTATATATGAATGTTGTGTTAGTATATGACTATAATCCAAATTTTTCTGTTTATATATATCATGTTTCTTTAAATGCATGTCTATTTGCATGATTTTTTGTTACTATGTATCATGATTCTGAAAGCATGTGTACTTAGTTGATGCATACATCTTATTAGCTATATATATGTTTTGATTCTTTTACAGTGGTTGACTACATGTCATTTTTTTGTCTATTACTTATTGTTGATTGATTTCTATGTTGCATACATGTTTGTTATTAATTTTAGCAATTGATTGACAACATAGTTTCCTAATAACCTACATTGCACAGTCCTTCCATAACCTGAACTTTTTTTTGTCCTCAAAATAGTTCAAATCCATAAACAACCTCCTTGCCTGATATAAACTGATTAAAGTTGCACAATAGCATAGGGAAACCATTAAAATCACAAGGACGAATAAGGAAAAATCTCTGGATTCCATATCTCACCTTACTTTTACAGGCACATTCTATCAGCTTCAATGAGAATAAGCATTCTTTTAGAGCAGCAAAGCACCTTAGGGAAAAAAATAAAATGAACAGCTACTGCTGACAAGAGATCTGGTCTCACTGAAGTTAATCACACAACCTTACTGGGGGTGTTGCTTGGAATCAGTTCTCAGTTGGACTGCAAACTAGACTGTTTCAATTTTTTTGCTCTTTTCAATAATCATATTGATGCAGGGAGGTATCGTGTTGCACGTGACGCAACATTTCTTGCTTGTAACTTGGCACGTAGGGGCTGAGAAATGAGATTCACGACTGCACTAGTCGTGAAGTATGCTGAGAATGATATTGAAAACCACCATTGAATGAACAGTGGTTGATTTTATTATCAATAATAATCAATCTAACAAGGAAATGAAACAAAGAAACAAGCAGGTAAGGAGAACAATAAACAAACGTTGAAAAGAGGCTGCTGAAAGGCAATCAGAAAACTCAGGAAAACAAAGGCTGCAGTAATCCCATATTCCGTGTGTGTTTTCACGCAACCCTAGACTGGCCCTTTTAAAGGGTGCAGTTGGATCCGGGTCTCGGGTCCTGTTCCAGACCCGAGACAACTTCTGTTTGATGTTGGATCTGGGGCGTCCGGGCCTGTGCTCGTCTGGAGTAGGTACGCAGGGATCTGGGGCATCTCGGTACCGACTGGAACTGGGTTGGATCCACTGCTTGGGTTTGATCCTCAATCCCATCGTGCAGGTCTGGTTCCCTACCATGGTCAAGTTGTATGGATCTGCGTCGATCTTGCTCTGCATCATTCTCCCCTGATTGGGAAGAAGTCGGCTCTGACGACTTGTTGTCTCCACAGTAAGCATATAGATCAGACACATTGAAGATAGCCGAAATGTGTCAATCTTCGGGCAGTTCAAGGAGGTAAGCATTCGGGCCCAATCGTCGAAGAATCTTAAAAGGGTCATACTTCTTAGGACTCAACTTGCCATAAGTACCCACTGGAAAACGCTCGGGACACAAGTAAACCCATACTAACTGACAGACTTGAAACTGGACATCTCGACGACCTTGGTCTACGAAAGCTTTGTAGGCTTCGTAGCTTTCCACAAGTTTGACGCGGACCTATCGGTGGATATCACGCATGTACTCGATGGCGTCAAATGCGTCTGGGGTTGGGTCTGGGGGACTGGACACAGGTGTTAGGTCTACTACATGGGTGGGTGACCGACCATAAACCACTTGAAAAGGAGACTTGCCTGTGGACCGGTTGATGGAGTTGTTATATGCGAACTCGGCTTGAGGCAATACTAGGTCCCAAGTTTTGACATTCTCCCCCACTAGACTCCTTCACAAGTTCCCTAGATTGCAGTTCACTACTTCGGTTTGGCCATCGGTTTGTGGGTGGTAAGCACTACTGAACTGAAGCTTAGTTTTCAATAAGGCCCATAACGATTTCCAAAAATGGCTCATAAAACGCGTGTCACGATCTGAGGTGATCGTGTGCGGCAATCCATGAAAGCGAGCCACGTCCTTGAAGTAATATGAAGCTACTAACGAGGCGTCAGTGGTTTGTTTACATGGGATAAAAATAACCATTTTGGAAAATCGGTCAACAACGACTAGAATGAAATCAAAACGATGTGGGGTTCTAGGAAGACCCACAATAAAATCCATGGACACATGTTCCCAGGGACGCTCCGGGATGGGCAACGGCGTATACAATTCACTGCTCTGACATCGACCCTTGGACACTTGACACACACGACAACTTTGAATGAACTTGACAACATCTTTGCGCATTTTTGGCCAAAAGTAACGTTCATCTAACAGGGCGAACGTTTTATCATGTCCAAAATGCCCAGCTAGCCCCCCTTTATGTAGCTCGAAAATCAACTAGAGTCTAAGGGAGAATGAAGGCACATATAACTTGTTACCACGAAAGAGGTAACCGTTATGTATACTAAATCGTTGGTCGACTGTGCGATCAGAGGAGAGGCACCCTTCCCAGACTTGCTGGAAATTAGGGTCCGTCGGGTACAACTCCTTGCACTGCTCAAACCCAATGACCTGCACTAACATAGTCATCAGAAGGTTGTTCTTCCTGCTAAGAGCGCCAACTACCTTGTTCAGAGTACCAGATTGATGACGAATCGTGAATGTGCAGTCTTGCAAGAAACTGACCCACTTGGCATGACGAGCACTCAATTTCTTTTGACTATTCAGATACTTCAATGCCTCATGATCCGTGTACAAGACAAACTCCTTATAAATAAGATAATGCCTCCAATAGCGAAGGGCTTGTACCATGGCACAAAACTCGACATCATAAGTGGAATATTGGCACCTGGCTTGAGTCAGCATTTTACTAAAGAAAGCAATGGGGCTGCGGTTTTGACTCAAGACTGTGCCAATTCCCACTTTAGAAGCATCGCACGCAACCTCAAAGACTGCGCTAAAATCAGGAAGGGCTAAGACGAGGGCACTAGTCACTTTTTCTTTGATGAGCGTGAAGGCTTTTCCCGTAGCAGACATCCAGTAGAAACTAGTCCCCTTTAGGCACTCCGTGATAGGGGCCATGAGGGTGCTGAAGTTTCTCACAAAACGATGGTAGAAAGTGGCTAACCCGTGGAAGCTACGAATCTCTCCGATAGTCTTTGGGGTAGGTCAATCTACAATCGCACGGACTTTGGCGGGATCTGCCTTAACTCCATCAGAGGACACAATAAAACCCAAGAAAACAACACTTGACGTCATAAACTCACACTTTTGGCATTGACATACAACTTTTCCTTCCTTAAAATCTCTAAGACCTGATGTAAATGACTCAAATGATCAGATAAAGACGAACTATAAATCAAAATATCATCAAAATATACAATGACAAACTTTCCTATACAAGGACACAACACTTGGGTCATCATATTCATGAACGTACTCGGGGCATTTGACAACCCAAATGGCATAACTAACCACTCATACAATCCATCACGTGTCTTGAATGTCGTTTTTCATTCATCCCCTTCTCGGATACGGATTTGGTGGTACCCACTTTTTAAATCAATTTTGGAGAAAATAGAAGCACCAACCAACATATCAAACATATCATCCAAATGAGGAATGGGAAAGCGGTATTTGACAGTGATGTGATTGATTGTTCGACCATCAACACACATGTGGATGGACCCATCTTTCTTAGGGGTGAGCAGGACGGGTACGGCGCAAGGGCTCACGCTCTCACGAATAAAACCCTTTTGCAGTAACTCCTGGACCTGCCTCAACAACTCAGCATGTTCGGATGGGTTCATGTGGTACGCAGGGAGGTTAGGGAGACTAGATCCTAGGACAAAATCAATGGCGTGTTGAACCACCCTCATCGAAGGTAGACCATCAAGAAGGTCATCCGGCATAATATCGTGAAACTCCTCAACAAGGAGGGTGATGTCCGCAGGAACGGGCAATGACGTACTCATCGACGACTTAGCCACCAGGGAATAACAATAACCATCCTCCCGACAATGGCTCAAGAAAGACCAGTAGGATAGGCCCGCGAGTCGAGGAACTCGCTCAGGCTTATCCACAGTAGGAAAACCAATCTCCTTGATAGGGAGAAGAACTATTTTATGACCCTTAAAAATAAACGAGTACGTGTTCTTGGGGTCATCATTAATGGTCTTGCAATCAAACTGCCAGGGATGTCCCAAAAGAATGTGGCACACACTCATAGGGGCTACATCACACCACACCTCATCGTGGTAATGCTCCCCCATAGAGAACCGAACTAGACAACGTTGGGTGATAGGAACCTCGTTTCCTCTCTTAAACCATGTCATTTTGTGAGGTTGGGACAATTTTTCCGTTTTCAGGTTTAAGGTGGACATGACACTCTCGGACACCATATTCCCACACGCCCCAGTATCAATGATAACATCACATGCATGACCTTCACAATTGCACCGGGTTCTAAAAATGTTGTTCTGCAACCATTTTGCAGTGGTCGGCTCACGGGGTGCGGTCAAAATGTGACGGATGGACAATAAGTTTTGATGTTGCGATCGAACTCTACAACTTCCCTCTCATCATTTCAACCAATGACTCACGCTCACTCTCACTATCGGATGCTGACTCAATTATACCCTCGATGAGATAGGCGTTCTTGTTCATGGTGGGACACTTGGACGCGACATGTCCTAACTCCTGACACCTAAAACAACGGATGGTAGACTCACTAGGTTTGGCTTTGAATCTAGTATTGTATGCAGGTCCGAATTGGTCGGGTTTGCTAGGGTCTACTCTAGGGGTGGACTTTGAGTCTTCCTTCCTAGGAGAGCTCGCTCCCCTAGTTGGGAAACTCGACTTAGGTCGACTGGACTGGTCACTACGAGAGGTCCTATAATCTTGCCTCCTTTTCAATTTTTCCTCCACATTCATGGCATATCTGCTTGTCTGATCTAATGACTCGATTGTGATACAACTGAAATCATCAGAAATAACAAAACAGAGACCAAAAATATACCTTGTAACCTGTTGGTGGGCGGTCTCCTCGATCTGCACTCGCAGGGATAGACAATGGAACTCAGCAGTGTATTTCGTCACAGTACGGGTGCCTTGACGCAGGGTCAGGTACTCCTTGTAGGCTCTCTCAACGTGATCTAACGACGCGAACTTGGACTGCATCTCCTCCCATGTCTGTATGCGCTCTAGTCCCTGCCGCTCCCTCGACCTCTATAGCTCAACCCACCATGTCTGCATTAGGCCTCTCAACCGAGTAGACGCTAGAAAGACATGACGGTGCTCAACGACAGTGTGGTAGTCGAAGAAGAATTGTACGGCATAGGACTAGTCGAAGAACTGCTCTACATCGAATCGTTCTGCGAACTCCGGAAGGTCTAGCTTCACCCCGTAGGTGGAGGGGTGCTATGGTGCTCTCTGTTGACGAGTCTCCACCATTCCTGCGGGATACTCGTTCCAGAAAGCGTCATCATCCCACACTGCTTTATCACCCTCTGCGCGGTACTGCTCGCCTAGATGTTGGTGCTGACGAACTCCAACGATGTGTGGTCGGCGTTCAAGTCGCGTCGGTCCCTGCTGATTCTGCCTCGGTCTGACTAGCCCATGGGTGGGAGCCATCTGTGTCCGGCGTTGTGGCACCAGTACGAAAGGGGGTCCTACTAAAGGTGTGGGTTGGTCGAGTCTCAGGTTCTAGGTGGGTAGGAACGGGATAATGTGGGTTTGGGTTATGGATTGGGTCAGGGTAGGGGTAGTGAGTCGGGTATGGTATTGGGTTCTGGATCGGGGTTGGGTTAATGGATTGGGTCTAGTACGTGTATTGGGTTTGGTTTGCGTAGTATCGGGATGATTCACCCGATTGGATCTGGATCGGGTCAAGTCCTAAACTACTCGTCGGACCCAGAATAAGGTAGGTAGGATCATGGATCGAGTTGTGGTGTGAGAAGGCCTGGTTTGAACTCGATCCTTGATCCATAACAGGATGGGTCTGGTTTTGACCCGGCTCAAATTCAAACTGGAGCTCCGTCCGGGTCTGATAGGGGTTTGGGTCAGCATGGGATCCATTTTGGGGTTCAAACATAGTGGGTTGGGTCTGATTCAGGGTGAACCGCGAACCGAACCCAACTGGGTAGGTCGGGTAATGGGTTTCGGGGCCCGGACCCGCCCCATAGGACCCAAAGGATGGTCCCTTGGATCCGGATCTGGGGCTCGATAAAACTGGCTCCTGACCGGACCCTATCGGGTTCGGTCCGACCCACAAGGGTCCACACCCCCCGGCGCGCTGGTGGGCTGCGACCGATCCACCAAGCACGCGCGGCGGGAGGGTTGTTAGGTCAACAATGACCCGAGCCAACGCAGGCGCGCCTGCAGCCTAGCCCCGCATCTCATTCGAACCCTGCAGGTCATGCTTGGCCTGCAGCCCCTGTACTAGGGTTCGATGCCAGGCTTACGCACTCAGGCCGGCGTCGGAAGGCCTTATGACGACCCCCGCGTTCGGTTGGAAAGTGTTGTTGATCTGGTTATTCACTGCGGGACAAGGTTCAGAAACGGTACCACCGGCGGGAATGTCGCACGACCAGCATCCCTGCGCAAGTCCTCCTCGGTGCCTTCCAGTTGCACGACAGGCTGACGGCTCAGTTGGGTGGGGTCGATCACGATAGTATTGACGAGATTGACTACACAGTCGCCCACACCCGTACCCATTTTTGATGTTGACGTCGTGTGCGGCTCCGCTGGCGACTCTAGGGCGACGAGCCGACCTTCAATCTCGTCCAGCCGTTTGGATATCGCCACCACTTCTTTGTTCATACGCAACATATTTTCTTGCATTTTTGTCATCATCTCCATCATACGCAACATTGGATCTTCGTTACCGATTTCCTCCTGCTCTTTTCCACTCGCAGGATCATTTCTCGCCTCTTGAGTCATGCCGCTGACGAAGGAGGAAGGTTGTGCTCTGATACCACTTTGATGCAGGGAGGTATCGTGTTGCACGTGACGCAACGTTTCTTGCTTGTAACTTGGCACGTAGGGGCTGAGAAATGAGATTCACGATTGCACTAGTCGTGAAGTATGCTGAGAATGATATTGAAAACCACCGTTGAATGAACAGTGGTTGATTTTATTATCAATAATAAGCAATCTAACAAGGAAATGAAACAAAGAAACAAGCAGGTAAGGAGAACAATAAACAAACGTTGAAAAGAGGTTGCTGAAAGGCAATCAGAAAACTCAAGAAAACAAAGGTTGCGGTAATCCCATATTCTGTGTATTTTTTCATGCAACCCTAGACTGGCCCTTTTAAAGGGTGTAGTTGGGTCCAGGTCTCGGGTCCGGTTTTGGACCTGAGACAACTTCTGTTTGTTGTTGGATCTGGGGCGTCCGGGCATGTGTTCCCTATGCTCGTCTGGAGTAGGTACGCAGGGATCTGGGGCGTCTTGGTACCGATTGGAATTGGGTTGGATCCACTGCTTGGGTCTGATCCTCGATCCCATCGTGCAGGTCTGGTTCCCTACCATGGTCAAGCTGTATGGATCTGGGTCGATCTTGCTCTGCATCACATATCCAATAAAAAATCTGAAATGGAAGGGACTTAACCATCAGAAACAAATGTGGACCTAAATCAGACGGATCTGAAGACAAACATAAACCTGTCTATCCCAGACCCAACAGGATCTGGTTACAACCTGTTACTGATGGTTGTACCAAGGGAAAGGCATAACTGGGACAAACCAGAGTTACCGGAAGCGCCAATAGGCTCTGGAAAGCATGCTTTCCCAAAACACGCTTCGAAAGAGCGAAACATGGTGCTTCCGAAATGTGCGGGGAAGCAAGTAGTTTAATTAGGAAGTGTGTTTCCCTTTAAGTGTGTTTCCCTTTAAAGGGAAACACACTTCCCATTAAAGCGGAATGCACTTCCCTTTAATAGAGCGAGTTACTTGTTAAAAAAAAATTAAATCGGTGGACAGTTTTGCCCTTTTCTTAAACTTTTTTTACAAAAAAAAATAAAAGAAAATATTTTGTTAATGAGGACAAAATGGAGATTTTTAAAAAAATTGTGAAGAAACAAAAAAACTCAAACAACTAGGGTTTCTTGTTTCACTCGGAAGTCGGAACTCTCTCCCTCTCTCTCAAGTTTTCGGTAGGTGCGAACCCCTTTTCCTTTCTCTCTGACTCTCCTCTCGCTCTCTCTATCTCTCCATCTCTTCTCTCACTCACTCTGTCTCTGTCTCTCAGTATCCCTCGCTCTCTCGCTCACTCTCACTCTTCTCGCTCTCTCTATCTCCCCATCTCTCGCTCTCTTTGTTTCTCTCACTCACTCTCTATTGCATCTCGCTCTCTCCATCTCTTTGTTAAATTGTAATTCATAAGACAATGTATTTTATAATATATATTTTATATGTATAAAAGAAGATACATATACATATATATTTCATATATATGTACATGTATCCATCTACTTATATATATATATATATAATATATTTCTTTTTTTTATTAGCTTAAGGGGTATTTTAGTCATTTTATACATATTCATGTCGTTGAATATGATTGTAATTCTTCCTTTTAATTTTTCTTATTTTTGTAACTTTTTCTTTTTATTTTATCCTTTTTTTATGTACTATTTCTGTACACAGAGAGTAGCTGATTGTGTACAGTGTACACTGATTATTGTACACAGGTAAGAATAAGAGACGTTGGGCTGACTCCCAACGGCTCTAATTAGAGCTGTTGGGAATCAGCCCAACAACTCTTATGAGTTGCTAAAGCTTATAAATAAGGGTTGTAAGCCCATTGTAAAGGGACAATTTCAGTAAGGAGTTGTCTCCTTAAGCTTATAAACACTCTGCATTTATTGCACTTCTTTTGCGGGTAAAAGCTTATAAATATTGTGCATTTATTGCATTTCTTTTGTGGTGTAAATCTTATAAACATTGTGCACTTATTTTGTGTCTTGAGTATTTGAATTATCAAGTTATTTGAAAACTTGATCGTTTGCAAGGATTCTTCACATGGTATCAGAGCAAGGTTGGAGAAAGAAAGATCGTGTGGATTCTCAATTTTTTGGGTGTCTCGAAAAGCGTGCCCTCGATTTTTTGGTGATTAAAGTGGATCCTCATAACTCCGCCTGTGTATAACTGTTTAGTTATACACTGCTGGTCCCAAGCCCGGATAAAGGGGGAGGGTTGCGGTAGGCCTGTGACAGTCAGCATAAAAACTTAGTCATACCCTATGAATATGAACCAATATGAGAATTTCGTTGGGGCGTTCCCTACTGAGCGACGCGTTGTACTCTATAGGCCCGGAGGCAGTGATAAATGGGCAAGGGTTGCTAGGTCGTCGCCCGGAAGCGACGCGTCACACCGGCGCCCGGGTGTGGTGTCAAATAGGCAAGGGTTCCCTCACTTTGTTGG
Organism: Nuphar pumila; assembly: GCF_984573655.1. Taxonomy (NCBI): domain Eukaryota; kingdom Viridiplantae; phylum Streptophyta; class Magnoliopsida; order Nymphaeales; family Nymphaeaceae; genus Nuphar; species Nuphar pumila. Next base: position 33,656,957 of record NC_143265.1, read on the forward strand.
ATGGGTGGGGGTAAAGAAGTTAGTCCAAGACCATAAACTTAGGTTAGCCTCTTGGAACATAGGGTCTTTAACTGGTAAGTTGGTAGAGTTAGTAGATGTTATGTGTAGGAGAAAGATTGATATTTTATGTCTACAAGAGACCAAATGGGTAGGTGAGAAAGCAAAAGTGATAGAACCTTGGGGATATAAGATTTGGTATACAGGAATAAATAGGAATAGGAATGGAGTAGGGATTGTTATGAGTCGTGAGTTTATAGATAATGTAGTTGAGGTCCGTAGGAAGGGTGATAGGATTTTACTTATTAAATTAGTATTAGGTGCAGATATTATTAATATTATTAGTGTTTATGCTCCTCAAGTAGGTTTAGATGATTCCATTAAGCGTCAATTTTGGGAAGATTTAGATAGAGTAGTACAAGGGATATCTTATGGAGAAAGGCTTTTTATCGGCGGTGACCTTAATGGGCATATAGGCATTAGTAGGGATGGTTTTGAGAGTATCCATGGAGGCTATGGTATAGGAGAAAGAAACGAAAGTAGAGAAAGGATTTTAGATTTTTGTTTGTCCTATGATATGATCTTAGCAAACACTTGGTTTAAGAAGAGGGAGTCTCACTTAGTAACATTTAAAAGTGGGGTTAATACGAGTCAGATAGATTTTCTCCTACTTAGAAAGAGAGATAGGGGTTGTTGCATCGATTGTAAGGTTATACCGGGAGAAAGTGTAGCTACACAACATAGAGTCTTAATTTTAGATCTTAGAATTAGACAACACCGCAAAAGGGATAGACATAGGATAGATCCTAGAATTAAGTGGTGGGCACTGAAAGGAGCTAAACAAGGAATGTTTGTAGAGCAGGTAGTTAAGAAAGTTGATTGGTGTCTTGAGGAGGATTCAGAATCAATGTGGAATAAGATAGTGGGTGGCATGAGAAAGGTGGCTAAGGAGGTATTGGGTGAGTCTAAAGGCGGTGCACCGCTAGGTAAGGATACATCGTGGTGGAACGAGGATGTCAAATTTGCTATTAAGGTTAAAAGAGAGTGTTACAGAAATCTAAGTAAGAGTCGTGATAAGGAGAATTTAGAGAAGTATATGATAGCAAAGAAGGAAGCTAAAAAAGTAGTTCGAAACACGAGAGATAAGGAATATAAGGAGGTTTATGACAAGTTGGATACCAAAGAAGGCGAGAAGGATATTTATAGGCTTGCAAAGATGAGAGATAGGAAATCGAGGGATCTGGGTATGGTTAGATGTATCAAAGATGAAACACAAAGGGTTTCAGTCAAAGATGAGGAGATTAAGGAGAGATGGAAAAATTATTTTGATAGGCTATTTAATGAAAGTCATGCTCAGGATCTTGGAGACTTCTCTATTTCTTTTCATGAGATGAATCGTGACTTCATGCGCAATATTCAAAAGAAAGAAATTGCAGAGGCTTTGAAGAAAATGAAATCAAGAAGGGCAGTTGGCCCAGATGGTATTCCTATCGAGGCTTGGAAATGCTTGGGAGAGAAAGGTTTAGAATGGTTGACAAATCTTTTTAACAAGATTTGGTGGACAAATAAGATGTCTAATGAGTGGAGGAAGAGTACTTTGGTGCCTCTATATAAAAATAAGGGTGATATACAAGATTGCACAAACTATCGTGGTATAAAACTCATGAGTCATACTATGAAACTTTGGGAGAGGGTGATTGAGTCTAGGTTGAGGAAGGTTGTCATGATATCGGAGAATCAATTTGGTTTTATGCCTGGAAGATCAACTATGCAAGCTATACATCTTCTTAGACAACTTATCGAGAGAAATAGAGAGAGGAATAAAGATTTGCATATGGTTTTTATTGATTTAGAGAAGGCATACGATAGAGTACCTAGGGACGTTCTCTGGTGGACAATGATGAAGAAAGGTGTTTCTCTCAAGTACATTAAAATAATTAAAGATATGTATGAAGGAGTAGTAACCAATGTCCGCACTTGTGGAGGGGTGACAACAAATTTTCCTATAACGGTTGGGTTACATCAAGGATTTGCTTTAAGCCCTTTCCTATTTGCTATAGTGATGGATGAGCTTACGAGATCAATTCAAGAAAATGTGTCGTGGTATATGTTGTTTGTTGATGATATTGTTTTGATTGATGAGTCTAGAGCTGGGGTTAATGCTAAGTTAGAATTATGGAGACAGACATTGGAAGCAAGAGGTTTTAAGTTGAGTAAGAGTAAGACAGAATAACTCCGCCTGTGTATAACTGTTTAGTTATACACTGCCGGTCCCAAGCCCGGATAAAGGAGGAGGGTTGCGGTAGGCCTGTGACAGTCAGCATAAAAACTTAGTCATACCCTATGAATATGAACCAATATGAGAATTTTGTTGGGGCGTTCCCTACTGAGCGACGCGCTGTACTCTATAGGCCCGGAGGCAGTGATAAATGGGCAAGGGTTGCTAGGTCGTCGCCCGAAAGCGACGCGTCACACTGGCACCCGGGTGTGGTGTCAAATAGGCAAAGGTTCCCTCACTTTGTTGGACGGGTGGGGGTAAAGAAGTTAGTCCAAGACCATAAAATTAGGTTAGTCACTTGGAACATAGGGTCTTTAACTGGTAAGTTAGAGTTAGTTAAAAGAGGTCGGGGTAAGCCTAGGAAGACATGGATGGAGGTGATAGGAAAGGATATGAATGCTTTGAACCTCACCGAGGACATGGCATTGGATAGAAATGAATGGAGGACAAGGATTAATGTGGAAGACCCAGAATGATTTTCTTTGTTGGTTCATATCGCCGACCCCATTTGTTTAGGGATGAAGGCGTAGTTGTTGTTGTTGTTGTTGTTGTAAGAGTAAGACAGAATACATGGAATGTCGGTTTAGTAAGCAACGAAGTAATGATGAGAGTGTAGTGAAGCTTGGTGAGCAAGAAATACTGGTGGATGATTGTTTCAAATATTTGGGATCTATTATTCAAAAGTATGGAGAAATTGATGGAGATGTAAATCATAGGATAAAGGTTGGGTGGATGAAATGAAAAAGTGCAACTGGAGTGTTGTGCGATCGTAGAATGCCATTGCGGTTGAAGGGAAAGTTTTATAGGACGACTATTAGGCATGCTTTACTATATGGTACGGAATGTTGGGCTGCCAAGAGACATCATATTCAAAAAATGAGTGTAGCTGAGATGCGTATGCTTAGATGGATGTGTGGAAATATAATAAAAGATAAGATTCAGAACGAGGAGATACGTAAGAAGGTAGGCGTTGCACCCATTGAAAATAAGATGAGAGAGAATCGTTTACGGTACGTATTCTTTTTCATCATCTCTCCTCTCTAATGGATGAAAAAGACTCATTTTTCTCTCGGCTTCAAACTCAATGGGTCCAACTATCACGTTTGGGCCGAAACATAGAGGCTCATATTAAACGAAAAGGGCTTTGGGGCTATGTCCAAAGCTCGATTCCCGAACCGAAGCCAAAGATAACCTTGATGGAGAAAGGAGAAATAAAAATCCTTTAAGGCAAAGAAAGAGCCAAGGCTCTTGAAGACTACACAAAAAAGCATGAAGAATGGGAGATGAGAAATTTTAAAATCCTCTCATGGATTTTCTCATCCGTAGAAACAAGAATTAACGCCAATATTATCAAGTTTAAGAAGGCTTCTCAAGTGTGGGAGTACCTTGAGAAGATGTATACCTCTAGGGACTTGTCTCATAAATATTATGTCTAAAAGAGGGCGCTAACTCTTCATCAAAGAGAAATGACTATAAGGGAGTATTTTGTCGAACTCTCTTCTATTTGGGATGAGCTTGTTATGCTCGAACCCAAGTGGAGTGGAAAAACCATAGAGCTTCGTCATAAACAATTGGAAGAAGATAGATTTTTTAATTTTTTGAATGGGCTTAGGCCTGAATTCGAACAAATCCGGTCTTCTCTTTTATCCGCCTTCACTTCCTCCTCTCTTGAAGATGTGATTACTAAACTAAGTGGGGAAAGAGACTCGTATGGGTATAAGCAAGAACAACCCAAGTGTTCTAGCTACACCTTCGAATGATGAAGAAAATGAAAGAGTTAATGTCGTCTCAAGACCGGGGAGCAACTTAAGGACTTACAAGCCTCCTCACTTCAAGAATCAAAACTCAAGTGGTCAAGGAGGGAAGAAGAATTATAGCAAAGCTTTTATGCCATTTTTGTAAGGAAGCGGGGCATATCAAGCATATTTGCCCAAAGTGGAAAAAGTTACTTGCCATGGCTACTACATCCCAACCTCAAAAGGAAGAGTGTTCGTCATCTTCAAATGGAGCTCTCTCATTTCAACAAATCGTGGATGCACTTCAACCTCTTCTAAAAGGGGCTATTTCCGGAGCCGCCATGTCAACCTCTTCTCCTCCCGGTAAGACCTCTTGGCTTTTAGATTCGGGTGCTTTTTTTCACATGACCCCAAGTTTTAGTTCTTTTTCCGAATACTTAAAAAATCGCTCTCCATCTTTTGTTTCAACCGCGGATAAAACATTTCTTGAAGTAAAAGGAATAGAAAATTTTGAAAAACAAGGGTTCTTTATTCCAAAAATTAGATTTATACCCAAATTAAACTTAAATTTGCTTTCCGTTTTTCAACTCTCGGATTATGGGTGTGATATAAAGTTTTCATCTAACAAATGTTGGATACAGGATCGCCGGTCCGGAAGATTGATTGGGGAAGACTCTAGGAAGGGCGATCTATACTATATCGATTCTCTTCAAATTTCAAAAAACCTGTTTTGTAATGTAGTCCAACAAAAGGATATTAATGTGTGGCACAAGAGACTTGGACATCCAAATATTACAAAAAATTCTCATTTACCTTTTGTTAAAAGTCTATGTAAAAGTCATTTCACTTGTAACGAGTGTATTCTTGGGAAAATGAAAAAAATGCCTTTTTGTCAAAGATTAATGTTTACAACAAGACCTTTTGAAATTATCCATTCGGATGTATGGGGAACGACACCCATCCTATCAAAAGGAAACTTTGCATATTATGTCATTTTTGTTGACGACTACACGAGATATTGTTGGATTTATTTTCTTAAACACAAATATGAAGTTTTCTCAATTTTTAAAACCTATCATATGATGATTAAAAATCAATTTAATGGGAATCTAAAAATTTTTAGAACCGACTCTGGTGGAGAATACCTTTCAAGTGAATTTAAAAATTATCTTGAAAGTCATGGTATTTTTTACCAAAGATCTTGTCCGAAAACCCCTCAACAAAATGGATTAGCCGAAAGAAAGCATAGACATATAATAGAGACAACTCGAACATTATTTGTTTCTCAAAACATCCCAAAAGGTTTTTGGGCTGAAGCGGCTTTAGCATCTGTCTATCATATAAATCGGCTACCTTCTAAAAACTTGAACAATATCTCGCCTTTTAAAAATTTGTATACCAAAGAACCCGACTATAGTCGGTTGAGAATTTTCGGTTGTAAATGCTTTGTTCTTACTGACAAGAACGACAAGCTTTCACCAAAAGCCATTGCCTACGCTTTTCTTGGATATTCTGAAACCCAAAAAGAGTTTCGTTGTTTTCTGGAAAATGTTAATGGTTTTGAAAAGAGTGAACCCTTTGAAGAAAACATGGATTACTCTTTTTTATTTGAAATGTTAGAACATGATGATGATAGTGATCATAGTGATGACGATTTCATTCATAATGACGTCAATGACAAATAAAATGGCTCTTCCCATCCACCTATCACCCAACATAAAAATGAAGGAGCATTGAGAAATCCTATAACATATACCCATAGAGATATAAACAATTTAAGGAGTGCAATTGAAAAATTCAATAAACCTAGTGGGTCCAATTTAACAAATGATGAAAACCTACGAAGATCTAAGAGAAGTAGAAAGATGCCTTGTAGGTTTATTTCATATTATTCGTTTACTCCTAAATATAGAGCATGCCTTAGCGCCATTCATTCCTATATAGAACTCAGAAACTTTGAAGAAGCCAAAAAGAATGATGAATGGCTAAAAGCAATGAAATGTGAGCTTTCTGCTCTCAACAGGGCAAAGACTTGAAAGTTCCAAGATCTTCCTAAGGGTAAGAAAACAATAGGGTGTAGATGGGTATTTAAGGTAAAAACTAAGAGCGATGGATCTCTTGAGAGATATAAGGCTCGATTAGTTGCAAAGGGATATAGTCAAGAATATGGAATTGACTATGAAGAAACTTTTGTCCTTGTGGCCTGAATGGTTACTGTCTGATGTCTCATTACTGGTGTCTCAATCAACAAATTGAGCATCTATCAAATGGATGTTAAAAATGTCTTCCTAAATGGTGATCTGAATGAAGAGGTATATATGGATGCTCCACCAGGAAAAGAGACTCCCAAAGGGAAAGTGCTCCTCCTTCGAAAAGCACTTTATGGTTTAAAACAAGCCCCCAAGGCTTGGTACGATAGATTTAACTCTGTAATGTTAGAAAATGGTTTTTATTCCTGTTTCACTGACACTGCCTTATTTGTTAGAAAAACCAATAGAGGGATTGTCATTTTGCTTTTATACGTGGATGATATGCTTATAATCGGAAGTGATTCTAAAGGGGTTAAAAGCATAAAATCAATTTTGAATGATAGGTTTGAAATGTCTGATTTGGGATTTCTAACTTATTTTTTGGGTATTGAAGTAGCATACTCTGATAGAGGGTATTTTTTTTCTCAAACTAAGCTTGCCTCTGAGATTATTGACAGGTCAGGTATTACGGATGATAAGGTTTGTGAAACTCCTGCTATAGTAGGAGCCAAAATGAAGATTGATGATGGTATTCTTCTCTCTGATCCCACCCCCTACAGAAGCTGAATATTGTGTCATGGCGACTACTACCATGGAGATTGTATGGATTCATCAGCTACTAGAAGATATTGGGATTAATGTAGAAGGGCCCACCAAGCTATGCTGTGATAACAAAAGTGCAATTTTATTGTCAAAAACCATACATTTCATAAGCGGACTGATCATGCATAATATTTGCATTTTATTAATCATTATTGATGCATGATCCATGTAAAAATTGCTTTAAAAACCCATTTTTACCATTAGTTTTGAGAAACCGCATTGCATTGAATTTTATCAGAAAATCGTGTTCTTGAAAGCTTTCCTTGTATATATATATATATATAATTTTTTTAGTTAGAACTTCTTAATTGTAGTTTAGTTAGCTTAAGTTTGAGTAGCTAATTTGTAATCTTTAATTAGTTTAAGAAGTTTGTTTGTTTTCTTTAGACAATAAAGCATGTTTTGCTAAAATGGGTATTTTGGAAATCATTGAAAGTTGTTGGACTTGTTTTGAAAAAATGGTTTTACCCTAATATAATATTATAAATAGTATCATACAGCAAGAAAAAGTCGTTCTTTTCCTGGTGGATTCCACGCCTCTCTCTCTCTCTCTCTCTCTCTCTCTCTCTCTCTCTCTTGCTTCCTCTCCCTTTTTCCTTTTCTTGCTCTTCTTGATGTATTCCCCAGCACCGATTCTTCCATCCTCTTCATTGGGAAGGTGCAGCAACAGCCAGGATGAACCAGTCTTTCCTCAACCCATCTAGCCGACTGTGGTAAGTCCTTCTCTCTACCCATCTTAGTAGCATAGGATCAGTACATGCCTTCTTCCCATTTTTCTGCATCTTCATTGCCTGTAGCATACGTTGAGATCTTGATTCTATTTTTTTATGCATATAGGTTAGGTCTGATTGCATATTTTCCCTGATGATTAGCTGGATCGTATAACTCTGTGTGGCAGCGTTTTTATTTATTGGTTTCATCACCAGTCCAGATCATCAGTTCTACATTGCTTTACGTTATTGCATACTTTTAGAGTTCACGTTTTCTTTATTCCTGAATTGTAGTTAAGCTGTGTGTTTTCTGCTTTTATTAGTTTCATAGTTAAGTGGTGCATTAGCTATTTGTTGCTTTTATTCCATTAACAGTACACGTTAATTGAGTTCTTTGTTCATTACATTAGTCACAAGTCAAGTCATTAGCTATTGGGTTTAATATATATGTTATTAGTTTTGATTCATCACTTAGGTATTTGTTTACAGCATTTTATACTTGCATTGACGTCTTGCAGTAGTCATTTTGTATCTTAGGCGTTAGTCACTCCAGTCCTTAGTTGTTTTAGTAAACGGTTCAGCTTTAATATCAGTTTTAATATAGTTTAGCACTTGGTATCTCATTAGGCCATTTAAGGAAAGTTTAATTAGTCGATAGCAAATAGTTTATTGCTTAGTTCCAACAGGTGAATTTCTTTAATCGTGTAGTTAATTCTGTAAGTTTTTTTTTTAGAATATAACTTTAGTGGGTATATTCAATTAGGCTAAGTTAGATCATACATTAGGAAGTCTGATTAGTTCATGATTTTCTGGTTTTAAAGTGTTTAATTGGTTGTTAGTCAAATCTGTTTTGATATTTGGTCTTTTAGTGTTAGGTCGTTAGATTAGTTTCTCAGAGTTTAGTTCATGGTTAGTCAATTCAACTCTTGTTTTGCTGAATAATTTTTTTTGTCATTAGTTATTAATTTCTTGTTTAGTTTCCTCGTACTGCTTTGTTTTTGTGTTTTGTGTTTTGCAGGGAAGCATTTGGACGTGTGAGAGAAGCGATTTCGAGCCAAAAAATATAAAAAAAAAAAACAAAGTGCAAGCAAACATACATTACCTCAAGAAGGGACAGAAAGCCTCAAGCACTGAAGACTTGCTTTTCTTTCTAGATTAGGCTTTTATTTCATTTAATTCAATTCATTTGGGTTTGTAATAAGGCACTTTAATTATTTGTTTAAACCCTCTGCGTAGGGTCGTACTCTCGTAGTTAGTTAATTATTTAATCAATTCTTTTCATTTTGGCAATAAAGAGTAGTTTAGATTGTGTGTTCGAATACGAAGTATTTTCCGTTCCTTGAGATCGACCCGGACTCCACCACTTGTGCAAGCCGGTTTTTATATTTTTGGTGTCTGGCTTTCACTGAATTTTCACTAAAAATATTGTTTTAAAAAGGGTTTTCATAAAACTCACACCACGGACCAAACACATCGAGATAGACTACCACTATGTCCGAGAAGCATATCTGAAAGGAGTCATAGATCTTCCATATGTAACTTCAGAATATCAGCTGGCAGATTTCTTCACCAAATCATTGTTCTCTCCGCGATTCAACTTCCTTCTTGGCAAACTTTCGGTCATTATGCCCTAAGTTTGAGGGGGGGTGTTAAATTGTAATACATAAGACAATGTATTTTATAATATATATTTTATATGTATAAAAGAAGATACATATACATATATATTTCATATATATGTACATGTATCCATCTACTTATATATATATAATATATATTCCTTTTTTTATTAGTTGTAGGGGTATTTTAGTCATTTTACGCATATTCATGTCGTTGAATATGATTGTAATTCTTCCTTTTAATTTTTCTTATTTTTGTAACTTTTTCTTTTTATTTTTTTATGTACTATTTTTGTACACAGTCAGTAGCTGACTGTGTACAGTGTACACAGTCAGCCACAGGTAAGAATAAGAGACATTGGGGTGACTCCCAACGGCTCTAATTAGAGCTAGGGCTGTAAGCCCATTGTAAAGGGACAATTTCAGTAAGGAGTTGTCTCCTTAAGCTTATAAACACTATGCATTTATTGCACTTCTTTTGTGGTGTAAAGCTTATAAACACCGCGCATTTATTGCATTTCTTTTGTGGTGTAAAGCTTATAAACACTATGCATTTATTTTGTGTCTTGAGTATTTGAATTATCAAGTTATTTGAAAACTTGATTGTTTGCAAGGATTCTTCTCTCTCTCTCTCTCTCTTCTCTCTCTCTCTCTCTCTCTCTCTCTCATTGTGCAACAACCTTCATTTCAAGTGCCTTTTTCAAAAATAGATCAGACATTTCCAGCCCCACCTGCTCTTGTAAAGTACTAGTTATTGTGCTCTCAAAAAACAACTGTGCATTTTCATTTTGGGTAGTGGCAGGCCCAACTCTGCTCCCAAGGTTATGAAAAATTAGTTCAGTCCCAATGTTGTTGGGGTAGCCATGAACAAGATCTATATTGAGTAATTCCATCAACTGCTCTACACCAGATGTAAGCTTTAGATTTTGTTCTGCAGTCAAAGAATGCTTGTCCAGAATGGATTCTAATTGCATTTGTTGTTCTATACTCTTCTTTTTCAATTCAGAGGCCAGTTTGATAGCATTTGATGAGATCTCTTGATACTTCTGGCATTCCAATGAGAGATTGCTATTCGTTCTGCACATATCAAGTACAAGACATTGGAGCACAATAATTTTGATTTGAGCTCTAAGGACATGAACTTCTTCTTGTTTGGCTGCTGACTCTTTCAGCAGAAATTTTATCTTGGTTTCAAAAGTATTCAACTGAGTACTGCTAGACTGAACAATACTGTCACGTTCTTCTCTTCTAGTTTTAAGCATGTTTGGAGCTCCTCAATCTGATTAAGCATCAATGTTTCCAGAGAAAAGACATTTTTCTTCAGCCTTTGCATTCAATGCCTCCAATATTTGCAGAGTATATGTCACGTTATCAATCTTGGCAGCTAGATTGTCCTCTTTGGCAAGGACTAATTTATCCTCCATAAGAGAATGGAAGGATTCCTCCAAACTCTTCATTTTTTCTCTCAGAACTTCTAGATCATTGTTTTTATCTAACATTGATTCTTCCAATAAACAAATTTTTTCAAAGACTTCTTCCATATTTTTCAGATTCTGCCACATAGCTGCATTTTCTTCATCTTTCTTATTACCTCTCTCTTCTTTTAGTGCTACTGCTAAACTTCCATTGGTGTACTCATTCCTGAATCCTGATTTATATTTAAAATGTTTTCTTCAGTCTTGGTAGTAGCAGCCACAGAAATAACATCAGTAATAGTACCATCTCTTAGGTTTTCTTTGTTGGCTGTTTATCTGTGAGTCTTGATGTTTCTTGATGGCATATGATAGAGTCGACTGAATGTTTCTTGATGGCACATTGAATTTTTTTGTTTTAGTAATTGGCAGATTATGAGAGTAATGATTTGTGTTCACTCCCCATCATTTGCTGTCAGTAATAGTTGCTTTAGACTGATGCATATACTTTTATAATGCAGGTATATTTGCTTGTTATTTGCTTCACTAATAACTATCACAAATTACGATCTCAACAATTATGATGATGAGGATGATTCCTTTTGCAATTTGGAGTATGAATCCTCTATACTGTTAGGAATAAGAATGTCAGACAGGGTAAGGGGTCTGATTGTCCATATCAGTTTGAAAAGCAAGGTGGAACTCAGGTTTTTATGTGCAAGCACTCAAAAATATTTATCATGGGTAATATACTCGAGTTTTTGCATATCTCATGGGAGCTCCAAAGGGACAAAGTGTTGGGATTGTCTTTTGTCCTACAGTTGCAAAAAATGCACAGTTGACAAAAAAAAATTAAGAGGGAAGTTCGACGAGTGAAAGTTTCATCAAATACATTTGAGTTTAAAAGATATCTTCTTTTGTCTCTAGTAGAATCTGAAGCACAGTTGATATTAGTGATACCTTTAAAATGGTAGAAAAAAACGATGTAGATCATAAAATTATTAGGTTTTTTTGTGCAAATGGCATACCTTTTAATGTGCTTTGATTACCGTATTGAAAAGATATTATATCAGCAGTTAGTAAAGTGTCTGAATATAAACAATCATATGAAAAAGCTCGAACAACGTTACTTGATAGTGAGAAAGAGTATGTTTACATAGAGTTAAATGAATTTTAAGAAAAATTTGGTTGGACAAATATAAAGAACAAACACCTGATAAATATACTTGCATCAAATTGTTTTGAATCGATGTTCTTATATGTGAGCAACTTTTCTAATGTACAACAGTCGGCTGCAAATATTGCCAAGTTTTTGAAGACTGGATTTAAAATTATAGGGTCTTCTAATGTTGTGCAAGTTATTACAGACAATGCAACAAATTGCAAGTTAACTGGTGAAGAATTGAGACAAACATATAAATATATTTTTTGGTCACCTTATATTGTGCACACCCTTAATTTGATCTTCAAAGATTTGGCACACGAGTTTCATTGGTTAAGAGAGACATATTTGCAAAGTAAAGAAATTGTGAAATATATCACCAATCATTGAAAAACATTAGCAATCTTTAGAAGTAATAAAAAATTGGAGCTAATAAATATTGCAAAAAGAAGGTTTGATTCACATTATACTACTCTGAAGCGCTAGCTTGATATGAGGGGAAGCTTGAGGCTTACAATCATATCAGATAGATGGAGTGAGTTGAAGCAATCTGATGAGACTATGAAAATGAGGGTTGTTACGACAGAAACAACTGTTATGATAAAGAATAGTGGAATTTTGTTCGTTTAGCATTAATGATCACAAAACCCATCTACAAGATGATCAAATTTTGTGATTATGAAGGCCTTATAATTGGTGAATTATATGAAGGCATGGACAACATGTTGGAAAAAATCAAAGACAATCTAAAAGGACAACTACATTGGTATAAAAGATTCATATGATTGTCTCAAATAGATGAGATAGAATGAATATACCCCTCCATAGTCTAGCTCACATGCTTACTCTAAAATATTACGAGTCAGAGTATCTCAAGATCCCAACACCAGGAGGGGTCAAACGAATTTCACTTGGTAAAAATTTTATTATATCTATTTAATAAAGTTTAAATTTTAAACTTTAATGATTTAATTATTTTATTATTTCATTTGCATTTTCTTGTTATAATTAAACAATTTTTTTTTGCAAAAAAAGACAATGATATCTTAGATGGTGCAATGCTCGCGCTTGAAGTCATATCTGCTGGAAATGAAGAACTCTCTAAACTTTATAGGTCACAACTTGTGGCTTTTGCATCAAGAAGTGAAATATTTAATCAGAATACAACAAAAATAGATGCATTGAATCCTACAGTGATGGTCCTTAATTGGTGGCATTTTTATTGTGGTGGTACACTCGAGTTGAGAGCATTAGCCATTAAGGTTTTATCTCAACCTATTAGCATATCTTCTGCAGAAAGAATGTGGAGCACCTATTGCTACATTCATAATGTTAAAAGAAATGGGCTCAATGAATATCGTGTTGATACCTTGGTGTATATTCATTTGAATCTTCGATTGATTGACAGGTATAATTAAAGTGTTTTGTATTTTTGTTTTGATATATTGTAAAATATTTATCTATCATTGATTATTTATTAGCATTCATATTTGGTATTCTTGTTATAAAAAGGTGCAACAATCGCTATAAAGAAGAACCTAGTTGAAAATAGGATATCAATCCAGAACTTCCTATTATAGAAGAAAATACGTTAAGATTAGAAGACATGCGTTGGAGAGATTTGAATGATAATGCACAACAATCGAGTAATATTTTCAAATCCAAAACCAAAGATAAACAACTAAGAGCTCTATTGCCTCCGATAATCATACGTACAAATGAGGTTGAAGAGGATACAAATCAATCCAATAGAGCTAGTAGAACTAGTATAGATATATAAGAGTGACCATCAGTTTCCCAAGGCCAGATTTATCGCTTATTTAACAAGAGACTTAGGCAAGGTATGCGTTATGCATCTTGTGTTTTTTATTTTTACTTTCTTCTATATATGTATTTTTTATATTTTAGATTAAGGTTTTTAAACATTTGAATTTTTTAATATATTCATTATAGGAAATGAAGGAACAAAATACATTGTCGTAGAGGGCACGGAGGACGTGATGATGCAGAAAGTTCTTCTCGATCTATTGCTGACCCGAAGGAGAAGAGAAAGATGACAGATTATTGATTGTTGACAAAGAAATGAACTCTTGAATTCTTAATTATTCTTTTGAAGATGTAGTTGAAGTAGTCCAACTTAGAAACTTTTACGTTGCTTTAGCCGTTTGGCAATGACTTTTTTTTGTCATGATCTTGTAATATTTTGTTAGTTTGATTTCGGTGATATGTACTTTTGTTTTGAAGTTTGCATGATAAAGTGAATGAGTAGATTATGTTAATTTTAAAGTTTATAACTTTATACTTTAATTAAACTTTAAAATGCTTAAAACTAAATTATGTTTTTACTTTTTAGTGCTTAAATGTGTAATTTGTTTTTTGCACTTAAAAATTTAACCGTATCTCCATGTAATCTTTGAGTTTATTGATTTCTCATTTTCTATGTTGCAGATATCACAACATCAAATAACAAGTCAATTGATACTTCTGTTGAAAAAATGTACGCTTCTTAATCAAATTTATTAGTTTTTTTAATGAATTATTTATTAAATGCTTGCATGCATTTATTAAATGGTTGCAATAGGAATGTGAATTATGATTTTTTCTTGATGTATTATTTTATTAAATGCTTGAAAGTTACAACATGATGCATTTGTTAAATAGTTGCAACATGAATATGAAATTATGAATTCTAAATTTTACTTCATATATTATTTATTAAATGTTTGCAACAAATGTATTTGTTAAATGGTTGCACTTTGCATATATGATTCATTTTTTAGATACTCATATTTTATTTTGTCAATGATAACATAAATCTTATACAACAACAACTACAACTACGCCTTCATCCCAAAACAATTGGGGTGGGCGATATGAACCAAAAAAGAAAATCATTCTGAGTCTTCCACATAAATCGTTCTCCTCCAATCATTTCTATCCAATGCCATGTCCTCGGTGAGGTTCAAAGCATTTGTATCCTTTCCTATCACCTCCATCCATGTCTTCCTAGGCCTACCCCGACCTCTTTTAACTAATATATTTTCTCATTTCTCCATCCTTCTAACTGGAGCATCATTAGGCCTTCGCCGAATATGTCCAAACCATCGTAAACGATTCTCTCTCATCTTATTTTCAATGGGTGCAACGCCTACCTTTTTACATTTTGATAAATTAAAAATATATAATTACATTTTCGCTTCCCACTCGAATCCTAGGTCGCTTCCTTATTTGCTTCCTGGGTCGCTTCCTATGTCGTTTTCGGTTTGCTTCCTAGGTCGCTTCTGGTTCTCTTCTCGCTTCTGAGACGATTCTCGGTTCGCTTCTAAGTCATCCTATGCTTCCCGCTTCCTAAAATTTTAGAAGTGTCTCGCTTCCCTCTTCCGCTCCCCGAATCACTTCCCGCTCCCGCTTCCTCGACTGGCAACTCTGGGACAAACCTATTCACAGTAAATCTGCACTTTTTCCCTTTAGAGAACAAAACGTAGCAGTTACAAAAAAAGATAAACATAAAAGAACAAACAGCACATGTTTTATGTGTTTCCAACTTTCCAGCTGAGCTGAAGGCAGCAAGATGAAAAACCATATTAACTGATTCTAATAAAAGCTGTCACATGGATAAGGCTTGGGTATGGGAATATTACCATTTTTTGTAAAGTTTTCAATATGACTAATATATAAGGGGACACCATATGGGTGCAAAAATCGAGTATTATTGACATAGAATGTAAGTCAAAATAGTTGAACACTATATAAGTCTAGAAGTAATGGTACCTCGTTATCACGTAGTGCTTCTTTGAACAGACAAATACTTTCTGTGGGACTAAATGTCTCTAATTTTACAAAAGAGACACCTTTAGAGTCAGATTGTTTTCTCCAAACCTGAATAAGGGGCTCTATTTTCCACCTGAAATCTGGATTGGGTAACATCTCATAGAATGACGGACATTCAACCAACTGCACGTGGAAAAAAAAATCCTGGTTAGCTCACGTAATGCCATCAAGGAAGCCAAATCATTACACAGTAAAACTTCTTTAGTCTATTTAAGGGCATAATCACATTGCAATAAAAAGAATCTCACAATGAATTAAAAAGAATTTCACAAATGATCCAAAGACGGTTTCATTTCCTTATCAATAAGCAGAAATCATGCTTACGAAGTGGATACTAGAAATATGAATCTAGTGCAAAAGAATGTTATACGAAGCACAAAATATGCACCAAAAACAAATAAATGCAGGCACAAACAGTCACGAATAAAGAGTACCTAGAATGAACATTAAAAAATTTCAACCACAAAACAAGCAATAGCAACCATTGCAACAACATATTGATATTGGTCATTTGCATATATCATTAATTAAGTTAGGCTGATATATAACTTGAGCACTGCACCTGTATTAACTGCTATGTCACCTGGGTAAGGAAGCGGGTGTGGGTACGGGTACGGTATGACACGGCAATTTCAAAAAATGAGGGTATGGGGATATGGCTATATATATATATATATATATATATATATATATATATATATATATATATATATATAATGTTTGGGTTTGGATCATACGTCGATCCATATTAAGGTCTGTATGTAATTTTCGAAAAAAAAAAGGGAGGGGAATGAAAATAAGGTCTATACGTGTAATTTTCAAAAAAAAGGAGGGGGAATAAAAAGTTTTTTATATAAAGGAAAAGGGGTCTCTCTCTCTCCACGAAAGAGAATGAGGAGAAGACGAAGAAGACCGACCCCAGCTCCACCGTCTCTCTCTATGAATACAAAGGAGAATAAGGAGGTGAAGAAGAAGACAAAGATAGGTACCTCTCTCTCTCTCATTCTTTCCCCTCGCCGAAAACCACAGTCGCTCGCCAGAGGCCTCTCTCTCTCTCCTCCTGCCGAGGGTGGGAAGGGGGAGGTTTGACAAGAAAAAAAATGAGTGGGTTTTGGATTGGGTCTTAGTTGGACACGACCCAACCCACAGGCCCACATACCCGTGCCGCACCCGATACCCGTACGTGTGTCGGGTCTTGTCGACACGAGTATGTGGCATGTTTTGCCATGTCTCGTTAACATAGATTAACTGCAATATACATATATATAGTCAATGATATCAGAGATATTTCAAAATATCTATTGTCGTTGTATTTTTAGCAAACGATATTATAGGTAAAATATCTTGATATTTTGAAAATAACAAAAAAATGATAATATTGAAATATTATAACAAGAATATTGGGATATTCTCATGATAATATCGCGATATTATCAATTATTGTTACTATTTTTATTTATTTTCTAATCTTAAATGTGTTTTTGTTCTTTATTTTAGTATATATGTATTTTATTATCTAAACATGATATTTTCTTACTTATTTTTGTTATTTTTATATATTTTTGAATTTTTTTAAGCCCCGAGACTTTTTTGAGATTTATCACCAACCTATAATATCACGAGAAATAGCCTCGTCGAGATATAGCAGATACTGATATTTGTGACTATGATATATATATTTTGTGTTGTTGAAAGTGCGTAGTATGAGTTGTGCGGCTCGTACGCCTTAAGGTGCATGCCTCATTTCTAATGTGGTCAAATGAGGTCAAAGGCCTCATTTGACCTAAAATAAATTACAAAAAAAAAACTTCTCTTCTCCCCCTCTTTTGCTCACCAGGCCCACACCCTTCTCTTCACTACTGGCAGCAGCCACCGCCACCAGCACGTCTCTCTCTCTCTCTCTCTCTCTCTCTCTCTCTCTCTCTCTCTCTCTCTCTCTCTCTCATCGTCCCTTCCTATGCTTCTTCTTTTTCTTCCTCCCTCCTCCTCCTTGATGTCCAATTAATTGATCACAAGTCTAGGTTTGTAAAGACTGCAATTAATTGATTGTGCATGTGCGATTAACTGACTGTGAGTGTAGGTTTGTAAAGATTGTGGAATTAATTGACTGTGCATGTGATTATGTGTGTACATGTAATTGAACGTTTATGTGTTGGTTTTTGTAAAGATTGTGTATATCAAATTGTGAATGTTAGTTTGTCATTATTTAAAAATAAATTTTTGAAAGGTAGATATACATGTAATTGACTGTATGTGTAGGTTTGTACATGTACATATAAAGATTGTGTATGTACATGTAATCTATTGTGTATGTGTAGGTTTGTAATTTTGTATATAAAGATTGTTTATGTGAATTTGTGACTATTAGTTTGTCATTAGATCACAGAAATTGAAAATAAGTTTAAGCTTTTTTTGTTGGTGTAAGTATAGATAATTAGATATGCATTATTACATATATCCTAGTGCTTGAGAAATTAGCTTGATGTTTGTTTAGAAGTTAAAACTTTAGATGGACTTTAGATTTTTTTTTATGTATTATGAATTGTTGCTTCATTAATAAAGCATTTCTTTTATTTATTTGTGTTTTTAGATTTTTTTTAAGTTTTTTAAAGTTTTTTTTAAGTTTTTGAAAATGTGTTTTTGAGTTTTACGTTTATGGTCTTTTCTTATGTCATGATAAATATATATAATTTTCATTTGCATTGTTGCAGTTGAACAATGAAAAAGGACCCTGGAGAGGATCATGGAACTAAAGCACTAAATCACACCAAGGATAAGAAATACGACACGTAATATGCAATTACTGTGAGAAAGAGACTACAAGTGGCATTTCAAGGTTGAAACATCATTTAGCCCGCACAAGCCAGTGTAATTCCATGCAACAGAGTTCTAGATGATGTGAAAAGGTTTTTTAAGAATTATCTAGGGGATCATAAGGAAACAAGAGGAATAGAGGAAGTAGGAGTGTTTATTTTGGTTTAGCATCATCAATGGCTTATAATGTGGATGTTGGATCAAGTAGTATGTAAAAACCAAGCACAACTGGTCCCATTGACCAATTTGCACAAAATCAAGCATGACAGACCACAATTAATAACGCATTCAAAAGGGATGAGAGAAAAGACGTATGTTGTGCCATTGGGAGGTTTTTTTATGCAAATTCCTTATCATTTAATCTCTTTAATGGCCCAATTTTTTGGTCCAATGCTAGAAGTTGTTGCAAACTATGGGTGAAGGTTAAAACCACTTTCTTAGTATGAGATCAGAACATGGATTTTGAAGGATAAGGTACAGTCTACTCATGAAATGTTAAAAGAGTTAAAAAAAGAATGATTCAAAGTTGGTTGCAGCATTATTGGATAGATGGCATGGGAAGAAATTTGATTAATTTTCCAATGAATAGCTTTCAGAGACAATGTTTTTGAAGTCTTTTGACATCAGTGCCATAAAAATAACTGTTGAAAATTTGTGTAAGTTGATTGAATAAGTTCATGAAAAGTACGTGGTGCAATTCATTACAAATAATGCACCAAATTATGTGGCAACTGAAAATATGTTAACAACAGATAAAACATTTTTTTGGGCACCATGTGCAACGCATTGCTTGGATTTGATGTTAAAAGATATTGGGAAATACCAATTTTTAAAGATACAATAGAAAAAGCAAAAAAAATCACAAGATACATCTATAGCCATGCATGGATCTTAAATTTGATGAGAAAGATCACAAAGAAGAGAGAATTTCTATGTACAACCATCCAGGGGTGAAGCCCAAAATCCAAGTTAGGGTGGGCATAGATCTCTCTCTCTCTCTCTCTCTCTCTCTCTCTCTCTATATATATATATATATATATATATATATATATATATATATATATATATATATATATATATATATATAGATAGAGAGATAGAGAGAGAGAGAGAGAGGTGGGTGGTTGGTTAGGGGGGAGAGAGAGGAGGGCACAACATTGGGGTTAGGGTGGACGCTATCCAACATGACCTAGACCACCTTATTGGGATTTTTGGGTCAGGGTGGGCAAGACCAATATGTAGCTTCGCCCCTACAGCGATCACTCATTTTGCCACATCATATCTCACACTTACTAGCATTAGATGCCACAAGAAAGAGTTGAAGTCATTGTTCTTGTCTTCAGATTTCATATCTAATTATTATAGGAAGCCCGATGCTAAGAATATTGCTCATATTTTGATTAATGGTCATAATTTTTGGGTTGTCATATCACATGCAATTAAAGTTATGTTGCCTCTCTTGAAAGTATTGCGATTAATGGATGCAGATGGGCCTATCATGGGACTTTTTTACGATACAATGAATAGAGCAAAGGAAGAAATTTATTTGAACCTTAGTAATGTTGAAAGAAAATATACACCTATTTGGGACATCATTGATAAACGATAGGATTTGCAACTCCATAAGCCACTCCATAAGCCTTTGCATGCAGCTTATTATTTAAATCATCATTTTCATTATGCTAAAAACTTCACCCCAAATAGAGAAGTTACGACTGGTTTCTATGATTGTGTTGAAATAATGGTTTTTTATGCAAATGTTTGATTGAAAATTACAACACAAATAGATGCATTTAGAAAGGCAAAGGGGTTGTTTCGTAGACAGGTATTTGTTACAACAAGAAAACTAAGAAGTCCTAGTAAGTTTGCAATTATGTTGTTAATAAATATAATACTAGTTTTACGTTTTACTTTTTTGTTATTTGTGAGATTCTTATTGTTTTTATCACTTTTTCATTGTTTTATTTTAATGTAGCCAATTGGTGGAGTTCATTTGGACATGAAAATCCTGAACTGATGAATTTTGCAATTTGAATTCTAAGTTTGACATGTAGATTCTTCCAACTATGCTTAGTATTATACACATATTGATCATAATAACAATTGTAATCCTTAGACCCACTATTTAGATTCGAATAACTAGAAAATAAACTTTCTAGTTCACCCAGAAAATAAATATCAATGTCAATCTAAAAAATGTTATTTTCAATATCAAAATATACGGAATAACTATCACCATTACTATCCTTAACCCAAGATGGGTTAGCAAAATAGTTTTATTTATAAAATCAAAAGTCATTTTCTTTTTTAGATTGACACGAGTCTTTGACCCAATTCAAAATAAGAAAATTCCAAAATAAATAATAGGGATCATCCATGAATCACCCATTAGAATTGGGTCAAGAGATTGGGCAAACGATTCACTGACAAAAGGAAAAATTAATGATCAGGCTGATAAGACAATCAAAATCCGGGATCAAGTAGAAAGGATTATGAAAGACAAGAAAAAAAAGCGGAATCACAGAAACATATTTGGCAAATATCTAAAAAAGGAAGTGCCCAATTAATTCCTAAATGGAACTCTTTTATGAAATCTTTCATTGAAAGAATATATACATGGGCATCATTCTATGTATCACTAACATTTACAAGATCAATGTACAATTTTTTTTACTCAACAGAAAAGATTCTAAATAGATACACTTACAATGATGAAACAAAAGAAAAGGATACTAATGAAACGAGTCCAAATATAATTTTGTTCATTTCAACTATAAAATCTCTTTCTACTTATAGTCTTATACTACTACTATTAGTAGTAATAGTCATTCACCGATTTATTGCGACTTATCTTCTTTGTCCCAAGCCTGTGTTTTACAAATTATTGCAAACCCAAGTTAGTAACAAATATAAGTCAGAATCCATATTTCAATAATAAAGAACATATTCTTTTATTAAGAATAGAATAAAAGACTATTTCCATACACGGGGAATATTTGATTCTTAATCAAAACACAAGAAACTGCGGAATTCTGGAATGAATTAATGGAAAAAATGGTTTAGGAACCATTATCAATACAATTTATCTTGTCTCCTCATTCAGTCGTGAATTAGATCTCGCTGGGATTATCCGTGGGGGATAGGCTTTCTACATATCCATTGTCTAAAGGGGAATGCTTTTTATAAGTTGTAGCAAAAAACAAACTTCATAGAAGTCAATATATGAAGAACTAAGTATGGCCTATATACTAGATTCTACGGATAAAGGATCTAATTGATAGAAGAAGCATCGTAAAGATCAATTATTGAGGTTTTGGGCCGATACAATAAGACATGCTTACTATTAGGGCATGAGGTTTGAGGTGGTCGGATCTAGATCTTGATCCAGATCCATATCACTCACATCATTGTTCGTGTCTCCTAGTTCCCTATTGTATTTTATTATATATTGTGTTCCTAAAATACCCTTTATTAGTCTTTTTATATTTTGTGTTAATAAATAAGGGTGTTTTAGTAAAGATGTATTTTAGTGTAAAGTGAATATACATACTCACAATGAGGCACGATTTTCTCATATTGGGAATCATGAAAGTTCAGCCCAAACCTTCCTCTTGTCTTCTTTCTCTCTGCAGGAACCTCAGAAAACCTCAATGTAACATGGTATCAGAGCCATGATCCATAGTGGGGCTAGAAAATCTTGGTGACCTTCAAGATTTGATCTTTCTTTCTCCAGGTAACAATGGAGTCTTCTATTCTTTTCTCTTTTCGTCTCTTTTCTTTTCTTTTTCTCTCAAATTTGTGTCTCTTCTCTTGGTTCTTAATTCTTAAATCATATTTGCGTATTTTTTTATTCTCTAATCTCTCTTTATCTTCGTTTTCTCGCTATTTCTTTCCCTTTAAATCAGATTTGTGTATTTCTTGACTCTTTCTTTTCTCCCTAAGATCTTGGATTTGAAATCTCTTATAAATTTCGGCTCGTTTGTGTTTTGGGTCGCATCTTTTTGGCCGAACCAGATTTATCAGATTTGAAAAATGTATCAAATCTGAAAAACAGATTGCCATCACCTATGGACAACAATTCTTGTTTTACATCATTCAAAAAAAAAGGGATTCCAAGTTGACCTTGAAGCATGATTTCATTAAGATATTCTATTTGCAGCGGTATATCTAATTTATTGCTCACGTTTCTTTCTGCAAAAAAAAAAACAAAAAGAAGGCGTGACTTTTATTATTGCCAATTACTGTCGCTAATTTTCTGCATCTTGGTTATTGATTATCTCATTTTCTTAATTATTTGTTGTCCTATTTTGTTCATTTTGCATTGATTCTTTATTCACCTGTCATGGATTCAAGTTCCTCTTCAGGATCCATCTCTGCTAACTTTCTTAGCCAATTAATTTCTGAAAAAATGAATAACTCCAACTACTTTACCTAAAAAAGATAGATTATTTCTTTTTATTAGGAGTCAGGGTCTCGCTGGTCATATTGATGGATCAGTTGCTGCTCCATTTGAGTTTCTTATGCAGGAAGATAAAGATGACAAAGGGGCTGTAACTGCAACGAGGACCGTTAGGAATCAAGATTTTGTCAACTAGATAAAGAAGGATCAAGCCTTAGTAGCCTAAATCACTTCGACCCTATCTCAGGAGGTATTAGTGGAAATTCCAGATGATTGCACTGCAATGACGTTATGAAATACATTACAACAAACCTATTCACTGATTTCAGAGGCCAAGATCATTTATTTAAAAAGAGAATTTTAGATATTGAAGAAGGATACATCCATGTCTATTATGGAATATTTCAATAAGATCAAGTCCATTACAGATCAGCTAGCGTTAATTGGATGTCAAGTGTCAGAGAAGGACAAAATTCAGCAAGCTCTAGTTGGTTTGGGACCCGAATTCCATGTGTTGTCCACTACTTTACATTATACTAGGACCGTTTGTACTTTTGATGTTCTGAAAGTCAAACTCCTCAGTTATGAGATGTCGTTGAAAGGGACGTTAGATACAGAAAAGACTAAAGCAGATTGCCATGATGTGTTGTTTACGAGATCCTTTTCAGGTTGTAGACGAGAAGAAGGACATGGTAGAGGCAGAGGTTACAATCAGGGAGGCCGAGGAATTCTTCTTACTCCCATCCCTCCAAGAAGAAGAGGTGCATTCAATAATAACATTTTTACATGCTACATTTGCAAAAAAAAAGGACATGTAAAAGCAAAGTGTTGGTTCAAAGATGATTTGAGGTACAATCTTGAAGCTAAAGGCAAATATTTACCTACTGCTCAAGGGTAGAACATGGAGCAAATTGGCCCTGGCAAAGAGCTTTTGTTGGTTGCCCTTTCCGGACTCAGTTTCAAGCAAAACGATTAGGGTGTTTGGTATATTGATTCAGGAGTTGTCAGTCATGTCACAGGTGAGGTAGTGATGCAGAGCAGGCTATACCGCGTGACCCTGGCACGGCCAGGGAACCCGACCCACCACAAGGGATGGACGATCGGGTCCAGCAGCATGACCTGATCGCAAGTAAGGTGACTCGATGCAGGGATGTACGACGCACCTACTCCAAAAGAGGGAAGGCCCAGATCGCCACCGATTCGACTCCAAACTGAAGCGGTCTCGGGTCTGGACCAGAGACCCGGATCTAGTAGAAGTCTTTAAAGCCCTGTTCTAGGGTTGCGTGAAAGGGGGATTTTTGAAGAAGAGCAACAGCCTTTATGTTTTCTGGTTTGTTTTCTTCCAGCCAACTTTTCCATTTGTTTTCTTTATTCCATTCAATTGTTTGATCCCTTTTAGTTTACATTCTTTATTGTCCCTTTAAAGCTTCCATTGAATAAAATAAGCCCCATCGTTTCGGTGGGCCTTTACTTTTTTTTTCATATTTTGCACCTTGCACAAACACGAGAGTCGTGCCTCGTCAGTCGACATCACGGAACGAGCAAGCTGATCCTCTTTGTTGCATCAAAGTGGTATCAGAGCCCAATGTCCCCTTCTTCGTCAGCAATATGGTTTAAAAGGCGAAGAGCGATCCGGCGAATGGAAACGAGCAGGAGGATGCCGACAACGAGGGTCTAATGTTGCGTATGATAGAGATGATGACCAGAATGGAGGAAAACATGTCGCGAATGAACAGAGAGATAGTCGGGATATCGAAGCAGCTAGACGGAATTGAAGATCGACTAGTTGCCCTTGAAACACCGATGGAGAGACACGCGGCTTCAACCCCAACGCTGGGGGCAGATCTGGTCGACAGCGCAGCGACCCATGGGAACCCTATCGTTGCTAAAATGGGTCAGTCGATGCACCTTCAACCTACTCGATTCACTGCCTCGCCTTCGGTTCTCCCTCCTTATTCTGATTTGAATCCTCCACTCTAGTCGAATCAGGGAATCACAGCAGGTACGCCGCATCACTCGGGTGTACCACCATCATTGCAGTCGGTCCCTGCGGCTGCACTACAGGCCAGACCTGCTCTGCAGGACCCCAACGTTACGCTGGGTCCTGCCGAGAGTCCGGGCTCGTGGCCGCAAGTCACTGTGACGGCACCACTGAGTGGGTCGTGCCAGCAGGGTCCCAGCATCACGTCGGGCCTTGCTGTCAACCCGGGTGTGTCGGCCCGACCCGGGAAGGCAATTTTTTTTTTTTATGAATCTGTGCGTGGAAGCAAGAAAGCAGCAAACCACTGACCAGGCCCGGACCCGAGTTCGTGAACATAGGACCCGGGCCCGCGTTTCGGGGACCACCCTTTGGGTCCTTGGGAGCGAGTCCGAGTATCGAAGCCCCTAACCCGACTTACCCAGTTGGGTTTGGTTCGCGGTTCGCCCCGAACCTGACCCAACCCATTCATTTTGAGCCTCAAAATGGACTCCTTACCATGGTTGCCAGCTGAGGAAGCGGGAGCGGGAAGCGATACGGGAAGCGGGAGCGGGAAGCGAGGCACTTTCAAAATTTTAGGAAGCGGGGAAGCGTGGGACCACTTAGGACCGATTTGGGAAGCGACTTAGGAAGCGTCTCAGAAGCGACCTAGGAAGCGTCTCGGAAGCGAGGGGGAAGCGAAAAAAATAAAAATAAAAAATACAAAATACAAAAAAATTGAAAAAACAGGGGAACCGAGGGGGAAGCGTGGGGGA
The DNA here is from genome assembly GCF_984573655.1 of Nuphar pumila. NCBI lineage: Eukaryota > Viridiplantae > Streptophyta > Magnoliopsida > Nymphaeales > Nymphaeaceae > Nuphar > Nuphar pumila. Next base: position 33,682,500 of record NC_143265.1, read on the forward strand.
AGCGTGATGGGAAGCGTGCTTCCCTTTAATGGGAAGTGCGTCCCCCATTAAAGGGAAACGCGTCCCCCATTAAAGGGAAGCGCGCTTCCCAAAAAAGGGGGACGCTTCCCCCCACGCTTCAGAAGTGCGACGTTTCGCGCTTCCGAAGCGCACTTCTGGGAAGCGCGCTTCCCCTTTTAGCTAGGCGCTTCCGGTAACCCTGCTCCTTACCGACCTAAACCCATATCGGACCCGGACGGAACTCCAGTTTGGATTTGAGTCAGGTCAGGACCAGACCCATACTCATATGGACCGTGGATCGAGTTCAAACCAGACCTTTTATCCCCACAACTCGATCCCCGATCCGACCTATCCAAATCTGGGTCTGACGCATAGTTTAGGACTAGACCCGATCCGGATCCAATCGGTTGATTCATCCCAATACTACACTATCCAAACCCGGTACCCTCACCAGACCCAAGCCGTTAACCCACCCCCGATCCAGAACCTCGTACCAAACCCGATCCACTGCCCCTATCCCAACCCAGATCCATATTATCCCGTTCCTAACCACTTAGAGCCTGAGACCCGGCAGCCCCATTCCCCTTACTTTGGACCATGGTTGCCAATTGAGGAAGCGAGAGCGGGAAGCGAGGCACTTTCAAAATTTTAGGAAGCGGGGAAGCGTGGGACCACTTAGGACCGATTTGGGAAGTGTCTCGGAAGCGACCTAGGAAGTGTCTCGGAAGCGAGGTGGAAGTGAAAAAAATAAAAATAAAAAATACAAAAAAATTGAAAAAAACAGGGGAAGCGAGGAGGAAGCGTGGGGGAAGCATGATGGGAAGCGCGCTTCCCATTAAAGGGAAGTGCGTCCCCCATTAAAGGGAAACGCACTTCCCAAAAAAGGGGGACGCTTCCCCCCACGCTTCGGAAGCGCGACGTTTCGCGCTTCCCCTTTTAGCTAGGCGCTTCCGGTAACCCTGCTTTGGACCTCCTGTCATACCGATGCCACAACGTCGGCCACTGATGGCTCCCACCCACGGGCCAGCCAGACTGAGGCAGATTCAGCAAGGACCGGCGCGACCTGAGTGTCGACCACATGTCGTTGGAGTTCGTCAGCACCAGCATCCAGGCGAGCAGTACCGCGCAGAGGGTGATGAAGCAGTGTGGGATGACGACGTTTTTTGGAACGAACATCCTGCAGGAATGGTGGAGACCCGTCAGCAGATAACACCAAAGCACCCCTCCACCTATGGGGTGAAGCTCGACCTTCCAGAGTTCGCAGGACGATTCGATGCAGAGCAGTTCTTCGACTGGTCCGATGCCGTACAGTTTTTCTTCGATTACCACATGGTAGCTGAACATTGTCGTGTTTCTTTAGCATCCACCCGATTGAGGGGCCTAGCGCAGACATGGTGGGTTGAACTGCAGAGGTCGAGGGAACGGCAGGGACTAGAGCGCGTACAGACATGAGAGGAGATGCAGAGATTGATGCAGTCAAAGTTTGTGCCTTCAGACCACGCCGAGCGAGCCTACAAGGAATACCTGACCCTGCGTCAAGGCACTCGTACCGTATCGGAGTACACTGCTGAGTTCCATCGTCTATCCCTGTGAGTGCATATCGAGGAGACTGCCCGTTAGTAGGTTACGAGGTATATTTCTAGTCTTCGTCCTACTATTTCTAACGATTTTAGTTGTGTCACAGTCAAGACATTAGATCAGGCAAGCAGTTACACCATGAATGTTGAGGAAAAGTTGAAAAGAAGACAGGAATATAGGACCTCCCGTATTGACCAGTCCAGTCGACCCAAGTCGAGTTTCGCAACCAGGAGAGCAAACTCCCCTACGAAGATTCCAAGTCCACACCTAGAGTAGATCCTAGCAAACCTGACGAGTCTGGCACCGCATACAATACCAGATCCAAAGTCAAACCTAGCGAGTCTACCATCTGGTGTTTTAGATGTCAGGAGTTATAGCATGTCGCATCTAAGTGTCCTACTGTGAACAAGTTCGCCCACCTTGTCGAGGGTATTGTTGAGTCAGCATCTGATAGTGAGAGTGAGGGTGAGTCATTAGTTGAGGAAGAGGATGAGAGGAAAGTTGTAGATTTCGATGACAACATCGAGAACTTATTGTCCATCAGTCACATTTTGACTACACCCCGTGAGCCGACAACTGAAAAATGGTTGCGGAACAACATTTTTAGAACCCGGTGCAACTGTGAGGGTCACGCCTATGATGTTATCATCGATACTGGGGCGTGTGAGAATATGGTGTCCGAGAGTGTCGTGTCCACCCTAAACCTGAAAACGGAAAAATTGTCCCAACCTTACAAAATGGCATGGTTTAAGAGAGGGAACGAAGTTCTCATCACCCAGCGTTGTCCAGTTCGGTTCTCTACGGGGGAGCATTACCACGATAAGGTGCGGTGTGATGTAGCCTCTATGAGTGTGTGTCACATCCTTTTGGGGCGTCCCTGGCAATTTGATCGCAAGACTGTTCATGATGGTCGTCGGAACACTTACTCCTTTATCTTTAAGGGTCATAGAATAGTCCTTCTCCCTATCAAGGAGACCGGTTTTCCCACTGTGGATAAGCCTTAGTGAGTTCCCTGACTTGTGGGCCTATCTTATCGGTCTTTCTTGAGCCATTGTTGGGAGGATGGTTATTGCTATGCCCTGGTGGCTAAGCCATCGATGAGTACGTCGTTGCCCGTTCCCGCGGACATCGCCCCCATTGTTAAGGAGTTTCGCGACATTATGCCAGACGATCTCCCTGATTGTCTACCTTCGATGAGGGTGGTTCAACACGCAATTGTCTTGTCCCGGGGTCTAGTCTCCCTAACCTCCCTGCGTACTGCATGAACCCAACTGAACATGCTGAGTTGTTGAGGCAGGTCCAGGAGTTACTGCAAAAGGGTTTTATTTGTGAGAGTGTGAGCACTTGCGTCGTACCCGCCCTGCTCACCCCTAAGAAAGATGGGTCCATGCGCATGTGTGTTGATAGTCGTGCGATCAACCGCATTACTGTCAAATACCGTTTTCTCATTCCTCGTTTGGACAATATGTTTGACATGTTGGCTAGTGCCTCTATCTTTTCCAAAATTGATTTAAAAAGTGGGTACCACCAAATCCGTATCCGAGAGGGGGACGAGTGGAAAATGGCATTCAAGACACGCGATGGGTTGTATGAGTGGTTAGTCATGCCCTTTATGCTATCAAATGCCCCTAGTACTTTCATAAATATGATGACCCAAGTGTTGCGTTAGTGCATAGGGAAGTTTGTTGTTGTCTATTTTAATGACATTTTGATTTATAGCTCGTCGTTGTCCGATCATTTAAGTCACTTGTGTCAGGTCTTGGAGATTTTAAGAAGGGAAAAATTGTATGTCAATGCTAAAAAGTGTGAGTTTATGACGCCAAGTGTCGTATTTTTGGGTTTTATTGTGTCTTCGGATGGAGTTAAGGCGGATCCCGCCAAGGTCCGTGCGATTGTGGAATAGCCTACCCCAAAGACTATAGGAGAAATCTGTAGTTTCCATGGGTTAGCCACTTACTACCGCCGTTTTGTGAGAAACTTCAGCACCCTCATGCCCCCCATCACGGAATGCCTAAAGGGTTCTAGTTTTCATTGGAAAAAAGCCCTCACACTCATCAAGGAGAAAATGACCTTAGCCCTCCCTGATTTTAATGCAGTCTTTGAGGTTGAGTATGATGCCTCCAAAGTGGGAATTGGTGCAGTCCTGAGTAAAAACCGTAAACCCATTGCTTTCTTCAGTGAAAAACTGACTCAAGCCAGGTGCCAATACTCCACTTATGATGTTGAGTTTTATGTCGTGGTACAAGCCCTTCGTTATTGGAGGCATTATCTTATTTATAAGGAGTTTGTCTTGTACACGGATCACGAGGCATTAAAGTATTTGAATAGTCAAAAGAAATTGAGTGTTTGGCATGCCAAGTGGGTCAGTTTCTTGCAGGAGTACACTTTCACCATTTGTCATCAATCTGGTACTCTAAATAAGGTAGCTGACGCACTTAGCAGGAAGAATAGCCTTTTGATGACTATGTCTGTGCAGGTCATCGGGTTCGAGCAGTGCAATGAGTTGTACCCGACAGATCCTGACTTCCAGCAGGTCTAGGAGGGGTGTCTCTGTCCTGATAGCACAGCCGATCCACGATTTAGTATTCATAATGGTTACCTTTTTCGAGGTAATAAGTTATCTGTGCCTGCATTCTCCCTTAGACTCCAATTGATTTTTGAGTTACATGAAGGGGGACTAGCTGGGCATTTTGGACATGATAAGACGTTCGTCCTGTTGGATGAGTGGTACTTTTGGCCCAAAATGCGTAAAGACGTTGTCAAGTTTGTTCAGAGTTGTCGAGTGTGTCAGGTGTCCAAGGGTCGTCGTCAGAATAGTGGCTTGTATACTCCGTTGCCCAACCCTGAGCGGCCCCAGGAACATGTGTTCATGGATTTTATTGTGGGTCTTCCCAGGACCTTGCATCGTTTTGATTCCATCTTAGTTGTGGTTGACCGATTTTCCAAGATGGCTATCTTTGTCCCGTGTAAGCGAACCATTGATGCTTCGTTAGTAGCCTTATACTACTTCAAGGACATAGCTCGTTTTCATGGATTGCCTCACACGATCGCATCAGATCGTGACACGCATTTTATGAGCCATTTTTGAAAATCGTTATGGGCCTGATTGAAAACCAAGCTCCAGTTCAGCAGTGCATAACACCCTCAAACGGATGGCCAAACCGAAGTTGTGAACCGAACCCTAGGGAACTTGTTACAGAGTCTTATGGGGGAGAATGTCAAAACATGGGACCTAGTCTTGCCTTAAGCCGAATTCGCATATAACAGTTTCATCAACCGGTCCACGGGCATGTCTCCTTTTCAAGTGGTTTATGGTCGGTCACCCACTCATGTCGTAGATCTAGCACCAATGTCCAGTCCCCCCGACCCAACCCCAGACGCCTTTGATGCCGTTGAATACATGCGTAATATACATAGGCAAGTCCGAGCCAAACTCGTTGAGAGTTACGAAGCTTACAAAGCTTTCGTTGACCAAGGTCATCGAGATATCCAGTTCTAAGTAGGCCAGTTAGTTTGGGTCGTCAGAGTCGACTTCTTCCCAACCAGGAGAGAATGATGCAGAGCAGGCTATACTGCGTGACCCTGGCACGGCCAGGGAACCCGACCCACCACAAGGGATGGACGATCGGGTTCAACAGCATGACCCGATCGCAGGTAAGGTGACTCGATGCAGGGATGTACTGCGCACCTACTCCAGAAGAGGGAAGGCCCAGATCGCCACCGATCCGACTCCAAACTGAAGTCGTCTCGGGTCCGAGTCTGGGTCCGGACCCGAGACCCGAATCCAGTAGGTGCCTTTAAAGCCCTGTTCTAGGGTTGCGTGAAAGGGGGATTTTTGAAGAAGAGCAGCAGCCTTTACGTTTTCTGTTTTGTTTTCTTCGAGCCGACTTTTCCTTTTGTTTTCTTTATTCCATTCAATTGTTTGATCCCTTTTAGTTTACATTCTTTATTGTACCTTTAAAGCTTCCATTGAATAAAATAAGCCCCATCGTTTCGGTGGGCCTTTACTTTTTTTTCATCTTCTGCACCTTGCACGAACACGATAGTCTTGCCTCGTCAGTCGACATCACGGAACGAGCAAGTCGATCCTCTTTGCTGCATCAGGTATGTAAATTCTCCAAACTAATTTCTTATTCTAGTAAACATAACATTATTATTGGAGATGGTAGATGTGTTAGATTTCACTAGGATCTGTCACACGTGAAAGAGAGATGAAAGAGCGAGGAGTTGCGGTTGTCATGATTTCCAATAATGAAATCGTGACCTAAAACATGTATATATATCCTTTGTTTACAGTATGGGTCGGGTCTGATATATTATCCAGACCCGAAATACAAAATAACAAATACAAGTAAAGAATACATAGACAAATATACTTTTTCACCCCCCTCAAGTTGATCATGGTGTTGAACCATAAACAACTTGTCTTTAAGTGTTCAAAAATGATCCTTGGTCAAGCCTTTTGTAAATATGTCTGCAACTTGTCTTTCAGTGTTAACAAATTCGGGCTCGATCTCCGAGCGAGCCTACAAGGAATACCTGACCCTGCATCTCATGGGAGGAGATGCAGTCAAAGTTTGTGCCTTCAGACCACGTCGAGCGAGCCTACAAGGAATACCTGACCCTGCGTTAAGGCACCCGTACCGTATCGGAGTACACGGTTGAGTCCCATCGTCTATCCCTGCGTTTCTGGTCTTCGTCCTGCTATTTCTGACGATTTTAGTTGTGTCACAGTCGAGACATTAGATCAAGCAAGCAGTTACACCATGAATGTTGAGGAAAAGTTGAAAAGAAGGCAGGAATATAGGACCTCCCGTAGTAACCAGTCCAGTCGACCCAAGTCGAGTTTTCCAACCAGAGGAGCAAGCTCCCCTAGGAAGGATACATAGACAAATATACTTTTTCACCCCCCCTCAAGTTGATCATGGTGTTGAACCATGAACAACTAGCCTTTAAGTGTTCAAAAACGATCCTTGGTCAAGCCTTTTGTGAATATGTCTGCAACTTGTCTTTCAGTGTTAACAAATTCGGGCTCGATCTCCTTTTCTTCAACCTTTTGTCTCACAAAATGTTGATCTATCTCAATGTGCTTGGCACGACTGTGATGAACCGAATTGAATGACATGTTGAAAGCACTTTGATTGTCGCACAGCAAGACAGACCGAGAGATCACTTCTCCCACTTCAGTTAGCAAATGTCCGACTCATGTGACTTCAACAGTAGCGGCAGCTATAGATTTGTACTCAGCCTCAGTACTTGATCTAGCAATGGCCTTTTGTTTTCTACTGCTCCAGGATACTAAATTTCTTTCAATGAAGATGCAATATCCTGATGTAGACCTTCGTTCATCTGGATCCCCTGCCCAATTTGCATCACAATATACAGTAATATCGTGCATGTCCTTGCCAGATGGTTTTAGAGAATATATCAATCTATCCCCAACTGTTCCTTTCAGATATTTGAGTATCCTTTTAACAGCCTCCATATGCCCAGTATGCGGTTCATACATGAACTAAGACACCTGATTGACTGAATAAACAATTTCAGGTCGAGTGAGTGTGAGATACTGTAACATCCCTATTAGACTGCGGTACCTGGTGGGATCCTCACACAAGTCTTCATCATGAGCGCTCAGTTTTTAGTGAAGAATACTTGGAGTCCCTAGAGGTTTACAATCCTTCATACCTACTTTGGTTAGAACGTCCATCGTATACTTGTGTTGGGTGAGAGTCAACCCATCAGCTCGGCTGTCAACTTCAACTCCAAGAAAATAACGCAGGTCACCAAGGTCTTTCATTTTGAATCTCTGACTCAGAAGTTTCTTGACTTCTTTGATATGATCCTCAGAGTTTCCTGTGAAGACAATGTCATCAACATAAATTAGCAATAAGGTGATTATATTTTGCCCTCTAAAGATAAACAATGAGTGATCTAGTAGGGAGTGAGCAAAGTCATGCTTCTGAATCTCAAGAGAGAAGCTACCAAACCAAGAGTGAGATGCTTGCTTTAGGCCATAGATAGCCCTTTTTAGTCTGCATACATTTGTCTTACAATCTTCCTCACAGTATCCAGGTGGTTGTTCCATGTAAACTTCCTCTTTCAAATCTCCATGCCAAAATGCATTCTTAACATCAAGTTGACTCAGTGTCCATCCATATGTTCAACAGCTAAAGAAAGAATGATTTGAATCGTTCTCATTCTCACTACTGGACTAAAAGTCTCATCATAGTCTTGTCCTGCTTCTTGTGTGAAACTCTGCCACGAGTCTTGCCTTGTATCGTTCAATGGTCCCATCTGGTTTATACTTTATTTTATAGACCCATTTGCATCCTACCACGTTTCTGTCAGGCGGTCTAGGAGCAATTTCCCAGGTTCCACATTCATGCAAGGCTTGCATCTCATCATTCATGGCTTCTACCCATTTCTTAGAAGTGGTTGCCTGGTAGTACATAATAGGTTCATCCTCCTTATTGAGAGCGGTCAAAAAGAGTTTAGTTGAAAATCCATGGAGAAATTGTTGTAGCTGACCCACCTATCAATAGGTTGTCGCATGCGAGTGGATCTCCTGATGTCAATGATGTGTGAGGAGGTAGGTGGAGCCTCTTGAGCCCGATTTAGGAGTCCTGAAGCAGTCGTTCTTTGTCTAGTGTAGGAAATGGCGTTGTACCTTCCCAATTCCAATGGTGGTGGTGCTTCACAGTTCTGCGATTCTGATGTACCAACGATCGTGGGACTCTCTTGTTCGTGTTGCACACAGTCTGAATGACATTCTTCATTTGAATTATCAAAGAGCTCTGAATTCAGCCAAGGGTAATAAACTTCAACTGAAGAAGAGGACATGTCACATGTGCCAATTTTATGATCGAAGTTTAGCTCGTCAAAAACATTTCTCGAGATTTTGATGTGTCTGCTAATGGGATCATAACATCTGTATCCTTTGTAGTCATCCGCATATCCCACAAATCTACACTTCTGAGCCTTATGCTGAAACTTGTTTGTCAATGACTGATCAATATACACATAGCAAACACATCCAAAAACACGTAAGTCATGATAATTAGGATGAATTCCAAAAAGGCAATGATAAGGAGACTTGTTGTCTAAGACAACCATGGGCAGTCTATTTATCATATGTACAGCTGAATGAAAGGTTTTTGTCCACAAATTAGTGGGAAGATGACTGTCATGAAGCATACTCATCGCACTTTCAACAATATGCCTATGTTTGAGCTCAGCAATCACATTCTATTGTGGCGTGTGTGGGCAGGACACTCTTATTCCTATCCCATTATTTTGAAGAAAGGAAATGAAGTCATTGGACGTGAACTCCCCTCCTCCGTCACATTGGAAAAATTGAATGGACTCGAAGAATTGATTTTTTACTAAGGACAGGAAGTTTTGAATCAAAAGGAAAGCTTCAGACTTATTTTTCATGAAGTATATCCAAGTGTATCGAGAGTAACTGTCAACAAAAATTAGATAGTACTTGCTTCCAGATCCAAAGATGACGGGAGCAGGCCCCCATACATCAGAACATATTATTTCAAAAGTATTTGAAGCTTTCTTGTTAATGGAAGGAAAAGGTAATACATGACTTGCATAAAAGACAACTGAAACACTTTTGACTTCTCTCTTCCACATTGAGACTTTCTTTTGGAATGAGATTATTAGAAACAAGTTTCTCAATAAAATGACTCCCACAATGCCCTGAACGACTGTGCCATAGAGAAGGCTTATTACATTCATAAATACTAAGAACATTTTCATAAAGACATAACTCTAATGGAGACTTCAAATCAGGGTGAGCAGGACAGGCAGGATGACATGGATCTTCTTGAAAGACATATGTATTGCCTTGTCTCTTTCCTTCAGCGAATGCTTCCCTTGTGCGAAGGTCCTTGACCTGCACAGAGAAGGGAGTAAATTCGACTGAAGCATGATTATCATCAACAAGTTTAGAAACAGAGACAATATTTTTCTTGATATTGGGAGCATGAAGGACATTGGAGAGTTCAAGAGTAGAATGTGACATGGGGATGATAGACTTTCAAATGTGAGTAACAGGGTGGTAAGATCCATCTCCAGTGACAATCTTACGTTTTCCAAAATAGGGAATAGGTTTGAAAAGTTTACCTACATCACCGGTCACATGAGTTGTTGCCCCAGAGTCAACGAACCAAGTTCCTTGTCCATTCTGCTTTAGATTCAATCCTGACAAGGCAAATAGTAATAATTCTTTAATCTCTCCACTGTCTTTGGTGCTGTTGGACTTCCTATTGGATGTTGCCTGATGAGACTTCATTTATTTTCAGTATTATGCCAACAATTCGCCTTGATATGCCCCTTTTGTTGCAAAAGAAGCATGTGGGGATGGGTCTTGATCCTTGAGTAACGATGGGAGTGGAAAGTAATCCACGTCCCCTGTGTCCATTTTGCCCTTGTCCTCCTCGCCCTCGTCCTCGACCATAAGTCATTCCTCAGAAAAGCCTTTCAGAGTCATTTCATACTGGATTAATTTAGCATGAAGCTCATCAAAGGTGTGAAGAGCAGGCAAACACAGTAATGAGGTAACAATCATGTTATATTCTGATCTCAATCCACTCAAGGTTTGTTGCACCATATCATTGTCGTTCACTGCACATCCTATAACTGCAAGTTGATTTGTGATAGTCTTCATCATGTTTAGATACTTCATGATGGTCATGGAGTCTTTTCTCAGTAGTTGAAATTCTCTCTTGAGAAAAAACATTCTTTCCTGAGAAACTTGTGAATAGGTCTGAACCAGTCTATCCCAAAGTTGTATAGTTGTGCAATCGTCAGGAATTGCAATAAGTACCTCTTGAGAGAGTGTAGAGGTAATGTACGCGACCACTGACTGATCTTTTTTTTTCCAGTTGAGATATTCTGCATTTTTGATATACACAATAGAGATTGCCCCTTTATCATCCTTCTCTTCTCGCGCAATAAATTCCAGTGGAGCTAAAGCAGTTCCATCCAGATGACCTAAGAGACCTTGACTCCTTATAAAAGGAATGATCTGTCCTTTCCAAATCAAGAAGTTTGAGGTGGTCAACTTTTCAGAAACAAGCTGATTGAGAAAACTCGAAGAGAGACCAGATTGGGAAGAATGGGAGGAGTCCATAGCTTAAAGTTAACAAGGTGTTCACAAGATGCACAGTCCACTGCATGAGAAACTTGTTGGTCGTCCCTTCTTGCTTTTTTTTTGCTGTGATAAATGCAGGAAAGCAAGCAGAACAGCTCACGCTGAACAAACTTTAATAAATCGCAGATGGGAACTATGTTGGTTCAAGAACAAAGGGTTCCGTGAGTATGGAATTTGACAACAGGTATATTTCATGCACAATGATTTGCAGACATGACGATTTACAGGCACAACGATTTGTGGACACAGCGATTTGTAGGCATAACGATTTGTAGGCACAACGATTTGTAGACAACGATTTGTAGGCACAACGATTTGTAGCCACAACGATTTGTTGGCACAGCGATTTGCGTGATTCAGCAATCAAGAAGTATTCCAGATCTAATATTGATGGATGATCAGATTTGATTGTTTCAGACAAGGTTTGACAGAAATGGAAATTGCGAGACCAAGAATATTCATGATCAGATCTGAGTATTTCATATATGACAGAACGAGGAAGTGCGAGACGAAGAATATTCATGATCAAGAAAATTTGGGATCTGACGCGATGATTGAATATTTCAGATATGACGTATGTACACAATCAGATCTGAATATTCAAAACAAACTGTGAGACGATAATAGAAAGAAGAACCGAAGTCTTTCAGATCTAACGCAGATTCACGTCGAATCTGAATATTCAGGCACGAAGAATAGTAGAGGAGTAAATGAAAGAAGGAAGAAGAAGATGGAAGAAAAGTGTGGAAGAAGAAAACCTCTTGATTGGATGCAGGTCGATCTCTCAGGTCAGACCTTCTGGAAGCAGCTTTGGAGCCCTAGATGGATCTCTGCTCTGATACAATGTTAGATTTCACTAGGATCTGTCACACGTGAAAGAGAGATGAAAGAGAGAGGAGTTGTGATTGTCACGATTTTCAATAATGAAATTGTGACCTAAAACATGTATATATATCCTTTGTTTACAGTATGGGTCGGGTCTGATATATTATCCAGACCCGAAATACAAAATAACAAATACAAGTAAAGAATACATAGAAGACGCCACCCCATTACACACTCTGGACATATTTTTCTTTCTTTGTCTAAATCACGTTTTTTCCAGTTGTCTAATGTATTGTGTTCCTCTGATATAAAAAATAATATAGTCTTTGTTTCTAAGCTTGTTGATGATATCAATTGTTTTGTTGAATTTACTCTATCTTTTGTGTATGTCAAGGATATTCAAATGAGAAAGACATTCGCTGAGGAAAAAAGATATGGCAACATGTACGTCTTCAAAGAAGATCCTTTGACTGCTCAAGCTACATTAGATAGTCACTTGAAGTCTAAGTCCTCTGCGTGTGTTTTCAATATTACAAGTTCAGTCGGTCAAATGTTTGGCATAATAGATTAGCTCATTGTGGTGGAGTTTTTCTTAAAAGACTAGTTTTAAATAAATTGTTACTCAAATCTGTCTTGGGTGAAGAGTTTTGTGAGTCTATGTCCTAGTTGTCAAGTTTGTGAGAGTCATGTTTTACCATTTAATTCATAAAATAAAAGAACTTTGAAACCTATTGATATTATTTATTCTGATGTCTAGGGATCATCTTCACTTCCTCTTCTGGTAGCAAATATTAGATGACTATTTTCGGTATTCTTGGATATTTTTTTAAAGCATAAGTCTGATGTTTTTGGTGTGTTTAAAACCTTTTGGGTCTATGTTCGTACTCAATTTTCATCAAATATTCTAAATCTCCAATATGATGGTGGTGGTGAATACTCGTCAAAGGAATTTATTGAATTTTTATAGAATAATGGAATTGGTTGAAGAGTTTCATGCCCACGAACACCTCAACAAAATGACATTGTTAAAAGAAAGCATCGTCATATTGTAGAAAGTGTGATGTTCATGATTCATGATTAAAAGTTCCCATAAAGCTATGGACCGAAGCATTTATATGTCATAAACAGATTGCCTATGAAACTTTTGCAGAACAATTATCCCTACTATATGGGAAGCACCCAAATTATAATGAGTTAAAGGCATTTGGATGTGTGTTATGTTCATGTGGACAGCCAGCTGAGAGACAAATTTCAAGATAAAGCCCATGTTTGTCGTTTTGTTGGATATGCTGATGATTACAAAGGTTACATGTGCTATGATTCCAAGTCAGGCAGAATTAAAATATCTAAAAATGTTGTGTTTGATGAGTGCAACTTTTCTAATGATCAATGCAACCATTATGTTTTGCAAGACAAGAATAATATTGAAGTATATCAGCCTTGGATGGATAATAGCCTATTTTCAACCATGAATGATAGGGTACAACAGCTTGATCTTTTTCCTGATAAAAGCCAAGATGTCTTAGAAGATCCACCAACCGAATTGGATTGTGATATAGAAACCAATTCAGGCAGTGTAGAAAGCACATCAGGGAGATTCAAACAAGGATGTGTTTATACAAGGCGTAATCAAAGCCAGTTGGTTATGCAAGAACAACAACAATCGTCAGATCAAGAGAGACAACTTCAGTCAATAAGAAGATCAAGCAGGGTGAGACTATTAAGAGTGTATATGTACATACGGGTCCAGATTTGGACCCTCAGACCCAATCCGATCAGTGTATTATATATATATATATATATATATATATATCAAGGAATAGGGCACGATTCTTATTGATTAAGAATCGTGCTTCTCGTCGCTACCTCCTCTCTTCTCCTCCTTATAGCAGTGATACAGAAGACGCAGATTGCAGGTGTGTGATTTCTTAGATGGTATCAGAGCAAGTTGAAGCCTAACGATCAGGTCGGTTTCCTCCCTTTTCTCTCTTGTTCTAAATCAGATTCTTTTTTTTCATTTCTCAAAAAAAAAATTTGATTTGATCGTATTGGGTCATTTTCCTTTCAGCCATTCTTTCACTCTCAACGTCAATCGGAATCTGATCGTGTCTGATCAGATTTGTTCTTCTTCTTTTTTCTTCAAAAGGTTTTTCCCTTTCCGATATCGACCCAGGCCCCGTTATTTGATCTTATTTTTTTTAATCCGGATTGCCACCCAAATCTCTTCTCTTCGTCGGATCTGATCATTCTGATCAGATCTTATCGTCTGAAGGCAGATTGAATCAGATCTGCTTGCGGTAAATTGATTTTCCCCTCTTTCCAACGTCAAATTGAATCTGATCATATCCGATCAGTTTTCTAAATTTTGATTATTCTTCTACCCCAGTGTTGTGAAAAGCGTTGAGGCGTAGCGAGGCGCTCCACCAAAATCTGAGGCGAGGCGTAAGCCTCGAGGCGCAAAGCGTAAGCCTCAAAAAAAATTTTAACTTAAAAAAAACTATAAAAATGATCTAAAATTATAAATAAATAAGAAATGCTTTATTGATGAAGCGCCAATCAACATGAAATAAAAAATCTCAAATAAATACGAAAAAAATATGAGATTAACATGTAAAAGTAACATTAATGCAACAACTTGATCTATATAACTATCTAATTGCATAAATATGAGCATTCATTCAATAAAAAACTAACATTAACAACAAAATGCATATTAGCACTAACTACATCATGTCATAATTAAAAAATGCACGTTAACATTAACAACCAAATGTTAATGTATTTGTCCAGAATTCTTCAAAATGAGAGTGTTAACATTCACAATTACAACTGAAAGTCACAAAAAACATATAAATGACCACTAGCTCTATGATATGAATTAGGGCCCAGGCTCTTGTTGTGTCTCGTCATCATCAATATTTAAGTCTTCAATATCATCATCTGAAGAATCCATATAAATAGGTTCTTCTTCATCTTCATTCTCTGACTCTTCATCATCTACACTTTCTTCATCCACGTCCTCAATTACTTCTTTTGCTTTTTTTTTCTTCAATAAAAAAATCATGTATTAAATATTTATGTTATGTAATTAAAAAAATACATTTATATTCATAGCTAAGTAAAAGGAATATAACTTTACCTCGATCTCTTGAAGACATGTCTTGCCTAGAACCACTTTGTGAAACATGAGGTGAAGTGACTTTTTCAATAGGCACATGCTCAATGGCATTTATGTCGAAGTTCGGATCCAACCATGAATCCTCCAACCAATTGGGATCACTTGGCAACACAAGATCTTCCTTCTCCACAATCCACTCATGGTCTGAGTCTATATCATCTAGACATATAGGGTCTTTGGTAACCCTCATCTTCATATTTCTCTCTCTTAATTTCATATTGTACATTACAAAAACCAATACATTCATATTCTCATGTTCAAGTCTATTCCTTCGTTTTGTATGCACCTATAATTTTCTTCGTTTTGTATGCACCTATAATTGCAAATCATTGATAATCAATTATAAGATAATTAAACTTATAAAAATGTATTTCAAAAATAAAATACAAAGTCACAAACCAATGAGAAAGTACTCCAATTCCTCTCACAGCCTGATGCACTGCATGTCAAACTTAAAATTCGAATTGCAAAATTCATCAACTCAAGATTTTCGTGCCCAAATGAACTCCACCAATCAGTTGCATTCAAATAAAATAATAAAAAATTGATAAAAACATTAAGAATGTCATAATTAACAAAAACATAAAAAAATATTGACAAATAACAACATAATTGCAAACTTACCAGGACTTTTTAATTTTCTTGTTGTAAGAGTTGTCTCTCTGCCAAACAAGCCCTTTGCCTTTTTAAATGCATCCATTTGTGTTGTAATTTTCAACTGAATATTTGCATCAGAAACTAAATTTTCAACACAATCATAAAAGTCACCCATAACTTCTCCATCAGGGTTGAAGTTGTTAGCATAATGAAAATGTGGATTTAAATAATAGACAGCTGCATGCAAAGGTTTATGAAATTGCAAGTCCCATCGTCTATCAATGATATCCCAAATAGGTTTATATTTACTTTGGACATTGTCAAGGTTTGAAGCAATTTCCTCCTTCGCTCTATCCATTGCCTCATACAAAAATCCCATAGCAGGTTCGTCTGCATCAACGAGTCGCAACACTTTCACGAGAGGTAGTGTAGTTTTAATTGCATATGATATGGCAGCCCAAAACTTATGATCATTAAGAACAATACAAGAAATGTTCTTAGCATCAGATTTCTTATAGTAATTAGATGTTTTAAAATTTGAAGATAAGAATATCGACTTTAACTCTTTCTTATAACATCCAATACTATGAAGTGTAAGATATGTTGTGGCAAAACGAGTGACGGCTGGACGCAGAAGTTCTTTCTTCTTTGTGAATTTTTCTCATTAAATTTAATACCCATGCATGACTATAAATGTATCTTGTAATTTTTTTTGCCTTTTCCACTGTATCTTTAAAAATTGATATCTTTCCAATATCTTCTAACATAAGATCCAAGCAGTGGGCTGCACATGGTGTCCAAAAACATGTTTTTCCTGCTGTTAACATATTTCCAGCTGCCACATAATTTGCTGCATTATCTGTAATGAATTGCACCACATTACTTTCACCAACTTCTTTAACAACTTCTTCAAACAACTTACACAAATTTGCACCAGTTTTTTCCATGTCGCTGATGTCAACGGACTTCAAAAATACTGTCCCAGATGAGTTGTTCACAAGAAAATTAATTAAGTTTCTTCCTTTCCCATCTGTCCAACCATCTGCCATAATACTGCAACCAACCTTTGGCCACTCTTTTTTGAACTCTTTCAAAATTTCATGAGTACAATCTACCTCGTCCTTCAAAATCCACGTTCTGATCTCGTGATAAGAAGGTGGTTTGAACCCTCGCCCATAATTTGCAATAGCTTCTACCATTGCACCAAAATATGGACTGTTGCAAAGGCATTTGAATAAAAAAATCTACCAATGGCACGACATACATTTTTTCTTTCATCCCTTTTAAAAGTAGTGTTTATTGTGGTTTGTCATGCTTCTTTGTTCACAAAAAGGTTCATAGGACCAGCTGCACTTGTTTTTGCATCACTACCTGATCCACTAACTTCTTTATTCACATTATCGCCGGTTGATGATCCAAAATAAACACTTCTCCCGATATCCAACTTATTTTTTTCTAACTCTTCTTTCTTTAGCCTCTGATCCTTTAGATGATTCTGAAAAAATCTTTTCACGTCAGGTGAAACCGCTTCGCACATGCTTACACCATGCTTTGTGCCAGCTAAGTGATGTTTTAGCCTATAGATGTCTCCTGTAGTCTGTTTATGACAGTAATTGCAAATTATGGGATCTTTAGTAGGATTTGGAACTTTAACTCCATGATCCCATCCTACATCTTTTGTCATTGTTCAACTGCAAAAATACATAACACAAAATATATATTAACATCATGCATTCTGCTGACCACATTACATGAAAACAAATGCAAAATAAACAATCTTGGTGTATAAGCTATATACGAATCCTAGAAAAAAACATAATTGACAAGAAAAAAATAATAAATATAATTAGGTCAGTTTTTTAATTGAGTCTCAAAGTTCATTCAATAATGCACACTTATAGCCACACACACACATAGTAGAGATAGAGTGGAAGTGGTTTGGATCCCAAATTTCTTCTCAAAAACAAAAGAAAACACCAACCAACTCCAAGGCACTCAAAACAAATTTTGCATCGATTGAAATGAATACCATCACAAAAAAGCACCAACAAAAGACAAAAAATATCCTTAAAAACACAAATAAAACACCAACGAAATTTGTCTTCCTTTTTTTCGAAGAAAGAAGAGCATGTTAAACCAACAAAATAACCATCCCTAGAATTCAACAAGAAGGTATATCAAGAACTTCTCTGGAGATCAACCCCAAGAAATTGTGAAAATGCCGAAAAAAAAAACATATATTGAATATGCTAAACAGAGGTCACCATTATGTTCGAATATTTCAGATGCTTAACATAAGAAAGGGGGAATATATGGAAAATTCCCAATCAGAGGACTGAGATCTTTTGATTTCAGCAATTCGACAGGGATAAAAAATACATATTTTAATGAAACTTAAAAAATCTGAATCAGATGAGTTCACACAAATCAACACCAAAAAAAACAGATGAAACTTAATAAAAAGAGGAACCCACTAATTCTAATGAACGAAATCAGTCAACAGGGGAAAGAAAACATAAGAAAGGGGGAATATATGGAAAATTCCCAATCAGAGGACTGAGATCTTTTGATTCCAGCAATTCGACAGGGATAAAAAATACATATTTTAATTAAACTTAAAATATCTAGATCAGATGAGTTCACACAAATCAACACCAAAAAAAAAAGATGAAACTTAATAAAAAGAGGAACCCACTAATTCTAATGAACGAAATCAGTCAACAGGGAAAGAAAACATACCAATTACATTTAAAGATAAAAATGGTATCATTTCATTCATATTTAGATGCAAAATAACATAAAAACAAAGGAACATATTGTTCAGAAACAAACACATCTACGTATAAATCACGAAAAGCAACTAGAAAGAAAGACAGAGAAACAAAATAAAAAACGAAAAGGGTAGAAGAAAAACCCAGAAAATCGTTACCTACAGATAACGATGTCTCAGAAAACAGAGAACTTTACTTGTCACCGAAAAACGCAGAGGTCGCCGGCGGCGAGTGGTGGTCGGCGACAGTAGTGGCGGCGGCGAGTGGTCGCACGGCGGTGGCTGTGAGTCGCTGGCGCGGCGGGTCGCTGATGCCTTCTCAGCAGAGGAAAGAAGAAGGTGGAAGAGGCGATGATCGGCGACGGGTGGTGGCCGGCGACAACAGTGGCGGCGGCGAGTGGTTGCACGGCGGTGGTTGTGAGTCGCTGGCGCAGCGGGTCGCCGATGCCTTCTCAGCAGAGGAAAGAAGAAGGTGGAAGAGGCGATGATCGGCGACGGGTGGTGGCCGGCGATAGCAGTGGCGGTGGACGAGAGGGGACGGAGTGGAGAGAGAAGGGGCGAGGGCTTTCCCCCGCCCCGAAGCGCATGTGTCTTTTTTAAAGACACAGGTTCTCGATCTTTCGAGAATACGGGCCCGGATCCGGGTCAAACTCGGGTCCGGGCCATCGATTTTTAATGTGCGCCTCACTTTGAGGCGCGCCTCGCCTCAAGGCGCATGAGGCGTACGCCTTGAGCCTGTTGCGCTTTTTAAGTGCGCCTCAAGGCGAAAAGGGCCTCGCCTCGAGGCGAGGCGCGCTTTTTGCGCCTTGAGGCGCATTTTTAACAACACTGTTCTACCCTCTTTTGCTCTCGTTTTTCCCCTCTTTTGCTCTCGTTTTACATTTGTTCTTTTTCAAATTAAACCATACTTGTTCTTTTTCTTACCTACATCACGAGTTGGCTTTTTTTTTATATTTGACTTCCAACATCACGACTTCTGCCAAGTCTGTCTGAAGAACTACAGCACGACTGTTCCAAAAAAAAAAAAGTGGACGGACGGACTTGTGTTGTTGGGTCAATGAATTGCTGAGGAATTGAACCAAAGCTTTTTCTCTTTATCTCTTAATCCATTCTTTCATTTTCATCATCTCGTGTTTTCTCCTTCTTCCCTTTAGTCAACTCGTTCATTTATTTATTTATTTTCATGGATTCCCTATCACTTTCGTCCAATTTTCTTGGTCAACTCATATCTGAGAAATTGAATACCTCTAATTTCTTCACCTGGAAGAGGCAAATTTTGCCTTTTATTTGTAGTTTGGACCTCTCTGGTCACCTCGATGGAACAATTCATGCCCCTTTCGAGTTTCTCCCGCAGGAAGAGCAAGATGATAAAGGGGAGGTTTCTAATAAACTAGTTCGCAAACCAGAATTTACAGCATGGAAAAGAAAAGATCAGGCGGTTGTGGCTTACATTACCTCTACACTTTCTTAAGAGGTATTAGTGGTCATTCCATATGAATGTTCAGCTAAAGAACTGTGGGAGATACTAGCAGAGACCTATTCACAGATTTCTGAGGCTAGGATTATTCATTTAAAGAGAGAGTTTCAGCTCTTAAAGAAAGAGAATTTATCGGTTACAGAATACATGAACAAAGTCAAGAGCATCACAGACCAATTAGCGATGGTGGGATGTGTTATTCCGGACAAAGAGAAAGTTCAACAGGCGCTGAATGGTCTTCAATTTGACTATCACATGTTGGTCACCTCGCTTTTATGCCTTCCTTCATTGCCTAACTTTGATGATTTGCGCGCGAAACTCCTACAGGATGAAGTTACTATTAGAGGTGAGGAGTTGACTTCCAATTCCAGCAATCATGAGGTCCTTGTCACAGGCATGGTGGCAGGACGTGGTCGTGGAGGCTTTTGAGGTGGACAGGGACAGGGAAAAGGTAATCAAGGAGGTCGTGGATTGCGTCCCATGCCTAACATGTCACCCAACTCATTCTCAGCTAACCAATCTTCTAGACAGATACCAACGTGTTTTCAGTGTAATAAAAAGGGGGGCAAATTGTTGGCATAATCCGCAAAACAGAAGCAAATTTGGTGGTGTTGGGCCTTCCACTAGAGGACAAGCAAGGGATGAAAAGGAGAATGTGAAGAACCTCTTGATCTCTGCCCTTTCCGAGTTAAGTTTCAAGCAAACTGAGCAGGGCACTTGGTACATTGACTCTGGGGCTGCTGCACATGTGATAGGTGATGTTGGTAAGATTTCACAACTCATTCCTTATCATGATAAATTTAATATTAAAACTGGAGATGGTGCCCTCCACCCTATATCCCATGTTGAAAATATTTCTCTTTCACTCCCCAATTCTTCACTTCTTTTGTTTGATGTTTATCACTCACCCAGTATTGTTAAAAATATTGTTTATGTTTCTAAACTTGTCGATGATACTAATTCTTGTATTGAATTTACAACTTTTGTATGTGTTAAGGATCTTCTCACGAAGAAGACGCTCGTTGAAGGAGAACGACAAGAAAATATGTATGTCCTCAAGGAGTCTTTATGCTCGTGCTACTCTAATAAATCCACAGTCAGTTCAGCCAGTGTCATTTAAAAATTGTTTTAGTCTGTCTCAGTGTAATAAGTTAGAAATATGGCATCGTCGTTTGGGTCATTGTAATTGTTCATTCATTGAGAAACTTGTGTCTAGTGGACTTGTTTCACAGTCCAGTTTGAGTATTGAGTCTGATATTTCTCTTTGTTCCAGTTGTCATTTATGTAAGAGTCATGTTCTTCCATTTTACTCAATAAATCAAAGAGCTTTTGTGCCTTTTGAAATTGTCTATTCTGATGTTTGGGGACCTGCCCCACAATCTTCCTTATCGGGCAGTCGCTATTATATCACTTTTATCGACAGTTATTCCATATATACTTGGATCTACTTTATTAAACACAAATCTGAAGTGTTCAAGCTTTTTCGCTCATTTTGTGCCTTAGTTTGTAATCAGTTCTCATCTCAAATCCAACATTTCCAATGTGATGGTGGGGTGAGTATCTATCAAAGGAATTTACTCAATTTCTCCAGGATAAAGGAATAAGTCGGCGAAAATCTTGCCCGCACACACCGCAACAAAATGGTGTGGCAGAAAGAAAATAGCGACACATTGTTGAAAGTGCATTGAGCATGATACATGGCACTCACGTCCCTTTAAGCTTGTGGACAGAAGCTTTTCATTCTGCTGTGTATATCATAAATCGATTGCCAATGAAATTACTTGTGAATCAATTTCCTTATTTTACACTCTTTGAGACTCACCCTGATTATAATGAATTGTGAGTGTTTGGTTGCATATGTTATGTTCATATTCACAGTTCCCAACGTGACAAGTTCCAAAACAAGGCATGCAAGTGTAAGTTCGTTGGTTATGCTGATGAATACAAAGGTTATCGCTGCTACGATTCCACTACTAATCGCATCAAAATCTCACAGAATGTTGTGTTTGATGAGACTCATACTGAGAGCCCAGGAAGGGTAAAAGAACACAGCGTGAATGATGGAGGTTATCAGTCGTGGCTTGCTGCTAAGGTGTTTGATCAAATGGCTACCCATGATGATCCCTCATGTCATACAATATCGACTGAATAGAATAAACTTGATGTGTATACACAAAGGGAAGAGACGCCGACCACGCATAATACTATGTCTACCACTACAGATATTACCAAGTTTCAAGGGGCTGTCTATGTACGGCGAAATAAAGACAATGTTGAGTCAACCGATGTGCACCCTAGAAGGCCTGAAAGGATTCGTCATCCTATTGAAAGATGGGTTAGTTATAACAACTTCTCTACAGACTTGCAGTTATTCATCTCTCAGATTGAAAAAAAAAATGAACCTATTAATTTTTTACAAGTATCTATGTCACTCAAATGGGTTGAAGCCATGAATGAGGAAATGAAAGCCTTACATGAGTGTGGAACTTGAGAGACTGTTCCCAGACCAACAACAACAACAACAATTACACCTTCATCCCAAAACAATTGGGGTCGGCGATATGAACCAATAAAGAAAATCATTCTGGGTCTTCCAAATGAATCCTTCTCCTCCAATCATTTCTATCCAATGCCATGTCCTCGGTGAGGTTCAAAGCATTCATATCCTTTCCTATCATCTCCATCCAAGTCTTCCTAGGCCTACCCCAACCTCTTTTAACTAATATAGTTTCCTATTTCTCCATCCTTCTAACTGGAGCATCATTAGGCCTTCGCCAAATATGTCCAAACCACCGTAAACGATTCTCTCTCATCTTATTTTCAATGGGTGCAATGCCTACCTTCTTACGTATCTCCTCGTTCTGAATCTTATCTTTTATTGTATTTCCACACATCCATCTAAGCATACGCATCTCAGCTACACTCATTTTTTGAATATGATGTCTCTTGGCAACCCAACACTTCGTACCATATAGTAAAGCGGGCCTAATAGTCGTCCTATAAAACTTTCCCTTCAACCGCAGTGGCATTCTACGATCGCACATCACTCCAGTTGCACTTTTTCATTTCATCCACCCAACCTTTATCCTATGATTTACATCTCCATCAATTTCTCCATACTTTTGAATAATAGATCCCAAATATTTGAAACAATCATCCACCGGTATTTCTTGCTCACCAAGCTTCACTACACTCCCATCACTACTTCGTTGCTTACTAAACCAACATTCCATATATTTTGTCTTACTCTTACTCAACTTAAAACCTCTTGCTTCCAATGTTTGTCTCCATAATTCTAACTTAGCATTAACCCCAACTCTAGACTCATCAATCAAAACAATATCATCAGCAAACAACATACACCACAGCACATTTTCTTGAATTGATCTCGTAAGCTCATCCATTACTATAGCAAATAGGAAAGGGCTTAAAGCAGATCCTTGATGTAACCCACCCGTTATAGGAAAATTGGTTGTCACCCCTCCACAAGTGCAGACATTGGTTACTACTCATTCATACATATCCTTAATTATACTAATATACTTGAGAGAAACACCTTTCTTCATCATTGTCCACTAGAGAATGTTCCCAGACCATCCGACAAAAATGTTGTAGGGTCTAAATGGGTCTATAAAATAAAGTATAAACTGGATGGATCTATTGAACGCTAAAAGGCGAGGTTGGTGGCAAAAGGTTTCACTCAAGAATATGGGCAAGATTATGATGAGATTTTTACTCTTGTGGTCAAGATGGGAACTATTCGACTAATTTTGTCTTTGTCGGTTCAGTATGGATGGACTCTTGATCAACTTGATGTCAAAAATGCATTTCTGCATGGTAGCCTGAAAGAAGAGATGTATATGGAGCAACCCTCTGGTTATGCAGAATATAGCCCCAGCACACATGTTTGCAAACTACAAAGAGCCATCTATGGGTTAAAGCAGGCTTCTCGTTCATGGTTTGACAGTTTTTCCCTTGAAGTTCAGCGATACGGTTTTATTAGTTCTCACCTCGATCATTGATTGTTTATTTTCTGTGATCGTCAGGTACGCACCTTGATTCTTATATATGTGGATGACATTATTATTACTGGAAATTCAGATGAACACATAAAAGCCACGAAGAACTTACTAAGTCGACAGTTTAAGATGAAAGATTTGGGAGTCTTACGTTATTTCTTGGGAGTTGAAGTGGATAAACAGAATGGATCTCTTTCATTAAACCAACACAAATATACCTTGGATCTGTTGGAAAAGGCAGGCATGACAAATTGTAAACCACTATCCACTCCTAGTGTATTAAACCACAAGCTCAGCTCTCAAGATGGGGAATCATATAAAAACTCCAAGCAATATTGTAGTCTTGTTGGAATGCTTCAATACCTCACCTTTACCAGACCAGACATTGTGTATGCAGTGAACCAAGTGTCACAATTCATGCATGATCCACGAACAGAGCATATGAATGTTGTTAAAAGAATTCTTCGATATTTAAAAGACACTCTTGGAGATGGTCTAGTTTATCATCAGTCCAAGTCCAAAGGGGAGCGACATCGATTAGATGTTTACACAGATGCAGATTGGGCTGGAGATCCAGATGACAGGCGATCGGTTTTTGGATTTTGTGTTTTTCTGGATGGGAACTTGATAGCATGGAGTAGCAGGAAACAACGTGCAGTTGCACGATCCAGTACAGAAGCTGAGTACCGATCCATGGCGGCCGCTACAGCAGAGGCTACATGGCTGAGACATCTTTTGACTGAGATCGGAGAATCTATTATGCCCACCAATCTCCTTTGCGATAATCAAAGTGCCATACAAATTGCTTTTAATCCCATTTATCACAGTCGTACCAAACATATAGAGATTGATCAACACTTCATTCGGCAAAAGATCGAAGATAGAGAAGTTGAGCCAGCTTATGTTCCCACAGCTGATCAAGTGGCGGATTTGTTTACTAAGGGACTTACCAGCGTCCACTTTTGGTTTTTGAAGAACAAGTTGTCCATGGTACGAAACCATGCACAACATGAGGGAGATTATTAAGAGTGTATATGTACATACGGGTCCAGATTTGGACCCTCAGACCCGATCCGATCAGTGTATTATATATATATATATATATATATATATATATATATATATATATATATATATATATATATATCAAGGAATAGGGCACGATTCTTATTGATTAAGAATCGTGCTTCTCGTCGCTACCTCCTCTCTTCTCTTCCTTACAGCAGTGATACAGAAGACGCAGATTACAGGTGCATGATTTCTTATAGAGACATATGATTGAAAGATGAGTGAGTTATGAAATTTTCAGCATAGATTTTCAGTGCTTCTTTACTCAAATCTGATAGCAGCAAGAACCCAAAATATTTCAGCATGCAGTGCAGTCAAATAGGTGGACAGAAGCTATGAATAAAGAAATGCAGGCCTTGCATGAATGCAAGGACATGGGAGATAGTGAAAAGACCGCCTGATAAAAATGTAGTTTGTTCGAAATGGGTGTATAATACTATAAAATAAAATATAAACTGGATGGAACTATCGAGAGATATAAAGCTCGCCTAGTAACAAAAGGATTCACTCAAGAGTATGGGCATGATTATGATGAGACCTTCAATCCTATAGACAAAATAGGCACTATATGAATCATCATTTCTCTAGCAGTTGATTATAGGTAGCAACTAAGTCAGTTGGATGTAAAGAATGTATTCTTAAGGAGCATCTTAAGGAGGGAGTTTATAATGAGCAGCCACCAAGGTATAATGAAAAGGATTCAAAAACTCATGTTTGCAGGTTAAAAAGAGCTATTTATGGACTGAAGCAAGCTTCAAGGTCTTGGTTTGAGAGTTTTTCGGTTGCAAATCAAGGCTATGGTTTTACTCGGTCCCCATTAGATCATTCACTTTTCATTTACAAAGGTAACAATTTTATCACTGTCTTACTAATTTATGTTGATGATATAATTGTTAGTGACAGCTGGCACTTGTAGTGAACATATTGAAGAAGTGAAGAGGTTCTTGCACAAAAATTTTAAGATGAAAGATCTTGGTCTGGTACGATATTTTCTTGGGATAAAGGTAGATCGGCAAGTTGATTCCCTTATTTTAACTCAAGACAAATACATGAAGGATCTCCTAAATAAAATGGGCATGAAAGATTGTAAACCCGTTGTAACCCCAGTTCTCAGAATTGTTTCATGACCCAACATAGTTCAAAAGCATAGTTGGAATGTTGCAATATCTCACTTTCACTCGTCTAGATATTGTCGTTGTTGTTAATCAAGTGTCACAATTCATGCATCAACCTAGAACATCACATATGGAGGTGTGAAAGGAATTTTGAGATATTTAAAAAGCACTGTTGGAGATGGCTTGCTCTACAGAAATAACGCACCACATGAAAATATGTTAATGGTTACGGCTTATTCAGATGTCGACTAGGTAAAATATCCTGATGAGAGACGGTTTGTTTCTGGATACTGTATTTTTCTTAGAAGAAATTTGGTCTCATGGAGTAGTAAGAAACAAAAGGTTGTTGCGAGGTCTAGTACAGAGGTTGAATATCGTTCCATGGTTGCAGTTGCAGCTGAGATGATATGGATCAGACACATGTTGTATGATTTGGGAGAAGTCATCCCCAAGTCACTATTGTTGTGTGATAATCAAGGAGCTATCAAGATTTCAGTAAATCCCATTCAATATGGAAAGACAAAACATATCGAAATTGATCAACATTTTATTCGTTAGAAAGTGGAGGATCAGAAGATTGAGACCAGCTATGTCTGGACTGAAGACCAAGTGGTTGACTTGTTCACTAAAGGTCTCACAAAGAATAGGTTTTGGTATTTAATAAGCAAGTTGTCCACGGTTGTTAACCATGTACAACTTGAGGGAGGCTATTAGGGTGTGAGGTTTGAGGTGGTCGGATCTGGATCTTAATCCAGATCCATATCACTCACATCATTGTTCACGATGTTATTGTTCACGTCTCCTAGTTTCCTATTGTATTTTATTATATATTGTGTTCCTAAAATACCCTTTATTAGTCTCCTTGTATTTTGTGTTAATAAGGGTGTTTTAGTAAAGATGTATTTTAGTGTAAAGTGAATATATATAGTCACAATTAGGCACGATTTTCCTACATTGAGAATCATGAGAGTTCAGCACAAACCTTTTTCTTGTCTTATTTCTCTCTGCAGGAACCTCAGAAAACCTAAATCCAACACTTATGTATGTCATAATATAAAATCATCAATCCAACCAAACCAAAGGGACTCAGGATTTATAGAATTAGAAAGATAAATATCAAGTGAGCATAGGGAACGGAGAGAGAGGGATTTGAACCCTCGGTACGAATAGCTCGTATAATACCATATACTTCTCGACGAGCTCTAATATGAATGGATTTATAAGTGAGTCATAAATGATTATATCATTGATGTATCCGCAATTCAATATGGATAGCTATATCCCATATATATCAGCCTCTCCTCCATGCATTTTTCCTACTCGATCTGAAATAGAACTTGTTGGGATGAGTCATTTGTGGATCTCATGATCCATATCAAAAGCTAATAACTACTTAACCCCTAGTATTAACCGATATGTAGTCGACATTCATAAAAAGTATCTAATGAATTATGAGTTCAATAGATCCTGTTTAGCATAAAGACGGATATTCCTTGCTCATCGTCAAACAATTACTTATTCATAAACCCCGTGTGGGTCTAATAATTCTCATTTCCCCATCTCACAGAAAACCCTTTTTGCTCTTTCATAATCTTTTCTACTTGATCTCGGATTTTGATTGTCTTATTAGCTAGATCATTAATTTTTCTTTCTGTCGATGAACATTTGCCCAATCTCTGGACCCAATTCTAATGGGTGATTCATGGTTGATCCTATTACTTATTTTGGAATCTTTCTTATTTTGAATTGGGTCCAAGACCCACGTCAATCTAAAAAAGAAAATGACTTTTTATTTTATAAATAGAACTATTTTGATAACCCATCTTATTTTTTCTTTGAAAGTCTCTAAGAAACCATTTTTGTCTTTTAGAATTTTAAAAAAAAATCTTTTTGACTTTTCTAAATTTTTTTGAGTGTTTTATGAATGGGTCCAAACGCCTTTTTGCTATACAGGGTCTATTAAACTCATAATTCATTAGATACTTTTTATGAATGTCCACTAAGTATCGTAAGTAAATGGATCCTGGTTGTTCAATCACTTGATAACCAGAGTCATTCTTTGATAAATGATCACTATGAGTCAGACTCAATAGAATTTGATCAATCCTTTTTTTTGTCGTTAAGGTGGAGAACTGAACTAAGAATTCTCTTTATTCATCATCAATCAAATCACTATTCGAGAGCCAAGATTATATTTGATCATCAATCCAATCATTGTACATGTTTTTTCTTATCAATGAATAGATCTATTTACTTGTGCGACTTAGATGTCTCATATTTCTCGAAAAAGTGATTGGATGCAATGGAAGATGATATAACTAGTAAATATGTTCCTCCTTATGTCAATATATTTCATTGTTTAGGAGGGATCACACTTGCTTTTTAGTACAAGTAGCTACATGTTTTGCTATGACTTTTTGCTATCGTTCGGCCGTCACAGAAGCTTTTGCCTTTGTTCAATACGTAATAACTGAAGCCAACTTCGGTTGGTTAATCCGATCAGTTCATCAATGGTCAACAAGTATGATGGTTCTAATGATGATCCTGACGTATTTCGTGTTTATCTCACAGGCGGCTTTAAGAAACCACACTAATTAGCGTGGGTTACAGGTGCAATTCTGGTTGTATTGACTGTAACTGGTTATTCTTTACCTTGGGACCAAATTGGTTATTGCGCAGTGAATAATTTGAAATTATAAGTGCATTCAAAACGGAGGAATAGACTTGAGCAAGAGAAGATGAATGCATTAGTTTTTGTCATGTATTGAATTGAGCCCTCCTCACTATGCGCCTTTTAGCCCTTCCAAGGCATCCTGTAGCAGCTGTACAGGGGAAGAGTGAACAGACAATTCATCAGAGCAGCAAGCCTAGCCCTTCCAGGGCGTCATGACGCAGGTGAGGAGTGAAGGTGAAGTTCCTCGTCTCGCTATCCGAAGGCCGAAGATGAAAGAATCGATTGAAGCCTTAGTGCTTAAGCTTCGCATCTATAGAGAGGTAAGCTATTTCTTAGCTAACAATAAGCAGCGACTGATCAGTTCAGTAGATCGTCCCCCCTTCTCCCACTTCTGCTGATCTATGAAGTTAAGGGAGAAAAATACGAGGACAAAGGCTACCAAAGAATAAATTTGTCTAGATCACATAGACTCAAATGATGAGTGGATTATTGAGAAAGAAGATCAAGTATTGCCTAGTGATCCTAATTGGTTGGAGGATTCATGGTTGGATCTGAACTTCAACATAAGTGTCATTGAGCATGTGCTTATTGAAGAAACCACTTCACATCATGGTTCATAAAGTGGTTCTAGGCAAGACAATAATGTAAGGTCATCAAGAGCTCTAGCTTAAGTTATATTACCTTTTACCTTGTTATGAACATAAATGCTTTTTTTAATTATATTGAATAAGCATTTAATACATGATTTTTTATTAAAGAAAAAAGAAAAGGACATGAAGCGATTGATATGGAGGAAGAAAGTGCAGATGATGAAGAGACATAGACTGAGGATGAAGGAGAACATGTTTATATGGATTCCTGTGATGATGACATGGGAAGCTTGGATATTGATGATGACGAGACACAAGAAGAACCTAGAGCCTAGTTCATATAATAGGACTATGGGCATTTTTCCTCCAAATAAGACAGCAATGGAATGCCATCTCCCTTTTCCCGCTTTTATGTACAAGCGCCTTAATCACACTTGCCTAGATAGAGATCGCCTGCCAACTAACTGTCAAGTAAAAACCGACTGGTCAACTATAGTGATTTGTTTTTTGGTTCTTTATTTGCACTTGTGAATGTCATAACACTCTCGTTTTGGAGAGTCTTGGACAAATACATTAACTTTTGGTTGTTAATGCTAAGAGGTTGGTGAATTTAATTGTTAGTGAATTTGTTACTTAAATTTTTATTGAATGCTCATGTTTTATTTGTTAGATACTTAGATAGAACAAGTTGATGTTACCTGCTATTCTTATATTTTTCGATATTTATTTGATATTTCCTATTATTTATCAGTTGTTGCTTCATGAATAAACCATTTCTTTTATTTATTTGTATTTTTAGATATTTTTTAAAAGTTTTTAAAATATATATTTTTGAGGCTTATGATTTACGCCACGCTTCATGTTTTGGTGGAGCACTTCACTACGCCTCAACATTTTTCAAAATATTGAATTTCACAAATAATCCAAAGATGGTTTCATTTCCTTATCAATGAGTAGAAATCATGCTTATGATGTGGATACTAGCAATATGAATCTAGTGCAAAAGAACGCTCTAAAAAGAACAAAATATGCACCAAAAACAAATAAATGCAGGCACAAACCCAGTTATGAATGAGTATCTAGAATGAACATTAAAAAATTTTAACCACAAAACAAGCATAAGCAATCACTGCAACAACATATTGATATTGGTCATTTGCATATATCAGCAAATAAGTTAGGTTGATATATAACTTGAGCACTGCACCTGTATTAACTGAAATATATATAGATATATATTTTAACATTATTACTTTTGAGAGAGGTCTAGTCATTTTAATGTACATTGTTTAACTGTCCAGGGAAGATGCTTTTATAAAGTAACCCTAGCACACACACACACATACAGAGAGAGAGAGAGAGATACCCAGTAGGATCAACAATGACAACAGGGCAAATTATCCTATGAAGCGGACCAAATGAGGTCTGGGTTAGTTGCATTATCTTAAGGGGTCACAGATCAGGGTTACCAGAAGTGCTAGGAAGCATGGGGAGTGCACTTTTTAAATGGGAAGCTCAATTCCCATTTTAGAGGAAGCGAGCTTCCCATTATTGGGAAGTGAGTTTCTCTTTGGAAGGAAACGTGATTCCCAACTCTGGGAATCGTGTTCCCTTGTATTTTGGGGCTTGGATAATCTTTCCCCCTAAAGTGTTTTTACCATAAAAATAAAAAGAAGCATTATTTTTTGAAAGGGAAAAACTGTCCTTAAAAAATCGTGTTAAAAACCAGGGGAGAGGTTTTTCGAGTTTTTAGGGTTTGTGGCAGTGGTCTCACTCTCGTTCACCAGCGACTTCGATAGTCTTCAGCAACCATGGGGGTCCTCAGGTACTCTCTCTCTCTCTCTCTCTCTCTCTCTCTCTCTCTCTCTCTCTCTCTCTCTCTCTCTCTCTCTCTCTCTCTCTCTCTCTCTCTCTCTTGTATTTCAACCAGAGTTACCGGAAACGCCTAGGTAACTAGGGAAGCGCGCTTCCCCAAAGCAAGTTTCGGAACCGCGAAATGTCACGCTTTCGAAACGTGTTGGGAAACACATTTTTTGGGGAAGCGTGCTTCCCTTTTATGGGAAACGTGCCTCCTCCTCGCTTCCCTCATTTTTTTCATTTTTTGTATTTTTATTTTTTTTCTCTCTTTTTTCGCTTCCCCCTCGCTTCCTAGGTCGCTTTCGGTTCGCTTCCGAAGTTGCTTCTGAGACGCTTCCTGATTCGCTTCTAAGTCGTCCCACGCTTCCCGCTTCCTAAAATTTTGAAAGTGCCTCGCTTCCCGCTTCCACTTCCAGTATTGCTTCCCGCTCCCGCTTCCTCAACTGGCAACCATGATTTCAACCCAATGTTGATGCTCATATCTATATTGCAAAATACCCAATTCTAGTCACTAGTTGGTTTTTTGAGATGCAACGTGTTATTTGGTATTTTCTTGGGTGGTTTTTTTTCTTGTAGTGGGTGAGTTTGAAACTTTGAGTCTCTCTTTCTCAATGTGGTTCCAATTTTGTTATACAACAACAACAACAACAACTACGCCTTCATCCCAAAACAATTGGGGTCAGCGATATGAACCAAAAAGAAATTCATTTTGGGTCTTCCACATGAATCCTTTTCCTCGAATCATTTCTATCCAACGCCATGTCCTCGGTGAGGTTCAAAGCATTCATATCCTTTCCTATCATCTCCATCCAAGTCTTCCTAGGCCTACCCCGACCTCTTTTAACTAATATATTTTCCCATTTCTCCAACCTTCTAACTGGAGCATCATTAGGCCTTCGCCGAATATGTCCAAACCACCGTAAACGATTCTCTCGCATCTTATTTTCAATGGGTGCAACACCTACCTTCTTACGTATCTCTTCGTTCCGAATCTTATCTTTTATTGTATTTCCACACATCCATCTAAGCATCCGCATCTCAGCTACACTCATTTTTTGAATATGATGTCTCTTGGCAGCCCAACATTCCGTATCATATAGTAAAGCGGGTCTAATAGTCGTCCTATAAAACTTTCCCTTCAACCGCAATGGCATTCTACGATCGCACAGCACTCCAGTAGCACTTTTCCATTTCATCCACCCAACCTTTATCCTATGATTTACATCTCCATCAATTTCTCCATACTTTTGAATGATGGATCCCAAATATTTGAAATAATCATTCACCGGTATATCTTGCTCACCAAGCTTCACTACACTCCCATCACTACTTCGTTGCTTACTAAACCGACATTCCATATATTCAGTCTTACTCTTACTCAACTTAAAACCTCTAGCTTCCAATGTCTGTCTCCATAATTCTAACTTAGCATTAACCCCAGCTCTAGACTCATCAATCAAAACAATATCATCAGCAAACAACATACACCACGGTACATTTTCTTGAATTGATCTCGTAAGTTCATCCATCACTATCGCAAATAGGAAAGGGCTTAAAGCAGATCCTTGATGTAACCCAACCGTTATCGGAAAATTGGTTGTCACCCCTCCACAAGTGCGGACATTGGTTACTACTCCTTCATACATATCTTTAATTATACTAATGTACTTGAGAGAAACACCTTTTTTCATCATTGTCCACCAGAGAACGTCCCTAGGTACTCTATCGTATGCCTTCTCTAAATCAATAAAAACCATATGCAAATCTTTGTTCATCTCTCTATATCTTTCAATAAGTTGTCTAAGAAGATGTATAGCTTCCATAGTTGA
Source organism: Nuphar pumila (assembly GCF_984573655.1). Lineage (NCBI taxonomy): Eukaryota > Viridiplantae > Streptophyta > Magnoliopsida > Nymphaeales > Nymphaeaceae > Nuphar > Nuphar pumila. The sequence continues at coordinate 33,715,240 of NC_143265.1, forward strand.
TCTTCCAGGCATAAAACCAAATTGATTCTCCGATATCATGACAACCTTCCTCAACCTAGACTCAATCACCCTCTCCCAAAGTTTCATAGTATGAATCATGAGTTTTATACCACGATAGTTTGTGCAATCTTGTATATCACCCTTATTCTTATATAAAGGCACCAAAGTACTCTTCCTCCACTCATTAGGCATCTTATTTGTTCGCCAAATCAAGTTAAAAAGATTTGTCAACCATTCTAAACCTTTCTCTCCCAAGCATTTCCAAGCCTCGATAGGTATACCATCTGGGCCAACTGCCCTTCTTGATTTCATTTTCTTCAAAGCCTCTGCAATTTCTTTCTTTTGAATCTTGCGCATGAAGTCACGATTTATCTCATGAAAAGGAATGGAGAAGTCTCCAAGATCTTGAGCATGACTATCATTAAATAGCTTATCCAAATAATCTTTCCATCTCTCCTTAATCTCCTCATCTTTGACTAAAACCCTTTGCGTTTCATCTTTGATACATCTAACCATACCCAAATCCTTCGATTTCCTATCTCTCATCTTTGCAAGCCTATAAATATCCTTCTCGCCTTCTTTGGTATCCAACTTGTCATAAACCTCCTTATATACCTTAGCCCTCGCGTTTCGAACAACTTTTTTAGCTTCCTTCTTTGCTATCATATACTTCTCCAAATTCTCATTATCACGACTCTTAGATTTCTATAACACTCTCTTTTAACCTTAATAGCTAATTTGACATCCTCGTTCCACCATGATGTATCCTTACCTAGTGGTGCACCGCCTTTAGACTCACCCAATACCTCCTTAGCTACTTTTCTCATACCACCCGCTATCTTATTCCACATTGATTCTGAATCCTCCTCGAGACACCAATCAACTTCCTTAACTACCTGCTCTACAAACATTCCTTGTTTAGCTCCTTTCAGTGCCCACCACTTAATTCTAGGATCTATCCTATGTCTATCCCTTTTGCGGCATTGTCTAATTCTAAGATCTAAAATTAAGACTCTATGTTGTGTAGCTACACTTTCTCCTGGTATAACCTTACAATCGATGCAACAACCCCTATCTCTCTTTCTAAGTAGGAAAAAATCTATTTGACTCGTATTAACCCCACTTTTAAATGTTACTAGGTGAGACTCCATTTTCCTAAACCAAGTGTTTGCTAAGATCATATCATAGGACAAACAAAAATCTAAAATCCTTTCTCCACTTTCATTTCTTTCTCCTATACCATAGCCTCCATGGATATTCTCAAATCCATCCCTACTAATGCCTACATGTCCATTAAGGTCACCGCCGATGAAAAGCTTTTCTCCATAAGATGTCTCTTGTACTACTCCATCTAAATCTTCCCAAAATTGATGCTTAATGGAATCATCTAAACCTACTTGAGGTGCATAAACACTAATAATATTAATAATATCCGTACCTAATACTAATTTAATAAGTAAAATTCTATCACCCTTCCTACGGACCTCAACTACATTATCTATAAACTGACGACTCATAACAATCCCTACTCCATTCCTATTCCTATTTATTCCTGTATACCAAATCTTATATCCCCAAGGTTCTATCACTTTAGCCTTCTCACCTACCCATTTGGTCTCTTGAAGACATAAAATATCAATCTTTCTCCTACACATAACATCTACTAACTCTACCAACTTACCAGTTAAAGACCCTATGTTCCAAGTGGCTAACCTAATTTTATGGTCTTGGACTAACTTCTTTACCCCCACCCGTCCAACAAAGTGAGGGAACCCTTGTTATGTGATTGTAAATTTTGATTGGATTTGTGGTTAATATGTGCTTGGATTTTGCTATGTTAAATTTCGTTTTGTTGCTATTTATTGGTCCTGTGATACATGAACTGCATACCTTTTTGTGTTTCACAAGTCCAATAGCTGGATTTCCTATGATGGTGGGTACCAATTATGCATTTGAATGAGTTTGAGATTAATAGATCAGCTTTAATGTTATCTATTCATGTTTTACTTTGTCAATGATAACATAAATTTTATATTTTGATAAATTAGGAAAAATATAATTACATTTTCTTTTCTTGTTCGATTCCTATCCGCTTCCCACTCAAATCCTAGGTCGCTTCCTTCTTTGTTTTCCCTTTGAATCCTGGTTCACTTCCTGTTCGATTCCTAGGTTGCTTCCGGTTCATTTCTCTTCTCGCTTCTGAGTTGATTCTCGGTTCGCTTCTAAGTCATTTTGCGTTTTTCGCTTCCTAAAATTTTAGAAGTGCCTCGCTTTCCTCTTCCACTTTCCAAATCACTTCCTGCTCCCGCTTCCTCGCCTGGCAACTTTGTCTCAGATTCTCAAGTTTAAAGCCCACCAGGCTATGGATGTGCATATAGACACAAATATATGCACTATATATATATATATATATATATATATATATATATATATATATATATATATATATCCAGATTTCTAGCAACCTTCGCCGATATGGTGGGTACGGGCAAGTTCAAGAAAACCTTTAAAGTTTTGATGAATGGCACCTTTTTTGAGGGAAAGCAATAGATTATTTTCAAAGGGAGATGGGAGACATGGCTTTCAAAAATTGCACATCCCGCATGGACAAAAACAGAAGCAAAGGGACATCTCGAACATGATAAAGTCATAATTTGTTCTCCAATATGGTGGAGGGTAGAGCTCTTGTTAAAATATATGTAATTCATATATATGTATATGTTTATATACATATATATATGTATTATCTAAAATACCCGATAGGGGTATTTTAGTCATTTCACAAGTACCCGATAGGGGTACTTGTTTCTTTTCTTTATTTTTTGTAAATTCTTTTTTCTTTTTTCTTTTTTCTTTTTTTATTTTTTATTTTTTGTATTTTTGCCCACCTAAAAGGGGCCCCACCATGGAGTCGATGGGGCCCCCAACGATCACATTTGTGACCGTTGGGGGCTCCCAACGACTCCATGGGAGCCCCTAGTGTTAAAATGTAAACTGCAATATATATATATATATATATATATATATATATATATATATATTATTTAATATTATTATATTTTCTTTTATTATTTTATTTTTCTATTTTTTTATTTTCTTTTTTAGCATCTAGTTCAATAGAAACTAGATATTTTGATCCAGTCAAGTTCCTGTTGGAACTTGACTGTGCAAGTAGCTGTTGGACTGTAGTCCAACAGCTATAATAAATGCAGTTGGACTATAGTCCAACAGCTATAATAATAAATGTTGTTGGACTTTAGTCCAACAACTATATTAAGAGACGTTGGAATCCAATGTAACCCCTTCAATGTAAAGAACTATGCTTCTTAAGCAATTTGTTCATGAATAAAGTATTATTTATTTTTCGAGTGTTTTTCCCTTTATACCCTTTCAAGGGTCATGCTTGTAGTGTCTCCAATAGAAACTTGTTTATGAGTTATTTGTGCATTTGTTGAAGACCACCATTTTATTACATGGTATGAGAGCTACGAAATCCTTAGATCTTGAAGTGCTTCCGCCTCGATTTCCGTGCCACATTTACAAAAGGTGTTTCATCACCTTGTTCTTGGCTCAAGAAGATTTGTTTGAAGAAAGGCGAACTTGTGCTACAAAAAAAAATTGGTTTTGTATCCTCTCTTATTCCTTTGTCTACTCTTTTTCTTTTCTTTTTATTTTTCTCTCTCTCTCCTCCTATTTATTCCTCTCTTACCCTTGTAAAAGATGGATGACAATGATAAGATCACCATCATTCCTATGAAGCTAAATGATACTAACTATGTAATGTGGGCTTCGATTATGAAGCACCACATTTGGGGAAAAGGTTTATGGGGTATAGTGGATGGTTCCGATTTGGAACCTAAACTATCTCTTACCAAGAAAGAGGGTGATAAAGAGGTTCCTCTAACGGAAGAGAAGAGTAAGGCGTTAGCCACTTATGAAAAGAAATGAAAAGAATGGAGGATAGGGCATGCAAAAATTATGTCATGGCTCATCAATAGCATAGACCTTAAAAAATGCTCTAGTCTAGCTAAGTTTGAGCATGCCGATAAGGCTTGGGAATACCTCAAAACATGTATTCCCTTAAAGATATTGCACATGTATGCAATTTACAAGATAAAGTTCGGACAATGACTCAAAAAAGATAAAACTATTCGAGAATATTATAATGAGTTGTCCGAACTTTGGGAAGAGTTGGTTCTTCTTGAGCCCAAATGGCATTGTGCCGAAGACATCGAGCTTCGCCAAAAGCAACTCGATATGGAACATTTCTATCAATTTGTGAATGGTCTAAGGCCAGAGTTTGAATCCACCAAATCGGCCCTTTTACATCGTGGAAAAATTACTTCTATTGTTGATACTATAGAAGAGCTCACTATGGAGGAAAATAGACTTAGAAAAAGTACTCCAAAAGTTGATGATGACTCCGTTTTAGCTGTATCTAGACCGGGGAATAATACTCGTACTTACAAGCCGCCTCATTTTGGAAGGCAAAACGACGACTTTGATAAAAGAAAAGTTATTTGTCATCATTGTCATGAACCGGGGCACTATAGGCCTCAATGTCCAAAGTTAAAAAGAAGAGAAGAAAAAAGAGTTGCATCTGTTGAATCTGAGTCAAAAGATCAAGATGCACCTGTGTCTATGATTCAACTGATGGAAATCCTTCAAACTCTTCTCAAAGGGGTATCCTCCTCAACCGAAGCCTCAATTGGAGCGGCAGTTGCATCTTTCTCCGGTCCAGGTAACTTTCCTTGGCTTTTAGATTCTGGTGTTTCTTTTCATATGACCCCAAATGTCAATAGTTTATCTGAATGTCAAGTGTGTCAAAGGTTTTTACAGCCGATGGCACATCTCTCGAAGTAAAAGGAATAGGATGTTTTGAAAATCTTCAAAAATCCAAAAGATTTTTTATCCCAGAAGTTAGATATATCCCTAAACTTAATTTGAATCTCTTATCTGTCTCGCAAATATCTGATTATGGATGTAATATCTCCTTCTCTTCTCATGGTTGTTGGGTACAGGATCGCCAGTCAGGGAAGCTGATTGGGGAAGGCCATAGAGAAGGAGGACTTTATTACATGGACTTTTTGGAATTACCCAAGAATGCATTTTGTTATAATATTCAGAAATTAAAATTGGATTTATGGCACAAAAGGCTTGGCCATCCTCATATGTCTAAAATTCAATATTTTCCAAGTTTGGAAAAATTTTGTAATTCTGAAAATTTTTCTTGTAAAGACTGCATTCTTGGCAAAATGAAAAGGTTACCATTTCTTAGTAGAACTTTTGTTTCCTCACGACCACTTGAGTTAATACATTCGGATGTTTGGGGCCCCGCACCAGTTATTTCCAAAGGTGGTTATACATATTATGTCATTTTTGTTGATGACTTTTCTAGACATACTTGGATTTATTTTCTTAAACATAAATCTGATGTCTTTGCTAACTTCCAAATATTTCATAAAATGGTTAAAAATAAGTTTCAAAATGATATTTCTGTTTTTCGCACTGATTCAGGGGGAGAATTTATGTCCAACGAATTCAAAGACTATCTCAATTTACATGGTATTACACATCAAAGATCATGTCCACACACTCCACAACAGAATGGCCTAGCCGAACGCAAACATCGGCACATTATGGAAACTACTAGGACATTGCTAATTGCAAATCAAGTTTCAAAAAGTTTTTGGGCTGAAGCGGTCCTAACTGCCACCTACCTCATTAATAGGATGTCATCTTCCTCATTAAAGAATACAACTCCAATAGAAAAGCTTGTTAATTTAACTCCAGATTATTCTAGATTAAGAGTCTTTGGATGCAAATGTTTTGTTTTCACCAACAGAAATGATAAACTCTTTCCTCGTGCAATCCCATGTGCCTTTTTAGGATATGCTGATAATCAAAAAGGCTACAGGTGTTTCGATTTTCAAAATGACAAATTATATGTGTCAAGAAATGTATCTTTTTTGGAAAAAGAAAGCTTCTTTGAATTTGAAAAATCCAAGGATGTCACTGAATACTCGTTTTTAATTGATCCAACTTCAAAATCCAATGAATGTGATGTTGGATGTGACCTTGACAATGATCAAAGTCCTATTGTTGTTGAAAATGATGATAATGAAGAGCAAATCCATAGGGATGTTAGTCTACAATATTGAAGACGTAGAGAGCAAAATCTTCCATGTGCATTACAAAAATACTCTGAAGTCTCACCTAGAAGAACGTCTAGAATCTCTAAACCTCCAGAAAAATTTGTGTCTTATGAATCTTTTTCACCCACGTATAGGGCCGCCATTACATTAATACAATCATATGTTGAACCATCATCCTATTCTCAAGCAAAAAATCATATAGAATGGATAGAAGCCATGAAAATAGAATTGGATGCACTAGAAAAGGCCAATACTTGGACGATACAAGATATTCCTCCGGGTAAGAAACCTATAGGTTGTAGGTGGGTATACAAAGTCAAAACCAAAAGTGATGGGACCCTGGAAAGATATAAGGCCCGTTTAGTAGCAAAAGGATATGCCAAGAGTATGGCATCAATTATGAAGAAACATTTGCTCCTGTGGCCCGTATGACCACTGTTAGAACTTTAATAGCCTTGGCCTCCATTAGAACATGGCCTATCTTTCAATTAGATGTCAAAAATGCTTTCCTGAATGAGAATCTCGTTGAAGAAGTATACATGGAAGCCCCACCTGGTATTAGTATCCCTAAGGGTAAAGCTCTTCGTCTAGAAAAAGCTCTTTATGGTCTTAAACAGGCTCCAAAAGCCTGGTATGACCGATTTAGTCATGTTATGCTTGATATTGGTTTTCAACCTTGTTTAACTGACACTGCTTTGTTTGTTAAGAAATCTGATGCAGGCATCATTATTCTTCTTCTCTATGTGGACGATATGATCATCACCGGAGGCGACAAACAGGGAGTTGCAAATATCAAATCTCTTCTTACCACTCACTTTGAAATGACTGACTTAGGTTTATTAAGATATTTTTTAGGCATTGAAGTTGCTTATTCCCCTCGGGGGTATTTGATATCTCAATCTAAATTTGCTCTTGATATCGTTTCCAGGTCTGGAATTACAGATGATAAGAAAGTAGACACTCCAGAAGTTGTCAATGTTAAAATGAAAATTGATGATGGAGAACTTCTTGATGATCCTACTCCTTATAGACAACTTGTTGGAGCTCTTTCTTATCTTTCCATTACTAGGCCAGATATAACTCATGCGGTTCATACAGTCAGTCAGTTTCAGCATGCTCCCACCTCCGTGCACATGGGAGCGATTTTGCGTATTATTAGATACTTAAAATCCTTTCTTTCACGAGGACTCTTGTTGTCTACTTCATCTTAATTAAATTTAATTGCATATACTGATGCTGACTGGGGAGGTGATCCCAATAATACACACTCAACTACTGGTTTTTGTGTGTTCCTAGGTGAAACCTTAATTTCGTGGAGGTGCAAGAAGCAACAGAAAGTCTCTCTTTCCTCCACCGAAGCTGAATACAGAGCCATGGCAACCACCACTATGGAGGTTGTTTGGCTCAGACGATTGCTAGCGGATATGGGAGCTAAAGCAACGCAAGCTTTAAAGATGTGCTGTGACAACAAAAGTGCGATCTACATTGCAAGCAACCGGACATTCCATGAGCGCACTAAACACATTGAGATGGACTGTCACTATGTCAGAGAGGAATACTTACATGGAACCATTGATCTGCCATATGTTACATTAGAATATCAATTAGCAGACTTCTTCACCAAGCCTCTCGCTGCTCCCAAATTTCACTTCCTCTTAGACAAACTTTCGCTCATTGTACCGTAAGTTTGAAGGGGAGTGTTAAAATGTAAACTGCAATATATATATATATATATATATATATATATATATATTATTTAATATTATTATATTTTCTTTTTCTATTTTTTTATTTTCTTTTTTTAGCATCTAGTTCAATAGAAACTAGATATTTTGATCCAGTCAAGTTCCTGTTGGAACTTGACTGTGCAAGTAGCTGTTGGACTGTAGTACAATAGCTATAATAAATGTTGTTGGACTATAGTCCAACAGCTATAATAATAAATGCTGTTGGACTGTAGTCCAACAGCTATATTAAGAGACGTTGGAATCCAACGTCTCTTTTTGGAGAGCTCAAAATGAGCTCTCCTCTCCCATTTTTTTGTATATATAGGGGTGAACCCCTTCAATGTAAATAACCATGCTTCTTAAGCATTTTGTTCATGAATAAAGTATTATTTATTTTTCAAGTGTTCTTCCCTTTATACCCTTTCAAGGGTCATGCTTGTAGTGTCTCCAATAGACACTTGTTTGTGAGTTATTTGTGCATTTGTTGAAGACCACCATTTTATTACATACGGGTCATAACACAACAACTTCATCCTACGCTTCAGCTTCATTATGTTGCATCGTTTTTTGGTTGGTGGTTTAAAACTTTAAATAAAGAAATTCAATTAATTTTTTCACTCGGTGCTTTTTTCTTATGGTGTAAAACATCATATTTTAGTCAACTTCCACACATGGGAATAGTAAATAGAACATGTTAAACATTATTTTTGATATGTTCTATTTACTATTTTCATGTATTAAATTTGACTGAAATATGATCTTTTATACTTTCTAGACAACATTTATTTTCACTAATTGTGAGCAGTTGATTTTCACTGTCTCAAAAATAGGATCTTATGATCTATGTAACAGGGACACGACACTTAGGGTGCCGTACCTGTGTCGACACGGGTACTGGTACCTGGACACGACATTTTCCCTGTCCTATATTATCTTATATATTTTCAGTATATATTTTAGATATATAATATATATTTAGATATATAATATATATTTTAGATATATAATATATATATTTTTAGTATATATTTAGCCGTGTCCCCGTACCCACATTTTTTGGAATTGCTGTGTCGTACCCTTTGAACCCGTACCCATACCCGCACCCTTACCCAGGTGACATAGCTTATGATGTATTAGACATGATAAAACCTTCTAACATAGTAAATAAACCATATAAACACATTTGTATGCTGTCTATATAGTTAGATCTACCATTTGGTGGCTAAATGCATAAAAACAAGAGTGTGTACCACCGTATGGTGTCATGGTATAAAACCACCTTATATTTTCCTTATATATAGTCAATAGAATATGTTTACTAGAAATATGTTTTACTAGAGCGTGAACTAGGTATTTTTGAGGTTTTTTGTTGTGAATCTGGCCTTGCAGATGCTTTGATGCGTTTCAGTGGGCTTGGGTTAGGTTTTGAGCAGAGTTGCCAGTCGAGTAAGCATGAGTGATAAGCAGAAGTCGGAAGCAGAAGCGGGAAGCGAGGCACTTTCAAAATTTTAGGAAGCGAAAAATGTGAGACGACTTAGAAGTGAACCAGGAATCATCTCGGAAGCAACCTAGAAAGCGAATCAGAAGCAACCTAGGAAGCGAGGGGGAAGCGAAAAAAGAGAAATAAATAAATAAAAAAAACTACAAAAAAGGAAAAAAGCGAGAAGCGAGGGGAAGCGCACTTTCCCACTCCCTATGGCGCTTCCTGTAACTCTGGTTTTGAGAATTAGGTGGGTTAAGTTAGGTTGAGGGTTAAGTCAAAAAGTCAATTCGGGTAACAAGGTAGGTTGGTTCTCACAAAAGTTTGGTATAAAATCTAGTATGCCCAAATGGGGTGACAAAAAAATCCCAAAAATTAGGGGATGATTTTAGACACCTTAATGAATATGAGTGCCAAATTTTAGGGTCAGGGGATTTGTATTTTGACAATTAAAAATCGGGCAAGTTGCAGGTCAAGATTAAGTTTTCTGCAGGATAGACTGGGTTTGGGTAAAACAAACCTGGTTTGTAAAATCAATATCTTCTTACGGTGATACGATAAAATTTTGATTTACATGGAACCATTAATCTGCCATTAATCTGCGCACTAAACACATTGAGATGGACTATCACTATGTCAGAGAGGAATACTTACATGGAACCATTAATCTGCCATATGTTACATCAGAATATCAATTAGCAGACTTCTTCACCAAGCCTCTCGCTGCTCCCAGATTTCACTTCCTCTTAGACAAACTTTCGCTCATTGTACCGTAAGTTTGAAGGGGTGTTAAAATGTAAATTGCAATATATATATATATATATATATATATATATATATATATATATATATATATATATATTATTTAATATTATTATATTTTCTTTTATTATTTTATTTTTCTATTTTTTTATTTTCTTGTTTAGCATCTAGTTCAATAGAAACTAGATATTTTGATCCAGTCAAGTTCCTGTTGGAACTTGACTGTGCAAGTAACTGTTGGAGTGTAGTCCAACAGCTATAATAAATGTTGTTGGACTATAGTCTAACAGCTATAATAATAAATGTTGTTGGACTGTAGTCCAACAACTATATTAAGAGACGTTGGAATCCAACGTCTCTTTTTGGAGGGCTCAAAATGAGCTCTCCTCTCTCTCCCATTTTTTGTATATATAGGGGTGAACCCCTTCAATGTAAAGAACTATGCTTCTTAAGCATTTTGTTCATGAATAAAGTATTATTTATTTTTCAAGTGTTCTTCCCTTTATACCCTTTCAAGGGTCATGCTTGTAGTGTCTCCAATAGACACTTGTTTGTGAGTTATTTGTGCATTTGTTGAAGACCATCATTTTATTACACCTAGGTGGCTCTTCTTTTAAGACCCCAAGGCCACTCCTCCTCTCCTTCTTTTGTGTATAAATAGGGGGTGAACCCCTCTTGTATTCTTTACTCTTGAGAGCTCTCTCTCTTTTCAATAAGAGACATTTATATTTTTATGTTGTGTTGTCTCTTGTGGGTTTGGGTGTTAGCCCTTTTGTTTGTTCATTAGTGGATGTTGTAAGTGCTTAATGCACTCTTTGCTTTTCCGCATATTTCATTACATGGTATCAGAGCCTTGTGTATGCTCTTCTTCTTAATATAGCTAGTTGTGTAGCTGTACTTTTTTCTTGTTGTATCTCTCTTCATTTATCCTCTTGTGAGTGATTAAAATGGAAGGAGAACAAAAGATTGATCTCTCCTTCAAGCTCAATGGCTCCAAGTACATGATGTGGGCCGCCGCCATGGAGAACAACCTCAAAGGTAAAAAACTTTTGGGATACGTTATGGGCACCATTCCGGAACCACAACTCCAACTAACTAAGATGGATGGTGATCAAGAAAAAGCTCTTGAAGGAAATGCCCGCATGAAGGCCATTGAAGATCACCAATCTAAAGTGGAAGATTGGGAAAGTAAGCATGCCAAGATTCTAGCTTGATTCATGAACAATGTGGAGCTCAAGATTTGCGCCAACATTGCCAAGTTTCGGATGGCTAATGAAGCATGGTTCTTTATGAAAGGTATGTTTACTCAAAAAGACCTTGCTCGTCAATTCTTTCTTCAAGAAAAAATTCGGACTATCAAGCAAGGAGAAATGAGTGTAAGGGATTACTTTAGCACTCTTGGTCCCCTATGGGATGAACTATCTTTACTAGAACCAAAATGGGTTTCTAGTGTGGATGTGGAATTAAGGAGAGAACAAATGGAAAAAGAGCACTTTTTCCAATTTTTACATGGGCTTAGGCCCGAATATAAACAAGTTAGATCTTCCCTCCTACATAGATCTAAGTCTCTTCACTTGGAAGATGTCATAGCCGAAATATGCCAAGAAGAAACTCGTCTTGGCATGATTAAAGGAGGAGATGATGTCTTGGCCGTATCAAAACCCGGCAACCATATGAAAGCTTACAAACCTCCACATTTTGGAAGGCAAAATAATTATAATGGCAACTATAGAAAAGCCATTTGCCATCATTGTCAAGAGTCGGGTCATATAAGACCTAATTGCCCTAAGTTGAATGAAGCACCTAAAAATAAGGTTGCTTCCGTTGAAGAAGCTACTCAAAAGAAAGAGGAAACCATCAAAGGAAAGGAATATTTTTCTCTTGCTCAACTATCGGAAGCACTACAAACTCTACTCAAGATACCATCAACCTCGGGTGCCGCCATAGCTTCTTCCTCTCCTCCAGGTATGTCTTCTTGGATCCTTGACTCTGGAGCTTCCTTTCATATGACCCCACTTGAAAATGAGCTTTCCGATTTGTGTAATAATTAGAAAAACTCCTATGTTTCAACTGCTGATGGTACATCTTTACAAGTAAAAAGTTTTGGAACTTTAAACTTTTCAAAAGATTTCTTTGTGCCAAACGTGAGAGTTGTACCTCAACTTAATTTAAATCTCCTCTCTGTTGCTCAAATATGTGATCATAGATGTGAAATCTCCTTCTCAACTAAGGATTGCTCTATACAGGATCTCCGGTCTGGGAAGCAGATTGGGCAAGGCCATAGGAGGGGAGATCTCTATTACATGAGCAACTTGAAACTCTCCACTAACTCTTTTTGTAACCATGTCCAAGATAAAAATATTGAAATTTGGCATCAAAGACTTGGACATCCAAGTTTCTCAAAAATGTACTCTTTTCCATTTGGAAAGAAATTTTGTAATGAAAAACATTTTTTTTGCAAGAGTTGTATTTTTGGCAAAATGAAATCTACTCCTTTTCCAAACCGAACTTTTGTGTCCAAAAGACTTTTTGAGTTAGTCCATTCGGACGTTTGGGGTCCTTCCCCGGTCATGTCTAAAGGAGGGTACTCCTACTACGTTACTTTCATTGATGACTTCACTAGGTATGTATGGATCTACTTTCTCAATTTAAAATCCGAAGTCTTTGACTTCTTTAAAAAATTTCATATGATACTTAAAAATCAATTTTCAAGTAATATCTCTACTCTTAGATCCGATTCGGGTGGAAAATATTTATCAAATGAATTTCAAAATTATTTAGAAGTAAATGGAATTTGTCATCAAAGATCGTGTCCTAGGACTCCCCAACAAAACGGCTTAGCCGAAAGAAAGCATAGACACATCATGGAAACCACTAGGACACTCCTTATTTCCAAAGAAATTCCAAAGAGTTTTTGGGCCGAAGCGGCCTTAACCTCAACTTACTTAATAAATAGAATGATATCTTCATCCTTACAAAATACATCTCCATATGAAAAACTATTTGAAAGAACACCCGATTTCAATAGATTAAGAATTTTTGGATGTAAATGTTTTGTCCTTACACATAAACGGGACAAATTATCTCCTAAAGCTATTGAATGTGTTTTCTTAGGATATGGAGAAAATCAAAAGGGTTTTAGATGTTTTGACTTGAAAAATAACAAACTCTATGTATCCAAAGATGTAACCTTTTTGGAAAATGAAAATGGTTTTGTGAAAACTAAAGATATTGACGAAAGTGAATATGTTTTTTTATTTGATCTTCTATCTCAAGAAGATGAGACTCCTCAAGAAGAGGAAATCTCTAATGAATCTTTGAATGAGCTAGAGGATATTCCTCTTGACAATGTTATAGATGAAAGTGATAGACCAATACAAACCTATGTTAGGCGTGGTCAACAAACTCAAATGAGCGCCTTAGAAAAATACTCTCAAGGATCCAACATAGAAGAAACCTCTCTAAGGAGATCCGGTCGGATCTCCAATCCTCCTAATAGGTTTGTTTCCTATGAGTCCCTAACTCCAAGATATAGAGCGTGTCTAATTGCGTTGCACTCATTTCATGAACCTTCACACTATAATAAGGCCAAAAACATTCCCCAATGGGTTGAAGCCATGAACTTAGAGCTTAGTGCCCTTGAAAAGGCAAAAACTTGGGAAATAACTTCGTTACCCACTGGAAAGAAATCAATTGGATGTAGATGGGTCTTCAAAATTAAAACTAAGAGTGATGGTTCATTAGAACGTTATAAAGCACGGTTAGTAGCTAAAGGATATGCTCAAGAATATGGTATAGATTATGAAGAAACCTTCGCACCTGTTGCTAGAATGACTAATGTTAGGACTCTTATTGCCATTGCGTCAGTGAAAAAATGGCCTATCTATCAACTAGATGTTAAGAATGCATTTCTAAATGGCGAATTAAATGAAGAAGTTTACATGGATCCCCCACCAGGAGTATGTATTGGTAAAAATAAAATTCTCAAACTTAAAAAGGCATTATATGGTTTAAAACAAGCCCCAAAGGCTTGGCATGATAGATTTAGTAATGTAATGACAAGTTTGAATTTTCGTTCATGTTATACTGACACTGATTTGTTTGTGAAAAGTGCAGGGTCTTTAGTAGTTATTTTACTACTTTATGTTGATGATATGATCATCACTGGAAGTGATGAGCAAGGAATTTATGATATTAAGAAAGTTTTAAAAAAACATTTTGAGATGTCTGATCTTGGTTTTTTAAGATATTTTTTAGGGATTGAAGTGGCGTACTCTCCTCGAGGGTACATTCTCTCTCAGATGAAACTGGTTGCTGACATTTGTTCCAAATCTGGTATCTCCGATGATAAGAAGACAGAAACCCCTGAAGTCATCAATGCAAAATTAAGGTTGGAAGATGGAACACCTCTCGAGGATCCTACTCCCTACCGGAAACTTGTTGGGTCTCTAACCTACTTATCCATTACTCGGCCAGACATAGCTCATGTTGTCCACTATGTCAGTCAGTTTCAACATGCTCCTACAACCATGCACATGAGTGCAGTCTTAAGGATCGTCAGATATATCAAAAACACCATAACTAAGGGAGTTTTTCTTTCCTCCTCCCCATCACTTGATTTAATTGCTTATACTGATGCTGATTGGGGAGGAAATCCCAATGACCGAGTCTCAACTACGGGATTTTGTGTTTTCTTAGGTGACTATGATTTCTTGGAGATGCAAGAAGCATCACAAAGTATCATTTTCCTCAACGGAAGCGGAATATCGTGCTATGGCCACTACAACCATGGAACTTGTATGGCTAAGAAGTCTTCTCGGTGATATGGCCATTGTCATCTCTACTCCTTCGAAGATGTGTTGTGATAACAAAAGTGCAATTTATATTGCAAGCAATCACACCTTCCATGAGTGTACTAAGCATATTGAGATGGACTGCCATTACGTACGTGATGAATACCTGAGAGGAACCATAGCACTACCTTACGTCACATCTGAGTACCAGTTGACGGACTTCTTCACTAAGGCCCTTGCTGCTCGTTTTTTGTTTCTCCTTAACAAGCTTTCGGTTATATCCCCGTAAAGCTTGAGGGAGGGTGTTAAAATATATGTAATTCATATATATATATATATGTATATGTTTATATACATATATATATATGTATTATCTAAAATACCCGATAGGGGTATTTTAGTCATTTCACAAGTACCCGATAGGGGTACTTGTTTCTTTTCTTTATTTTTTGTAAATTCTTTTTTCTTTTTTTATTTTTTCTTTTTTGTATTTTTGCCCACCTAAAAGGGGCCCCACCATGGAGTCGATGGGGCCCCCAACGGTCACATTTGTGACCGTTGGGGGCTCCCAACGACTCCATGGGAGCCCCTAGGTGGCTCTTCTTTTAAGACCCCAAGGCCACTCCTCCTCTCCTTTTGTGTATAAATAGGGGTGAACCCCTCTTGTATTCTTTACTCTTGAGAGCTCTCTCTCTTTTCAATAAGAGACATTTATATTTTTATGTTGTGTTGTCTCTTGTGGGTTTGGGTGTTAGCCCTTTTGTTTGTTCATTAGTGGATGTTGTAAGTGCTTAATGCACTCTTTGCTTTTCCGCATATTTCATTACAGCTCTGACATACAAAATAGAAGTGATGCATTAAGGGAGACAGGGAGAGTGGGTAAAAAACAAAGAGGTGATTCAGGAAAGGAAAACCATGGATTGTGTTCCTGTTCAGAGCGTACATAATTTGACATTTGACAGATGGAGATTTCCATGGAGATGGATAACAGGATAAATGTTAGATGGTTTGTACATTGTTGTTTCATTCATCTATAACCATATTCATGGGTGGGTGGATTTTTTCATGACTTGCACAAAAATTTATATTCTTTTCTTATACATGGTTGTTCACAGGTTAATGGTCACTTGTGTCAATGAATGTGTTTTAACATACCCTTCAATCTTTAATTACAAAGGAAGAAATGCCATAGTAGTCATATAATGAAAAAACTTGAATGGAGTAAAAAGTTACCAGTTGATGCATTGTCCATCTGGATACAAACAAGAAGCTTTCAAAACCATAAACAAATTGGAGACCCGTTAAAAGTGAATCATTGATGCATCCTGGTGCACCTGTTATAATACAAGCATTAACTTTAGATAAGAGTCTAGTGACTAATAAATCAATTCAAAGTAGATACATAAAATACTTATAACATAATCAGAAACAAACAGAATCTCCAAACACCACAAAATGGACATATAGTAAATGAAGTCAGTTAAACATTACCTTGAAAGGGGCAAGCAATGCAGATCCACTTGTTCACATACTTCTCAAACAGCTAAAAAAAACAGAATGCACAATATGTGAACCAACATGTAAAGATGAAAGGCCTAAACCTATCAGATACAAACTATGTACAAATAACCTGAATGATAATTACAACAAGAAACACATACATCTTTATGAAGTGACAAGAAACATAACACAAGCAGTCCACCCATTGAATGTGAGATTATATTCACTTTCCTCCCCCCAGATGCCTTGTAAGCAGTTTCCAACTTTATTTTCAGGCCGTCGATTACCTTGTCAGTCCTAAACAACATGATCAACAAGCAAGTGAAAAATTACAGTGACTAATGCAAATTTTCAGTTTGACTGCAAATGCCTAATATTTCGAGTTTTGAAAGACGCTAAAAAGAGGTAGAACAGATCATGCAGCGAGACAAAGCTACATCAGTTTATTGCAAATGGTCTAAGGTTTCAACTTAAGAATTCCTGGTTCAAACTAATAGAGACTACATACCTATTGCTTTGCCTGAAGTCATAACCATAACCAAACAGTGTGCTTCCCTTCGTGTATCCATACTTGAGAAGCATATTGATCAGATGATGGAAATGATAAACATCAGTCAGATGAATGCATTTTACCCACTGAAATGCAAAAAATGATTGTCAGAAAAATAAACAAAGCTCTGATGCAACCATATAAAGTTACAAACAGACATTTCAGACAGTAACTAGATAAGATTATTAGATGCATGGCTCTCTCTCTCTCTCTCTCTCTCTCTCACACACATATATATATATATATGAACCAGTGTAACATCAAACTTGTTGTATCGGGTGTGCGCATGCCGTGCACGATCGGCAGCATTCACAAAGTGTAAAAGAAATTACCTTTAGTGGCAGTTGTGACCGCGCTAAAAGTCATTTTTTAGTAGAATCGGACACGCCAGGTGCATCTAACATTTTTTGACGAGGCATTCATTCGATGTTACGCCCGTATACATCCACTAGTAGAAAACTGTAACATTTTTTACTTTTTTAATGTTTTTGCACATCAGACCCTCCAGAGATGTGACCTACATGTTTGGGTTAGTAACTTAGTAGAAATTGGTGCTTGGATCATGTTATTCTAACATGTATGTAAGATTTTGTAGGGCCTTAAAAATCAACAGCCTATGATGTACCAAATTTTTAACCCTTATAAAATCATGTTTTACGTCAAAAAAACTACAATCCAAGAGTTGATTCCTATGATTTTGACCATGCAGAACACATCCATGAGATTAGATTTGGTCAAAACATCCCCCACTATGAGTTCCAACTGGAGGGGGGGTTCCTTACCAGAGTTACCAGTCGAGGAAGTGGGAGCGGGAAGCGATACGGGAAGCGAGGCACTTTCAAAAATTTAAGAAGCGGGGAAGTGTGGGACCACTTAGAAGAAAATTACGAACCATCTCGGAAGCGACCTAGGAAGCGAACCGGAAGCGAGGAGGAAGCGAAAAAAATAAAAAAAATGGGGAAGCGAGGGGGAAGCGTGCTTCCCATAAATGGGAAGCGCGCTTCCCAAAAAAGGGGATGCTTCCCCACGCATTTCGGAAGTGCGACATTTCGCGCTTCCGAATCACGTATCGGGGAAGCGCGCTTCCCCATACGCCTAGGCGCTTCCGGTAACTCTGTTCCTTACTCACGAGGGTATATATATCATAGTCACAAATATCAATATCGGCTATTTCTTGCAATATTATAGGTTTAATGATAAATCTTGGAAAAATCTCAGGGATTAAAAAAATTAAAAAATATCTAAAAATAACAAAAATAAGTAAGAAAGTATCATGTTTAGATAATAAAATAGATATATAATAAAAAAATAAGTAAAAAATGCAAGATAAAGAAGAAAAACATGTTTAAGATGTAGAAAATAAATAAAAACAGTAACAATATTTGATAATATTGTGATATTATCACGAGAATACTGCGATATTATCAAATTGGCGATATTTTCAAAATATCATGATATTTTACCTATAATATTGTTTGTCCAAAATACAGTGGTAATATCATGATATTTTAAAAATATTGGCAATATCTATATTTTAAATATTTATATATATGCAATCACTAGAATATATTTAACGGAGTGTGAACCGAGATTTTTCTGAGTTTTTATTTTTTTCTTAAATTTCACCACACGGATGTGATCCACATGCTCAGGCATATGGGGACTGACTCTTGGATCGGCCAATTAAAACACATATGCAAAGCCTTTTAAGGCTTGAAAATTGATGGCTCAAAATTATTGTAAATATTCGAGCATCCAAAAATCATATTTTTTATCAAAAATACATGATCCCACAGTCAATTCCTTACAAATGGATTGTCGAACGTGATACGGACCCAGTCTCGAGTAAGCCCGATCCAACTCCAAAGGTCCAAATCAT
This sequence comes from Nuphar pumila, assembly GCF_984573655.1. Lineage (NCBI taxonomy): Eukaryota > Viridiplantae > Streptophyta > Magnoliopsida > Nymphaeales > Nymphaeaceae > Nuphar > Nuphar pumila. The sequence goes on from NC_143265.1 coordinate 33,734,086, forward strand.
GCAAACGGGTCCAAGTGTGGTGGATCTGGATCCGTTATCCAAGCTCCAGTTGTAATATCTTGTAATTTTTCCTATATTTTTAAGCTCAAAAATACTATTTTTAATTAAATAGTTATATTTAATATGTCGAAATTGTTGAAAATAATTAAATATGGCTGACGTCAATGGAGGTCCGGACCTGTCCAGGGCCCACTGAAGATGTCTAAATATGATATGCAAAACATGTGAATTTTATTTATTTTGGACTTTTAAATTCGAGCAAAATTTAGGTTAAATTCAGGCAAAATTTAGGAGTGAAATGGATCTAGGACCGTAATTAAATCCGTTATGTAACGTAGATCTCGTAAGAGATCTGATTTGTCGAATTTGGACATAGGTTGGTTCAGAAAATACATTTTTCTGATTTGACCGGCCTCTATTCTGGGTCTTTTTCGATTTGGATCAGAATCGACCCGCAATATTTACATTTGGATTGACATCAATATGGATCTGGATCTAGTTTGGGATCCATATTGACTAGTGTCATGTATAGGCTGAGAACCAAATGAATGTGGATTTGGATCATGGATCCAACCTGGACTCATAACTTATTTAAAACACAAAAATGAATTTAAACTTTAAGAAACATATATATAAGTAAAATGTATATATTTATATATTTAAAGAGGATATGATAGGGTAGAGTTCTACCTTCAAGCAATCCTTCTAGAAGGGGGCGTCACCCCTTAAGAAGGAAACTCCTCATTAAAAATAAAAATAAAAATAAAAAATAATAAGAAAGAATGTAGAGATAGAGTTCTACTTTGGGTAGAACTCTACCCCTAACTAACTAGAAGGGGGTGTCACCCCCTAATAAGGGAAACCTCTCTCTTTATAAAAAAAAGAGAGATTAAACCCCTCTCAAAAATCGTGAGCTGAAAAAAAAAAAGAGAAAAGAGAGAGAGAGAGAGGAAAAAAGGAAAGAAAAGAGAGAGAGAGAAAGTGGAAAGAAAAGAGAGAGAAAGAGAGGTGCAGTGTGTACCTCCTCAACGTCACCACCATCAACTTCTTCTTCGTCTTCTAACTTCTTTTTCATGAATCATCAAAACAAGGTACCGGATTCTCTATCTATTCCGATGAGTGGAAAGATCTATGTAAACTGAAAGTATAGGTTTGAAGAGAAATCAAATCGTATATTTCTATACAGATTTATCAACGTTATCAAATCTGGAACTACATTGATAGAGTCGATTTTCTTTTCAGCCTATATATAAGTATCTACACACACACACACACACACACACACACACACACACACACATATATATATATATATATATATATATATATATATATATATATATATATATATATATATATATATATATATATATATATATATATATATACTGTTAATCTAGCTGTCATTTTTTTTAGCGTAGACATGAATTTTTTTAAAAAGTCTGAACTTTTATTTTTATTTTTGGTTGAGGTTTTAACTAGTTATCATTTTTAGACATAACTTAGCATGAAATTAATATGCGTGTGGGAGTTGACTGATGCTGTCCAGATTTATTTAACTGTGATGTATTAATTAAACCTGTGAAATTACAGCTTGATTTGCGTGTTCAGGCATCAAGGTTTTATCCTTGGAAGTATGTGTGCTGTGTGCACACGCGCCAAAAAAAAATGTATATAGAAACTGGTACGTGGTGTGTGTCATGCATACCCACGGTTGTGTGCTGTGCACACCCGCATGAATCAGATTTGTGAATTATGTTGTATTTTGTAAGTATTTATCAGCATGTTTTTGAATCTGATTGTATATTTTAATTACAGCCTGAATTTGTTTTGCAATCTGTAGAAATTGAAATAAGCATTTAACCATGTTAGTTACAAACAGTTTCAATGCAGACAGGTTCAGATCACTCTTAGATTGAAAAAGTATTTTCGGTTGTTAGTTCTTTACTGATTCTTTTTACTGTGTAAAATTTTTATGGGCATGTAAAATTGTTTGCTACTGCATATGCCTAGAACCCATCAAGTTTGAGTTCTTGAATTCTCTTGAATCTTCAGATTTGGATGGGATCTCTGAATCCGAAATATATATGCATACATACGTCGACCAGAATATATATATATATATATATATATATATATATATATATATATATATATATGTTCATGATTTCGAACAAGGCATATATCTGTTTGCACTTGAGCAAGGCAAGCACCTAGATCTGATTTTCAGAAATACACGTTGACACATATAGATCTGATTTTCAGAAATACACGTTGACACATCTAGGTCTGATTTTCAGACATGCACATTGACGCACCTAGATCTGATTTTCAGATATGTACACTTACGCACATAGATCTGAATTTCAGAGGTGCACAGTCACTCACTTATAAACTAATTTTTTTATCAGTTTGCACAAACATTCTTAAAACTGATTTTTAGAGCATTGAACAAGCACAAAACTGATTATGTTATTAGCTGTTCCGAATGTTCAAATCCTTTTTGGGAACCACAAAATCAGTTGGCCTTGGATAATTAGTTATATCTAAACCGAATGTTGTTTGTTGTCATTCGGTTTGTGTGGATGTTTAACTAAACCTGATTCTAAATGAAAGTTGGGCATATTTTTAAAAATTGATTTCCCTAGCATGTCACAAAAATCTGATTTTCATGCATGTAAAAGGAATCTGAATATTTTTAGTTGCTTGGTTCAATGTGCATTAGCTTATGTGTGGTGGATATGCATTGATGTGGTATTGTGGACTCCAGCTTGAATATCTTTGTGTGATATATGTTCACTAAAATTTTGCAATGACATTTAAATTGTCATTCAATTGAATAGTGGTTATGTGTGAATTATTGATGGGCCTTTCAAGGATTTCAAGGACAGAAGCATGTGTTGTTCTTGAGTTAGTGAAACTGTAAATGCATTGCAAAATGATTTTTGAAAAAAAAAATTGAATTAATTACACTGTTAAATTAATAAGGGAAGAGCCCAAATTTGTTATTGCATATGGATTTGCATAATTGTTCTTGTGTAAAGAACTCTTGATAAATTAAAATGGTAAAAGAAACTAAACATTATAATAATTTTCTTTCTTGGTATCCCTTTGAAAGGGTGAGAACCTTGGATGGTGCTCATGGGAGACCGTGAGGATACTAAACATCGTGTACAATTGTTGTCCCCAAGAACCCGATATGTGGTTCATGTTCCCGGCCACGGTTGTAGGAAACTTTCAACCACTTTGCCTGGGGGTGGTCTTATTGACTTAGCTTTAGTTATTGATATACCAAGAAAGTGCATCAATGGTTGTAGATTTACATTTATGTCCTGGCATTAGGTGAGGATTCCTAATATTCTGATAAATGATGAGGATTCTTGATATCGGTCGAAGAACAAGTGTGGAACCCAGTAATTAAAATATAATTTGTGTGTTAAGCTATGACTGTGAACTTTCTTGAACCTCGAGAACTTTATCCGTTTTCAGTATCTGCAAGTTTGTAAGAAAGTGAAAATTAAATTTGTGTGCATTTAAATAGGGACATGCATACAAAAGCAATTATGATAATTAACTTAAAAAGCTAAGCATGCATGTTGCATTAATCTATGCATCCTTAACTGTTTAGCATTAATTTCATGCATCCCTAAATGTTTGATATGTTTGAGTTAGCATGAAATTGTTGAATGCTTGCTTGAATTGCTTAGATGGTACGTTGTTCTGATGATTTGTTGCATATGATTTCTCTTAAACTTGTGTTTGATTTATTTTATGTTATTTTTCTTATTGTTGGAAAGTTAGAGGATTTCGTACAAGAACTTTGGTTCTTACCCATTTTTTAAAAATGTTTTTCAGACACTGAGGCTCCGTGATAAGAGGAACTGGCTAGCTAGAGTAGTAGAGGCTTGTGATCTGGTGGTCGGGGTTTTGATGTGCACAGGATGAAATAGAGTTGATTTTAAATTTATGAACTCTCTTGACTTATTTGATTAAATAAATGAAGTTCAATTCATAGTTTAAATTGACTCTACGTTTGAAATGGTTGATGGATTAGGAATATTAAATCTTAATGTGCCTCTGGTCCTAGGGAGGTTTTCCACAATGGTTTTTAAAAAAAAAATCTGCATTTTTCGAGGGTTAGTTTGGGGTCGTTACACCAGTTGATGCTACCTCAGCCACATGAGACCCATGCCAAAGTGACACCACATCAACCATGTGGGACCCGCCCATGCGTACCCCTCATTCAATGAGAGAAATAAATGCAAGTGGGGCCAACATAGGGCATCCCCTCTAGAAGCCTACATGGAAGATGTGTGGGCCTTACCCAATTGGCGCCTCCCAAGGGTCATTAAGCCCTCTCATGGAAATCATGTGGCCCTTTGGGGTTCTCTCCTTAATGATCCTTTGAAACCCAAGAGACTCTTGTGAATTTGGGCCCTTATTAAGCGAATTAGGGAAATAAGTAGTATCTAAGTAGGGAAATAGGTAGTATCTAAGTAGGTGTTATTGTTTAATTGTGCTTTGTTATTTGTAATGTTTTTATGAGAGATCTTTTGGTCTATAAAAGGAGCTCATTTTGGATGTATAAACATAAAATGAATTAGAACCCTTCTCTCAAAATTGTCTTATTCTCTTCTCTTCTCTTCTCTTCTCTTCTCTTCTCTTTTCTCTTTTCTTCTCTCTAGTTAACGTCCCCCTCTCTCCTTCCTTACCCATGTGAGTCCTTACCTCCTGACCCATTCATCCTTCTCTAAGGGCTCTTCTCTTTACCAATTGAGGTAGTTTAGACCTTGCTTGAGTCTGAAATTTCCTAAGTACAAAGTAGGACTGCTTCTACTTTGAGTTCATGTGGATTGCACCAACATCTCGACCCAACCTAGCCTCGTATATAGAACCTTGGCCAACCCCGAACAGACCAAACCTTTCCCCAGCCTTAGAACATCCTTTCTAAAATGTGTAAGTCGTTGGAATTCCTTTCCTAAGCCTCACTTAAGCCTTAACCCCTCCTAAGACCAAACCTGTTCAGAATCTGTTTTCTGGCATAGCTAAATTTTTGTCAGACTTGCAGAAGTAGCCCAGCCCAAACAGTTAGTCATTCGGGTTTGAAACTTGGATCCAAACTCCCATAGGATACCTATATCAAACCCTCCAAAAATCAAAATTTTATCGTATCACCGTAAGAAGATATTGATTTTACAAACCAGGTTTGTTTTACCCAAACCCAGTCTATCCTGCAGAAAACTTAATCTTGACCTGCAACTTGCCCGATTTTTAATTGTCAAAATACAAATCCCCTGACCCTAAAATTTGGCACTCATATTCATTAAGGTGTCTAAAATCATCCCCTAATTTTTGGGATTTTTTTGTCACCCCATTTGGGCATACTAGATTTTATACCAAACTTTTGTGAGAACCAACCTACCTTGTTACCCGAATTGACTTTTTGACTTAACCCTCAACCTAACTTAACCCACCTAATTCTCAAAACCAGAGTTACAGGAAGCGCCATAGGGAGTGGGAAAGTGCGCTTCCCCTCGCTTCTCGCTTTTTTCCTTTTTTGTAGTTTTTTTTATTTATTTATTTCTCTTTTTTCGCTTCCCCCTCGCTTCCTAGGTTGCTTCTGATTCGCTTTCTAGGTTGCTTCCGAGATGATTCCTGGTTCACTTCTAAGTCGTCTCACATTTTTCGCTTCCTAAAATTTTGAAAGTGCCTCGCTTCCCGCTTCTGCTTCCGACTTCTGCTTATCACTCATGCTTACTCGACTGGCAACTCTGCTCAAAACCTAACCCAAGCCCACTGAAACGCATCAAAGCATCTGCAAGGCCAGATTCACAACAAAAAACCTCAAAAATACCTAGTTCACGCTCTAGTAAAACATATTTCTAGTAAACATATTCTATTGACTATATATAAGGAAAATATAAGGTGGTTTTATACCATGACACCATACGGTGGTACACACTCTTGTTTTTATGCATTTAGCCACCAAATGGTAGATCTAACTATATAGACAGCATACAAATGTGTTTATATGGTTTATTTACTATGTTAGAAGGTTTTATCATGTCTAATACATCATAAGCTATGTCACCTGGGTAAGGGTGCGGGTATGGGTACGGGTTCAAAGGGTACGACACAGCAATTCCAAAAAATGTGGGTACGGGGACACGGCTAAATATATACTAAAAATATATATATTATATATCTAAAATATATATTATATATCTAAATATATATTATATATCTAAAATATATACTGAAAATATATAATATAATATAGGACAGGGAAAATGTCGTGTCCAGGTACCAGTACCCGTGTCGACACAGGTACGGCACCCTAAGTGTCGTGTCCCTGTTACATAGATCATAAGATCCTATTTTTGAGACAGTGAAAATCAACTGCTCACAATTAGTGAAAATAAATGTTGTCTAGAAAGTATAAAAGATCATATTTCAGTCAAATTTAATACATGAAAATAGTAAATAGAACATATCAAAAATAATGTTTAACATGTTCTATTTACTATTCCCATGTGTGGAAGTTGACTAAAATATGATGTTTTACACCATAAGAAAAAAGCACCGAGTGAAAAAATTAATTGAATTTCTTTATTTAAAGTTTTAAACCACCAACCAAAAAACGATGCAACATAATGAAGCTGAAGCGTAGGATGAAGTTGTTGTGTTATGACCCGTATGTAATAAAATGGTGGTCTTCAACAAATGCACAAATAACTCACAAACAAGTGTCTATTGGAGACACTACAAGCATGACCCTTGAAAGGGTATAAAGGGAAGAACACTTGAAAAATAAATAATACTTTATTCATGAACAAAATGCTTAAGAAGCATGGTTATTTACATTGAAGGGGTTCACCCCTATATATACAAAAAAATGGGAGAGAGGAGAGCTCATTTTGAGCTCTCCAAAAAGAGACGTTGGATTCCAACGTCTCTTAATATAGCTGTTGGACTACAGTCCAACAGCATTTATTATTATAGCTGTTGGACTATAGTCCAACAACATTTATTATAGCTATTGTACTACAGTCCAACAGCTACTTGCACAGTCAAGTTCCAACAGGAACTTGACTGGATCAAAATATCTAGTTTCTATTGAACTAGATGCTAAAAAAAGAAAATAAAAAAATAGAAAAAGAAAATATAATAATATTAAATAATATATATATATATATATATATATATTGCAGTTTACATTTTAACACTCCCCTTCAAACTTACGGTACAATGAGCGAAAGTTTGTCTAAGAGGAAGTGAAATTTGGGAGCAGCGAGAGGCTTGGTGAAGAAGTCTGCTAATTGATATTCTAATGTAACATATGGCAGATCAATGGTTCCATGTAAGTATTCCTCTCTGACATAGTGACAGTCCATCTCAATGTGTTTAGTGCGCTCATGGAATGTCCGGTTGCTTGCAATGTAGATCGCACTTTTGTTGTCACAGCACATCTTTAAAGCTTGCGTTGCTTTAGCTCCCATATCCGCTAGCAATCGTCTGAGCCAAACAACCTCCATAGTGGTGGTTGCCATGGCTCTGTATTCAGCTTCGGTGGAGGAAAGAGAGACTTTCTGTTGCTTCTTGCACCTCCACGAAATTAAGGTTTCACCTAGGAACACACAAAAACCAGTAGTTGAGTGTGTATTATTGGGATCACCTCCCCAGTCAGCATCAGTATATGCAATTAAATTTAATTAAGATGAAGTAGACAACAAGAGTCCTCGTGAAAGAAAGGATTTTAAGTATCTAATAATACGCAAAATCGCTCCCATGTGCACGGAGGTGGGAGCATGCTGAAACTGACTGACTGTATGAACCGCATGAGTTATATCTGGCCTAGTAATGGAAAGATAAGAAAGAGCTCCAACAAGTTGTCTATAAGGAGTAGGATCATCAAGAAGTTCTCCATCATCAATTTTCATTTTAACATTGACAACTTCTGGAGTGTCTACTTTCTTATCATCTGTAATTCCAGACCTGGAAACGATATCAAGAGCAAATTTAGATTGAGATATCAAATACCCCCGAGGGGAATAAGCAACTTCAATGCCTAAAAAATATCTTAATAAACCTAAGTCAGTCATTTCAAAGTGAGTGGTAAGAAGAGATTTGATATTTGCAACTCCCTGTTTGTCGCCTCCGGTGATGATCATATCGTCCACATAGAGAAGAAGAATAATGATGCCTGCATCAGATTTCTTAACAAACAAAGCAGTGTCAGTTAAACAAGGTTGAAAACCAATATCAAGCATAACATGACTAAATCGGTCATACCAGGCTTTTGGAGCCTGTTTAAGACCATAAAGAGCTTTTTCTAGACGAAGAGCTTTACCCTTAGGGATACTAATACCAGGTGGGGCTTCCATGTATACTTCTTCAACGAGATTCTCATTCAGGAAAGCATTTTTGACATCTAATTGAAAGATAGGCCATGTTCTAATGGAGGCCAAGGCTATTAAAGTTCTAACAGTGGTCATACGGGCCACAGGAGCAAATGTTTCTTCATAATTGATGCCATACTCTTGGCATATCCTTTTGCTACTAAACGGGCCTTATATCTTTCCAGGGTCCCATCACTTTTGGTTTTGACTTTGTATACCCACCTACAACCTATAGGTTTCTTACCCGGAGGAATATCTTGTATCGTCCAAGTATTGGCCTTTTCTAGTGCATCCAATTCTATTTTCATGGCTTCTATCCATTCTATATGATTTTTTGCTTGAGAATAGGATGATGGTTCAACATATGATTGTATTAATGTAATGGCGGCCCTATACGTGGGTGAAAAAGATTCATAAGACACAAATTTTTCTGGAGGTTTAGAGATTCTAGACGTTCTTCTAGGTGAGACTTCAGAGTATTTTTGTAATGCACATGGAAGATTTTGCTCTCTACGTCTTCAATATTGTAGACTAACATCCCTATGGATTTGCTCTTCATTATCATCATTTTCAACAACAATAGGACTTTGATCATTGTCAAGGTCACATCCAACATCACATTCATTGGATTTTGAAGTTGGATCAATTAAAAACGAGTATTCAGTGACATCCTTGGATTTTTCAAATTCAAAGAAGCTTTCTTTTTCCAAAAAAGATACATTTCTTGACACATATAATTTGTCATTTTGAAAATCGAAACACCTGTAGCCTTTTTGATTATCAGCATATCCTAAAAAGGCACATGGGATTGCACGAGGAAAGAGTTTATCATTTCTGTTGGTGAAAACAAAACATTTGCATCCAAAGACTCTTAATCTAGAATAATCTGGAGTTAAATTAACAAGCTTTTCTATTGGAGTTGTATTCTTTAATGAGGAAGATGACATCCTATTAATGAGGTAGGTGGCAGTTAGGACCGCTTCAGCCCAAAAACTTTTTGAAACTTGATTTGCAATTAGCAATGTCCTAGTAGTTTCCATAATGTGCCGATGTTTGCGTTCGGCTAGGCCATTCTGTTGTGGAGTGTGTGGACATGATCTTTGATGTGTAATACCATGTAAATTGAGATAGTCTTTGAATTCGTTGGACATAAATTCTCCCCCTGAATCAGTGCGAAAAACAGAAATATCATTTTGAAACTTATTTTTAACCATTTTATGAAATATTTGGAAGTTAGCAAAGACATCAGATTTATGTTTAAGAAAATAAATCCAAGTATGTCTAGAAAAGTCATCAACAAAAATGACATAATATGTATAACCACCTTTGGAAATAACTGGTGCGGGGCCCCAAACATCCGAATGTATTAACTCAAGTGGTCGTGAGGAAACAAAAGTTCTACTAAGAAATGGTAACCTTTTCATTTTGCCAAGAATGCAGTCTTTACAAGAAAAATTTTCAGAATTACAAAATTTTTCCAAACTTGGAAAATATTGAATTTTAGACATATGAGGATGGCCAAGCCTTTTGTGCCATAAATCCAATTTTAATTTCTGAATATTATAACAAAATGCATTCTTGGGTAATTCCAAAAAGTCCATGTAATAAAGTCCTCATTCTCTATGGCCTTCCCCAATCAGCTTCCCTGACTGGCGATCCTGTACCCAACACCCATGAGAAGAGAAGGAGATATTACATCCATAATCAGATATTTGCGAGACAGATAAGAGATTCAAATTAAGTTTAGGGATATATCTAACTTCTGGGATAAAAAATCTTTTGGATTTTTGAAGATTTTCAAAACATCCTATTCCTTTTACTTCGAGAGATGTGCCATCGGCTGTAAAAACCTTTGACACACTTGACATTCGGATAAACTATTGACATTTGGGGTCATATGAAAAGAAGCACCAGAATCTAAAAGCCAAGGAAAGTTACCTGGACCGGAGAAAGATGCAACTGCCGCTCCAATTGAGGCTTCGGTTGAGGAGGATACCCCTTTGAGAAGAGGTTGAAGGATTTCCATCAGTTGAATCATAGACACAGGTGCATCTTGATCTTTTGACTCAGATTCAACAGATGCAACTCTTTTTTCTTCTCTTCTTTTTAACTTTGGACATTGAGGCCTATAGTGCCCCGGTTCATGACAATGATGACAAATAACTTTTCTTTTATGAAAGTCGTCGTTTTGCCTTCCAAAATGAGGCGGCTTGTAAGTACGAGTATGATTCCCCGGTCTAGATACAGCTAAAACGGAGTCATCATCAACTTTTGGAGTACTTTTTCTAAGTCTATTTTCCTCCATAATGAGCTCTTCTATAGTATCAGCAATAGAAGGAATTTTTCCACGATGTAAAAGGGCCGATTTGGTGGATTCAAACTCTGGCCTTAGACCATTCACAAATTGATAGAAATGTTCCATATCGAGTTGCTTTTGGCGAAGCTCGATGTCTTCGGCACAATGCCATTTGGGATCAAGAAGAGCCAACTCTTCCCAAAGTTCGGACAACTCATTATAATATTCTCGAATAGTTTTATCTTTTTGAGTCATTGTCCGAACTTTATCTTGTAAATTGCATACATGTGCAATATCTTTAAGGGAATACATGTTTTTGAGGTATTCCCAAGCCTTATCGGCATGCTCAAACTTAGCTAGACTAGAGCATTTTTTAATGTCTATGCTATTGATGAGCCATGACATAATTTTTGCATGCCCTATCCTCCATTCTTTTCATTTCTTTTCATAAGTGGCTAACGCCTTACTCTTCTCTTCTTCCGTTAGAGGAACCTCTTTATCACCCTCTTTCTTGGTAAGAGATAGTTTAGGTTCCAAATCGGAACCATCCACTATACCCCATAAACCTTTTCCCCAAATGTGGTGCTTCATAATCGAAGCCCACATTACATAGTTAGTATCATTTAGCTTCATAGGAATGATGGTGATCTTATCATTGTCATCCATCTTTTACAAGGGTAAGAGAGGAATAAATAGGAGGAGAGAGAGAGAAAAATAAAAAGAAAAGAAAAAGAGTAGACAAAGGAATAAGAGAGGATACAAAACCAATTTTTTTTTGTAGCACAAGTTCGCCTTTCTTCAAACAAATCTTCTTGAGCCAAGAACAAGGTGATGAAACACCTTTTGTAAATGTGGCACGGAAATCGAGGCGAAAGCACTTCAAGATCTAAGGATTTCGTAGCTTTGATACCATGTAATAAAATGGTGGTCTTCAACAAATGCACAAATAACTCACAAACAAGTGTCTATTGGAGACACTACAAGCATGACCCTTGAAAGGGTATAAAGGGAAGAACACTTGAAAAATAAATAATACTTTATTCATGAACAAAATGCTTAAGAAGCATGGTTATTTACATTGAAGGGGTTCACCCCTATATATACAAAAAAATGGGAGAGAGGAGAGCTCATTTTGAGCTCTCCAAAAAGAGACGTTGGATTCCAACGTCTCTTAATATAGCTGTTGGACTACAGTCCAACAGCTACTTGCACAGTCAAGTTCCAACAGGAACTTGACTGGATCAAAATATCTAGTTTCTATTGAACTAGATGCTAAAAAAAGAAAATAAAAAAATAGAAAAAGAAAATATAATAATATTAAATAATATATATATATATATATTGCAGTTTACATTTTAACACTGTATTCATCACATTAAGAAGGGGATATATTTTGAATCTAGATAATCCCTATCTCATCCCATTCATTATTCAGTTACCCATCCATTTTGGATTCCTCTACGATGGGTTGAGGAATATGAATATATATTTTTAAGAGAGAGGTCCCCAGAAGTCACTAGATAGAAAAGTGCACATGCCTCTGGGTGCCCATCTCCCGTGCGTATCTAGGAGAGATTGGAAGGCCTTTCCCTCACCTGTTTGACGTCTTCATCAACATCATCTTCATTCCGCTGCACTCATGGCAGGAGGTATGTATTTATTTTCAGTTTTAGCCCTTACAATTGGTATCAGAGCCTAGCCTTTCCGCCGCCGACGATGTTGGTCGTCGTTTATGAAATCTATATATAGGATTCATTAAGATATTCGAGATCCGGCGAAGTGCTAGATACAGTTAGCCGAAAATCAGTCAACTGGGATGGGGCTTTACCCTCTGCTGCGTCACTCAGACGACCCATGGTTGGATATTGACGCCGGTTCGCCGGCGGATATCGTCATTGCCAGTGAACGCCCATCAGCCCTTATCGCTGATTAAGGGGCATGTCGGTAAGCGACGGGGTCGTTTTCGCCCTGCGTCTGCAATGTCTCTCGAATTATCCCTGTGACGGTGACGTTTTGGCACTTGGCCTCGACGATTCATGCCTTGCACCCGACCCTTAGCCATGGCGGCAATGTTGCGACCATCTTCATCGGCATTGTTTTATCGCCGGAAAGGTGTTCTATAGAACGGTGCTGGCAGCCTTGACGTCGGTGTGCCTTCGCCGCAGGTGGTGGTCGCGTTCGACGTTCTGGTTTTTCCAGCGCCTTGTTGCCTATGGCGTGACAGGGAGGTTGGTGACGTTAATTTTTTTTTCTTTCTGTAACCGCATGATTTCATGTTGTGAGGGGTTGTTTTTGCCTCATTACCTGATTTGGGTCATTTGGATCCAACCCAAGTCCATGTGACTCACGTTTTAAACTTGTTGTATTAAGTCACGGCTCGTTGGGTTTTTGGGTCCAGGCCTTATGTGGGTCATTAAGACCTGACCCAAACTGTTGTTGAATATTGTGCATATGCTGTTGGATTTATGCACTTAGGTTACAAGCTCACATTGTTGAGCAACATTCGTGCGGAGGTTGTGGGTTTTATTATGGACCATTTAGATCCGATCAAATGATTTAAAGTATACACAAATCCTTGCTAAACCAATTGACATCGGTATGTCGGGTTTTGGGTTCAATCCCCAAGTATGTTTCAATGGGGCTGATCCAATTCAGTTTAAACCTGAATTCATCAAGTTATGATAAACCTGTGTCAATTCATTTTTTTTTAGCAAGATTTGTGTCTAAAGTTGTTAATGTTGGATTTAATTCAGTTTTGGATCAATTAAGATTCAGTTAAATTTAATTCATTAATTTATTGATTTATAGATACAAATTAAGATTAATTGTCTTGTGTCCATTATTCAATAATGAATTAAATTTGATCCAAAAATTTAAATCCAATTTGAATCATATGCTTTGGAGTCAAATCGGGTCTATATGTTCGACATGAATATGAATTCATTCAATATGTACTGAATTTTGGTCTATTGTATGATTGTGCATGATAATTTAAATGAGTATTCTATGTAGTATTTTTGTTTATATAATGTATGATTATGCATTTAGTAAGAAATTCATGTTCGATATGAATACTCATGTGATTGTTGGATATTAATTGATGCCTATTCTTTATGGATAAATAAATATTTATTATACTAGGAGTAGCCTCAGCATCCTATGTATAAAATATATTTATTTTCGTTATGTTAAAGAGTAGTTATATTATTATTTGAGTATTTTTTATGAATAGCCTCAGCATCTCAAAATACGAGAATAATAATATTTTATCACATTAAGAAGGTGATATTATAAATTTATTGATTGTTCTATGGAATAGCCACAGCATCCGAGAATATGATATAAATTTATTATTATTACATTAAGTTAGCATTTTATGGCATCTCATGTTTATCATGTTCATATTATATTAGCATAATTTTGATTATGTGGCCACAGCAAGAATCATAATAATGCTATGTGTTGTTTACCAAAATAATAACATGTGTTATATTTTGGATTAAGTGAATTTTTATATGTGCTTCATGTTTAAGCAATTTATGGAAAGAGAGGATCGAGTTTGCTTTAGGGTGCATGGATTTAGATCTTGCGTTCTGTGAGGATGAACCATCCAAGCCTACAAAAAAAAGTACACAAGTACAACAAGACGCATATGATAAGTGGGAGCGGTCTAACCGCTTGAGCTTAATGCTTATGCAATCTCATATAGCAGACAACATGAGGGGTTTTATCCTTGAATGTAGGACTGCTCAGGACTTCTTGAGGGTTGTTGAAAAACAGTTTGAAAGTTCTGATAAAGCTCGTGCCAGCACCCTAATGACTAAACTTTATTCCATGAAGTACAACCGTTCCAGTGGACTGCGTGAACACATCATGGAGATGAACAATATCGTTGTCCAACTTAAGACACTTGAGATTGAGATGTCAGAATCATTCCTTGTCCATTTTATTCTTAATTCACTCCCTTCGTCATATGGGCCATTTAAGATTTCTTATAATACACAACAGGCTAAATGGTCTGTGAATGACTTATTAGTCATGTGTGTTCAAGAAGAAGGGAGGCTTAAGCAGGAGAGACTAGATAGTGCCCATCTGGTCACTCATAAGGAAAAGGGACATGCAAGAAAGGGGAAGAAAGTCCAAAGTTTTAAGAAGGACATTAAGAAGCCGAATGGCAAGTGCTTCTTCTGCAAGAAGACAGGACATGTAAAGAAAGAATGCCTCAAGTTTAAGGAATGGATGAAGAAGAAAGGTAATCTCTATATGTGTGTGTGTTTTGAATCTAATTTAATTGATGTGCCTCATAATACTTGGTGGATTGATTCTGGTACTACAATCCATATTGCCAACTCCTTGCAGGGTTTTCTAAGCCGAAGGAGTCTGATGCTAAGTGAATCATGCATCTGTATGGGAAATGGGATGCAATCACATGTGGAAGCAGTTGGAACTTTTAGGCTTATTCTTCAGTCTAGTTTTGTTTTGGATTTAGAGAATACATTTTATATTCCTTTATTTTCTAAAAACCTTATTTCAGTTTCCAAACTTGATGTATTTGGATTTCAATTTGAATTTGGGACATCTTTTTCTTTATATAAAAACTCCCGTATTGTTGGTTCTGGAATTCTTATAAATGGTTTATATAAATTGCTTCTTGATTCTCATTATGAACAAACCCTTTTAACTCTGCATGTTAGCATGAAACGTAAATGTGATAACGGTAAGTCATCAATGTTATGGCATAGGAGATTGGGATATATCTCCATTAAGAGAATAAAGAAATTAGTGAATGATGGAGTTATTAAAACTCTTGATTTCACTGACTTTGGGGTATGTGTAGATTGCATTAAGGAAAAGCAAACTAATCATAATACCGCTAAAGGTGCCAGAAGGAGCTCTGAGCTCTTACAAATTATACACACAGATATTTGTGGATCGTTTTCTACTTCATGTCTTGATGGTCAAAAATATTTCATTACCTTAATTGATGACTTCTCTAGATAACTGCATGAGAGATTTGAGGCACTACATGCCTTTAAGGAATATCAATCAATAGTAGAAAGGCATACCGGAAAAAAATCAAGATAGTGAGATCAGATAGAGGTGGTGAATATTATGGGAAGCATGATGATGGACAAAAACCTGGTCCATTTGCTAGATTCCTTAAAGAACAAGGTATTGAACCTCAATATTCAATGTCAGGTACACCATCACAAAATGGTGTAGCTGAAAGGCGGAATCGAACATTAATGGACATGGTTAGGAGTATGATTAGTAATTCTACTCTCCCTTTATCTCTGTGGAGAGGCCTTGAAAACTATAGTGTACATATTAAATAGGGTTCCTACTAAAGCAATTCAAAAGACACCTTTTGAATTGTGGAAAGGATGGAAACCTATTTTGGAACATGTACACGTTTGGGGTTGTCCTGCAGAGGTTAATATTTGGAATCCACATGAAAAAAAAGTTAGACATGAAGACAACCAGTGGTTATTTCATTGGTTATCCGAATGAGTCTAAGGGTTACAGATTTTATTGTCCATCTCATACTTCGAAAATAGTTGATGCAAGAAATGCCAGATTTTTTTAGAATGATGAGATTAGTGGGAGTGTACAACCTCGAGATATAAATTTCGATAATATACAGGAATCTGTTTCGGTTCCTGAAAATTCAGGTGATATGGTTGTTGTTCAAATGCCTTGTGTTGAACAAAGGAAGGCATTAGAGGGACAATCAATCAATGATGTACAATCCAATGAAGAATCAATCATCTTTGAAGTTGTAGATCCTACTCCTATATCCTTACAGGATACAGAACAAAGGGTAAGATCAACAAGATCTGGTAAAGTGATAAGACCTGCAATTGCTTCAGATTATGTCACTTATTTGCAGGAAGTTGACTATGACATTGGGGTTAATGAAGATCCTACATTGTTCTCAGAAGCCATGAGTGGGAGTGATTCCATAAAATGGTATGATGCCATGAAGGAAGAGATGGAATCTATGGCTAAAAATCAAGTCTGGGATATAGTCGAGTTGCCTAAAGGGGCCAAATCAGTTGGCTGCAAATGGATCTTTAAGACTAAAAGAGACTCATTAGGCAACATAGATCGTTATAAAGTCCGACTTGTAGCCAAAGGATTCACTTAAAAGGAAGGCATCGATTACCATGAGACCTCTCAAGTTTCTAAGAACAACTCATTTAAGATAATCATGGCTTTAGTTGCTCATTTCGGTTTAGAGCTTCACCAGATAAATGTAAGAACAACTTTTTTGAATGGAGACCTAAATAAACAGGTGTACATGCGTCAACCTGAAGGTTTTATCTCAGATAAAGGTTCCAACCTTGTTTGCAAGCTTAAGAAATCCATATATGGGCTAAAACAAGCTTCTCGTCAATGGTATATTAAGTTCAATGATGTGGTATATTCTTTTGGTTTCACTGAGAACATTGTGGATAATTGTATATACCTTAAGGTAAGTGGGAGCAAGTTTATGTTTTTAGTCCTTTATGTGGATGATATTTTACTTGCAACCAATAATTTGGACATGTTGCATGAAACTAAGCAGCTTCTTTCCAAGAAATTTGAAATGAAGGATATGGGAAATGCCTCTTATGTTTTGGGCATTGAAATTTACAAAGATAGAACTGAAGGAATACTTGGTCTGTCTCAAAAAACCTATATCAAAAGGGTTCTTGAAAGATTCGGTATGCAAAACTGCTCACCTACAGTTGCACCTGTTGTTAAAGGAGATAAATTTTGTTTGGCACAGTGTCCGAAGAATGAATTAGAGAAAAAGCAAATGACAGGCATACCTTATGCATCAGCAGTTGGTAGCCTGATGTATGCTCAGACTTGTACAAGGCCTGACATTTGCTATATAGTGAATATGCTGGGATGATTTCAGAGCAATCCTGGATCGGATCATTGGAAAGCTACAAAGAAGGTTATGCGGTATTTACAGGGCACGAAAGATTACATGATCACATACAAACAGACTGATCATTTAGAGGTGGTTGGTTATTGAGATGCAGATTATATCAAATGCCCGGATGATAGAAAGTCTACTTCAGGGTCAAACTTCCTACTTTCTGGGAGGTGCTATTTCATGGAGGAGTGGAAAGCAAGGCACTATTGCTTCTTCCACTATGGAGGCAGAATTCATAGCTTGTCATGATGCACTACCAGAGGCTATTTGGTTGAGAAATTTTATTTATGATCTTCGAGCTGTTGACACCATCTCGAAGCCTCTTAAGTTACTTTGTGATAATTCCTCTGCAGTTTTCTTCTCCAAGAATAATAAGTTTACGCGAGCTGGCATGCGTATTGATATTAAATATCTAACTTTGAAGGATTTGGTGCAAGATCAGATAGTGTCTACTGAACATATTGGTACAGAGTTCATGATTGCAGACCCTTTGACGAAGGGATTGGTGCCAAAAGTGTTTAATGAACATGTAACCCGTATGGGACTTTGTGTACCTTTAGATATGTGATATCTGACACTTGACTCATGTCATCATTTATGTTGATCTCATTTGTTAATGCTTTCATTTTAGACATGTCATTATGGTGAATAGAAAGCAATTCAGTTTCATTATTGTTATTGTTTGGACCTTAAGTTAGCTTTTAAGTAGCTTGATAATTAGATAATTAAGTATCATTGTCTCCCTTAAGAACTCATTCAAGGATAAACTAGTGGTAATGTAATACATTGAAGGATATATTCATTTGAGAGTATTTAAAGCCATGATTCATGCCATTAGGAGTTCTTGTTTAAGACTTTGATTGGGATTGCAGAATTGTGATGAATTAGGCCAAGTGGGAGAATGTTGGGTTATGACCCGTGTTCATCACATTAAGAAGGGCATATATTTTGAATCTAGATAATCCCTATCTCATCCTATTCAGTTACCCATCCATTTTGGATTCCTCTGCGACGGGTAACTCACTAGATAGAAAAGTGCACATGCCTGTGGGTGCCCATCTCCCGTGCTATCTAGGAGAGATTTGAAGGCCTTTCCCTCACATGTTTGACGTCTTCATTAACATCATCTTCATTCCGCTGTGCTCATGGCAGGAGGAATGTATTTATTTTCAGTTTCAGCCCTTACAGAAGCCAACCATGTGCTCTCAACCAGAAAGAAATACAGAAGCGAAAGAAGAAGCTCACCCACGCAGGGTCCAAAATGTCGATCGCATACAGACCGTAATCATCTTCTGGAACGACAATTTCAACATCGGGATCCAATGACTTCGTATAACCTAAAAAACCATGACTCCTCACAATCAGAACACTCCACAAAAGCGCCGCTAAAACCCCCGCAGAAAACCCCGCAATCATGCAAAACTCTTTATGAATTCTCTTCATCAAAACCACCATAAAACATCGCGACGAATTCAAAATCTAGGCTTTATCCATCAGGAAAAAAACACAAGAAAAACAAGAAAAAGCGAAAAAAAAAAGTTCAATTCAACCAAAAGTTCACCAGAAAATGGGAGAGAGAGAAAATGGAAGGAGAGAAGGTTCACCAGTTTTGGGGTTGTACAAGGACCAAAGCTTCCGCTTGAACTCGAGGTTGGCCAAGATGATCCTCACCCAAACCCTAGACTCGCCACCGTTCTTCTTGTTCTTGGCATTGAGGATGGAACCCCCCATGCCGGAGACCAGGAGAACGGGTTCCGGATTGCCATTTCTGCGGGCCTTCCGGCGTCGGAAGCACGAGAACCAGCCGGAACCTCCAAGCATCTCAGGCAAAGAACTACGGCGGTCAGGGTGAGGATTGGGGTCGGAGGAGGGGAGGCAGAAGAAGAAGCCGAAGAGGAAGAATGAGAGGTTGAAGAAGAAGCAGAAGAAGAGACGGCATGGCAACCCTCGACTGGACCATTGTCCAAAGTTCTACCCATGATTGCTTGGTTCTGACCGGATGGTGTGTCACTTGAATTGCCGAAAATGCACTCGTTATTTTCTAGAAATAACTAACAGGTCCACAACGAACATAAGTATGCCAGTGGAATAAATTAGTTTTAACTTTTCTTTTTCTTTTTTTTTGAAAGGCAATTTGGGATTAGGCAGACCCTAGGTAGCAATCGTGTCGGGTTGGCGGGTCGACCTGACGGGTTGGCGGGTCAGCATACCTCAACCCGAACCCGACCCGTTTATTAAACGGGTCGGCTGTGGCAAACACGAACCCGGTCCGTTTAATAAACGGGTAACCCAACACGACCCGCCAACCCATTTAAATGGGTTGGGTCGGGTAAACGGGTTCTCAGGTTCGCGGGTTCGGTTGATGGGTCGGGTTGACGGGTCGGGTTGGCGGGTCGAGGGTTGGCAGGTTGTCGGGTCGGGTTGGCAGGTTGACCCACCCGCCTAACCCGTTTATTAAATGGGTCAGCCAGGTTGGCGGGTTGGCATACCCCTAACATGAACCTGACCCATTTAATAAATGGGTTAGGGGGTCGACCCATTTATTAAACGGGTTTGTTTTTTCCAAACCCGCCTAAGAGGCGGGTTGGCGGGTCGGGTTAGGTTTTGCCACCCCTAGACCCTACCAGTTATTATTCAATCTTACTACTGGGGTTTGAACCTGTAACGTCCCACCACAAGGAGACGTGCACTGACAACTCCTACCAACCACATGGAGCCCCGTTGGTAAATTAGTTTAAGAGAAGAAGGGTCGTCATAAAAAAAAACTTTTAAGAAAAGAGAAATCAAACTTTCAAGTTGAAGAAAAAATTTAGCAGACATATTTGGAATGTTGCTGAAAATATATAGTGAAATCCAGTCATATAATTTTCATAGATTAGGTGCACTTTGAATTATGCTGAAAAATTAGTTGCTAATTTGAAATTAAAGTACCCCGTTTCTTTCAAAGAATGATCAAACGAAGAAAGGAGATCATGCTTTAAAAGATAATATACATACATCTTTATGAGATTATCTGAATTAAGCCGCCCCTATTTAACATTTTCTCTCTTAATATAATGAGATTAGGATAGCTTGACTGGAAGCAGATCAGGTCATGCTGAACATGAGCGTTTTTGCTCATGCCGACATCGTGGCCGTCTGTTTGTATTTTGGATGAATGCCACGTGGTTTTGTTGACTTTTGAGCTTTTTTAAAATGCAAATGGCCACGATGTCAGCATGAGCAAAAACGCTCATGTTCAGCATGACCTGATCTGCTTCCACCTTGACTGGCCTTTTTGTTTTTCTCTTTTTTGGTTATTTCCTACAATTCCAAACCTGTTTCACAGTGACACGCCATTTGGAGGACACGTTGTAGGTGAAACGAATTAGACACGCTGACACTGACTCTGACCATAGTGACAACGTTTAAAAATGGCAAATTATTGGCACCCAGAAACTCGCGAGAAATTGATTTTTTTTTTTTAATCTAGTTTTTTTTTACAAAATCTTGACAATAAAATTAAATTAAAATATAAAAATAATTTTGTATATAGAAATGTAAATACAAATTATTTAAAAATAAAAACATACTATTTTTTCATGATAATAAGTTAATAAAAACATAAATATCGTATCTAAAACGTGATATTCATGTTTTTGATTAAAAAATTGCAAGAAATTAAAAATATTGTGAGCAATTGCCGTTTTTAACTTTCAAGTAATTTCTTGTGATATTTTTGCGAGATTTTTCATGAATCTAGCAAGATTTGTCATTATTACTCTACATGTATAGGTTCTATTCTAATAATTTAGAATTATTTTAACATTCTCAATAACATTCAAATAAAAAAATTATATATTAAAAACCAAAAATTAGTTTTTTATTGATCAAAATTTTAAAAACCCCACTTTTCAAAAAAAAATAATGCACATGCCGAGCTCCAGTCATGTGTCCGGTCCTACCCATGTCTTTTTGACATAGGTCCAAGCAAGCTAATTGTCGGAAATCCCCGGGGCAGAGGTCCTAGCCTCAGAGTTTTATGCTGTTGGCAAGATGACCATAGGTATGGCAGGCTGAGCCACCGCAACCAGGTCTTCGTGCCCGATGCAGTTTCTTCGGTATATAAATTCAAAAAAAAAAGCTATTGCCCGAAAGCTAATTAAGGAACAGTAGATCCAAGTCCAGATTTGGATCTGTCCCACATCCAAAGTCGTTGGTAGATTCTGAATCCAATATGCCAACGGTTTTCTAAAAAAACGCTTGAATGATGATTAAGTTCATATGATCCTTTAGAAAAGGACCATGTCTATTTCAGTCCCAAACATAGATCTGATAAAAAATGTCAATCTGAAACTGAATCCAGACCTAGCAAAGTCTGTCATGAAAATCCAGATCTAGATAATACCTAACCGGGTCCTATTTTTCAATCTGTATCCAAGAAAAAAAGTACCAAATTCGGGTTAGTGATCCAATAGAACCTAACCCACTTTCGCCCTAGCTAAAATAGACCCTCCAAATGAGTAGAGGTAAATGGGCATTAAGATTGTAAGAGACCATTGTATTAGAAGGAATATGCCAATTGCCATATTTCTTGATCCTTGTATTGGATAATGAATATACCATAGTACATTTCCCTAATGTGGTTTGTAAGTTTATGCTCTTTATGATGTCATCATTGGCATTTACAAGAATTGGGGATTTTGTGGGGGTTAGCATGTCTTTCACGCTAAACCTGACGGCTCCATTCCAAAGGCTGGAAAATGGGTTGGATCTGTTTGGAGCTTTGAATTGGGTCGCATCCAATCTAATTTAGGTTCAGGTTGGGGTTCGGATACAACCAGAAATTGTTGGCCTATATGGGTTAACAGGTACGCATCGACTCAGGTCTTTAATAGACGTATGGCTGAAAAAGTAAACCCATATGGGTTATCCGGCTTGGGTAGGATCAGTTAAGGTCTTAACGAGTTTGGGTACGCGCTTGAGTCTTCATATGAGGTATTCTAGACCTAACTTTTTTTTTTAGAAAATGACCATACTTATGTCAAAAATGATTTGTTTCTAGAAATGCCTTATAATTTTCGAAATTTGCCAGATGTCTAAATTTGTATTTTTTTTATAAAAAACCTTTTTACCCTTTACACGAACAAATTTCTTCTAGATATGCAACTTTTCTCCCAAATATTCAAACATATGAATTTTCTCCCACATATATGAATTCTCTTTCTCAAATGTGAGAATATGTGATTTTTTTCCCAAATATGTGAATTTCTTCCTAAAAGCATTAGTGGCACTTTGAAAGCGTCAAATTTCTTTTAATTAAATCGCATAAGGGGAACAAGCAACCAGATATTCATAAATGTGTAAGGACATTCACAAATGTGGGAGTATTCAATTAAAAAAGGTGTGCACATTTTGAGAACTTTCGCAACTCATGGTTACAAATGTCCCCAAAATGTGTGAGCCTCTTTTTAATAAAATTGCATAAGGGGCATAAGTAGGAGGACATTCACATATGTTTAGGAGGATTATCACATATGTCTGGGAGGAAATTCACACATTTAGAAGAAAAATCGCATATTTGAGAGAAAAGATACATATTTGAAAAAAAGTTCGCATATTTGGGGAAAATTATCTTGTGCAAAAGGTAAAAAGGTTATTTTACTGTAAAAAATTTGTGAATTTGGATATAGAGTGAATTTCTAAAATTGTAGGGTGTTTCAGAAAATACATCATTTTTATAATATAATACAATCATTTTTTGATTTTTTTTATGACAAGGTACTCTCGCCAAGAACCAAGTCACTTAATAGACCTGCCCCTATGCAAGGTAAATCCCAAGTGAGGCCCTACATGGTCCACCAGTTAAAGGCATTAAAAAATTGTTACAGCCTAAAATTTAGAGATGATCTAGATCCAGATTTAGTACCCAACCCCAAGAGGGTCAATCAGTAGTGCGTGGGTCTCAAGATGATGACATGGCTGCTGAGATGACTTCTCTAATTAAGAAAAGTCTAATTGTTTAGAGTCTTAGACAGTAAAAGAAAAAGTCAGACACATGGCATTACCACCAGAAGATAAGCCAATTAGTAAAAAGGCTTCATATGAGGATGTCGTGAATCAAAGTTCATTAATTATTTGTTAATTAAGAGTTCTTAATTAGTTTGATTAATTAGTGTGGAGTTCTTAGATAGGTAGGAGTTCTAGCTTAGATAGGTTATTGATTTTTCGAATTAGATAAAGTACTGGATAATTAGGACTCAACTTCAACTCTCTCTATATAAGAACTCTTGGGGAGCTTATTTGATAATGAAATATTGAATTAAAGTTCCCATTCTCTTTAGTCGTCCCTCTCTCTCTAACATCTTCATCTCTCTTCTCTCTTTCTCGTTCCTCTCTCTATTCTCTCTCCCTTCTCATGACCTTTGATCCTCCTTGGACCTTCCAAGCATAGCAGGCCTACAAGGGTTGGACGTCCAACCCTTCTCTGAAGCTTGAGCCTTCTCCCAATTCTCAGATCATGCATTTTGCTTTTTCGGTGAACCAAGTGACATCTCCATATTTTAGATCATGTATCCATGTTTCAAAATGTGTGAGACCTCATACCAGCCTGCTACAAACCTCTTAGGTACTTCTACCAATCTTCATTTGCCTTAGTCTAGCTTTTGTTAGCTTCCTAGGCTCTAAAACCCAAAATTGCATCTCATCGAATGCTCGAAATGCCCAAATTCACTAAACATATAACCCCTAATCACTAACAATCTTTTCCTGAGTTTAGGTTATATCCCAGACCCTCATATATGTCCCTAGGTGTCTCTAGAACCCTTGGACTAGATCCTCTTAGTTCTCTACTAAAACTACACCTGAAATGCATACCGGACCTAAACTGCTCCTACCTAATTTAGCCATTTGACCATCTTGTTTTTGTATCTCCCAAACTGTTGAGATGTACCATGACATAGGTACTGAGGTTATGGGTAGTAGCCACAATAAGTGGTATCAGAGCAAGGTATCACCAAAGCGTGTCGTAACCTCGAATACGACGGTTGATGTGTTGTTAAAATTGTGCACGAACCTAACCGCAATTATGGACCGAATGCACACGACACATTGTGCCTAGTGAGGAAGCACCATTATGCATGGTAGATGAGTCAAGTTCTATATTGATCGAGTGTATCCCTGAATGCAAAAAGGATATAACCATATGCATAAAAGGAAACCACATGAGCCCTACAGAGGGCCATGTAGATCTTGAGGTGCAGGTTGAACCTCTCTTTGTTCATGCTCATCAGCAACCCAATAAGATAAGCAACGACAAGATACAATTGCACTTGCAGTTAACAACGCAGTGCAGTGCAGTTGATGAACAACATAGCCAAACAAGTGGAAAAGACCACCAGGGTCACCATGAAGGATGTGTCTATTGTCAATTGATTGTGGTCATTCTTATGCAGTTGCGACATCCTGACAGTTCCTCAAAAGTGCTACCCTGTTGTCGTTATGAGCTCAGCGGCATGCTCCTCACCAACGCATGCACTCAGAGGCCTTGTCCCTAACTCCTTCACCAAGACTTGATTTAGATTGCGAGTTTAGTAACAGGTAATAAGCCGTGATTGAGCAACCGCAAAATCGTCTCAATGCATGAGGACAATCAAAACATTGTGTTTGACCCCAGAGGCATGACCGTAATAACAAAAAAAAATGGTATTTTTTATCAATGATAATATCTAAGTGGTGGATATTTTGATGACTTCTTTTGTGATTTTCGAATGTATGGTTGCGTTCACATCAAAATTTTGAAGACAATGAAAGTGATTTCTTCAAAAATGAAGTTCATACACTCTTAAAACTCACCCGATAAACTCAATGGCAAATTAGTAATTTAAAAGGATTTTAAGGTTCATAGCGACCTCATGGTCATGATCGTTCATGCCCTTGTTGACCCAGTTCAACCAATTATATAATTATTTTTGTCAAAATCCTACTTTTATAAAACATCAATTATAATTAAAGGTTTTCATTTGATGTTAGTTAGAATTTAGGAAAAATCTAGAGACTTAGTAAAAGTTAAAACACAACTAAACTAAAAACCAATTAGAAACTAACCAGATTAGATCTGGTTGGGTCTTATGGGTTGAATATGGATCTTACCCAAGATCCATACACATTTTTCTTCACCAAAACCGTACATGGTTTTGGCTATACTAACAAGTGCTAATAAACATTAACACTTGTTAGGAAAATAACTCTCACGTGGAGGGCTTGGTGTTGCCACTCATTCGAAGTTCCCTCTCTCTCTCTCTCTCACACACACACACACACACACTTCTTCTCTCTCCCTCTTTCTCTTCCATTAAGCCTTATTACCACCATTTTTGGTAGTGCTCACTAAGTAGCCTAGTTGGTTCCCTCAATAGTGACACGGTTCTCTCCATTAGTGACCTAGTTCCCCCTCCTATTGACCTGATTCCTCTCATTTGGACCTGGTTCCCCCTTCTAATGACTCAGTTTGCCTCATTTTGACCTAGTTCAGTCCCCTTTTGACCTGGTTCGGTCACCCTTGGCCCTGTTTGGTCCCTTCCCTAACCGGTTCAATGTTCCCCTAGCCGGTTTGGTACCCCCCTGATTCGGTGTTCCCTAGCAACCCAGTCTCCCTCAAACCAGTTCTTTGTTTCTGTCGCATATGCTTAGGAATTATCAAATATTCATATCTTGGAGGAAAATTCCTCAAGGATATTTTAGAAATTTTTTCTCTTACCGTTACGCTCTATGAGGTAAGTCCATATATCGAATGCTCATAATTTTGGTATTAAAATATATTGTTTAACGTATATGCTCGATTATGAGAAAAATATTGTTTTCAGATGTGTTTTCACTACGTTAAATCATCGCATGCTTAGTATATGAGAAATTTATAGTTTCGTATCACATGTGTTTT
Source organism: Nuphar pumila (assembly GCF_984573655.1). Lineage (NCBI taxonomy): Eukaryota > Viridiplantae > Streptophyta > Magnoliopsida > Nymphaeales > Nymphaeaceae > Nuphar > Nuphar pumila. The sequence continues at coordinate 33,760,626 of NC_143265.1, forward strand.
TTGTTTGCTACATGCATAAAATAATATTTTGCATGCATCACTTTACTTAAATAATATTCAACTCGCATGCATCGCTTTACTTAAATAATATTCAAACTCGCATGCATCACTTTACGTGAAAAAAGATATTTTTGCATGCATTGTTTTACTTAAATAATATTCAAACTTGCATGCATTGCTTTATGTGAAAAAAGATATTTTCACATGCATCTCTTAATTTAAATAATATTCAAACCTGCATGCATCACTTTACATAAAAAAAATATTTTTGCATGCTTCGTTTTACCTAAATAATATTCAATTTTGCATGCATCGCTTTACATGAAAAAAGATATTTTTTCATGCATCTCTTTACTTGAATAATATTTAATTCGCATGCATCGCTCTACTTAAAATAACAGTAAATTTGCATGCATCATTTTATGTGCAAAAATGATATTTGCATACATGGTTTTACAGATAAAATTAGATTCACGTGCATATGATATGCATTCATTACCTTAAGATCTGCACATATATTTTAGTTCGCATACAATAAACATACATAAAAACTTGCAATAATGGTTGTGGTTTGACAATAGAGACATGGGTTTCGATACTTTGTAGGCGATGAGTTAAACAAAACACTTGTGGCCCAAAGGAGGCCAAGGTTCGAGGAACCTTTTTAGTGCTATAAGCACACAATAGTGTGTAGGGAATATATTTGTATTGAGTTTGTCTCAAATACAAGCTCGGGGTAACTTGAACCCTCAAAGTGCGAAAAAAGGCACTAAGTGAAAAGTGAAATATGCCAACACACAACTAAAATTCGGATTCACCTTACAGGCAAAGTGCTCACTAAATTTGGTCGAAAGACTATAATTGCTACCCTAAAATGGGTACGTAGGTTACTAAACCCCAGTTTGGCCTCCAAAGGTAAGGAATATGAAATAATGATTCATGTAATAAAGATAAACCTCCATACCCATTCTTGATTGATCTCTACCCTGGAGAAGGTAGATGGTACAACCTTGAGTGATTTTGATTGTGTTTGGGAGCGAAAGGTTTCCCAAAATCTCTACTCACTTATAGGTTTTTGAAGTCGGGGTTATCAAACATGTCATAGGTGATAGATTCACCAACTACTGCAGCTAGTCTAAGATACATCTTATATTGTTTCGCCTTAGCAGGGATTTCTTTCGGTCACTGACTGCCTACTTTGGGTCTGCTCAGTTAGACACCCAGGTTAAAATACTAAGAATAATATACCCCCAGATGCTTTGGTTGTATGCAATATTGTGCTCTCTCACGTACCAGGTTGGCTAGTAAATATTGAAACAAAGACCTTTGAATCACACAGTTTGAGATAAAAATATGCCCTTATAATGCAAACAATTAAGTATGTTCTTTTCTGTGTTTTGGTCATACTTTATGTGAAATAGCTCCAGTCATAGATGAACTGTGATAGTTGAACATATTTTAATATTCTGAATTACATAGAATTGGTATAAACTTACTCGATTGTCAGAAGACTGACCCTTTAAAGAAATTTTGTTCAGGTATAAGTCATGGCACACAGTGAATGAAGTGGGGTAGGAGCAATATCGAGGACCAATACTCTCCAGTGGATCCAGAACCCAGCTTGGGATTTTGTTTATAAAATCTTGTTTCCCAAGTTTTGCATTTTGAACATTTTGATAATGATGATGTAAATAATATTTTGGTTTTACTCTCATAATGCTTATTGTTGATTCACTCTTGTGGCCCGCCCAAAATTTTTGAAACCCATATATGACATTAAATCACTTTTTCCTGTCAATATCTAAAAGGAAAAATTTTCAAAATTTTCGATAAATTTTCTGGTTTTAAATTTTGGGGCATCACAACGGTAATTTAAAGGGTTGTGGTATTCACTTTGGGCGCAAAGTGGTGCAGAGCGTGGTGATTTGTTATGGTCTGAAAAAATTAGAAGATGATCCAGATCTAGTACTCAGGATCCAGACTGGAGCCCCAAAAGGGTCAACCAACAGTGTGTGGGTCCCAAGGTGATGACATGGTAGATGAAGTGACTTATCTAATTAAGGAAAGACTAATTGTTCAGAGTCTCAATCAAGAATAGGAGAAGCCAAACACATGGCATCACCAGAAGACAAGTCAATTAGTAGAAGGACCCCACATGAGAGGGCATGAATCCAAAGAGTTCTAGAGGACGCCCCTCCTTCTAAAAGTTCATTATTTACTTTTTAATTAAGAGTTCTTAGGGCCTGTTTGGAATCTCTGTGATGGGATGGGCGTTTATGCATTTGGTGGTCCCAAGGTAAAATCTTGGTCAAACTACCTTGGTGGTCCTGTTTGGAATCTTGGTGCTAGAATGGGCGCTCATGCATTTGGGATGAAAAGTGAGGCGCTTTCTCCTTTGTACTTACACTAAATCATGGATTTGACAGCTGCCATTTCTTCAAATGCATAAACTACATAAATGCCCATCCTAGCTACAAATTCCAAACTTGCCTTTAATTAATTTAATTAATTAGTGTGAAGTTCTTAGATATATAGGAGTCTTAGCTTTAGATGGGTTATTATCGTTTATAATTGGATGGAGTACTAGTAATTATGATTCAACCTTAGCTCTCTCTATATAAGGAGGCCTAGAGAGCTTATTTGATAATGAAATATTGAATTGAAGTTCTCACTCTCTCTAATTGTCTCCCTCTTTCTCTAACATCTCTTTCTCTCTTCTTTCTTTCTTGTTCCTCACTCTATTCTCTCTCCCCGCTCATGACCTTTGGTCCTCCCTAGACATTCCAAGCACAACAGACCTACAAGGGTTGGATGTTCAGCCCTTCTATGAAGCCTGAGCCTTACCTCAATGCTCGGACCGTGCATTTTGCTTTTTTGGTGAGCCAGGTAACATCTTCGCATTGCAATTCATGTGTCTAAGTTTTAGAATATGTGAGACCTCATACCATTCTGCTTTAGACCTCCCAATTACTTCTACCAACCTTTCTTAGCCTTAATTTAGCCTTCGTTATCTTCCTAAGCCTTGAAACACAAAACTGCATCTCGTCGGGTGCCCGAAATGCCTGAATTCACTACACCGATAACCCTTGATTACCAACAGCCTTCTCCTAAGTTTAGGTTATATCTCAAACCCTCACATACGTTCTTAAGTATCCCTAGAACCCCTGAACCAAAGCCTCTCAGTTCTGAATTGAAACTACACTCGAAACACTTACTGGACCCAAACCGTACCTACCCGATTTAGTTGTTTGACCATCTTTTTTTAGTACCTCCCAAACCACTGAGATGTACCGCGATATAAGTCTTAGGGTTGCAGGTAACAATCACAACAAAAATATGTAAATTAATAGAATTAACTATTCATTAAGAACTTATATGCTAACAAATGAGAAGTTATTAACTACTCTAAATATTGCCAAAAATTAAATATGAAAAGAATATTTCCATACCAAGCCAATCATTTTAAGTTGAAATAAAAAACATCAATGATATATGATATTTAAGATGTATCAAATTTGGCAAGTTCTTGAGTATTATGATTCACTTCAACCCAATAATTTTCACACTAAAAGGGTAATCAAAAGTATCTATACAAAAATAATTAAAGTTTTGATCACTAAAAATAATACATATTATTTCTATGTTTATCAACAATTTTTAATATTTAATTTACCATATAACATAATATTTATTAATTATTTTAGTTATTTCTTGGTACTACATAACTGATTCGGGTTCGGGTATGAAACGGTTTTGGGTTCAGGTCAATTCAAGAATAAAACAGATTTTGGTACATAAGCGGGTCTAGTTCGGGTCGGTTGGATTTCACAATATGGGGTAGGGGTGTCAACGTGTCAGATCTGGTTCGGACCCAGGTGAAACCGAACCCGGGTCTCATTTAAGATGATGGTACAAGGGCTGACCATAAGAGAAACCATACCTAGGTCCTATAAGAATTGAATGAACCAAACCCAGACCATACCCGATAAAATAATAAATTTTATCTTTTTTTATATTGAAAATTGCAGATCTTCGTATGAAATTTTCCAAACCATACATGGCTCCATATATTAGTCTGATTTTTTGGGTTTGACCCAGATTCTAATTGGACCTTCTTCTTTATTAGCAAACCCTGGCCCTATAGGGTTTGGTATCAGTCAAACCCGACCATTGACACTCCTAATATGGGAAACCATTTGGGTTGGGTATAAAAAGCATATCGGGTCCAAAAGGGTCGGGATCTCAATTGCAATACCCAAGACACCACCCATTCTCATAACAGGTCTATTTTGGAGCTGACCCAAACCGATGGGTCCACTATCCTAGTTACACCCCTATACGTGAACTCTTTAAAGAAGGCAAGTTTAGTAAACTTATTTCCCAACTATAATAGCTAAAGGTTCGAGCATACACCATAGGCTGCAGATTGAGCGGCAGTTGGTTAGGCTCATACATGGGGGATTGATATGGCCTGCAAGTCATACAGGGGAAATACAACCATATGGCTTTATTCATCCAAAAAGTTATCCTTTCTACAAACTAAACCAAAGTTGTGCTGCACGTAACTATGATAAACATTAGAAAATATCTCTAAGGATCCATGGTTCTATTCATCCGAAGGTGCGTTATCCTTCATAAAAAGATTTGCATCACATCACTCAAATTAGACAAACTTTTCACTTCAGAAAATATCTGAAGGATATGTGAAAATTAGGGACATTTTTTTTTGTGGCAAAGGAAAATGATTCATTCACAAAACATTCTTATATAACATAAGAAATCGACTAGATGTCGACAGAGAAGGATTAAAAAAATGTGAGGACAACAAGCGAACAAAGAGGGATTAATCGGGTATGGTTATGGATATGGTATTCTAACAGGCCTCAGTGAACGAAGCAGGTTATATGTTCCCCCCCGAACAGGGCATCTCATGCTCGGGGTACCAAAAAGCACCACGTATTTAAGCATGTGCATCTCGTATCCCCATGTTTGTCAGCATTAATTAACATTGGAGTTTGATGTGATTGCAAAGACTTAAGTACCCTCTCTTCCATTGGTGCAAAAAAAAATAGCGATTCTAGAAAAGGAGTGATTGTAAAGACTTAAGTGCTCCGAAGATGATTATTTAAGACCCAGTCTCTGCACTGCAGGATTATCCGAGAAAGAAATCTCTCCTGGAGGAGGCCATGAACATCAACCTTCTCACACTCTCTCTCCCTTCTCTTTCTGCTTCTGTGCACATCCAGCAGGAGATCCTACATTGCTCCATCAAGCACCGACTGACCTGCACATTGACTGTTGTGGAGCCTGATTCAGAGTTTTTACCATTAGAGAAGGCGGGTCTGAAGGCTCCTCCCAGCGTGGGTAGCATCATTCAACTTGATGAGTTGTGGAGCTTGATTCAGAGTTTTTGCCTTTACAGGAGGAGGGTTTGGGAGCTCCTCTCAGCGTGGATAGCATCGTTCAACTTGATTCGTTGTGGAGCCTGTTTCAGAGTTTTTGCCCTTACAGGATGGGGGTTTGGGGGCTCCTCCCAACGTGGGTAGCATCATTCAACTTGATGAGTTGTGGAGCTTGATTTAGAGTTTTTGCCCTTACAGGAGGGGGGTCCGGGGGCTCCCCCCCGACGCGAGTCCCGCTGCGCGGTCAGCGGGTGGGGGTCCAGAGGGGGCCACCCCTGGAGGGGGGATCGGGAGGCAGCGCGCCCCGGACCAAAATTTTTTGGGCCTTGTATAATTTTTTTATTTTCTTTCTCTTTTAATTATCGAAAAAGAGTAATAAAGCGATTTGTAGTGCCTTCCACAAATAACTATAGCGATTTGTAGTGTTATTCAGTAAGCAATTCGCTGTAAATCGCTACCTGAATTAGGACCAACTTGTCATGGTCATATCTCCCTAACCGGAGGTCATATTCCAAATTCGTAAAAAGTGGTGTCTTCATTATTGAGTCTAGTTTATTCCTATAAATTTTTAGCGATTTCCATGGTCATTTCATTCCCCATTTTAACTAAAAAACCAGACCCCTATTATTCTGTGTTGTGTAACCCCAAAACACTACAAATCGCTATAATGATTTGCGAAAGACACTACAAATCGTTGTTGAAAGACCGGATAACACTATAAATCATTGTGGGGCTTATTGGAGACCCGAAAACACTACAAATTGTTGTAAGAAGGCCCGTCAATACTATAATCGATGTTGGAAGACCAGATAATACTACAAATCATTGTTGGGCTCGTTGAAGACCTGAAAACACTACAAATCACTTTAAGAAGGACCGACAATACTACAAATCGTTGTTGAAAGATCGGATAATACTATAAATCGTTGTTAAAAGATCGGATAATACTATAAATCGTTGTGGGACTTGTTGGAGCCCAAAAAATACTACAAATCGCTGTAGGAAGACCCGACAATACTACAAATCGTTGTTGGAAGACCAGACAATACTACAAATCGTTGTTGGAAGACCAGACAATACTATAAATCGCTGTGGGGTTCGTTGGAGACCCGACAATACTAAAAATCGCTATAGGAGAGTCCTTGAAAAAATCGTGGGAAAGAAACAAAAAAATAAAAATAGAAAAATCGTGGGAAAGAAAACACTTTATTGCTCTTTTTCGATAGTTAAAAGAGGGAAAGAAAATAAAAAAATTATACAAGGCCCCAAAAAAATTTGGTCCGGGAGGCGCTGCCCCTCCTGGACCCCCGCCCGCTGACCGCGCTGGGGGGGAGCCCTCGGACCCCCCTCATGTAAGGGAAAAAACTCTAAATCAGATTTCATAACTCATCAAGTTGAATGATGCTACCCGCGCTGGGAGGAGCCCCCAAACCCCCTCCTGTAAGGGCAAAAACTATAAATCAGACTCCACCACTCATCAAGTTGAACGATGCTACAATTAGTGTGTAGGTCAGTTGGTGTTTGATGGAGCAATGTATGATCGTCTGTTGGATGTGCATAGAAGTAGAAAAAGAAGGGAGAGAGAGTGAGAGAGTTGATGTTCATGGTCTTGTCCAGGAGAAACTCTTTGCCTCCCTTGATTTCTTCTCTAGAGAGATAGACAGAGGGTTTTACAGTGTTTTACGGAGAAGGAAGAAGAAGAAAATGACAATAAAAAGTTCAAACAAACATTTTTGATGGCTCAGGTTCGTTTCACCGGATGACCATCGGATCACCGGCTCATCATCGGATCGTCGGCTCACCATCGTTTCGCTGGATCACTATCGACGAAATGATTAAGGTTCGTTTCGCTGTGTAGACTTTGAAGAGTCAACATCATCATTGACTTTCTAGATGGAGGACATGTTTGTCTTTTTTTGAATTGTTTGTTTTTTCTTTTTTGAATGAAGGGCATTTTTGTTATTTTCTCAAACCGTCATTTTATGAAAAGAATAGCAAGAAAGGGTACTTAAGTCTTTGCAACCACACCAAACTCTAATGCTAAGAATGTCAACATACACGGGAATACGAGCCCCATGTGCTGGTATAGGTGGTGCTCATTCGTACCCCCGAACACAGACCTGGAAAATCATCGGGGGAGAACATACACCACCCTCTCATCAGTGAAGATATGCTGCCATTGTGGAGGAAGACCTTTATCATGATGCATCCTAGAGTTCCTCTCCTTCCAAATGTATTACCAAGAGGTTAAGATCCAACTTCTCTAGATACTTTGCCAAGGCTTTCTCAGTAGAGAAGGAGAGAGGGCCAATGAATGGATTTCTACTCCAGGAGTCCTCATGGACCGACAGAGATAACGATCCCCAAGAGGAAGGTTTTCCTGTGTTAGGGCTTTATCAAAGAGCAGAATCCAAGCAAAAAACTTGGATCGAGAAGACAGTCCTGGTGCCAATAAGCATCTCTCCGGCAGAAGTTCGACCCCAGGTGCAATAAGGGATTTATAACAGGAAGAAGGTGTGAACCTTCCATCACTTGAACAATTCCAAGTGACCATAAGCTGAGTAGTGATTGTAACAGAAACACGGCCATTGAAACCGTCAGGTTCTTGGACCAAGGAGCCCAGTTCCAAGGGTGGCATTAAGTTATATTTTGAACTAAGCATACGTACCAGTTCGTCTTCCCGATTGAAGTCACAGATTGGCCACAACCACACTTCATTAGAAATAGAAGAGCCGAATTCATCTTATGCAGGGGATGAATGCCCAGTCCGCCGTGATCTGGAGGAGATAAGACCAAGTCCCAATTAACAGGGAGTGGCTTCTTTTTGTCTGCGATTCCCATCAATCTCCTTCGCAACAGATGCAAAAATCCTATGGACCGAGATAACGTAAATTGGAATAGACGCCAGCACGGATTTGATTAATGTCAACCTGACCATGTGGGATAAGTAACGAGCCTTCTATGATCGCATTTTTTCCCTAAACTGATCGACAACAGGGTGCCACAAAGATGCCTTCACCAGAGAGGAGTGGAGGGGAAGACCTAAATACTTAGTTGGGAGAAGGCCAAATGGGCAATCGAAGATGATGGAGGCTGAAATCTTGGTTCGGACATCCACATTGAAGGTAAAAATGTGACAAATTTTGTTCGTTGATGTGAAGTCCTGACAACAATGCAAAGGCTTTTAAGAAAAAAAGCAATACGAGCCATTTGTTCTACCCTGGTGTGCCAACATTGCTAAGGCAGTCGAGAAAGGAAGTGCCAAGAAGAGTCAAAAGGAAAAATGAAATCTACTTTGAGAATGAAATATAGTCCTTGTGTTTTCTCCTTTTTTTATCCACTCTCTCTAGGATTAGTCACTCTAATTTTTATGTTAAAAGTTTTCAAACTACTTTGGCTTACTTCTTGGATAGCAAGATCCTCCTACCACGTACCAGAAGCTTTTAGATTGGGTATATTGGTAAGTGACCCCGGATTGCAAGTGCCTTTGATCGCATGTACTAGAAGACCTTATCTTACGTATATCATGAAAGGCCTGTATATTCCCCAAGATTCCATATCTTAATCTGCTCCATCGAGGGTTTATGGATCATTGTATCTATTATTGATAGTTGGTGCCGGCAGGGCCAAGACATAGTCCCCTTTGCTGATCTGAGGAAGTGGTTGGATCAATAAGAGATTTTGAATTAATGGGAAAGCCTTTTGTCTCGGGTTTCACATGATATATAGCTTTACACAGACAAAACTCTCAACACCAGTTGGTGGATACTGACAGATACAACTTCTTTAAGCGACTCTCCCAATGCCCATATTCAAACTTCACTAGATGCTTCTTTAACTGACAAATACTACTTTTCAACTCTCAACACCAATGGAAATACCCGCTCCAATCGGCATATATCTCAATCGCCACCTCACAGTATTGCCCATTTATTTATGGTGTTTGCACTGTCTCATGCTGCAAAGATAAACAACTGTAGTCTCCCTTGAAAATAGTAGTCACAGGGTTCTTAAGATGCACTTCCTTCAAAGTCGTTTTGGATGGAGATGACCCACTGTTAGAAGGCAGATTCCGTTTCAGTGCCTAGTTTGGAATTTTGTCCCCATGTACCATATCTGGTTTTTTCTGTGAAGAGGGCTACTTCCTTGTATGTCAGGACTGAGTTCTGCACTTTTGGCTCGGCGTATTCTTTCGGGAGGTCTAGATTCATTAGAGCAAGGTTTTAAAACTCGCCGAGTCAACTCGGTGACTCGGCTCGGTTCGGCCCTCCAGCGAGTCAACCCAACAAGCTAAACTCGGTCTGCGAAGACTCGGCTGTGACTCGGCTTGACTCGGGCGAGTTCTGGAATGTTTAAAATTTGATTTTTTGAGTATTTCAGAATAAAAAAAATTTGTAATATTATTGAGAATATTGTTGTTACTTTCTTAATGTCTTCAATATGTAAAGAAGACAATATGTGACTATGATCTAAGGTAAATGTCATTGGATATGAATCTATTTCTAGAAGCATCAGGCAGGACAATCTTCAAATTCAACAACAGCTAATTAATATTTTATGATCAAGTAGATTGCTGCTTTTATTATGTTCTACACAATTATATTTTTTGCAGTTTCTTTGCATAAATGCATTTAATATTTTGCTTTAAACTTTACTAACATGACTATATAACAAGGAAGAATTTGGTTTTCTCCTCACACCTTTCCTCTTTGCCCCATCTTTATGAAGGCATAATAGACAAGAAACTGGAACAAAGTCATACATAACTTTGGCCTTAACATCCATAGAGTTCCAACATCTACTTGGTGCTTCTTTCTTGTCCTTTCAGACTTCATAATCTCATATAGGCTATACCCCTTTAATCAGAACCAATTGTCCTCACCTTGCCTTATTACATCCAACAAAAATTTCTCTTTTCTTTATAGGCATGTGCATTTTTAATGCATAAAGGCATCTATGTAACTGGAATAAATTGTGCTCTTTCATTCCACATTTCCAACTTATTGCTCATTAATGAACAATTTATCCACATGCTACGATCTCCTTATTTCAGTTCAACCCAAGATTCTGCATGGAGCCAAAAAACATCTATTGTTTACTGAAAAACATGGTTTGAGACAAATTATATATTGTTTTTCTTTTAAAATCAAAAGTTAACAAAACCCGGTCCGAGTCACCGAGTTGACCCGCCGAGTCACGAGTCAATAAAGAACGAGTCGAGTCCCGAGTCACTGGGTTTTAAAACCTTGCATTAGAGTGGAGGGTTCTTCTGGATTTCTGATTTTTCTCCAATCCAAGTAGCCCACCATGTTACTCTCTAGGTTGACTTCATGGAACATTGTGGTTAGGCCTTCAAGACCCAATTCTTCTTGCAATTTTGAAATGACATCCTTATTCCTTATTTCTCCTTCTTTAGGGATGGGTTCTGGTACGACTTCATGATAGATAGTGTCACCGTGAATAAATTCGGGAGGTGACTTGAGATTCATCTTGTTTACTATTTTTCCTTTGTCCTTGTCGTAACCCAGGCCTTCTCTACAGTTGGTCTTATGGGGTTGAATTGGGACTAGTATGCCCTGGTTATCTTTCTTCGAACCTTTAAAAGGTTGGTGTCCTATTCTTAGAAGTATTGACCATTCCTTGACATATTTGGCAAACTTAGGATATATTTCACAATTCCTGAAATCTGAGTCATCAATTCTTTAAAAGAATTTGATGAATCTTGGCCTCTTCGAACAATCAATGGTGGACACTTTGGGTGCTTTTCTAGAAGTAGGCTCTATGGATGAAGTTATCTAACAACCTTTCCAACCTAGAGAGCATTGGCTGAGCTACCCTAATGGTCCGATCATCGACAAATACAACAATAATCTGATATTTTCATAAAATTTTTACACATTGGTAATAGGTAGATGGAACAACCTTCATGGATCCAAGGTCTTCCCAAGAGAAAGTTACAGGAGGCAGGTATGTCCACTACGTAGAACAAGGTTTGGTGGGAGACCGGTCTGATTTCCACATCCAATATTATCATCTCCAAAGTTATGGTGATGTCCCCGTGGTAACCACTAATCTTAATGTAGTGGTCTTCAAATTCTGATCAAGTAACATTGAGTTTTTAAGTCATAATGTAGGGACAAATATTCAGACCTCCACCACCATCTACCAGACAATTGAGAATGAAAAATCCTTTGATATGGATAGTGATGTGTAAAACCTAGGTGTGTCAGAACACTGGCCTAGGTGAGTCACCTTCTAAAAATGTGATAGGCATCTAGTTCATGTCTTGGAACACCAGTGTCCCCAAACTGTAGGGATCTATAGCAAGAGCGATTTTGACCTTGTTCAGAATGTCTTCGAGTGCTTTTCCTTGCTAATCTAACACTTTGATTAGCTTCAGTATAGTGATAGGCGTTGCGATCTTGGACATGTGACTCTTAATGTCATAATGTTCCTTCTCCGTAGGATTTGACCCAGTAGGAGAAAACATGACTTCTTCAAGGGTATGTGATGTGCAGGATCTGGGTTGATGGGGAAGGAGAAGAGCACCCTTTCGAAGGTTATCAGGTTGATAAATTCATTTGTACTAAGTGAAGTGGTCGACTCCTTTTGTCAGAAAATGATCCGAAGAGATAATGATGGAAGATTGTGCCCTTGAATCTTTTTGTCGATCGCTACCTTGTTTTGTTGGTACAAAAATTTTCTTAGTTGACTAATCCAAGAATACAACATCAATTATTTCTAGTTCTCCTATTTTTTATGCGCTGCCTATCTCACCTTGACAACTGGCACGATGATCTAATTTGAAACTGATTGGTATTGACTTTTGTCCTCTTCGTTGATAGAGACTCGAGGAAGTATCATGATATGTGACCATCTATGGTGCGAGGACTGTTGTGACCATTCATCGTGGTTGGTGGTTTTTACAACCTCCAAATTGTTTGCCTGCAAATGGTCAAGGAATGGGGTGGTATAAATACCCAAATCGTTGTTCATTATGGCTCGTTCTTCGACTACTATGAGCTAGAATCTCTTTTGTCTAGAAAATCTTGGATGATGTGTCCGAAAGTGATGCATCTCAAAGTATCATGTCACAGTGTTCGATGAGCTAGGATCCTTCTCTTGACTAGAAGCGGGTTAGGAACCTCTAGCAACTTAGTCATTCAAGCTTTTAGCAAGGATTCCATGACCATTGAGAAATTGACGAAATTAGGTAAACTTATGATCTCGTGTTCAGTTGAGATTTCGGTTTGGACTTGGGAGTCATTGTTTCTGTTCTCCATGTGGCCTGTGATACCCTAAAGTTTCTACAGGTTCTAATTTTGAGTTGACCCAAACTGTCCTTTATCTTTCTAAGGGTTCAAATTGCTGACATGGGTTTTGGGATTTGACTACTTGATTGTCACCAATCTTAACCAGTAACTATCATACATCCTTCATTTGTGTTTTGACTCCATCTAACTAGATGCATCTATGAGCTCCATAAATATATCATATTTCTAAGTGGCCAGGAGCCCATTTAACTACTAGTTGAAGTTATTCACGATGAGGGTTATGATATGGGACTTTGTGATAGGGTCCTTTATTTGGTGGTATACTATTGGTGTGAATTTTATGAAATAGATTTTTAAAAGATATTTTTGATAAAAAAATATTTATGAAAGCCATACACCAAATAATAAAAACCGGCTCACACTAAGGTGAGATCTTGGTCGAACTCAGGGGACGGGAGAAAACTGTGTATTTCACAGGAATCTACTCTTTATTGCCTTGAAAAAAATAAAAATAATTAATTAAGTAAATAAGAGTGTGACCCTCTGCGGAGGGCTTAAACAAATAATAAATAGTTACAAGCCTTTTATAAGTTTAAATTAATGAAATAAACAACCCTAATATAAAAGAAAAGAGAAAAAGGGTCTTCAGTGCATGAGCTTCTAGTCCTTTTGATGTTTTTGATTTATGCTTTCTTTCTTATTCATAAAGGGCTCCCTTGAGGGGCTTTCAGAAGGGCTTAAATGGACCTTTTGGAAACCTCAGAGAGCTCTTCAGAGGTACTTTTGAGGGCTCACTGCATGTTCAACTGCTTCCCTGCAAAAAAAAATCACAAAACAAAAAAAAACAATGCAAAACTAGACAAAAACATAAGGTTAATTGAATTAAAAATCAGCAAAACAAGAATCTAAACAACTAACAATCAAACTAACTAACTCATTAAAAGACAAAATAGCAAAACAAACTAACAAACTGTGTAACAAATATGAAACAAACTAAACTACCTAAAGAAACTATGAACCTAATGAATTCAAAACAAGCAATTTGTACACCACAAAATAATAACTATGCCCAATTAAACTAACTATTTAGACTAACACAGTAAAGAAAACATGAATAAACTAAATAATAAAAATATGTTTGTCTAAATTAACTATAATAAAAGAAGCTAACTAATTTATTTTTATTAAATAAACTATTGTTGAACTAATAAATTAAATCTAAAGACAACTCTATTACTAAACATGCAGGCGTTGGACTAGAGTTATTGTCAAACACACAGAATCATGTTTGGCGTTAATCCCTTAAAACAAAACAACGTGAAATGTTGTTCTGTATATATATGATATGGATCTGTCACATGTATAATGTTATTAAAACAAATTATGTAACTTGACGGAAAATATAAAATACTTTAAGCTAATCCTACAATTAATTGTTAAGACTAATGCTAAACCAATCTTGACTCAACAACTAACGCAGATCATGCAACAAAAAAAAATCAGATTTAGACTTAGCGTCAATCACGCCGAGCATGTTTGATGCTGAGTGTGTGATGTGGGCACAACGTTTCACATTGTGCTGGCTTAAACTCGAAATCGGAACAACGTGTCACACTGTTTGGTTGGAGCTTGAAACACTGCAGCTCGTGGTCATGTGCAGCTCCTGTCCTGCTGTACAAAAAATTATTTTCTTTAAACTGTATTCAGCCAGCCATGAAGCACATATGTTGATCAGTGCCTACCGTCTGTCGTTGGATACAGACTACATGAACAACAAATCACGCCGATCCAATCGTGTTGCCGATGTTGCACGTTATGCGTGATCTCAACTAACAAATAAACTAGAACAAACAAAAAACAAACAAACAAACAGTAACAACAGAAACAATATGATCTATCGATTAATTATGGTAACAAATTATATTTTTAGCCATGCTATCTAAACAACCAACAAAAAATTAATTATGACAGAGAAACACAACAACACTAATTTCTACGATGCATATGAACTATTCTAAGATGCGAAAATGAAACATATACAAATCAGATTGTGCTTTATGCTATGAAGATATAGCAAATTAAATATAATGCATACAATAATCCTAAATACTACAAAGAAGGGGGAGGAGAAGCAAATCGTATGATTTATCTTCGATGGAGGGGTTGAGAAGAAGATGTGTTTCTTCTGAAATTAGGTTACACATTTTTTTAGAAAACTCCAATTAGTTTTCAAAAAATCTAAAATAGTACTTATGAAAAAACGTGTTTCACAAAAAAGGACTCTTCTAAACTGAATAAAATACTAATTAAACACTTCTAAACTAATTAAACTAAGAATTAAAAAGTTCTAAACAAAACTAAACACTGAAAAATGCAAGAACTTGAAATATGTGTTTTTTTTATTTTTAATTTAAAGCAGTTTCTTAAAAACACTGATAATAATGAGTTTTTAATGTAAACTTTCACTGGATTATGTATAAAATAGTATGAATAAAATACAAAAATTATGGATGATCAAATTTCCCCATGCTTATCGTTTGCTAGTCCTCGAGCAAACTGACCTTGAATAAAAAGCAAAAGACAAACTAAACAAAGCAAAAAAACCTAACTTACTTTCATATGAATCACAGTTGCATTTAGCATTTGCAATAAGCCCTTTAAATCCCTGGGTTACCCCAATGGACGAGTAAGGTCTCATGAGGGTTTGCAGTGCTGCTACCCACAAACATCTCGGTCATGTATGCATAAAGATTTCAATTCAAGAATCATTAGGTAATTAAGGAGTTTATTTTCACAAATATTTCATGTCATTATACTTTCAAAATATAATTAAAGCCTTTTACCTGCCACCACAGAGTAAAACTGTTTCTTTTACTTTTCCAAGAAAAAGCATAATTATTTATGCTTTATTCACAGAAAATCAAATACACACATGTCATTGTTTATTTATCTTCACTCATATATTTTCTGCATAGGTTTTCTCAATACTTATTCCTAAGCAGTGAACTTAATCTTTATGCTCTTGACTTTTTCTTTCTTTTCTTTTTCAAATTTTCAATTTTTTCATATTTTTTTTTCTTTTTGTTGAGCACTATATCAAATTTTCAGTTTTCATGACCCATGTATCGAGCTTTGGGTCAGTGACTCCTAGGTCAGACGACCTTAGGGCACCAGATACAAAGTATTTCTCGAACTTAATTGCTCAAGTCACTAAACCTTTCATTTTAATAGTTTTACATATAGCTTGCTTCTTGTCATGTGCAATGTCAATATCTCTTAGGCTCTCTATAAAGTCCATGTAACAAGCTTTTGGGCCGGTAACTCTCAAGCCAAATGATTTTAAGGCACCAGGTGTAAACACCCCTTAGGTTGTACTTGCTCGAACCAAATAGGACACATATATCAACTTAGACAGAGAAGTGATTTCCTTCATTATCCTTTTTGACATGAGAATCAAACACTTCAACTTGTGTCTTAGCCCAACTACTAGGGAATATAAAGACATCAAACAACTAAACACATGCTCTTTTTCACTTTTTAAAATCTTATTTTTAATTTTGTTCATTTGCTTAGTTTTTAAAAATAAATTATGCATATTCATATTTGTGATTCAAAATAAACTCTAACATGCATCTATTGCCATTTCTTTGAAATCCACATAAATAACCATATTTTTTTAGATTAGTGTCAAGATTTTTTTTATGGGGCTTACAAATTTTCTAAATAGACAAAAAAAATTTGGGTGTGCAAACTACACCCTCCCCTATGCTTGAATGACACTGTCCTCAGTGGCACTCCCCCATGCTTGCATGAAACTAGATGAATTCACACTATGGAACCAAAAGAGATACAAGGGAAGGAGTAGAAGTCACATGATCCATGATGTGAAATCTCACCTGATGTGGCATTGTACTGGCTCTGTAGAGATTCCAACCTATATCTCTGTCTTCAACTCATAATAATTCACAAGTGCAATGCATACATGATCTATCTTTAATGCACATAAATCACAAAGAGATTTTTTTTGCTAATATTACAATACTAGTATGGGCTGCCTCCCATAAAGCGCTAAGTTTTATGTCCTCAGCTGGACGAATCTCTAGTTGCCCTTCATCGTTCATGAGATCAATGGACATGAAGTCATGCTCAATCGGGGGTTCTGAGAAAAATAGTTTCATCTATGACCCTGCCCACAATATTTCCTCAAACTCTACCCCTCTGAACCCTGCAATGGCTCTCTAGTTTGCTAAGAACGAGCTTAGTCTCCATATAAAGACTATTTTCACATGATGGTGAGCCATAAACTAAATTTCTATCCATGCAAGCATCAAACGGTGGATCAGATTGCTTCAATTTAACATCTGTCATATGGAAGCATTCGTCATTTCCTCTCGCTCTCGTGGCAACATAAAAAATGTTTATCCGCAGTCGCTTGTTACCAAAAGAAACATCTATCTCCCTAGTACGATAATCAATACGAGCATTGTAAGGTCCATGATATTTTTGAGTTAATAATATGAGAAGTTTTTCAGCGAATGGAAATTTCTTGTGCAATTCGTGAATTTTTCATTTTTGTACCTGTATGGATATACCATGTTGTAAATCACGTAAGTAGAATGTGAATGGAAATTGAGAGAAATCTGTGATGATTTGACTTATGATATTTTAAAGGTAAGTCTATAATGTATATGTATAGTTTGTCCCCGAATTTGAGACCCAAACGATGAAAAAACCCCGTCAGTGCATATGATTTACGGGAGATCGCCTAGTAATGGAACGAAAGCCTATACGAGACCAATTTTTATATGAGATGGAAACATTTTTCTTGTTTTGAGCTTCTGGAGGGTAGTGTATTGAAAATTTAAAATAAGGATATGTGTCACAATATATGTATTTAATATTAATTAACGAATTTGGTAAATTGTTGGTAAAACCATTTTTGGATAGGTTAGTCAAACGGTCGACCAAGCCTTGGGTTGACCACCTTAGGATGCTTTGGGATGATTATAGCCTTGAAACCAGCTGGTCAAGTTGACCAGCTGGGGGCAATGGTGTTTTCGTAAGTTATGAGGGGCGGTTTTAAAAGGGAGGGCCACAATTGGCCCTGCCCATAAAAGTCGATATATTTTTTTGTTTTGGGTCTTGGTTCATGATGGTGCAATGGACACCATCATGAAGATGGGAAGCCTCTCCAAGAAATCCGCATGGGGCTGCGCCCCATGAGATTTCAAGGAAATCCTTTTTTTTGGCTTTTCAAAGAAGGCAATTATGAGCCTCTTTTGAAATCCGAGTGCTGAATGGAGGAGTTGGGCGGCCATGCAAGGATATTTCATCCTTGCCACCACCTAGAGGGGTGTGAAATCCACTCTAGCCGTTGGATCCTCTGGTGTAATCCTGGCTATTCATTTGGCATGCAGAGATATAAAAACTTTTTTGGAAGGAAAGGAGCCCAAGAAGGGCAATTTTTTTTAGACTCTCTCTCTCTCCTCATTCTCTCCTTCCCTTGGCCGAGTAGTGTGGGTGAGCCATTTTTGGCGTGGAAGCTCTTGCAACCAAACCTCCCCTTCTCTTTCGAAAAACAAGGTGATATTTGACACTTTATTCCTTTGCTCTAGAGAAAATCGTGTGCATATTTGTAGTATGAAATCTAATGCTTATTGCATCCATGTATGCATGACATTTGGATGGATTAGAATGCACTTTTGGAAGCTTGAGCACTCCTCCATTTCAGTCCATGAAAAGGGAGGTTGCTCTAAGCCCCGATTTTTTCTTCTTCATTATGTTATCTTTTCCCCTATTGTCCCTACTTAGTTGCATGTTAACTCTATCAAATGCATGTATGATTCTCCATTTTTTTCTGTGTTAAGTCCATGTACATACTGGTTGGTATGGCCTTTCTTTTTATTCAGCCATTGATGTTACCTTGGAGCGGTTTTCAGTATTCATTGGGCTTACGCTCCTGCCCTTCTTGCATCTCTCCCATGAAACTAACCTAAGTTCCCTCATTTTCTGTTTTAGGGTACATTCGTTGGCCTGTCCCCTACTGGGATAGACCCAGCTAGGTGCACCCTGGCCCGAGCAAGGCTCGGCCAGGTGCACCCAGTCACCTTCACCTTTTTTTTTCCTTCGGGCGTGAGTCGCCGGGTGTTGGGCACACTCGGGTAGCCAGTCGGGCTAAGCATCCAGTTTTGGTCACTGTCACATGACAGTGCCTGGTCTGAACCAAGGATTTAGACGAGGTAGTCTTGTTGGACCGGGTGGCCTGGTCTAGAGGACCAACTTCATGCCCCAGCCCAGTTCGTTTAGCCTTAGCGCATAACGGACTGATGGGTGCTAGGCGCACCCGGGTCACCATGTTCCGGGACCCCTGTCCCCTTTTTTGTCTTGCATGTCTGAACTGAACCAGAGGCTCAGTCCAGAGCCTCCTTGGACACGCATGGTCTGGTCCAAGGGACCAGACCCATCTTTTTTTCCCTTTTCTGGCCTTGACGCCATGGTAGCTGCCGGGTGCTAGGTGCACCCGGGCTAGCCTTGTTATGTTTTTGTTGGCATGGTCAGAACCTGCGGTTCAAACCCGTGTGGTGGTTAGACGGAATGGTCTGGTCCAGAGGACCAGACCCATAACCTTCCCCTTTTCCCTTCATGCCTTGGCACCGTAGTGCCTTTCGGGTGTTAGTCGCCTTTGGTAGTCTAGATTTGGGCTTACCTCGCCCTAATCTAGACGTCTGGTCTGAACCATGGGTTCAGACCAGAACACATGCCAACCCTACGGTCTGGTCTAGAGGACCCGAACCACACCTACCTAGCCTTTTTGGGTTCTCCCTAGCACAGCAGTGGGCTGCCGGGTGCTAACCCTATTCGGGTGCCCTTCCCCTTTCTATCGCTGGTGTGACCACCCACAACCACTTGGTCCGAGCTTGGGCATTCGGGTATGGCTGAACCAAGACCATGAACTGGTCCAAAGGACCAGACCCAAACTCTTTTTTTTCTTCTCGTAATTTTTGCCCTTGTGTGATTGTTCGGGTTGCTTTTCATTAGGGCACTATGAACGTGATAGATGGAGATACAAGTAACCGGATGTGTGTGTGTGTGTGTGTGTGTATATATATATATATATATATATATATATATATATATATATATAAATTGTTGGACAATGTAGGTTTGCTGTCCAGTGGAACCCAGTTTGACACATGGCCCTCTTGTGCCTTGTCCAAATATTTTAACGGTAAATCCTTAGACTCAAAGTGGTGTTTTGGTCACATAGGTGTATCGTACCTTTGTGTTGTTCACCGGTGTAGCCAAATTGAAATATGAATTCGGAGTGGACCCCATATCCTTCTTAGGAATCACGTTGATGGTCCATCATGAGCAATCGGGTGAGCTCCGTGCCAACCACATGGACAAAAAGTCCTACCTTTGTCATAAGCCTTAGGATTGTCATCACATCATCGTTGGGTCAGCCGGCATGGCACCCCAACCGTGGCAATGCTAATGTTATTCCCATAAGTTGGGAATATCCTAGATTCCATCCTTGACACGTAAGTGTGTCAAACTACGTAACCTAGCAAGGTATATGCATACGAATGTCTTTCGTGATGTGTTTGCCTCGTTTCTCCCGCGAGTGTGGTGACACACCATGGAATGATAATGTGATTCACCTATGTATGGGAATCACTTAGATTTCAATCTCAACACTTGAATGTACCAAAATCATGAATCTTTCCGATGTGAGTGGCCTCTCTATGTAAGAATGGCCAAATTATGACATTGAAGTTCTAACTACTTGAAGAGTGAAATTAAAGGCTTGCAATATTTATTCCAGCTTAACGAACTTGCAAATGTGTTTACATTATACTCTTGAATGTGCATATCTCTTGAAATTGTGGAGTTGTACACTCACATGCACAGTTATGCATATGTATCATGCCTCAGTTTCTTATATTGTGCGATTAACTTGAGACCATGTGGTTCTTAGTGTGCACCTTGCACGTAGCACATTTTGACACTCGTACTGCTTAGTGCGTACCTCGAATAGTACATTATGAGACTCGTGCTTGAGGCATTGATGAGTGCACGAAGTGCTTATTATACATATCATGAAAAGATTGACATAAAAACTTGAACACCATAGGGTATGAGTAGCACTGTTGTGGTTTGGACTCTGTTAGAGTCTTTAGGCGATGACCCCTTGTTCGTGAGTGAACTCACGCATGTCTATACCCTAGATATGAAAATAATAATATGGTGTTTTGATCGCTTTTACGAGCGATGTGCTCTTGTTAGCCGTGTGAGGCTGAGCACGTGAATGGGCAGGCTAAGTCCTTGTTTGTGTACCCCACTGGGACCATGATGCATGAACACCTCGAAAGGAGGTATGACATGATAAATGAGCCTAAGCAAGATAAACCTGCCACGCCCCATTCATAAATGATTCACCTTAGAGAGGGTGAATGGTACAACCTTGAGTGACTTATCGTTACTACGACACATGTTTTGATAGGAGCTATAGCATTCTTTGGCCTTCGGTCACTCAGAGTTAGGGAGGTCGAGGTGATCTCTTAAGGTACCTCACTACTGCAGTAGTATGGATTGAAATCCTTGCCTATGCGTGGGTTCTCTCAGCTGCGGCTTCCTCCATGAGGTTGATTCGGTCTGTAGCATCCCCGGTTATCACATTAGAAATTGAATAACATACGTCGGGTGCGTGGCTCACAGAATACGAGGTTCCTTCACGTAACCAAAGGAGTAATCAGAAGAACCTAAAGACCAACCAATCACAGCTAACATAATGTAGTGGTTTACTTTACTTGTTTTATTTGCTTACCTGCTTTAGTACTGTTACGTTTCCTTTACTGTTTCTTAGCTACTTGTGTTTAGTAGTCGCTCAGTTTCTTGCTCACTGCTTTACTTTGATTAACACTTGTTACTCGTGCACTTCCTGACACAGACACTTGTATCTATTGTTCACATGTTACATGTTCTTGCTGCCTGCTTTCCTTGAGAAATGAAAAACAATGTGTTGATTTTTCACCACCTTGCAAGAGTGCTGACCCCGTTTTATGGGGATACAGGTGACGAATAGGTACAACTGCGATGCGACGACACAAAATGGAGGCTTGGGGACCCACACTTAGCTGCAGATCCTGCTCTTGTTCGGCTTTGGGTTTTGCGGGGATGTTCTCCCTGTTTTTGAGAGACTAATAGACTTGTTGTATTTTGTCTCATTTTGTATCTTTAAACTTATGGGTTGTATAATTCTTAAACTTAGATTTTATACTCTGGTGGATTTTAAAACATGTTGGATATGCTTTACTTACTTGTGGCTCGCTCAGACTTGCGGCCTTGTTACTCAGTTACTTCCCTTTTTCTTGCTTTCCGCTGTTTATCAAAAAAAAAAAATCTTTAAAAATCCAAAGGTTTTGCTAAGGTCAGGGTTTGGGGCGCCACAAGCATTGGCAATGGCCAAGAATGGTCTGCCAAGAATGATGGGGGTACGGTGAGCAACATCACTGCCTTTCATATCGAGAATGAGAAAATCAATAGGGAAATAAAAGTCTTCAACCTTGACTAACATGTCTTCCAAGATTCCTCGAGGAGGCTTGGTAGACCTGTCGGGCAACTGTAAAATGGTCGTGGTGGGTTTTAACTCCCTAATCTCAAAAGTATCGTAAATGAAACCTGGCAATATGTTTGCATTGGCCCCAAGATCAAGCAAAGCATGCTCGATGGTCATGTTCCCGATGACACAAGAGATGATCAGTGTCCCTGAATCCTTAAGATTAGGTAGGGCTTGGTATCGAAATACCGAACTCACCTGCTCAGTCAAGAAGATCTTTTTGGGCAACAATATCGATTTTCTCTTCTACATGCAAAGTTCTTTAAAAAACTTTGCATAAGCAGGCACTTGTTGGATGTCATCAAGCAGGGGGAGGTTTATGTGAACATGCTTGAATATCTCAAGCATTTCATGTATTCTAGCCCCTTGCTTGCCAAAATTATACAGTTTTTTCAAAGCCTTAGGAAAAGGGGCACTAGCAATATATGAAGAAGAAGGCATAGGCCGTGGGCCCTGCTGTAAACACCCCAAATTTTCATTCACCTCTCCACCCAGCATCATCATCCAGCCTCTGAAATTGCCGGAGGGCAAAATGGTCATTTTTTGCCCAGACCTTGCAAAAGTCTAAATTTCATCTGCAACTATCAAAATTTCTCTATTTTTAGCTCAAATGTTCAAAGTTCTACTCCTAACAGGAGACGGGAATCTCCAAAGCCCGGTTCAGGATTACATTTTATAAGACATGTCATTACATAGCATTGCATGAGCATTTCATATCACTTTACTGCACAACATGTCATTTCGAGATCCAGAACTCTCGATTTCAAAATTTTCAATCTAGATTCAAATTTCAACTATTTTCAAAATCGATTTCAAAACCCTGGGTCTTCAAAATTATCAATTCTTCCCATTTTACCCCCAGGACTCTGAATTTCAAAATATTTCCTCAGAAAAATGATCTGGATAGTTTTCAACATGGATTTCAGCCACTTCACCTCAGATTTTACCCTTTTGTCAGCTATTTCAACTATCATTCTTTTACAAAATCGCCCTACAGGGGGCCAACTCTTTTAAAAAATTTCTGTTTTACCAATTAGTCCAGATTTTGAGAAAATTCCAAAAGAGGTTTTGTTGTCTTGTCCTTATTTCAATAAAGAAGCAATGTGGGACCCACACTGAGGTGGTGTCACACAGGCTTTTCTTTTGAAAAACCTGAATTTTGAAAAACCCAAAAATATAGGAGCCTTGTCCCCTGGATTGACGCCACTTGTCCTTTCTCTCTCCTCCCATTTACCTGCCATGTGTCAGCATAGGGTTCACCTAGAGGTGGCGCCACATGTCACATTCTCTCTCCTTCCATCCTCCAACACGTGTCAGTGTGGGGGCCATCTTAAGATGCCGCCACATGTCATTAGACATCCTCTTCATTTTATGCCACGTGTCAGTGTCCACCATCTTCACCCTGTGCCATATGTCATTCCAAGGTCACCATGAGATGCCACGTGTCATGTGTTGTCCTGTTCACAAAAAGTAGAGCTTGTCTCCCCTGAGGTGGCACCATTTGAATTATGTCTCCTGCAAGTGACACATGTCACTCTCTCCTTTCCTTAGGAAAAGCAAGTGACATGTGTCATTCTCTTCTCTTCTTAGAAAAAGCAAATGACACATGTCATTCTCTGCTCTTCTCAGAAAAAGCAAATGACACGTCATTCTCTGCTCTTCTCAGAAAAAACAAATGACACATGTCATTCTCTGCTCTTCTCAGAAAAAGCAAATGAAACATGTCATTCTCTGCTCTTCTTAGAAAAAGCAAATGACACATGTCATTCTCTGCTCTCCTTCAGAAAAAGCAACAATTCAAATATTCAAACTCCAGGATGAGGTGGCGCAAATCCTGAAGTCTCCTCCCTAAATTCATTTTTTGAGATGGTGCCACGTGTCCCTTTCCCTCCTTTTTCTCCCTCTTGCCACATGTCATTGAAGGAGCCACCCTGAGATGGCACCACATGTCAGTCTCTCCTTTCCTCTAGAAAAAGCAAAAATTTAAATTTCAAACTCTCTCTGAGGTGGCACCATCTGAATCCTCTGCCTTTCCTTCTAACACATGTCAATGAAGATGCTCTGAGATGGCGCCACATGTCAGTCTCTCCTTTCATCAGAAAAAGTAGAATTCAAACCCCTCTGAGGTGGCATCTTCTGCTTCCTCTGCTCCTACCTTCTGACACATGGCAGTGTGGAGCCACCCTGAGGTGGCGCCACATGGCAATCTCTCTTTCTTCCAGGAAAACCAAGATTTGAATTTCAAACTCCAAGAGGACATCCTCTGAGGTGGCGCCATTTGGGAGACTTCTGCAGAGAAAATCAAGCAAGCTTTTTGAAAAATTCCAAATTTCCCTGCTGAGGTGTCTCACTCACAAAATTCTCATTTTTATTTTCTCAAAAAATCAAAATGGCATGCTCTGAGATGGAGCCACATGGAAGGTCTAGATTCACTGTCTTTGAATTTTGAAAATCTCCAAAATTTCTACAAATACCCTAGCCCATGCCCAGGTCAGAGAGGAGCCCTGTTTGAGAATTGAACTTCATAATTCCATTTTTTTCTTTCTTGGTGTCCTTTGGATTCACGCCCCTCTGGAACCCCTTATCAAGGTAGCCGCTCTTTTCAGGAGTTCCAAAACCACTGTAGAACACAAGGTAAGCCTCCATTCCTATTGATTTCACCATGATAATGCCTTTGGTTTGATTCATGTTGTCGTTTGAAGAAAGAGCTCATTCGAGGGATGGATTGAGCTATTCTCATAAAAAGACATATATAAAAAAATATAGTTATGCTTCCTTGATGATTTCTAGCATTCATGCATTTAGTTAAATTTAATTTATATTTTATTTCGTTAATTTAGCATATTTCTTAGGTTTAATTAGGTATTTATTTCAATTCTGCTCAATTTCAGTAACTCTCTGTTTTTGTCAGTCAGTCCACACGTCATTTCATGCATTTATTTTTGTTTAAATATTCCAAAAAAATCAAGGAATGCGCCCTTAGGTGTCCCTAAAAATTTTCCAAAAATTAGGAGAGATCTGAGTTCGTTTACTGCGGTAAACGTTCAAAAAGGTGAGTCGGGTTTTATTACCCGGGATGCATTTTAAAATGTCATTTCCGACTTATAAAATCGAGATCTCCCTCATGGGAGATTCGATTTTCAATCCGAAAGATGTTCTGAACTCGGAAAAATGTCTAGTTTTTAACATGATTTGCTACGATTTTTCTGAGTTTTTTTATGTCTGACAAAAATCCGAGAGCGCGGGACACGTGTCAGAGCCTGATTTGGGCCTCTGAGACTTTGGATCGACTTAGGTCGATGGATTCTCTTTAGGTATTGATCCAAATCCAAATCTGTAAAAAATGAATGTTATGTCCGAGGTGTCCTCTGTTTGCATATGAAAACCTGTGATTTTTAGAGCAGTTGTGATATCTGTTTCGGATTGTTTTTGTCAGTCACCTGTTTGGTCACATTTATCTGTTCTGTCGATTTAGGAATGAAAAGTTATATTTTTATCCATGTTTCTGTTGATCAAATGCCAAAGTCATGAACATAAAAGTTGTCCCTGTAGGTGTCGTGAGTAGCTCTGTTAAATATAAGAAATTTTTATGGCTTTTTTCTATTTTGTTTAGCATTTTATATTAGATTAGGTTGATTTTACCTCCGTCAGAACCAAATCCCTGTTACCGAACTCACCATGGCTCAAATCCCGAGGTTGTAAAAACAAAAAATGTTCCATTTCAGGTCCGTTAGCAGTCTGAAAAATATCAGAAGTTTTCATGGTGTAAATTTTTCATTATCATATCCGAAATCCACCATTTTTAGGACTTTCTTTAAATTTTAGCATTCAAATCATATCATTTCGTGAATTTTAGCATTCTAGGCTGTTTATCAGAGTATGTAGATGCTTCATACCGAATTTGGTGTAGTTTGGAATCCATTTGAGGTTCTGTTTAGCCATATCATCAAAACAAGACCTCGTGGGACCCAGATCCAAGCGAAAAACAGGCGAAATTCGTTATTTTGGATAAATTGCAAAATGTCAAATTCTGATTTTACAGTCCTAAGGTATTTAGAAGCATGTCATCATAATGCATTTCACCATCATTTGTTTCAATTCGAATTTCAAAGTCTCAATTTTTACCAAAATTTCCTTCAAAAACCTTGATTTTAAAGGTATAACTTTAATATTAGGGGTATTTTGGTCATTTGACCCCAATTTCGAATTTCAAACTATTTTCTACTGAATTTCTTGCATTTTCATCATTTCAAATATCAAGGAAGCATGCTAATAGGGTTTATGTCCAATTAAATCCAATAATTTCAAAATATTATTGGAAAATCTTGGAAAAACCCACATATTTGAGCTAACCTTATTTCAAGTTTGGCAGGGACATTCAAAAGAAGGAGTTGAAGTCTGCAATTTCCATTTATTTCATTTATTTAGTGATGTAATAAAGTAAATTTTGGAATAAGAAATTCAATTTTCTGCTTAGACTAGAATGCATATCATATAGTTTAAATTCATGCAATATCCTGCTTATGTGATTCATGCACATTATTTCAAAAGCACTATGGATATACACGAATGACACGTGCACCAACTCTTAGGGAGTTGATGAACTCGGTGGAATTCATATTTATGGCCCTAGTCGGAATATGGACGAGACCCAGATCCATCATCTTTCTACTAGTCACATTGAGCCTACACTCTTAGGCTATCTTAAAATGCACATCATATTTCTAAACTTTTCAAAATATTGTGAATTAACTCAAATAAGCTCTGAACATATTCATGGCCACAGTCAGAATATGTGAAGGATTTATTTTGACAATACACATTTTCCAACGAATTTCTTAGAAAATCTTCCAAAATGCATTCATTCTCTCATATCATTTGCATCATGAAATCATTGGTTTTCTCATGATTTTCCCAAGAAAGTTTCATTCTCAAGAAATCAATTTCTTGAGAAACTCTAAGGATTTTCCAAAATCGGTTTTCCCAAGTTAAGTGTTCACAGTTTTCCATGGAAACCAGTCTCTCAAGAAACTTATAAGTTGGACTTCCAAAATCAAAGTTTTCCCTCGATTTTCCCTGGAAAATGTTATTTTCTTAAGATTTTCAAAAAGAGTTTTCCAATCCTTCCCAAGAATCAAAAATCAAATTTTCAAGGGTTTTAAGGCTAAGATTCCCAGGATTTCAATTTCCCAAGTTTTGAACTTCTTTCTCCAATGAGTTTTCCTATAAATCTTCCATCATTTTCCTGAGAAAATTCTCAAAGTTCGAGTTTTCCTGAGAAGTGTTTCCCTTTTCAAATGTTCACCTTTTTCTCAAGAATCACTTCTATTTTCCCAGGATTTTCAACTATTCATGATTTTCTCACATCTTTATGAACTTTCTCGTGATTTCAAAAACCCTTTTTCATATGAGTTTCCTGAGAAATTGGCCTTTTCCCTGAGAAATATCTTACAATTCCAAAGGTTTTCTGAGCATACATCATGTTTTCCAACTTACATTTTCCAAAATCTCTTAGCACATGCCTGAATTCTCTGTGCATATAGGATAGAACATGATTTTGATGATTTAACTAAGTCAAGCACAATTTTGGTCCTTGGTTCGATTACCCCTGTTAAAGGCGGCAGGAACGGTCGAACCTCGTACCGACAGGTCAAGCCCCATCCCATGGATTTTCCCGCAATTTTCAAAACGGAAGCGAGTATTTCAAAACAATTTTCCAAAATCCGGTCAAGTTTGACCCGCGAAATCGTTTCCCTCTCTCTTCCGCAAGGAAGGGAAGACGGGAAAAATTTCGCGACGATAACAGGTTTGGCGACCGGGATGGGACCTGTCCTTGTTTGATCAAAATTGTGCTTGACTTAGCTCAATTATCAAAACTATGTTCACAAAATGTCAGCTCTTTTTGCTTTTGCTATTATGCGAACCTAGGAGCCTAGATTCTGACCTAGCTGACATTGACTTCATATAGCCTAGGCATGGTTTGGTAGGACCAGATTGAGGAGATATTTTCATGTTCACATAGACTTAGGTCTAAATACAACTCTCCTCAATTTAGGATCTGAATGCAAACAATGTATGCTTCTTCAAAGTTTTCAAAATCTATCTCTCTAGAATTTAGAGCCCTCTATTTCTTGCATGTGATCATTTTTCAAAACTCCCTTACCTATCATTACCCGGTCTTCACGTTGCTGGGCTCTCTTCCAGAACCCTAGTTCGGGACAGAGCCTCACAACTGGGCCAACTATTTGGGTTAACACCCCCCTACCACGTACCGCGGGCCACAGTCCGAAGTATATCGGTAGACGCTCAAGGATGTTGGAAAACCTTACCTTAGAACCGGAGTTGAGATTATATGCCACGTACCTCGGATTTCAATTCAGGTATATCGGCATAACTAGATTGGACAAAGATGATCCGAACCTAGAGTTAGGATTAGGGTCCTACAGCTGTTTTCAAAATGATGCATCTAGAGTCAGCCTTTTTAGAGAATGCTGAATGTGTATAAATGTTTGTGCAGGATGTGAGTTTGTATGCTACCTTTATTTCCTTCATATTTCCCCAAAAATATTTTTCCAAATATCCATATTTCTCACATTTTCCTTCATTTTCTCAAACCCTGGATGACTTTTTAAAATATCCTATTTCTTTCAAAACTCCAGGTGATTTTCAATTCTCCCGTTCTACTGGATCTCGAATTTCCAGTTGCATTTTCATCCTGCCTGCAATTTTCCAAAATCATATGTTTTCTTCTATTGGATTTTCAATCCTTTTGTCTATTTGCAAAATTCTTCACCTTATTTTGCTCACACATACCTTGATTATTGCGGTGGAAATTGTTTACCCACTTGCCTTCTCCTTATTCTAAATCCGTTTGCGGATTGTTTTTCCAAGAGATATCTATTTCCTTCAAAATGGTGTTTTTCTCATGGTTGACGACTTCACCTAGGTAACAAGACACATTTTTCGTTGTTTATTTCCCTTGCAAAAGGATGACAACACAATTGTCATAATCCTTATGACGACTCAATCCCTAGTAATGGGATACTCTTCCAATGGTCTACCATATTTTCCTCAATATTTTTCTCCAAAAATCCAAAAATTCTCTTCAAAATTTGATCCTGTCTTTGCCATGCAGAGTCCTGCAGATAGCCTTCTTTAAATTTTATTCCCTCTTCCCAGTTACACTGAGGCATCTTTTGAAATTTTGTTTTCAAACATCCTGTATGCAGGCAGGATAAACCAATCTCTCATTTTGCATGTATATGCACCCACTTGCATTAATTTTGCATTCATTTACATTTTATGTGCATTTGCATTTCATTTTGCATCAATTCTGTATCCATTTTCTTCCCCTTCAGGTTAAAGGATAAACCTGAATCATTTTTCATGATTTTCCAATTTCTATTCATATCCCCGTTCAGGATAAGGGGATAATCCTGAAACCATTCATAGAAGCGATCCAACTCTCTATAATGGTCCTCGTTCTTCATTGAATCCAAGTGAACTGATAGTCGTTCTTCACCGAACTGATAGCGTTCCCAAGCTAACTGATAGTCGTTCTTCATTGAACTGATAGTGTTCCAAGTGAACTGATAGTCGTTCCTCACTGAACTGATAGTGTTCCAAGTGAACTGATAATCGTTCTTCATCGAATTGATAGTGTTCCAAGCAAACTGATAATCGTTCTTCATTGAACTGATAGTGTTCCAAGTGAACTGATAGTCGTTCTTCATTGAACTGATAATGTTCCAAGTGAACTGATAGTCGTTCTTCATTGAACTGATAGTCGTTCTTCATTGAACTGATAGTCGTTCTTCATTGAACTGATAGTGTTCCAAGTGAAATGATAGTCGTTCTTCATTGAACTGATATTGTTCATAATGAACTGATAGTCGTTCTTCATTGAACAGATATTGTTCCCAGCGAACTGATAGTCGTTCTTCATCGAACTGATAGTGTTCCAAGTGAACTGATAGTCGTTCTTCATTGAACTGATAGTGTTCCAAGTGAACTAATAGTCGCTCTTTATCGAACTGATAGTGTTCCAAGTGAACTGATAGTCGTTCTTCATTGAACTGATATTGTTCCTAGTGAACTGATAGTCGTTCTTCATTGAACTGATATAGTTCCCAGCGAACCGATGATCGTTCTTAATTGAACTGATATTATTCCCAGCGATGATCGTTCTTAATTGAACTGATATTGTTCCCAGCGAACCGATGGGCGTTCTTAATTGAACTAATATTGTTTTCAATGAACCGATGGTTGTTCTGATACTGTTCCCAGTGAACTGATAGTCGCCTCCTTTGGGGAAATGAGAGGATAATTTTCGTCACGGATGCGTTAAGCCGAACCTCAAATGCTCTCTTTCACCAAGGATTTCAAGAAAATTTTGTGAATTTGACAACTAGATTATTTATTGATTCCAAAAACTTTGTCTTACAAATTTTACCTCTATTTACCTTTAGCATTACTTCCAAAAGAGTGAAGCTTTTGCGAAAAGAGATTCAAAATTCAAATTCTTTCTATTGGCCAACCAAAAAGATGAAGGATAAATCTTCGATATGACCAGAAAAGAAGATTCAATATTTTTGCAAAGCCATAGATGATTGATATTGATCGTAGTCAATGGCATATTTTTAAAGACCATTCTTGTGAAAATGAGGCAGTGGAAATATCCTGAGCGCTAGAAAAGAGAGCATTCATCCAAGCCCTGTTTCCTCAAAATAACCTAAGCTGCAATTAAATATCCGCAAAAGGGATCTCTCACTTGTCGTCAAGATAAAGACGAATTAAGCGAGTAGATCCTCTGGGCCAAAGAAGATTTGAAACATCTCCAAGATGACGGAGTTTGTGACGGATTCTTCCAGAGAAAGTCCAAAGCACTGTCGAGATGAAGGTAGATGCGATGAACCTCTCGACAATCCCTACAAGATATTTAATTTCAGCTATCATCCAAAAGATCTCTAACTCAAGAACCAACATCGTCCAAGAAGGATTGAAACATCTCCAAGTTGAAGGAGTGTGTGGCGTACCCTTCCCAAAAGAGAGCAAGAGAGGAAAAAGAGAGAAAAAAGAAGAAGTCAGAACAACTTCAAAATGAAGGAGAATGTAGCCAAAACCCAAAAGAGTGCAGAAAGATTATCATGAGAGAAGCTCTCAGGATATCAAACAACCAAATCTATCAAGAATCCTCTTTAAATTTGTGAAATTCTATTATCAATACTCTTTCATCAATTGCTTTCATAATATAAAGTTCTCTTTCGTGCTCATATCAATGAAATTGATAGCTTCCTTGAAGAAGGTCAATCGCAAGTAATTTGGGTTTCCAATCTTGATTCTACGAAGTGAACCTTGTTTGGAGGTGATGCTTTGGGTAGAAAAGAAAGAATATCTTTGCAACAATGTGCAACATTTTCAAAAATTTTGAATCAACAGCAAAATTTCCAAAATTTCCAACATTTTGACAATATTTTCTAGCTATCCTGACGTGAAGTGAGAGCTTGATGTCCGTTTTTGATACATCCTGACACCAATTTTAAATCCCTCTTAAGGACTTGATTCCTTCCCTTCTTTGAGAGCATGAACTCTCAAATTTGCACACTTTCCTGTGTCCCCACTGTCCTACCATAGATAGTCCCATTTCGGTTCGAGGTCGAACCACCAATCATTTCCCGCAAAAGGCAATTTCAAAAGCTATTTAGTCTCAGCAATGAGACGCCCAAAATTAATCCCTTTTCAAGCTTTAGGGACCCCATTTTCCTTCCTTTTGCAAAACCTCTGTCGGATTTATTATGCAAAATTCGAAGGTTCCATCATGGTCTCTTCCTTTGAAGATTCCATCCATTTTCCGCCCGATCAGGTTAAGGGTACAAACCTGAGCCTCAATCAAAGAGGTATTTCATCTTCCACCCGATCAGGTTAAGGGTACAAACCTGAGCCTCCTTCGATGAGGTATTCCATTTCCCACCCGATCAGGATAAGGGTATAAACCTGAGCCTCACTCAAAGAGGTATTCCATTTTCCGCCTGATCAGGATAAGGGTACAAACCTCAGCCTCACTCAAAGAGGTATTCCATTTTCCACCCGATCAGGATAAGGGTACAAACCTGAGCCTCATTCAAAGAGGTATTCCATCTTCCGCCCGATCAGGTTAAGGGTACAAACCTGAGTCTCATTTCAATGAGATATTTCAATCCCTAATCAGGTCAAGGGTCAAACCTGAGCTTCGTTCCATACGAGGTATTTCTGTCCCATCCAGGTTAAGGGCATAAAAACCTGAACTTCACTATCATAGAGTGAATCTTTTCCCTCCATTCTTCGCTTCATATCTACCATTCTCCTCAGGCTAATTCCCTCACACCCAGTCAGATCCTTCTAACTGGGGCATTTTTTTATGTATAACCCAAATTTGGTGTGTTTTTCTTTGCCACTAAGCTCGGCCACAAGCCGACTTAGTAGCAAAGAGGGGCATCTATAAACACCCCAAATTTTCATTCACCTCTCCACCCAACATCATCATCCAACCTCTGAAATTGCCGGAGGGCAAAATGGTCATTTTTTTGCCCAGACCTTGCAAAAGTCTAAATTTCATCTGCAACTCTCAAAATTTCTCTATTTTAGCTCAGATGTTCAAAATTCTACTCCTAACAGGAGACGGGAATCTCCAAAGCCCGGTTCAGGATTACATTTCATGAGACATGTCATTACATAGCATTGCATGAGCATTTCATATCACTTTACTGCACAGCATGTCATTTCAAGATCCAGAACTCTCGATTTCAAAATTTTCAATCCAGATTCGAATTTCAACTATTTTCAAAATCGATTTCAAAACCCTGGGTCTTCAAAATTATCAATTCTTCCCATTTTACCCCCAAGACTCTGAATTTCAAAATATTTCCTCAAAAAAACGATCTGAATAGTTTTCAACATGGATTTCAGCCACTTCACCTCAGATTTTGCCCTTTTGTCAGCTATTTCAACTATCATTCTTTTACAAAATCGCCCTACAGGGGGGCCAACTCTTTTCAAAAATTTCTGTTTTACCAATTAGTCCAGATTTTGTGAAAATTCCAAAAAGTGGTTTTGTTGTCTTGTCCTTATTTCAATAAAGAAGCAATGTGAGACCCACACTGAGGTGGTGTCACACAGGCTTTTCTTTTGAAAAACCTGAATTTTGAAAAACCCAAAAATATAGGAGCCTTGTCCCCTGGATTGACGCCACTTGTCCTTTCTCTCTCCTCCCATTTACCTGCCATGTGTCAGCATAGGGTTCACCTAGAGGTGGCGCCACATGTCACATTCTCTCTCCTTCCATCCTCCAACACGTGTCAGTGTGGGGGCCATCTTAAGATGCCGCCACATGTCATTAGACATCCTCTTCATTTTATGCCACGTGTCAGTGTCCACCATCTTCACCCTGTGCCATGTGTCATTCCAAGGTCACCATGAGATGCCACGTGTCATGTGTTGTCCTGTTCACAAAAAGTAGAGCTTGTCTCCCCTGAGGTGGCACCATTTGAATTATGTCTCCTGCAAGTGACACATGTCACTCTCTCCTTTCCTCAGGAAAAATAGATGACACATGTCACCCTCTTCTCTTCTCAGAAAAGCAAGTGACACGTGTCATTCTCTTCTCTTCTTAGAAAAAGCAAATGACACATGTCATTCTCTGCTCTTCTCAGAAAAAGCAAATGACACATGTCATTCTCTGCTCTTCTCAGAAAAAGCAAATGACACATGTCATTCTCTGCTCTTCT
The DNA here is from genome assembly GCF_984573655.1 of Nuphar pumila. Lineage (NCBI taxonomy): Eukaryota > Viridiplantae > Streptophyta > Magnoliopsida > Nymphaeales > Nymphaeaceae > Nuphar > Nuphar pumila. Next base: position 33,794,683 of record NC_143265.1, read on the forward strand.
TAGAAAAAGCAAATGACACATGTCATTCTCTGCTCTCCTTCAGAAAAAGCAACAATTCAAATATTCAAACTCCAGGATGAGGTGGCGCAAATCCTGAAGTCTCCTCCCTAAATTCATTTTTTGAGATGGTGCCACGTGTCCCTTTCCCTCCTTTTTCTCCCTCTTGCCACATGTCATTGAAGGAGCCACCCTGAGATGGCACCACATGTCAGTCTCTCCTTTCCTCTAGAAAAAGCAAAAATTTAAATTTCAAACTCTCTCTGAGGTGGCACCATCTGAATCCTCTGCCTTTCCTTCTAACACATGTCAATGAAGATGCTCTGAGATGGCGCCACATGTCAGTCTCTCCTTTCATCAGAAAAAGTAGAATTCAAACCCCTCTGAGGTGGCATCTTCTGCTTCCTCTGCTCCTACCTTCTGACACATGGCAGTGTGGAGCCACCCTGAGGTGGCGCCACATGGCAATCTCTCTTTCTTCCAGGAAAACCAAGATTTGAATTTCAAACTCCAAGAGGACATCCTCTGAGGTGGCGCCATTTGGGAGACTTCTGCAGAGAAAATCAAGCAAGCTTTTTGAAAAATTCCAAATTTCCCTGCTGAGGTGTCTCACTCACAAAATTCTCATTTTTATTTTCTCAAAAAATCAAAATGGCATGCTCTGAGATGGAGCCACATGGAAGGTCTAGATTCACTGTCTTTGAATTTTGAAAATCTCCAAAATTTCTACAAATACCCTAGCCCATGCCCAGGTCAGAGAGGAGCCCTGTTTGAGAATTGAACTTCATAATTCCATTTTTTTCTTTCTTGGTGTCCTTTGGATTCACGCCCCTCTGGAACCCCTTATCAAGGTAGCCGCTCTTTTCAGGAGTTCCAAAACCACTGTAGAACACAAGGTAAGCCTCCATTCCTATTGATTTCACCATGATAATGCCTTTGGTTTGATTCATGTTGTCGTTTGAAGAAAGAGCTCATTCGAGGGATGGATTGAGCTATTCTCATAAAAAGACATATATAAAAAAATATAGTTATGCTTCCTTGATGATTTCTAGCATTCATGCATTTAGTTAAATTTAATTTATATTTTATTTCGTTAATTTAGCATATTTCTTAGGTTTAATTAGGTATTTATTTCAATTCTGCTCAATTTCAGTAACTCTATGTTTTTGTCAGTCAGTCCACACGTCATTTCATGCATTTATTTTTCTTTAAATATTCCAAAAAAATCAAGGAATGCGCCCTTAGGTGTCCCTAGAAATTTTCCAAAAATTAGGAGAGATTTGAATTCGTTTACTGCGGTAAACGTCAAAAAAGTGAGTCGGGTTTTATTACCCGGGATGCATTTTAAAATGTCATTTCCGACTTATAAAATCGAGATCTCCCTCATGGGAGATCCGATTTTCAATCCGAAAGATGTTCTGAACTCGGAAAAATGTCTAGTTTTTAACATGATTTGCTACGATTTTTCTGAGTTTTTTTATGTCTGACAAAAATCCGAGAGCGCGGGACACGTGTCAGAGCCTGATTTGGGCCTCTGAGACTTTGGATCGACTTAGGTCGATGGATTCTCTTTAGGTATTGATCCAAATCCAAATCTGTAAAAAATGAATGTTATGTCCGAGGTGTCCTCTGTTTGCATATGAAAACCTGTGATTTTTAGAGCAGTTGTGATATCTGTTTCGGATTGTTTTTGTCAGTCACCTGTTTGGTCACATTTATCTGTTCTGTCGATTTAGGAATGAAAAGTTATATTTTTATCCATGTTTCTGTTGATCAAATGCCAAAGTCATGAACATAAAAGTTGTCCCTGTAGGTGTCGTGAGTAGCTCTGTTAAATATAAGAAATTTTTATGGCTTTTTTCTATTTTGTTTAGCATTTTATATTAGATTAGGTTGATTTTACCTCCGTCAGAACCAAATCCCTGTTACCGAACTCACCATGGCTCAAATCCTGAGGTTGTAAAAACCAAAAATGTTCCATTTCAGGTCCGTTAGCAGTTTGAAAAATATCAGAAGTTTTCATGGTGTAAATTTTTCATTATCATATTAAGCATTGCACACCATTTTTAGGACTTTCTTTAAATTTTAGCATTCAAATCATATCATTTCGTGAATTTTAGCATTCTAGGCTGTTTATCAGAGTATGTAGATGCTTCATACCGAATTTGGTGTAGTTTGGAATCCATTTGAGGTTCTGTTTAGCCATATCATCAAAACAGGACCTCGTGGGACCCCAAGAGAAAAACAGGCGAAATTCGTTATTTTGGATAAATTGCAAAATGTCAAATTCTGATTTTACAGTCCTAAGGTGTTTAGAAGCATGTCATCATACTGCATTTCACCATCATTTGTTTCAATTCGAATTTCAAAGTCTCAATTTTTACCAAAATTTCCTTCAAAAACCCTGATTTTAAAGGTATAACTTTAATATTAGGGGTATTTTGGTCATTTGACCCCAATTTCGAATTTCAAACTATTTTCTACTAAATTTCTTGCATTTTCATCATTTCAAATATCAAGGAAGCATGATAATAGGGTTTATGTCCAATTAAATCCAATAATTTCAGAATATTATTGGAAAATCTTGGAAAAACCCACATATTTGAGCTAACCTTATTTCAAGTTTGGCAGGGACATTCAAAAGAAGGAGTTGAAGTCTGCAATTTCCATTTATTTCATTTATTTAGTTATGTAATAAAGTAAATTTTGGAATAAGAAATTTAATTTTCTGCTTAGACTAGAATGCATATCATATAGTTTAAATTCATGCAATATCCTGCTTATGTGATTCATGCACATTATTTCAAAAGCACTATGGATATACATGAATGACACGTGCACCAACTCTTAGGGAGTTGATGAACTCGGTGGAATCCATATTTACGGCCCTAGTCGGAATATGGACGAGACCCAGATCCATCATCTTTCTACTAGTCACATTGAGCCTACACTCTTAGGCTATCTTAAAATGCACATCATATTTCTAAACTTTTCAAAATATTATGAATTAACTCAAATAAGATCTGAACATATTCATGGCCACAGTCATAATATGTGAAGGATTTATTTTGACTTAATACACATTTTCCAACGAATTTCTTAGAAAATCTTCCAAAATGCATTCATTCTCTCATATCATTTGCATCATGAAATCATTGGTTTTCTCATGATTTTCCCAAGAAAGTTTCATTCTCAAGAAATCAATTTCTCGAGAAACTCTAAGGATTTTCCAAAATCGGTTTTCCCAAGTTAAGTTTTCACAGTTTTCCACGGAAACCAGTCTCTCAAGAAACTTATAAGTTGGACTTCCAAAATCAAAGTTTTCCCTTGATTTTCCCTGGAAAATGTTATTTTCTTAAGATTTTCAAAAAGAGTTTTCCAATCCTTCTCAAGAATCAAAAATCAAATTTTCAAGGGTTTTAAGGCTAAGATTCCCAGGATTTCAATTTCCCAAGTTTTGAACTTCTTTCTCCAATGAGTTTTCCTATAAATCTTCCATCATTTTCCTGAGAAAATTCTGAAAGTTTGAGTTTTCCTGAGAAGTGTTTCCCTTTTCAAATGTTCACCTTTTTCTCAAGAATCACTTCTATTTTCCCAGGATTTTCAACTATTCATGATTTTCCCACATCTTTATGAACTTTCTCGTGATTTCAAAAACCCTTTTTCATATGAGTTTCCTGAGAAATTGGCCTTTTCCCTGAGAAATATCTTACAATTCCAAAGGTTTTCTGAGCATACATCATGTTTTCCAACTTACATTTTCCAAAATCTCTTAGCACATGCCTGAATTCTCTGTGCATATAGGATAGAACATGATTTTGATGATTTAACTATGTCAAGCACAATTTTGGTCCTTGGTTCGATTACCCCTGTTAAAGGCGGCAGGAACGGTCGAACCTCGTACCGACAGGTCAAGCCCCATCCCATGGATTTTCCCGCAATTTTCAAAACGGAAGCGAGTATTTCAAAACAATTTTCCAAAATCCGGTCAAGTTTGACCCGCGAAATCGTTTCCCTCTCTCTTCCGCAAGGAAGGGAAGACGAGAAAAATTTCGCGACGATAACACCTCCCCGCTTTTCTTGGGCTTGGTAGGAGAGATCGACTGGTCAATAGGTTTGTTATTAGGCTCTTCAGTCTTCTCCTAACTAGAATGGAGTTCCTTCCCACTCTGAAAGGTCATAACAGAGTTAGCCTGCTCTTGATTAGACTCTGTGAGGTGCAGGCCATAGTGCATGAGTTTTTTACCCCTAGGGTTGACAACAAATTGACTAGAAAGGCTTCCGTTACTGTGCCTGCTCAAGGCCTTAGCCAACTGTCCCATATGGGTTTGTAGTTTCTCTATTGACTGCATATGGAAACTGAGGTTGACCTTGATGTTAGCAAAGGCCTCGAGAAGCTTCTCTTGAAAGGTCTGACTCGCTGCAGGATCTTGGGGGGGAAGGCAAGCTATGCGAGAGAGGTGCCTGTTAGAATGCAGACTGTGGGTAACCTTGTGGGACGTTACCCAGTCTAGTCTGCATCTGGGAAGGCATATGAGATGGGGCTTATGGATTGCTTCACGCAAAGTTGGGGTGGTTTCGCCATCCTGAGTTATAGGTGGGTGCATAAGGATCGTGCATCGGTCTGGCAAAACTTTGCGCAACATTCACTTGCTTTTGAACAAATTCTAGATAGAGTGGCACTGTTGGACAATAAAAAACATAATGTGCATGGCTAACACATAGCTCACCCACTTTTCTTACGTAATTTAATGAAGTTGGGTTGGCCAGTAATTGATCGACTTTCCCGGTCAACTGGTCTATTTTGATTTGCAATTCATGTTCGGATCCAACTTGAAAAATCCATCCCTTTTAAGGACCACCAGGAACAGATGTGGTCCTATCAAGTCTCGAGGATAGGGCATGGTGCATAAAATTTTTATACAACATTTTGAATAGGGTCTATGCCTCATCTTCACTCTTTAGCATGAATGTGCCCTCACACAAAGAATCAACCATTTGCTTATCTTTCTCAGTCAGATCATCGTAAAAGTACTGCAACAGTTGCCAACAGGGTACTTGGTGATGGGAACACTTTCGAAAAAGATCTTTCATCCTCTCTCACGTCTCATGGAATTGTTCTCCCTCAATCTGAGAGAAACTGACGATGACTTTTCGAAATTGGTTCATCTTACCAATGGATAAGTATTTCTTTAGAAACTCTCTCTGCATTCGTTCTAAAGTAGTAATTTGAACCGTATCTAAAGCCTTCAACCAGTATTTGGCTTTATCCTTAAAGAAAAATGAAAACAAGGTCAACCTCAATGCGTCATCTCCAAAATTGTTGATTTGCACTGTAGAGCAAATCTCGAGAAACTCATCGATATAATGGTAGGGGTTCTCGTTACTAAGGTCGTAAAAGGAAGGTAGCATCTAGATAATACTGGCCTTAATCTCTAAATGATTTGCTCCTACATCGTGTCTCGCGATGCAAAAGGTGAGAGTATATTCATTGGGAATAAAATACTCCTTGAGAGGACAGGTTAATTGTTGATCCTCAGCCATAGGCCAGGTTTATGGGTTTTCCTAATGAGGGGCTTGGGGTCCTCTAGATTGTCCACAAGCTCGAGGTCAAGCGAGCGATGCCCTTGCATACACATGAGGGTAGACCGATGTAGCAACCATCCTAAAGAAGGGTTTTCTACCTACCTAACGCACAAACGTGATCAAACCACAACAAACCACGAAGCAGGAAAAATAAAATAAAGCAGAAAAACAGTAAACACGCACCACACACTTGCACCAAAACAAATATTTTGTAAAAAAGCAAACTATGGGCACATTACCAATCGTGCATAGTCACCTCCTAAGGGGGTAAACTAATAGGTGGGCCGTGTAGAAAAAGTAAATTGGTCTCTAGGGCTCACAAGAAACGTTGTTCTAAAGATCCTAAAACAGAAGTAAACTAACAGTCCTAAATAATATGCAGAAAAGAAACTAACAATCTTAAGTAAAACGACAACACACTGAGGCAATAAAGTGAATACTCGTTTCTTTCGCTGTTCTCCGGCAACGACGCCAAAAAATTTTGGTGCAAGTTTTATTAAATATTTTTTTTAAAGATATTTTTGATAAAAAAATGTTTGTGAAAGACATACAACAAATAATAAAAAATGACTCACACTAGGGTGAGATTCAAGTCGAACTCAGAGAACGGGAGAAAACTTTGTATTCCACAAAAAACTACTCTTTATTGCCTTGAATAAAAGAAAAATAATTAATTAAGTAAATGAGAGTGCGGCCCTCTGTGGAGGGCTTAAACAAATAATAAATAGTTACAGGCCTTTTACAAGTTCAAATTAATGAAATAAACAACCCTAATCTAAAAGAAAAGAGAAAAGGGTCTTCAGTGCTTGATCTTCTAGTCCCTTTGATGTCTTTGATTTATACTATTTTTTTCCTATTCATGAAGGGCTCCCTTGAGGGGCTCTCTGAAGGGCTTAAAGGGGTCTTTTTAAGGAGCCTTTTGGAGACCTCAGAGGGCTCTTCAGAGGTACTTTTGAGAGCTCACCGCATGTTCAATTGCTTCCCTGCATAAGGTTAATTGAATTAAAAATCAGCAAAACAAGAATCTAAACAACTAACAATCAAACTAACTAACTCATTAAAAGACAAAATAGCAAAACAAACTAACAAACTGTGTAACAAATATGAAACAAACTAAACTACCTAAAGCAACTATGAACCTAATGAATTCAAAACAAGCAATTTGTACACCACAAAATAATAACTATGCCCAATTAAACTAACTATTTAGACTAACAAAGTAAAGAAAACATGAATAAACTAAACAATAAAAATATGTTTGTCTAAATTAACTATAATAAAAGAAGCTAACTAATTTATTTTTATTAAATAAACTATTGTTGAACTAATAAATTAAATCTAAAGACAACTCTATTACTAAACATGCAGGCATTGGACTAGAGTTATCGTCAAACTCGCAGAATCGTGTTTAGCGTTATTCCCTCAAAATAAAACAACGTGAAATGTTGTTCTGTATATATATGGTGTAGATCGGCTGCATGTATAATGTTATTAAAAAAAACTATGTAACTTGACTGAAAATATAAAATACTTTAAGCTAATCTGACAACTAATTATTAAGACTAATGCTAAACCAATCTTGACTCAACAACTAACGCAGATCATGCAATAAAACAAAAAATAATCGGATTTTGACTTAGCGTCAATCACGCTGAGCGTGTTTGATGCTGAGTGCGTGATGTGGGCACAACGTTTCACGCCGTGCTGGCTTAAACTCGAAATCGGAACAACGTGTCACACTGTTTGGTTGGAGCTTGAAATGCTGCAGCTCGTGGTCATGTGCAGCTCCTGTCTTGCTGTACAAACAAATATTTTCTTTAAACTGTATTCAGCCAGCCATGAAGCGTATATGCTGATTGGTGCCTACCGTCAGTCATTGGATACAGACTACATGAACAACAAATCACGCCGATCCGATCGTGTTGTCGATGTTGCACGTTATGCGTGATCTCAACTAACAAATAAACTAGAACAAAAACAAACAAACAGTAACAACTGAAACAATATGATCTACCAATTAATTATGGTAACAGATTATATTTTTAACCTTGCTATCTAAACAACCAACAAAAAATCAATTATGATGGAGAAACACAACAACACTAATTTCTACGATGCATATGAACTATTCTAAGATGCAGAAACAAAACAAATACAAATCAGATTATGCTCTATTCTATGAAGATGCAGTAAATTAAATATAATGCATGCGATGATCCTAAATACTATGGAGAAGGGGAAGAAGAAACAAACCATATGATTTACCTCTGATGGAGGGGTTGAAAAGAAGATGGTCTTTTCCTTGAGCTGCGTGTGCCTCCGTCAAGAGGGAGTAAGAAGAATCGACACCAAGAAAAGGTTAGAAGCGAGACGAAAATAGGAGAGAAAGGAAGTGAACAAGGAAGAACCGTTTGGGAACATGGAGGAGGAAGAAGAAAAGAGAAGAGGGAGAAGAGGCCTGTATTTTTTCAAGAGGAAAAAAACGTGTTCCATGGCTGAAAACATACTATTTATACTAAAAAATTAGGTTACACATTTTTTTTAAAAAACTCTAATTAGTTTTCAAAATTTTCAAAATAGTACTTCTGAAAAAATGTGTTTAACAAAAAATGACTCTTCTAAATCAAATAAATTACTAATTAAACACTTCTAAACTAATTAGACTAAGAATTAAAAAGTTCTAAACAAAACTAAACACTGAAAAATGCAGGGAAGAACTTGAAATATGTGATTTTTTCTTTATTTTCAATTTAAAGCAGTTTCTCAAAAACACTTATTATAATGAGTTTTTATTGCAATTTTTCACTAGATCATGCATAAAATAGTATGGATAAAATGCAAAAATGATGCATGATCAACTATTCTCTACTAGTTGATGAAGTCCTGAGTGTCCCTATCTTTCTTCTGCCTTAGATCATAGAGTTGACTGATCATTGGGAGGGCATCTACTTTGAATCAGAACCACTCAATAACCATGTTCATGAAGACTTGAAACTATCTGATCTTATGGACATCCAAAATGAAAAACTAAGATAGTGCCTCTCCCTTAAGACTCCTTGGGAACCATCGAGTTAGAGCCCGATCGGTTTTCAAGCAATTCGAATAGACATCCAGGAACAAGGTAACATGAGTTTGGGGAATTTCTATCCCATTGAACTTTATGAACTTTCAAGAGGTAAGACCCAAAGGTTTTGTGTCCAAACTCATAACAAAGTCCTGAATCTCATAAGGTCTCCTCTCTCCTTTAGTTCCATTTACCTATCAGCTCATATTTTTTAACTCTTCTTCCAGGTTTTAGAATCACTCTTTATATTCATTGGACTGATAGAAGATGGTTTTGATCGTCAAGACCACTGTCTCTAGCACACTGATTGACTGAACTCTTCTGATAGGGATACTCTGCTCTTCTATCTATGAACTTTCTTGTAATCTCTCAACTTTGCTTCATTTTCTATAAACTTCTACTGAATTTCCTACATCATCGGCCTTAGGACTGCATTGGAGTTTTCCTCTTCCTCCAAAACGAATCCTCTTGAGAATTCTTGGATCGTACCTTTACCCTTATCCAACATAGTATATAGGACCTCTTTGGCTTCATCCTATGGGTCTATCTCCTCCCCTTTTAGAAGAATGAAGGAATCTCCATGAGACAAAAAGGTCATACCCACTCGTAATGGATCTCCTCCCAACAGGTCTCTCAATTGCCTGGTGCGTTTGGGTTTTTTTCTTGGATTCCTAGTTTGATCTTGAGCTATAGATTTGATTGCATGTTTAGGTCAAGGCTTTTAAAATTCTAACCTGGATCAGATGAGTTTGGGTTTTTAGGAGGATTTATGTGAGAATTTTTCCTCTGAACCATGGTCTAGGATCTAATGACAAACAAGCATCCACACCAATTAGAAAACACACATATCATAATTTTGAAACTAGGTTTCCTAGATCTCTTTGAATGCTCCATGGATTTGTGAGGCTACTTCAACGGGTTCTATGGGTAAAGTTTTCATCTTACCGAACCTTTTGTGATATACTCGAGCTATGACTTTTGGTACGTGCGAGCGAGTTTTAGGTCTTCTTGATCTACCATCGATATACCCAAGCTAATGACTTATGGTATTAGTAGGAGATCTAAAGATCCAAAATATGGGGCAAGATCATTTTTTTTAAATATAAGCAGGAAAATAGTGACTCTACAATCAAAGTTCTAAGAAAATAAGGATAAATTAAGAGAGTGCGAACACAATCCAAACAAGGTCTCACACATAAATGCAATTCTAACTTATTGGGGGTTATTGAATTTTCCTAGGAAAGTCTATATGACATAAAATTTCTCTGTCAAGGGTTTATAAGTTAGATTCCTATGCGAAAACAAATAAGTAAGCACCAAGTCTACCTAGGGTATCTACATATAAAGCAAGAAAATAAACACCCAAAAGCACAATGGTTTTAAGGGAACTAATTTTTATTGGAAATTGAACCTCTAACACAAAACACAAAACTTCTAGGTCCATGTCTCATCTTTCCAATGAGTATGAAAACAAAGATTTTTAATGCTGGAGCACTGAGATATGACCCTATAAACATGAACTACTTTGCAGAAAAGCTAAACATGAGAACAATAGAGAAGAATGTCTATTTTCTAACAATCCTTATAATGTGAAAATATAACCTACAAACAGGGAGATATGACTTTGTCAATAGGACACAATCAAACATGACAAAAAACATAAAACAAGTTTTTTGAATATGGGGTGAAGCCAATAAAAAAAAAATACTAACCTCGCATTGCCAAAATCCAAAGATTATGATCTCAAAATCTAGATGACCAGTCACACCGTGATCGTCATTCTGTAGATCCCTAAATTTTGAAAACAAAAAGCGAGTTTTCCAAAAGCAATTTTTTTAGAAAATGGGTCTGAAAGCCATATCAAAATTTGAGAGATGTGGGGTCTATTCTACAGGTTAGACATTTTTTCTCTTTCGTTGAACATGGATCAGCCATACTAGGGATTCAAGATATTTATTTGCGGTTTTTGGCTCGTGAGTGACCATACCTTATACGTGGAACCTAGAAGGAAAAGTGAGCTTGATGGCATATGCTACCAAGGCTCGAAAAAAGGTAGAAAACATAAAAAGTATACAAAGGTTAGGGGATTCTATTATTATAAAATAAGTGAAATAGACAAAATAAACAATAAAATAAGCCAAATCTCACCTCGGGCTTAGGTATCCCTTTTCTATTTTAATGACAAGCACAAAAAAACTCGAGCAACACTTTGGCTAAGCATGAAATCCAAAAGTTAGGTGAGATAGGCTAAGTGGGCTCAACTAGGATAGGTTTGTTGGGTCTAGTTATGCCGAGATTTTGTCAGAGTGTATATGCAACTAGATTTCAAATTCTAGATCTACTAGAATAGGGGAATGCACCCCTATTTATAGTTTTTCTAGTGAGTTTGGATATGGTTCCTATAGATCCAAGATCCATAGATTTGGATCCACCCTTGGAATGACGATTGAATCCTATTGGATGGGTTTCAAATCAATGGTTTTGATTGGCTTGGGGTACTTTTAGCCTGATTTTAGGGGTTAGGTTTGTTTGAGATTAGGATATGATAAATTTTAGTTTTTGGGGAGGTTAGGATAGGATTTTGGGCACTTTCTTCAAATGGCGTACAATTTTTAATTAAAAAAAGACAACTGATGGCAAACAAAGATTGTCATTAGCAAAAGTGTTGATGACAAACCCCAAGTTGACCAAATGCTAACTACAAACATGTGTGTTATTAGAAAAAGTATTAACAACACATTGAAAAAAGGTTAACGGCTTACGACAATTCAGTGTAAAGGCTAACAACACATCATGTGTCGTAAGGAGATAAAAGTTTGTTTTGATCATTACTTTTGGTCCTAATGTCAGATTGACCTAATTTTTAGCTTGTTGGAAAGCTGAAATTCTCTACTTTAACAATCCTTTTGGTTAAAATCCTTAAAACAGTTTTTTTGAAGACCAAAAATAGGATCAAAGTTAACCTTATTTTGGAGTAAGTCGACAACATCAATTTTTTGGACGAAAAATGTCTTAGTAAAAAATGGGGTGTCTACGAATACGTAAGAAAAAATATATAGAGTTTCTATGAAACTATGGTTAAAAATATCAAATCATGCCTTTGATGATCATTTTAATCTATAGATGACTTTCTATAATCATAATATCATTTTATTGGTGCCACCTTCTAGATAGTCAAAGAGGTGCGCCCTAAACACCTTCTCATGTAAATCTTCATGCAAAAAGTTATTCTTGATGCTGAATTAACATAACTTTCAATGGAAATAGCTGCCAAGAAAAGAACAACTTTGATAATTTTCACACATATCATTGGGCTGAAAGTTTTCTCAAAATTTAAGCCTTGCACTTGAATATGTCCTAATGCCATTTGAGGTAACTATTAAACATTTTTTAGTAAAAAAATATTGGGATATGAAGTTCTTTGCTTCTTGGCACAACTATGGTGGATGATTTCAGTAAAGTGGATGAAGGATGCACCAAGTTGTAGTCAGTTTTGGACAAAACCAATGCAAACCTTTACTGAATTAGGCCACCACTGAGACCGAGCTACCATATCAGTTGGTTTGTACTAGTGAGTTTGCATAGCATGATGTTGTCCTCTTTATAATACCTGTGAATTTTGTTAATTTTAACTTTTAAATTTGAGAAAAATTCAAGTCAAATTCAAGTAAAAAAGAGGTTAAATTTAGATAAAATTCAAGAGTTTAAGTTGAACTAGGATTCTAGTTAGATTCGTTACGAGCCGTAGATCTCATAGGAGATCCGATTTGGCAATTTTGGATTTGGGTTAGTTCAAAAAATGCGTTTTTCAAAATGGACCAACATCCATTTTGGGATTTTAAACTTGGATTAGATACAAAAATGAATTCTTCAAAATTGACTGTGCCGCATTTTAGACCCAACCCAGAGTCCTGGTGGGATGCCATGAGTGGCATATGGGGCCCAATGGATCATGCCCAATCCAGTGGGGCACCACATGTCAATGTGCGAGCCCACATCGGTTGTGGAGGTGGCCAAGAGTATTATAGTCTTTTATACTATCTTTACACCACTTGACAACTCTAGAATGCATAGAGATTCTTCAAGTAGGGTCCCATGATAATTGAAATTTGGGCAATTATATAAATAAAAAAATAATTGGGAAATTCAGATAATTAGAGAAGTTTCTAGAAAACCTTGAGAGTTTGGTAACTCTCTCTCTTTCCAATGTGATAAGTTTTGAATATATCTAATTAATTAGGGAAACTAGAAGCTAATTATTAGTTAATTAATTATATGAGGGTTCTAGAAGAGGGTGCCCCCTCCTAGTGGACCCCACCTTGTGGTTGAGTGAGTTTCTAAAATAACTAGGAATATGATTGAGTTAAGAGTTTCCATAATTGGAGACCCCTTGGATGTCCACTAATGGGACCCACTTAAGAGAGAGATAGGTGGTTTGGGAAACCACCTCTCCATTAAAGATAGAGAACCTCTCTCTCTCTAATCTATCTCTCATCCCTCTCTTATTCCAAGCCTATCTCTCTCTCTCTCTCTCTCTCCCTCTTTCCTCCTTATTCCAGCTTGGATTTTTTTTTTGCAGCTATTAATGCTGCTTCAAGGTGTCACGAGGAGAGACGAAGGTGGTAGCATATTTTAGAAAGCGATTAAGGTAGGATATACCTCACTCATAGTCGTAGATCGAATGCAAGCACATAGATCGTGCACCTTTTCGACTCTACGGGCTGGTGCATGGTGGATCAAACCTGGAGCGAGTTAGAAAAGTGTTTTAAAATGGTTTTTGAATCAATATCATCTTTATAAGGGGTTGAAAAACATGTTTTCTGGCACAACTATGTTTGAATGCTCAAACTAAAAAATTGGGTAGTGTAAAACACATAGTTTTGTGTTCTTAAGTAATTTTAGTTTAGTATATCATTGTTTTCAGCATGATCAAATGAATATTTATTTTATTTCATGTGTTTTATAATGATTTAGCATGCTAGCATCTTAAACTACATATTATGTGCATAAATCATGAGTTATATGGATAGTTTAGGATCCAATGCATGTTTTATGATCACGTAATGTTTGCCGTGAGCCTACGTCGTGCATAGGTACTGTGTATATGGTTGATGCATGACTTAAAATCAATTTTACACATTTAAGCTTATGTTCTTTTTTATATTTAGCATGTTTTGTATTATGATGCACATGCTGTCATGATTTTACTAACCGATCGATTGCGATAGAAAAATTATAACTCTCAAACCGGACAACCTCTGGCCAAATCCTTTTATTAAGACCTTGTAGACATCTAGGAGGTGTCCCAAAAAAATATTGAGCCCCAGTGGTAGTGCAAAATTGAGGGTTATGACTGCTGCAACATAATGTTACAACAATGAAGCCATACATGATACTTCAAGTACAAGGTTTTGATGATGAACAAGTGAATCAACTGCATTTCAGCTAAGGCAATGAAGAAAGATGACAAGCATTGAAGAATTCAATGAAGAATCTTTGAAGACTAGTGTGCAAATGTTAAATTCATTAAAAGTCTTAGATTCTTGTAAGAGCCTTACTTAGAGTGCATATTTCGATTGCATTTCACCTAAAAAGTCTTTAGAAAAACTTTTCTAAAAGAACCCTTCATGAAAATCTTTTTAGAAAACTTTTTATTTAATTTTTCGTGTTTATTAGTCGACCAATAGACTCACCAGTCGACTAATCCTTTCGAGCCAAATTTTCTAAATAAAATGTCATTTTTGTCAAATTAGTCGACCGAAGGTTTTATCAGTCGACCGGACATAATGTCTGTTTTCTGGAAATTTAGCAGCAATCGACTAATGATTTTATCAGTCGACCGGACAAAACATGTATTTTCAGAAAAATTTAGCAGCAGTCGGCTGAAAGGTTTTTCAATCTATTGATGATATTATCAGTCGACTAACTTTTTCTCTAGTCGACTAAGTTTCAAATCTTCAGATTTTTCAAATGGCTCGATAAACAGATCAGTCGACCGACGATAACTGTCAGTCTACCAATAGCTAATTATCAGTCGACTAACTATTGTTCCAGTCGACTAATTTTGCCATTTTTCCTGAAACTTTTAAAAGGCATGTCTTTTTATTTTTCAAACATTTTGATAGTTCAATATGGACTGTTTGGACACCCTTTCATACCCTCAACGTATGTGTTATCATCGTGAAATTTTTCCCCGTCTTCCCTTCCTTGCGGAAGAAAGAGAGGAAAATGATTTCGCGCTTCAAACTTGACCGGATTTTGGAAATTGTTTTGAAATACTCGCCTCCGTTTTTGAAAATTGTGGGAAAATCCATGAGATGGGGCTCGACCTGTCGGTACGAGGTTCAACCGTTCCTGCCGCCTTTAACAGGGGTAATCGAACGAAGGACCAAAATTGTGCTTGACTTAGTAAAATTATCGAAAATCGTGTTCTATCCTATATGCACAGAGAATTCAGACATGTGCTATGAGATTTTGGAACATGTAAGTTGGAAAACATGATGTATGCTTGAAAAATATTTGGAGTTGAAAGATATTTCTCAGGGAAAGTCAATTTCTCAAGAAACTCAGAAGAAAGGGGTTTTGAAATCACGCGAAAGTTCATAAAGATGTGGGAAAATCATGAATAGTTGAAAATCCTGGGGAAATAGAAGTGATTCTTGAGAAAAAGGTGAACATTTGAAAAAGGAAACACTTCTTAGGAAAACTTGGACTTTGAGAATTTTCTTAGGAAAATGATGGAAAATTTATAGGAAAACTCTTTGGAGAAGAAAATTCAAAACTTGGGAAATCGAAATCCTGAGAATTTTACCTTTTGAAATACTTGGAAATCGATTTTGATCTTGGAGAAAGATTGGAAAACTCTTTTGAAGCTCTTAAGAAAATAACATTTTCAAGGAAACTGTGAAAAACTTGACTTGGGAAAACCGATTTTGGAAAATTCTTAGAGTTTCTTGAGAAATCGATTTCTTTTGAGAATGAAGTTTTCTTAAGAAAATCATGGGAAAATCAATGATTTCATGATGCAAATGATATGAGTGAATGAATGCACTTTGAAAGATTTTCTAAGAAACTTGTTGGAAAAATGTGTATTAAGTCAACATAAATCCTTCACATATTCTGACTGTGGCCATGAATATGTTCAGAGTTTAGTTGATGTAATGCACAATGCTTTGAAAATATTAGAAATATGATGTGCGTTTTAAGATAGCCTAAGAGTGTAGGCTCAATGTGACTAGTAGAAAGATGATGGATCTGGGTCTCGTCCATATTCCGACTAGGGCCGTAAATATGGATTCCACCAAGTTCATCAACTCCCTAAGAGTTGGTGCACGTGCCATTCGTGAACATCCATAGTGCTTTTGAAATAAAAATGCATGAATCATATAAGGAGGATATTGCATAAATTTAAACTATATGATATGCATCTTAGTCTAAGCAGGAAATTAAAATCTTATTCCAAAATTTACATTATTACATCACTAAATAAATGAAGTAAAAGAAATTTGCAGACTTCAGCTCCTTCTTTTGAATATTCCTGCCAAACTTGAAATAAGGTTAGCTCAAATATGTGGGTTTTTCCAAGATTTTCCAATAATATTATGAAATTATTGGATTTAATTGGATATAAACCCTATTCTCATGCTTCCTTGATATTTGAAATGATGAAAATGCAAGAATTCAGTGTAAAATAGTTTGAAATTCGAAATTGTGGTCAAAATGACCAAAATACCCCTAATTATAAAGTTATACCTTTAAAATCAGGGTTTTTGAGGGAAAACTTGGTAAAATTGAGATTTTGAAATTCAAATTGAATCCAATGATGATGAAATGCAATGTGAGGCATAATGACATGCTGCTAAACACATTAAGACTGTAAAATCAGAATTTGACATTTTGCAATTTATCCAAAATAATGAATTTTGCTTATTTTTCGCTTGGATCCGGGTCCCGTGGGGCCCTGTTTTGATGATATGGCTAAATCAAGCCTCAAATGAATTCCAAATTATACCAAATTCGGTATGAAGCATCTACATACTCTGATAAACAACATAAAATGCTAAAAATAACGAAATAGTATGATTTAAATGCTAAAATTTAAGAAAAGTTCTAAAATGGTGGATTTCGCCTATGGACCCGAACCAAATGCAATGCTTAATATGATAATGCAAGATTTACAACATGAAAACCTCTGATAATTTGCAGACTGATAAAGGACTCGAAATGGAACATTTTTGGTTTTTACAACCTCGAGATTTGAGCCATGGTGAGTTCGGTAACATGGATTTGATTCTGACAGAGGTAAAAATCAACCTGATCTAACATAAAATGCTAAATAAATAGAAAACGGCCATGGAAATTTCTAATATTTAACAAAGATGCGCACGACACCTATATGGACAACTTTCATGTTCATGATTTTGGCATTTGATCAACATAAACACAGATAAAAATATAACTTTGTCTGCCTAAATCAACAAGACAGACAAATATGACAAAACAGAGGTCTGACAAGAAAAATCTGAAACAGGTATCACAGCTGTTCTAAAAATCACAGGCTTCCAGATGCAAACATAGGACATCTCGGACATAATGTTCAATTTTTACAGTTTTGGATTTGGAGCAATACCCAAAGAGAAACCATCGACCTAACTTGATCCAAAGTCTCAGAGGCCCAAATCAGGCTCTGAAATGTGTCCCGAAATCTCGGATTTTGTAAGATATTAAAAAAAATCAAAAAAATCGGATAAAATCAGGTTAAAAACTAGACATCCTCCCGAGTTCATAACAACTTTAGGATCGAAAATAGCATCTCCCATGAGGGAGATCTCGATTTTACAAGTCTAGAATAAAAATTTAAAATGCATCCTAGGTGGTAAAACCCGCCTCACCTTTTTGAACGTTTACCATAGTAAACGAATTCAAATGCTTCCGAAGTCTTGGCACATTTCTAGGGACACCTAAGGGCGCATTTCATGATTTTTTTGGAATTTTTAATAAAAATTACACGCATGAAATGACGTGTGGACTGACTGACAAAAACAGAGAACTACTAAAACTGAGCAGAATTGAAATAAATGCTAAATTAATCCTAATTAATTCATGAAATATGCTAAATTAACGAAATAAAATGCAAATTAAATCTAGCTAAATGCATGAATGCTAAAAATCATCAAGGAAGCATAATTGAATATTTTTATATATGTCGTTTTATGAGAATAGCTCAATCCATCTTTCGGATGAGCTCTTTCTTCAAACGACTCCCGAATCGAATTATGAAATCAAATCAAGAGGAAAAGAGGTGCACCTTGCTTCGTTAGGTAGCGTTGAAGTTCTTGAAAGGGACAGCTATCACTGGCTTCGTTCGTCCTTCGCTCCGGGCTTCGGATGGTTCACCAAAATCGACCTATGCTTGAATCGAATTGGCCACTGCACGAACTTCACTGCACCTTCTTCAATGAGCCAAAGGGGGCGTGAATTCCAAAGTTCAAAATCAGATTTTCAGGAAGGCTAGGTTGAATTTCCAAGTTCACTAGAGCTAAAAAATGGTCTCTTTAGGCTGGGCGTGGAGCCTTGTTTTTATAGATTTTTCTGAAAAATTTTGAATTTCAAACAGGCTCAATTTGAGCCCTCCATGTGGCGCCATCTCAGGGGTGCTATTTTGATTTTTGAGAAAATAAAAAATAAGAATTTTGTGAGTGAGACACCTCAACAGAATTTGAAAATTTTCAAAATTGGGTTTGCTTGATTTTCTCTGCAGGAAGCTCCCAGATTGTGCCACCTCAGAGGGTGCTCTCTTGGAGTTTGAAATTCAAAATTGCCTTATGTAGGGAGCCCTCAGGTGGCGCCACCTCATGGTGGGCTACTTTTATTAAAAATAAATAAAAAATAAAATTTGAAGCCAAGTGGGACTCTGGATTGGCGCCACCTCAAAAGGTGTTCTGAGGTGTAAAGCTGGAAATAGTAGGAGCACGTCATGTGGCGCCCTCTCTGGAGGCTCTTGACATGTGTCAGAAGGACAAGAGTGGAAGAATCAGACTGTGCCACCTCAGAGGAATTCAAATTCTACTTTTCTGCAGAAAAGGAGAGACTGACATGTGGCGGTTCCTCAGAGTGGCTCCTACAATGCCATGTGGCAGGAGAACAGGACTGGAATAAGCAGAATGCGCCACCTCAGAGGGGGGGGGGGGGGTTCTACTTTTTCTAATGCAGGGAGGTTTGGACATGTGGCAGACAAGTGTCAGCTGTCTGCAGAGGCCTTCTCAAATGGCGCCACCTCAGAAGGGAATCCAAGAGTGACATGTGTCCTCTACTTTTTCTGAAGGAGGTAGAAGGAGACATGTGTCACCTGTTTTTTCTGAAAGAAGCAGAGAATGACATGTGGCAGAGGGGAGAGAAGGAGGTCCAAGCCATGTGGCGCCATCTCAGACAAAATGAAAAAGGTAGAAGTTCAGGATTTTCGCCACCTATGGAGAGATTTGAATATTTGAATTCTAGCTTTCCTGAAGAGAGCAGGAAATGACACATGGCATCTACTTTTTCTGAGAAGAGCAGAGAATGACACATGTCACCTGTTTTTTCTGAAAAGAGTAGAGGATGACACATGACATTTGCTTTTTCTGAGGAAATGAAAGATTGACATGTGTCCTCTGCAGGAGACACACTTCAAATGGCGCCACCTCAGGGGAGACAAGCTTTGCTTTTTCTGAACAGGACAACACATGACACTTGGCATCTTCTGGTGATCTTTGGAATGACACCTGGCGCAGGATGGATAGGGTGACACATGGCAGATAAATGGGATGACATGTGGCGGCTTCTTAAGGTAGCCCCACACTGACACTTGGCATAGAAATGGGAGGAGAGAGAAAAGACACGTGGCACCAATCTAGAGGACAATGCTCCTATTTTTTTGGGTTTTTCAAAATTCAGATGTTTTCAAAAGAAGAGCCTGTGTGACACCACCTCAATGTGGGTCCCACATTGCTTCTTTATTGACATAAGGATAAAACACCAAAACCTCTTTTTGGAATTTTTATAAAATCTGGACTAATTGGTAAAACAAAATTTTTTAGAAAGAATTGGCCCCTGTAGGGCGATTTTGCAAAAGGAAGATAGTTGAAATAGCTGACAAAAGGGCAAAATCTGAGGTGAAGTGATTGAAATCCATATTAAAAACTATCCAGATCATTTTCTTGGAGAAATATTTTGAAATTCAGAGCCCTGGGGGTAAAATGGGAAGAATTGATAATTTTAAAGACCCAGGGTTTTGAAATCAATTTTGAAAAGAGTTAAAATTCTAATCTGGATTAAAAATTTTGAAATCAAGAGTTCTGGACCTCGAAATGTCTTGCTGTGCAGTGCAGTGATATGAGATGCTCATGTAATGATATGCAATGACATATTTTATGAAATGTAATCCTGAACCGGTCTTGGGAGATTGTCGCCTCCTGTCAGGAGTAGAATTTTGAACATATGAGCTAAAATAGAGAAATTTTGAGAGTTGCAAATGAAATTGAGACTTCTGTAAGGTCCGAGCTCGGAAAATGACCATTTTGCCCTCCAGCGATTTCAGAGGCTGGATGATGATGTTTGGTGAAAATGTCGGGGAGGTGAGTGAAAATTTGGGGTGTTTACAGATGCCCCTCTTTGCTACTAAGCCGGCTTGTGGCCGAGCTTAGTGGCAAAGAAAAACACACCAAATTTGGGCTATATATATAAAATGCCCCAGTTAGAAGGATTTGACTGGGTGTGAAGAAATTAGCCCGAGGAAGGTGGTAGATATGAAATGGAGAATGAAGAGGAAAGGTTCACTCTATGAGAGTGAAGTTCTGGTTTTTGCCCTTATCCTGGATGAGACAGAAATACCTCGCTTGGAACGAAGCTCAGGTTTTAACCCTTAACCTGATTGGGGAATGGAATATCTCATCGAAATGAGACTCAGGTTTGTGCCCTTATCCTGATCGGGCGGAAAATGAAATACCTCTTCAACGGAGGCTCAGGTTTGTACCCTTATCCTGATCGGGCGGAAAATGAAATACCTCTTTGAGTGAGTGTTATCGTCGCGAAATTCCCCCCCGTCTTCCCTTCCTTGCGGAAGAGAGAGAGGGGAAACGCTTTCGCGCTTCAAACTTTGACCGGATTTTGGAAATTGTTTTGAAATACTCGCCTCCGTTTTTGAAAATTGCGGGAAAATCCATGGGATGGGGCTCGACCTGTCGGTACAAGGTTCGACCGTTCCTGCCGCCTTTAACAGGGGTAATCGAACCAAGGACCAAAACTATGCTTGACTTAGCGAAATTATCAAAGTTATGTTCTATCCTAAATGCACAGAGAATTCAGGCATGTGCTATGAGATTTTGGAAAATGCCAGTTGGAAAACATGATGTATGCTTAGAAAAACATTTGGAGTTGGAAAGAATCTCTTAGGAAAAAGGTCAATTTCTCAGGAAACTCAGATAAAAAAGGGGTTTTTGAAAACATGAGAAAGCCTATAAAGATGTGGAAAAATCAGAAATAGTTGAAAATCTTGGGAAAATGGAAGTGATTCGTGAGAAAAGATGAACTTTCTGAAAAGGAAAACACTTCTTAGGAAAACTTGGACTTTGAGAGTTTTCTTAGGAAAATGATGGAAGATTTATAGGAAAGCTCATTGGAGAAGGAAATTCAAAACTTGGGGAATCGAAATCCTGGGAATTTTACCTTTTGAAATACTTGGAAATCGATTTTGGATCTTGGAGAAAGATTGGAAAACTCTTTTGAATATCTTAAGAAAATATCATTTTCCTGGAAAAACTGTGGAAAAACTTATCTTTGGAAAACCGATTTTGAAAAATCCTTAGAATTTCTTGAGAAATCGATTTCTTGAGAATGAAGTTTTCTTGAGAAAATCTTGAGAAAATCAATGATTTTATGATGCAAATGACATAAGTGAATGAATGCACTTTGAAAAGATTTTCTAAGAGATTTGTTGAAAAAATATGCATTGAGTCAAGATAAATCCTTCACATATCCTGACTGTGGCCATGAATATGTTCAGAACTTAGTTGATTTGATGCACATGATTTTGAAAACTTTGGAAATATGATGTGCATTTTAAGATAGCCTAAGAGTGTAGGCTCAATGTGACTAGTAGAAAGATGATGGATCTGGGTCTCGTCCATATTCCGACTAGGGCCGTAAATATGGATCCCACCGAGTCCATCAACTCCCTAAGAGTTGGTGCACGTGCCATTCGTGAACATCCATAGTGCTTTTGAAATAAAATGCATGAATCATATAAGCAGGATATTGCATAAATTCAAACTATATGATATGCATCCTAGTCTAAGCAGGAAATTAACTCTCTTATTCCAAAATTTACATCATTACATCACTAAATAAAGGAAATAAAAGAAATTTGCAGACTTCAGCTCCTTCTTTTGAATGTCCCTGCCAAACTTGAAATAAGGTTAGCTCAAATATGTGGGTTTTTCCAAAATTTTCCAATAATATTATGAAATTATTGGATTTAATTGGATATAAACCCTATGATCATGCTTCCTTGATATTTGAAATGATGTAAATGCAGGAAATTCAGTAGAAAATAGTTTGAAATTCGGAATGGTGGTCAAAATGACCAAAATACCCCTAATTATAAAGTTACACCTTTAAAATCAGGGTTTTTTAAAGGAAAACTTGGTAAAATTGAGATTTCGAAATTCAAATTGAATCAAATGATGGTGAGATGCAGTAAGGGACATGATGACATGCTTATAAACACATTAGGACTGTAAAATCAGAATTTGTCATTTTGCAACTTATCCAAAATAACGAATTTCGCTTGTTTTTCGCTTGGATCTGGGTCCTGCGGGACCCTGTTTTGGTATTATGAATGATCCAAACCTCAAATGGATTCTAAATTGCACCAAATTCGGTATGAAGCATCTACCTACTCTGATAAACAGCTTAGAATGTTAAAAATCATGAAATGATATGATTTAAATGCCAAAATTCAAAGAAAGTCCTAAAATGGTGGATTTTGCCTATGGATCCGAACCAAATGCAATGCCTAATATGATAATGCAAGATTTACACCATGGAAACTTCTGATATTTTGCAGACTGCTAAAAGACCCGAAATGGAACATTTTTGGTTTTTATAGCCTCGGGATTTGAACCATGGTGAGTTCAATAACAGAGATTTAGTTCTGACAGAGGTAAAAATCACATGAATCTGATGAAAAATGCTAAAGAAATACAAAACGGCCATGAAAATTTATGAAATTAATCAGAGTTATGAACGACACCTACATGAACAACTTTTATGTTTATGACTTCGGCATTTGATCAACGTAAACATAGATAAAAATATAACTATTTCTGCCTAAACTAACAGAATAGACAAATGTAGCAAAACAAAGAGCTGACAAGAAAAATCCGAAACAGGGGTCAAAACTATTTTAAAAATTACAGGCTTTCAGATTCAAACAGAGGACATCTCGGACACCACTTTCACTTTTTACAGTTTTGGATTTGGAGCAACACACAAAGAGAAACCATAGCCCTAAGTCGATCCAAGATCTCAGAGGCCCAAATTAGGCTCTGACACATGTCCCGAACTCTCGGATTTTTTCAGACATAAAAAAAAATAAGAAAAATCTTAAAAAATCATATTAAAAACTAGACATTCGCCCGAGTTCATAACATGTTTATGATGGAAAATCGGATCTCCCATGAGGGATATCGCGATTTTACAAGTCGGCAAATGATTTTCAAAACGCATCCCGGGTAAAAAAACCCGACTTGCCATTTTGAATGTTTACCGTAGTAAACAAATTCAAATGCCTCCGAATTTTGGCAAAATTTCAGGGACACCTAAGGGCGCATTCCGTGATTTTTTTTGGGATTTTTAATAAAAAATAAATGCATGAAATGACGTGTGGACTGACTGACAAAAACAGAGACCTACTGAAAATAAGCAGAATTGAAATAAATGCTAAATTAATCCTAATTAATTCATGAAATGTGCTAAATGAATGAAATAAAATGCAAATTAAACCTAGCTAACTATATGAATGTTAAAAATCATCAAGGAAGCATAACAAAACATTTTTTATATATGTCGTTTTATGAGAATAGCTCAATCCATCCCTCGGATGAGCTCTTTCTTCAAACGACTCCTGATTCGGATTATAGAATCACATCAAGGGGAAAAGAAGTGCACCTTGCTTCGTTATGTAGCGTAGGAGCTCTTGAAAGAGGCAGCTATCACGAGCTTCCTTCGTCCTTCGCTCCGAGCTTCGGATGGTCCACCAAAATCGACCTCTATTGGAATCGAATTGGCCACAGCACGAGCTCTACTCTACCTTCTTCAATGCGCCAAAGGGGGCACGATTTCCACAGTTCAAAATCTGATTCTAGGAAGGCTAGGTCGGATTTTCCAAGTTCACAAGAGCTAAAAAAAAATGATCCCCCTAGGCTGGGCGTGAACCCTTGTTTTTATAAATTTTCTGAAAATTTTTGAAATTCAAACAGGCTCAATCTGAGCCCTCCATGTGGCGCCATCTCAGGGGGTGTCATCTGAGGGGTTTGAAATTCGAATTTGTCTTTTGCAGGGAACCCTCAGGTGGCGCCACCTCAAAAGGTGTTTTGATTTTGAGAAAAATAAAAGAAAATGGAAATTTTGTGGGTGAGACACCTCAGCAGGGGGATTTGGAATTTTTTAAAAGTTTGCTTGATTCTCTCTGCAGGGAACTCCCAGAAGGCGCCACCTCAGAGGGTGCTCTCTTGGAGTTTGAATTTCAAATTCACTTTTTGTAGGGAGTCCTCAGGTGGCGCCACCTCATGGTGGGCTACCTTTATTAAAAAAAAAATAAAAAAAAATAAAAATGGAGCCAAGTGGAGTCCTGGAATGGTGCCACCTCAAAAGGTGTTTGATACATGTCAGGAGGACAGAGCAGTGGGCTCAGAAGGCGCCACCTCAGAGGAATTCGAATTTTGCTTTTTTTGGTGAAAGAAGATCTGGACATGTGGCAGTCCAGGATGGTTCCAAGTGTCAGCCTGCTGGAGAGGTTCTTCAGATGGCGCCACCTCAGAGGAGAATTCGAATTTCAAATGGAGGTTGGCCCTGGAGGAATGGAGGATGGACATGTGGTGCCACCTCAGGGTGGCTCCTACAATGCCATGTGGCAAGAGGGAGGAAAAAGAGGACAGTGACATGTGTCTCCTACTTTTCTGAAAAAAATAGGGAGAGGACATGTGTCCTCTACTTTTTCTGAAGGAGTGAGAAGGAGACATGTGTCACCTTCTTTTTCTGAAAGAAGCAGAAGATGACACGTGGCAGAGGGATGAGAAGGAGGGAAGGGACATGTGGCGCTCTCATAGGCCATCTAGGAAATCAGAGCTCCGGATTTTCGCCACCTAGTGCCTTGTTTGAATTTTAAATGGTTTGCTTTTTCTGAAGAAAGCCAGGAGTGACATGTGTCTCCTACTTTTCTGAAAGAGGTAGGGAGAAGACATGTGTCCTTTACTTTTTCTGAAAGAAGCAGAGAATGACACGTGGCAGAAGGGAGAGAGAAATGACAAGTGGCACCAATCCAGGGGACAAGGCTCCTATATTTTTGGGTTTTTCAAAATTCAAATTTTCAAAAGAAAAGCTTGTGTGACACCACCTCAGTGTGGGTCCCACATTGCTTATTTACTGAAATAAGGATAAAATAACAAAACCTCTTTTTTGGAATTTTCATAAAATCTGGAATAATTGGTAAAATAAATTTTTTTGGAAAGAGTTGGCCCTTGTGGGGCGATTTTGTAAAAAGGAGATATTTGAAATTGTTGACAAAATGGCAAAATCTGAGATGAATTGGCTGAAATCCATATTGAAAACTATCCAGATTGTTTTCCTGAGGAAATATTTTGAAATTCAGAGTCCTGGGGGTAAAATGGGAAAAATTGATGATTTTGAAGACCCAGGGTTTTGAAATCAATTTTGAAAAGAGTTGAAAATTCTAATCTGGATTGAAAATTTTGAAATCGAGAGTTCTGGACCTCGAAATGACATGCTGTGCAGTGCAGTGATTTGAAATGCTCATGCAATGATATGCAATGTCATGTCTTATGAAATGCAATCTTGAATCGAGACTTGGAGATGTCTGTCTCCTGTCAGGAATAAAATTTTGAACATCTGAGTTAAAATTAGAGAAATTTTGAGAATTGCAAATGCAATTTAGACTTCTGTAAGGTCCGAGCTCAGAAAATGACCATTTTGCCCTCCAGCGATTTCAGAGGCTGGATGATGATGTTTGGTGAAAATGTCAGGGAGGTGAGTGAAAATTTGGGGTGTTTACAGTGAGGCTCAGGTTTGTACCCTTATCCTGATCGGGCGGAAAATGAAATACCTCTTTGAGTGAGGCTCAGGTTTGTACCCTTATCCTGATCGGGCGGAAAATGAAATACCTCTTTGAGTGAGGCTCAGGTTTGTACCCTTATCCTGATCGGGCAGAAAATGAAATACCTCTTTGAGTGAGGCTCAGGTTTGTACCCTTATCCTGATCGGGCGGAAAATGAAATGGAATCCTCGAAGGAAGAGACCGTGATGGAACCTTCAGATTTTGCACAATAAATCCGACAGGGGTTTTGCAAAAGGAAGGAAAATGGGGTCCCTAAATCTTGAAAAGGGATTGATCTTGGGCGTCTCATTGCTGAGACTAAAATCAGCTTTTAAAATCGCCTTTTGCGAGAAAATGATTAGTGGTTCGACCTCGAACCGAAATGGGACTGTCTATGGTGGGACAGTGGGGACACAAAGAAGTGTGCAATCTGAGAGTTCATGCTCTCAAAGAAGGAAAAAAATCAAGTCCTTAAGAGGGATTTAAAATTGGTGTCAGGATGCATCGAAAACGGACATCAAGCTCTGACTTCACGTCAGGATAGCTAGAAAATATTGTCAAAATGTTGGAAATTTTGGAAATTTTGCTATTGATTCCATTTTTTTTAAAAATGTTGCACATGGTTGCAGAGATATTCTTTCTTTTCTACCCAAAGCATTACCTCCAAGCAAGGTTCACTTCGTAGAATCGAGATTGGAAACCCAAATTGTTTGCAATTGACTTTCTTCAAGGAAGCTATCAATTTCCTTGATATGAACAGGAAAGAGAATTTGATATTATGAAAGCAATTGATGAAAGAATATTGATAATAGAATTTCGCAAATTTAAAGAGAATTCTTGATAGATTTGGCAGTTTGATATCTTGAGAGCTTCTCTCATGATGATTTTTCTGCACTCTTTTGGCTCTTTGGTGTTTTAGCTATATTCTCCTTCATTTTGGAGATGCTCTTACTTTTTTTTCTCTTTCTTTTTCCTCTCTTGCTCTCTTTTGGGAAGGGTACGTCACAAACTCCTTCATCTTGGAGATGTTTCGATCCTTCTTGGGCGATGGGTTTGGAGATCTTTGGATGATAGCTGAAATTAAATATCTTTTAGGGATTGTCGAGAGGTTCATCGCATATGCCTTCATCTCGACAGTGCTTTGGACTTTCCCTGGAAGGATCCGTCACAAACTCCGTCATCTTGGAGATGTTTCGAATCTTCTTTGGCCCCGGGGGTCTACTCGCTTAGTTCGCCTTCATCTTGACGACAAGTGAGAGATCCCTTTTGCGGATATTTAATTGCAGCTTAGGTGATTCTGAGGAGACAGGGCTTGGGTGAATTCTTTCTTTTCCTAGCACTCAGGATATTTTCACTGCCTCGTCTTTACAAGAATAGCCTTTAAAGATGTGCCATTGACTGCAATCAATATCGATCATCTACGACTTTTCAATAACATTGAATTTTCTTTTCTGGCCATATCGAGGACATATCCTTCATCCTTTTGGGTTGGCCAATAGAAAGAATTTGAATTTTGAATCTCTTTTCGCAAAAGCTTCACTCTCTCTTGGGAGTAATGCTGAAGGTAAACTGAAATAAAGATTTGTGCAAATAAAGATTCTGAAATCAACAATTACTTTGATTGACAAAATTTTCTTGAAGTCCTGGGTGAAAGTGAGTATTTGAAATCCGGCTCAATACATCCTTGACGAAAATTCTCCTCTCTTTTTCCCCAAAAAGAGAGACTCAGGCTTAGCCCTTACCTGAATGAGAAATGGGAAATACTCCTCTCTTCCCTGAAGAGGAGGTGTTTGCAAGACTGACTTTCGAAGAGAAATTGAGCTTTCGTCAAAGCTCCCTAATATTAGGCTTCTCTTATGGAAATGGGGCTGATAATAGTGAGGTCTGAAAATTGGGTCATGAAAGGAACGAGTCCATCACACTCTCCCTGCAAAGAGGGTCCTTCATGACGAAAAATAGCCTAGTATGAAATTGGGGGGTCACAAGAAAAGCGAGTCTCCGTCGAGCCTCTCCCTTAAAAAGGGTTCCTCGTATGAAATTGGAAATTGTTTTGCAAACGGTTCACAAAGACGCGAGTCCCTTCAAACTCTCCCTGAAAAGGGGCTAAGTGAACAAGTTGGATAGCATGCGAAAAGAACGAGCTCCCTCGAACTCTCCCTAAAAAGGGTCTCTCGCAAGAGAAAATGATTGAAATCGGATATTGATATTGATTGACCTAAAGGTCGAAATTGAAAATTAGAAAATTGGTTGTTGAAAATTGAATGACCTGACGGTCGAAATTGAGAATTGATTGACCCGAAGGTCAAAAATTTGGAATTGGTTGACCGAAAGGTCGAAATTGTGTGACCCGAAGGTCGAAATTGAGAATTGAATGACCCAAAGGTCGAAAATTTGGAATTGGTTGACCGAAAGGTCGAAATTTTGGAAATTGGGCGTCCCAAAGGTCAAAATTTGGAAATTGGTTGACCCGAAGGTCGAAGATAGGAAATTGATTGACCCGAAGGTCAAAAATTGGAAATTGGTAATTGAAATTGAGAATTGGAAATTGGGTGACCCAGAGGTTGAAATTGAAGAATTGCTTGATTTGAAGATTTTAATTGGAATTTGGAGGGCAAAATATCAAATTTGAGCAATTGACAGACCCTGAGGATCAAAATGACTTGGATCAACAAAGGAGAATGATGAGTTCGAGTCAAAGCTCGAATAAAATACAGAGATCACGAGTCGGAACCCGGATCAACAAAAGAAAATGAAGAGCTCGAATCAGAGCTCGAATGAATAGAGAGATCTCAAGTCGGAACCCGGATCAACAAAAGAAAATGAAGAGCTCGCCTCTAAGCTCGAATGAATAAAGAGATCTCGAGTCGGAACCCGGATCAACAAATGAAAATGGAGAGCTCGCCTCTGAGCTCGAATGAATAAAGAGATCTCGAGTCGGAACCCGGATCAACAAAAGAAAATAAAGAGCTCGAGTCAGGGCTCGAGTGAATAGAGAGATCTCGAGTCGGAACCCAGATCAACAAAAGAAAATGAAGAGCTCGAATCTGAGCTTGAATGAATAAAGAGATCTCGAGTCGGAACCCAGATCAACAAAAGAAAAATGAAGAGCTCGAGTAAAATAATGAGATCACGAGTCGGAACCCGGATCAACAAAAGAAAATGATTTGAATAAAAAACCCGAGTCAAAACTCAGTTTTCTGAAAAATTGGGATTTTGAAAATGTGCCAGTTTGAATACTGGATTTTGAAATAATACCAGTCCGAGTGCTGGGTTTTGGTTCAGTATTGGTGATGACCTTTCAATTTTGAATCATTTAGGAATTGTGATGGGACTGTTTATTGAAATCCCAATACTGACCGGATTGTTGTTAATGCGGTTGAATGCAAGTGAATATGAATTGATGCATATGAATGCACACGTGCGTGAAATGAGGAATTTGTTTATTCTGCCTGCATACAGAACAAAATTTTAAAAATGCCCCAGTGTAACTGGGAAAGAAAGTTGGATCATTATTTGAAGGAAACAGGAAGGATTACAAGAGGAGAATAAATGTTTCAAGTATAAAACTTTTTCAAGTGTCGAGCATTAATAGGATCTGACAATTCTACCCCATCGGCATTGATGAGCCGATATGAGTTGCGGGGTAATGCTTCTTTGACGACATAGGGGCCTTCCCAATTTGGCGACCATTTGCCGCCGAGACGATGCTTGAGATAAGCTGTGGATCGAAGTACTAAATCATTGACTTTGAATCTTCTTTCGATGATAGACTTCGCATTTGCCTGGCTACTCTCTGGCGATAGGATTGAGCATGCTCTGCTGCTTTTAGCCTTCTCTCGTCGAGTAAGTCTAGCTGCACTAGTCGTTGCTGCTGGTATTGATCAAGAGGTAATTGCAGAAGTGAAGCAAATTTCAAAGCGGGCTTCTGAACATGTAGCGACAATACTACTTATGTTCCATAGACCAATTCTGATGAAGTAGCGTTCGTTGGAGTGCGAATGGTGGTTCGGTAGGCCCATAGTGCATCATGGATCTTCTCATGCCAATCACGACCTGTTTCTACAGTTTGCTCCAAGATGCAAATTAAAATCTTGTTGGTGGCCTCTGCCTGACCATTCCCTTGAGGATAGTAGGGAGCGGAAAAATGATGATAGATCTTGAACTTTGAGCAGAATGTCTTCATCTTTTCATTCTTGAAATGACTGCCATTATCTGACACGATGTCATGTGGGATGCCGAAACGGCAAAGGATGTTCTTGTGAACGAAAGAGACCACATGTCGGCCTTCTACTGTGCGGAGAGTGATAGCTTCTACCCACTTGGTGAAGTATTCTGTTGCGGCAAGGAAGTATTTGTGGCCATTTGAAGCTGAAGGAGTGATGGGACCTACGACATCGAAGGCCCACATAGAAAACGGCCATGAAGAGATAACAGATTGCAAATAAGTTGCCGGAGCATGAATAGAAGGTGCGTGTATCTGGCATTGCACACAATTCTTCATATAATGATAACAGTCTTGTTGCATAGTCTTCCAGTAGTAACCTGCTCTGATGATCTGCTTGACAAGGGTTTGGTAACCGACGTGGCCACCACAAATGCCTTCGTGTGCTTCTCGCACGACTTCTTTGGCTTCGTCTTCGTCTAAGCATCTGGAATATTCTGAACTGAATCTTCGACGATAGAGGACATTGGCCAAAATGAAGTATCGAGTAGACATATGCTGGATTGCTCGCTGCTCTTTCTTTGAGAGTTCTGGAAGAAATTCGCCAGTTTCTATGAAAGTTTTGATATTGTAATACCAAGGTTTCTTCCTTTGCTCAGCTTGGTTTACTTGTTCTGTTGGAAGGAAAGC
The DNA here is from genome assembly GCF_984573655.1 of Nuphar pumila. Classification (NCBI taxonomy): domain Eukaryota; kingdom Viridiplantae; phylum Streptophyta; class Magnoliopsida; order Nymphaeales; family Nymphaeaceae; genus Nuphar; species Nuphar pumila. The sequence goes on from NC_143265.1 coordinate 33,825,550, forward strand.
AGGTTGGTCAAGTCAGCCAATTTCAAAAGAGCGACAAGATTCTCCATTTCTGAATGCCACAATGGAGCCTAAACTGGCTAGGCTATCGGCCACTTGATTAAAATCTCTCTTGATATGGAATAACTGGAATTCTTCAAATTTGCTGACAAGAGCTGAAACAATTTTCTGATAGGGAAATAGCTTATGATCTTTCACTTGCCATTCGGCTCGAACTTGATTGACAACAAGTAATGAGTCGCCATAGGCATGCACTCTCGTAACATTGAAGTCTAGTAAAATCTTTAGACCTTGAATCAGAGCTTCATACTCAGCCATATTGTGAGTGCATTGAAAGTCTAACTTGAGGGAAAATGGAATCATCTCTTTCTCAGGAGTGATTAATAAGATCCCAATGCCTAGTCCGGCCATGTTCTTAGAACCGTCGAAAAACAAATTCTAGACCGGGTATCGCTGGATGTTGCATATTTGCTCATCTGGGAAATCATTTTCGGCTTTCATCTCTTCCGCCAAAGGAAAATCTGCCAATTGATCTGCAATTGCTTGACCTTTGATTAATTGCTGCGAGACATATTCTAAGTCATACTGCATCAGTAAGACTTGCCATTTGGCGACCCGTCCGCTTAGGAAAGGTTGCTCCAAGATGTATTTGAGGGGATTGAGTTTAGACATGATTTTGACCTCTGATGCCAACAGGTAGTGTCTTAGCTTCTGACACATCCATACCAGAGCTAGGCAGGTCTTCTCTATTTGGAAGTATCTCTTTTCATAATCTATGAAAGTCTTACTCACATAATAGATGGCGTGCTCTATCAAGCTGCCTTCTTTGTATTGCGCCAAGAATCCGCCGCATGCGACTTGATTGACTGAGATGTATAGCAAAAGAGGTTTTCCCAATTCTGGCGGCTTCAAGATGGGAGGATTGAGAAGATACTTCTTGATTCTATCGAATGATTGCTGACACTCTGGTCCCCATTCGAACTTCGCTCCTTTTCTGAGCAAGTGATTAAAGGGTTCACATCTCATTGCCAAGTTGTAAATAAATCATCGGATTGATTGCATAAGTCCTTGAAGGCTACGCAGTTCTTTGAGATTCTTCGGGGGTGGCATATCAATGATAGCCTTTGCTTTGGCTGGGTCAACTTCAATCCCCTTTTTGCTGACTAGAAAACCCAACAATTTGCCTGATTCGACTTCAAATACACACTTTTGCGGGTTAAGCCTTAACTTATAAAGGATGAGTCGCTTGAAGACTTGATCAAGCGCTTCGAGGTGATCTTCTTCCTCTTTAGATTTCACGAGGATATCGTCAACATATGCATCCATGATTTTGCGCATCTGATTATGAAAGATAACGGCCATTGCTCGTTGATACGTTGCTCCCGCGTTCTTGAGTCCAAAAGGCATAACTGTATAGCAGAAAGTGCCCCAAGGTGTAGTGAATGAGGTTTTGGATTGGTCGCGGGCGGCCAACTTAATCTGATTGTAGCCGAAATATCCATCCATAAAAGAGAACATAGCATGTCCTGCTGTGCTGTCGACTAGAAGATCGATGCTTGGAAGTGAATAGTCATCCTTCGGAGTTGCCTTGTTGAGGTCTCTGAAGTCTATGCAGATCCTTACTTTGCCACTTTTCTTTGGGACAACGACGATATTGGCTAACCAATCTGGGTAGTCAATATCTCGAATAAATCCTGCTTTGAGCAGATCTTCAAGTCCTTCCTTGACTTGTTGCTCTATTCTAGGATCCATTTTTCTCAGCTTCTGCTTAACTGACTTAGCATCTGGCTTCAAGACGAGATGGTGTTCGACTAATTTTGGGTCTAAGCCCGGCATATCTTCATATGTCCATGTGAACACTTCCTCATGTTGCTTGAGAAAATTTGTAAGTCTTTCCTTCTCTTCTGGACTCAAACTGGTTCCGATCTGGAAGATTTTGGGATCTTCCTCTGAACCGATATTGACCTCTTCAGTCAGATCTTGCACTAGAGGAGATGGTTCATCTTGCTTCTGAACAGCGGCGAACTCTGGTAATTCCTGAAGAGACTGATCATATTCTGCATAATCATCTGACTGCTTTGCACTCTTGCCCTCTTCGGTGCTCGCCTTGACTCTGTGAATTGCTGCCGACTTCTGAAAAGCCTTGGGATTGATAACGAGCTTCTTGATTGTCCAAGAAGTCATTCTGAAATTTTGGATAAGAAATTTGGTTCAGATAAATCGGCCTATCGTAAGACAAGCAATCATTTGAAGGAAGCTATGCGTAAAATGGCATTTAAAATTATAATGAAGAGATAGAAGGAAAGGAGACAGATGACATCCGGATAGACAAAGAAATTTAAAATTTTATTGATTGATCAAAGACATTGATAAAATGAGACATTTATTTTGGAAAGAATAGAAAGAAGATAACAAATGTTCTTCAATGTGCCCCTTTGACAAAAATAGTCTTCTTTGACGAGCTTCCTCCAGAGAATCCTAGTCCTGCTTTGTGGGGACGATGCTTCTGGATCACTGGCTCTATGCGGCCATCTTCATTCTTGCCGAGTCCCTTGAAGGGTTGATAACCATGCTTTAGAAGCAAATCAAATCCCTTTCTTGCCTTCATGAATTATGGAAACAACGGGTGATCCTTAATGGTACCGTAGTTGATTCGGCCTCCAACCTTGAAGAATTGAGGACCTCTCCATCGGGTCATGGCTACCGTGTGCAGAGATGGTTCTGATGATGCCTGAAGAATTCTTCGATTCTCTCCGAGACTGATCTCTTCACCTTCCCTGATGCTGGGAATATCTGCAGTGAATGATGGCCGGGGAATCATGGGCTGTGGGAGCCTTTCTTCTGGGTCTTCTCCCAGTATTGTGGTAATCATTCCGCCTTTTAACCACTTCGCACATTGATGGAGGGTGGAAGGCACTGCATTTGCATTATGAATCCACGTCCTTCCGAGCAGCAAGTTGTAGGTGGGTGGCACATTGACCACATGGAAAAGGACGGAGTGCACCGAATAGTTGATGAATACTTCCAGAAATATCTTGCCTTTTGCCGTTTGACCGTGGTTGTCAAACCCGTAGATAATGATGGGATCTGGAATGTATTCTTCATCTTTGATCCCTAATGCTTTTGCTGTCATCTTGGGACATATATTGAGGCTGCTGCCTCCATCAACTAGCACGTGTGGTACTTTCATTCCTCTGACCCGAACGACAATGTACAAGGCATTATTGTGAAATGAATGAGGCTTTGGAAGGTCCTCATCCGAGAAGGTGATCGGCGCATTGGTCATGGCAGAGTTCACAATCTGTGCCATGTCTTCAGGAGAGGTACTGGGCTTAACTTTGATTTTCCTGAGTAAATCATCGAGGACTCGTTGATGCTTGCTAGAGTTCTTGGCCAAGTCAAAGATGGAAACATTGGATAAAGCGGTCAGCGGCTTCTGACTTGTACCTTCCGGCCTGGGTTTGATGATTTGCTTGAAGAAGTAAGGGGTTCCCTTTGACTTGGGGACTGACTTTACAGGAGCTTCCAAAACTTTCATTTTGCCGAATGCTGAAATTAAGTCCATCTTCTTAGAATCAGGAGCTGCTTGTCGCAGTACCGATACCTGGTGCTGAACTTGTAGGTCTTGTGCAGAACACAGTTTGATGTGTTCATGCAACAGGAATGGCTGTGCCGACACTACTGCTGTGGTATGTGGAAGAAATGGCTGATTGAGAATATCCATCTTCTCTTCTTCTTCTCCTTCCACTAAAAGATTTTTTTCAATGAGATCTTGTATAATGTTTTTGAGAACAAAGCAGTTCTTAGTGTTGTGTCCCACTGTCATGTGGAACTTGCAAAATTGATCCTTCCACTTCCCCATAGGCACGTGGGGATCAGCCAATCTGGGCAACTTAACCATTTCTTTTGATAGCATATACTCGAGCACATCCTCGAGTGTTTGGTCAAGAGGAGTAAACTTTCTGTCGTAGCTCCACCCTTCATGCTTAGCTTTCTCGCGCAGTTTTGGCCCTTGATCCTGCTGAGGAGGCTTGCTGTACTGAGGGACAGGTTTTCCTTTCTGATCTTTGTTGTTTGAACTGCCTGGGCCGTAGCAGTAATCCCTTTTCTGCCCCTTGTGCTGATTTCGACCTTTGTTGTTGCTGTTGGCAGAATAAGTAAAGTGAGCTTTCTTCTTCTGCTCACCTTGGGAGTTTCTCTTGGAAAAGGTGAATCCTTCATAGACTCCATTTTCCACACTCAGCTCGAGCCATTCGGCTCGTTCAGTCAACTCGATGAAGGTCTGAGATGGTGCTGTGGAGATCAATCATCTTAATGGCTGCGAAAAGTTGTTGAGGATTAGGGACAATGCATGCCTTTCCGAGATAGGATCTCTCATTTTGTTGCAGGCCGATCTCCATCTGTGGATAAAGTCCCGCACCTTTTCATTTTCATTCTGCCTGAGGTTGCAGAGATGGCTCAATGTAGGCAGTGCTTTTGTGTTGAACAAGAAGCGTTCAATAAACAGATTCACAACTTTGTCGAACTCCTTGAGCTCGATGGGGTTGATATGCTCAGCATACCACTTAGCTGCAACTCCTTCCAACCTGCGGGGGAAGCATAGAAACAAGGCTCGGTTGTCCCTTTTGAACCGAGAGCATTCTGCAAAGAAAGTGGCGAGATGCGTTTTTGGGTCGCCAGAACCATCGAACTTGATAAATTTACGGGGAAGATTTTCCAGATCATCATCCCCTTCTAAGCCGTCGTAGAAGTCTTCGCTGGTGAAGACTTTCTTGCCCTTGTCGCGGGCTTGCAGATCCTTGACAACTCGGGCCATTTCCTTGAACTGTGCTTGCAGGGGCTCTTCTGCATCTCGGCTTTTTGATCTGTGGCTTTTACTTTGGCCACGTTTCTGAAATGCCGGAGGCACTTCATATTCTTCATCCGTATCTTCAATGGAGTCTGATTCATCTGAGATTTCCTCTGGCTGGATCTGCCTTTTGGAAGCCTTCTTAACCCTGTGACCATGGAACTTTTCTCTAAATGGATTCCTTTCTGAGCTGGTCCCGGGCTGCTCATTCATCATTTTATTCATCATCTTGTGAAACATGGCATACATTTGAGGGTCTATGCCATCGTCTTCTTGTTGCTGCTCTTGACTCTTCTCGGATCGGGGGGAACCCATCTCTTCTTCCGATGCTGACGAATACTGCGGTGTTGCTGTTCTTTTGCCTGACCTTGTTTGCACCATCAAATGCTGTAGACGCTCTCTGTAGGGCAAAGACTTGATTAGACTCTGTAGGAATTGGTTTTTTTGGAAGAAATATTTGCTGAAAATATGGTAGACAATTTGAAAAAGACATCCCATTACTAGGGACTGAGTCATCGCAGGAATCACGACAATTGTGTTGTCATTCTTTTTGCAAAAGAAATAAACAACGAAAATATGCCTTGTTACCTAGGCGAGGTCGTCAAACCACAATGGAAAGAGAAAAATTTTTATAGAAATGAGGAAAATATGATGTTATTGATCTTGACAAAGAGGTGGAGGACAGACAATTTGCCACCATTCATGATAGTCAGCAGACACTCTAGGACCAGGAAAGATTTTAAGGGAAACAAAGGAATCCCAGCTGTAGCGGGCAGAATGATATGCCACGAACCATTGTGCGGAAGTGAGATCGAACTCTGCCATAGCTCCTGATAGCAGTCGGGCTTCGACGTACTGCTGCCTCTGGGAGAATTGTCGAACACATCTCTCTGGTTGGTAGTAAGTGCAGAAGAAAGGTCCCAGCAACTTGAACCGCTTTCCATAAGCGTACGTATATCTGGGAGGAGATAGTTGCCGATCAAAATAGTCCCAGACAATGTCATCTTCTTGAATGTTGTTGATCATGGATCGGTACTGCGCCACTGGAAGGAGTTCTTGTCCATTGTATCTAAAAGAGTTTGCTCGGGCTGAAACATGCTGGAAGAACCAGGATTGAAGTGCGTAGATGCAACCTTCAACTAAGATGGATTCCCCCAATGAAAATCGAGTTAGACCTCGATATAGGAAAGCAAGCGCTGCCATAGCTATGGAGAGACGATTAGTTTGCCGACTTCCTCATCTTCTCATAAGTTGGATTATTCTGATGTCCATGTAGTTTTGTCCGTCTGGAAAGAGGGATAATCCCACAGTGCACAGAACCAATGCATTCTGAATCCTTTCTTTAGCTGTCCTGGATAGCGAACTGACTTCAACGAAGGTCCCGTACTGGCGGTACAACTCAAGCAGGTCAACATATTCATTTCTCTCCAACAGGATCAGGGGCCAAGATCGGCGGCCTGTCATACGAGCTAAGGAGTCTCGGGGGTCTAAACTGTTGACATTGATAAGGAATTGATGTTCTAATGGATCGCCTGGTTGACCGGCTGGTTCTGGTAATCCCATGATTTCTGAAAATTCATCCAATAAAACGGTCATCTCTCCCCACGGGAACCAGAATGTACATGTCCGAGGATTCCATCGCTCTGCCATTGCATGGATCAGGTTGCCGTTGATGGTCTGCTTTCCGACTGCTGATGCCAGTTCTAATTCGCACTCGTTCAAATGATCCGGGAACATTCGGGAAAAGCTTTTTAGCCAGGAATAGTACTACCGGGGAATGAAAGTTCGGGTGCTGAGGGCTCGATGTTCAGGACGACCTTGTCGCACCTCGTAGGAGATGTGACCTTCGGGAAAGATAGGATCGACTTGACTGGATGTCATTGAACTGAAAACAGAGGAAGACTTAGAATGAGACTTAGGAAAATGTGGGAAAGTTTTGAATTTTTTTTTGCAGGCAGGATATAAAATGCAGTTGGAAATTTGAGATCCAGTAGAAAAGTAGAATGGGAAAATCGCCTGGAGTTTTAAAAGAAATTGGATATTTGAGAAAATCATCCAGGGTTTTTAGAAAAAGACCTTGTGGAAAATAAGGATATTTTGAAAAAGGCCTAATAAGTTGGAAAACATTGAGAAATATAAAGAATTGAGGAAATAACACACATACAATCACATCCTGCACAAACATTTATGCACATACAACACTCCCTAAAAGGCTGACTCTAGATGCATCATTTTGAAAACAGCTGTAGGACCCTAACCCTAACTCTAAGTTCAGATCATCTTTGTCCAATCCAGTTATGCCGATATACTCGAACCGAAATTCGAGGTACGTGGCATACAATCTCAACTCCGGTTCTAAGGTAAGGTTTTCCAACATCCTAGAGCACCTACCGATATACTTCGGACTGTGGCCCGCGGTACGTGGTAGGGGGGTGTTAACCCAAATAATTGGCCCAGTTGTGAGGCTCTGTCCCGAACTAGGGTTCTGGAAGAGAGCCCAGCAACGTGAAGACCGGGTAATGATAGGTAAGAGAAGTTTTAAAAAAAATGATCACATGCAAGAAATAGAGGGCTCTAAATCCTAGAGATATAGATTTTGAAAACTTTGAAGAAGCATACATTGTTTGCATTCAGATCCTAAATTAAGGAGAGTTGTATTTAGACCTAAGTCTATGTGAGCATGAAAATTTCTCCTCAATATGGTCCTACCAAACCATGCCTAGGCTATATGCAGTCAATGTCAGCTAGGTCAGAATCTAGCCTCCTAGGTTCGCATGATATAAAAAGTAAAAGAGTTGACATTTTGTGAACATAATTTTGATAATTAAACTAAGTCAAGCACAATTTAGGTCAGACAAGGACAGGTCCCATCACGGTCGCCAAACCTGTTATCGTCGCGAAATTTTTCCCCGTCTTCCCTTCCTTGCGGAAGAGAGAGAGGAAAATGATTTCGCGCTTCAAACTTGACCGGATTTTGGAAATTATTTTGAAATACTCGCCTCCATTTTTGAAAATTACGGGAAAATCCATGGGATGGGGCTCGACCTGTCGGTACGAGGTTCGACCGTTCCTGCCGCCTTTAACAGGGATAATTGAACCAAGGACCAAAATTGTGCTTGACTTAGTAAAATTATCAAAAATCGTGTTCTATCCTATATGCACAGAGAATTCAGGCATGTGCTATGAGATTTTGGAACATGTAAGTTGGAAAACATGATGTATGCTTGAAAAATATTTGGAGTTGAAAGATATTTCTCAGGGAAAGTCAATTTCTCAGGAAACTCAGAAGAAAGGGGTTTTGAAATCACGAGAAAGTTCATAAAGATGTGGGAAAATCATGAATAGTTGAAAATCCTGGGGAAATAAAAGTGATTCTTGAGAAAAAGGTGAACATTTGAAAAAGGAAACACTTCTTAGGAAAACTTGGACTTTGAGAATTTTCTTAGGAAAATGATGGAAAATTTATAGGAAAACTCTTTGGAGAAGAAAATTCAAAACTTGGGAAATCGAAATCCTGGGAATTTTACCTTTTGAAATACTTGGAAATCGATTTTGATCTTGGAGAAATATTGGAAAACTCTTTTGAAGCTCTTAAGAAAATAACATTTTCAAGGAAAACTGTGAAAAACTTGACTTGGGAAAACCGATTTTGGAAAATTCTTAGAGTTTCTTGAGAAATCGATTTCTTTGAGAATGAAGTTTTCTTAAGAAAATCATGGGAAAATCAATGATTTCATGATGCAAATGATATGAGTGAATGAATGCACTTTGAAAGATTTTCTAAGAAGCTTGTTGGAAAAATGTGTATTAAGTCAACATAAATCCTTCACATATTCTGACTGTGGCCATGAATATGTTCAGAGTTTAGTTGATGTAATGCACAATGCTTTGAAAATATTGGAAATATGATGTGCGTTTTAAGATAGCCTAAGAGTGTAGGCTCAATGTGACTAGTAGAAAGATGATGGATCTGGGTCTCGTACATATTCCGACTAGGTCCGTAAATATGGATTCCACCGAGTTCATCAACTCCCTAAGAGTTGGTGCACGTGCCATTCGTGAACATCCATAGTGCTTTTGAAATAAAAATGCATGAATCATATAAGCAGGATATTGCATAAATTTAAACTATATGATATGCATCCTAGTCTAAGCAGGAAATTAAAATCTTATTCCAAAATTTACATTATTACATCACTAAATAAATGAAGTAAAAGCAATTTGCAGACTTCATCTCCTTCTTTTGAATATCCCTGCCAAACTTGAAATAAGGTTAGCTCAAATATGTGGGTTTTTCCAAGATTTTCCAATAATATTATGAAATTATTGGATTTAATTGGATATAAACCCTATTCTCATGCTTCCTTGATATTTGAAATGATGAAAATGCAAGAAATTCAGTGGAAAATAGTTTGAAATTCGAAATTGTGGTCAAAATGACCAAAATAACCCTAATTATAAAGTTATACCTTTAAAATCAGGGTTTTTTAAGGGAAAACTTGGTAAAATTGAGATTTTGAAATTCAAATTGAATCCAATGATGATGAAATGAAATGTGAGGCATAATGACATGCTGCTAAACACATTAAGACTGTAAAATCAGAATTTGACATTTTGCAATTTATCCAAAATAACAAATTTCACTTGTTTTTCGCTTGGATCCGGGTCTCGTGGGGCCCTGTTTTGATAATATGGATAAATCAAGCCTCAAATGAATTCCAAATTACACCAAATTCGGTATGAAGCATCTACATACTCTGATTGGATTTGATTCTGACAGAGGTAAAAATCGACCGGATCTAGCATAAAATGCTAATTAAATAGAAAACAGCTATGGAAATTTCTAATATTTAACAAAGATGCTCACGACACCTATATGGACAACTTTCATGTTCATGACTTCGGCATATGATCAACATAAACATAGATAAAAATATAACGTTTTCTGCCTAAATCAACAGGACAGACAAATATGACAAAACAGAGGACTGACAAGAAAAATCCGAAATAGGTATCACAGCTGTTCTAAAAATCACAGGCTTCCAGATGAAAACAGAGGACATCTTGGACATAACGTTCACTTTTTACAGTTTTGGATTTGGAGAAATACCCAAAGAGAACCCATCGACCTAAGTCGATCCAAAGTCTGAGAGGCCCAAATCAGGCTCTGAAACGTGTCCCGAACTCTCGGATTTTGTCAGATATTAAAAAAAATCAGAAAACTCTGATAAACTCAGGTTAAAACTAGACATCCTCTCGAGTTCAGACATCTTTCAAATCGAAAATCGGATCTCCCATGAGGGAGATCTCGATTTTACAAGTCGGAAATAAAAATTTAAAATGCATCCCGGGTGGTAAAACCCGCCTCACCTTTTTGAACGTTTACCACAGTAAACGAATTCAAATGCTTTTGAATTTTTGGCACATTTCTAGGGACACCTGAGGGCGCATTCCATGATTTTTTTGGAATTGTTAATAAAAATTACATGCATGAAATGACGTGTGGACTGACTGACAAAAATAGAGAACTACTAAAACTGAGCAGAATTGAAATAAATGCTAAATTAATCCTAATTAATTCATGAAATATGCTAAATTAACGAAATAAAATGCAAATTAAATCTAGCTAAATGCATGAATGCTAAAAATCATCAAGGAAGCATAATTGAATATTTTTATATATGTCATTTTATGAGAATAGCTCAATCCATCTTTCGGATGAGCTCTTTCTTCAAACGACTCCCGAATCGAATTATGAAATCAAATCAAGATGAAAAGAGGTGCACCTTGCTTCGTTAGGCAGCGTTGAAGTTTTTGAAAGGGACGGCTATCACTGGCTTCGTTCATCCTTCGCTCCGGGCTTCAGATGGTTCACCAAAATCGACCTATGCTTGAATCGAATTGGCCACTGCACGAACTTCACTGCACCTTCTCCAATGAGCCAAAGGGGGCGTGAATTCCAAAGTTCAAAATCAGATTTTCAGGAAGGCTAGGTCGAATTTCCAAGTTTACCAGAGCTAAAAAAATGGTCTCTTTAGGCTGGGCGTGGAGCCTTGTTTTTATAGATTTTTCTGAAAATTTTTGAATTTCAAACAGGCTCAATTTGAGCCCTCCATGTGGCGCCATCTCAAGGGTGCTATTTTGATTTTTTAGAAAATAAAAAATAAGAATTTTGTGAGTGAGACACCTTAGCAGAATTTGAAAATTTTCAAAATTGGGTTTGCTTGATTTTCTCTGCAGGAAGCTCCCAGATTGCGCCACCTCAAAGGGTGCTCTCTTGGAGTTTGAAATTCAAAATTGCCTTTTGTAGGGAGCCCTCAGGTGGCGCCACCTCATGGTGGGCTACTTTTATTAAAAATAAATAAAAAATAAAATTTGAAGCCAAGTGGGACTCTGGATTGGCGCCACCTCAAAAGGTGTTCTGAGGTGTAAAGCTGGAAATAGTAGGAGCACGCCATGTGGCGCCCTCTCTGTATGCTCTTGACATGTGTCAGAAGGACAGGAGTAGAAGAATCACACTATGCCACCTCAGAGGAATTCAAATTCTACTTTTCTGCAGGAAAGGAGAGGCTGACATGTGGCGGTTCCTCAGAGTGGCTCCTACAATGCCATGTGGCAGGAGAACAGGACTGGAATAAGCAGAATGCGCCACCTCAAAGGGGGGGGGGGTTTCTACTTTTTCTAATGCAGGGAGGTTTGGACATGTGGCAGACAAGTGTCAGCTGTCTGGAGAGGCCTTCTCAAATGGCGCCACCTCAGAAGGGGAATTTGAATTTCAAATGGAGGTTGGCCTTGGAAGAATGGAGAATGGACATGTGGCATTTCCTCAGAATGGCTTCTACGATGCCATGTGGCAGTTTGGGAAAGGCAAGGAACATGTGGCGCCATCTTAGGCCAAGTAGAAAAAGGTAGAACTCCCAGATTTTTGCCACCTAGCTCTTTTCTTAAAATTTTTGAATGGTTGCTTTTCTGAAGGAAGCCAAGAGTGACATGTGTCCTCTACTTTTTCTGAAGGAGGTAGAAGGAGACATGTGTCACCTGTTTTTTCTGAAAGAAGTAGAGAATGACATGTGGCAGAGGGGAGAGAAGGAGGTCCAAGCCATGTGGCGCCATCTCAGACAAAATGAAAAAGGTAGAAGTTCAGGATTTTCGCCACCTATGGAGAGATTTGAATATTTGAATTCTAGCTTTCCTGAAGAGAGCAGGAAATGACACATGGCATCTACTTTTTCTGAGAAGAGCAGAGAATGACACATGTCACCTGTTTTTTCTGAAAAGAGTAGAGGATGACACATGACATTTGCTTTTTCTGAGGAAATGAAAGATTGACATGTGTCCTCTGCAGGAGACACACTTCAAATGGCGCCACCTCAGGGGAGACAAGCTTTGCTTTTTCTGAACAGGACAACACATGACACTTGGCATCTTCTGGTGATCTTTGGAATGACACCTGGCGCAGGATGGATAGGGTGACACATGGCAGATAAATGGGATGACATGTGGCGGCTTCTTAAGGTAGCCCCACACTGACACTTGGCATAGAAATGGGAGGAGAGAGAAAAGACACGTGGCACCAATCTAGAGGACAATGCTCCTATTTTTTTGGGTTTTTCAAAATTCAGATGTTTTCAAAAGAAGAGCCTGTGTGACACCACCTCAATGTGGGTCCCACATTGCTTCTTTATTGACATAAGGATAAAACACCAAAACCTCTTTTTGGAATTTTTATAAAATCTGGACTAATTGGTAAAACAGAATTTTTTAGAAAGAATTGGCCCCTGTAGGGCAATTTTGCAAAAGGAAGATAGTTGAAATAACTGACAAAAGGGCAAAATCTGAGGTGAAGTGATTGAAATCCATATTAAAAACTATCCAGATCATTTTCTTGGGAAAATATTTTGAAATTCAGAGCCCTGGGGGTAAAATGGGAAGAATTGATAATTTTAAAGACCCAGGGTTTTGAAATCAATTTTGAAAAGAATTAAAATTCTAATCTGGATTGAAAATTTTGAAATCAAGAGTTCTGGACCTCGAAATGTCATGCTGTGCAGTGCAGTGATATGAGATGCTCATGTAATGATATGCAATGACATATTTTATGAAATGTAATCCTGAACCGGGCTTGGGAGATTGTCGTCTCCTGTCAGGAGTAGAATTTTGAACATCTGAGCTAAAATAGAGAAATTTTGAGAGTTGCAGATGAAATTGAGACTTCTGTAAGGTCCGAGCTCGAAAAATGACCATTTTGCCCTCCAGCGATTTCAGAGGCTGGATGATGATGTTTGGTGAAAATGTCGGGGAGGTGAGTGAAAATTTGGGGTGTTTACAGTATGGAATCTTTCAAATATAAATATGAGTGCATTCTACATTCAAAACCATCAAATTGAATCGAATTACATTGAATTACTCTTTGCTTTTCACTCATATTCAGTTTCTCACTCACTTGATATTTTTCACTTCAGCTTTTCACTCAAATTCCTTTAAGAGACAGTGAATTCGTGAGTAGAGTATTTCAACAACCTCAAAAGCCAATTGCATCTCATTTGCATTCATAAGAAGGGATCGTAGGTTGTTTTGTAAGTTGTTACTTATTTCTTTTTTTCTGTAAAAGGGAAGGACTCCTTCGTTTAATGGGGTTGTTTGCTTTCAGTAGGTGTGTTACTGAAAGTGAGACCGGATTTGGTCTGTATGATCTTGTAGTTACATAAGGTTGATAGTGGAAATCTCATGCGGGTTTTGCTTGGGGACTGGATGTAGGTCGGGAAAGACCGAACCAAGATAAATTCTTGTGTTCCTTTGTGTGATTGCTTTGCATTTTGTGAAAATCCATCAAAATTCTGAAGACGATATTTAAAAGCACTTTTACATTTAGATCTATTTGGACCATCTAGAATTCAAAGTTTGAACGGTAGCAAGTATGCTTTTGTTATAGTAGATGATTATTCTCGATTTACATGGGTGATTTTTCTAAAAAGCAAAAATGATGCTTTTTCTGAATTTTCCAAACTTTGTAGAAGAGTTACAAATGAAAAATCTACATCTATTATTAAAATTCGTAGTGATCATGGTGGTGAGTTTGAAAATGAATCTTTTCTAAAGTATTGTGATTTACATGGTATATCTCACAACTTTGCTTTTCCTAGAGCGGCTCCAAAAAATGGAGTTGTTGAAAGAAAGAATAAAACTTTGCAAGAATGTGCTAGAACCATGCTTCAAGATAAAAATTTACCAAAATACTTTTGGGCTGAAGCAATAAATACAACATGTTATGTTTTAAACCGTGTTCTTATTCGACCAATATTACATAAAACATGTTTTGAATTGTATTATAATCGTATACCAAAGATCTCATATTTCAAATTTTTTGGTAGTAAATGCTTCTTGTTAAATACCAAAGATAATCTTGATAAGTTTGATTCAAAATCAGATGAATCAATATTTCTTGGATATTCTTCTAGAAGTAAAGCTTATCGTGTTTTTAATAAAAGAACATCTTGCATTGAAGAATCCTTACATGTTGCATTTGATGAGAATTGTGAACAGATTATACCTCTAAGCGAAGGAGAAGAAGTAATACTTCAAGAAGAACCTTTGATAGAGAATACTTCTCAAGAAAATGTTCCTCTTCAACCGGTTTGGAAAGAAGTTCCCAATCATTCACATGAACAAGTTATTGGAGAAATAAAGAGTGGTGTCTAAACTAGAAGGCAATTGCAATATATTGCAAATATTGCTTTCATATCTAAAATAGAACCAAAGAATATTAATGAGGCTTGTGATGATGAATTTTGGCTTTTGGCCATGTCTGAAGAACTTAACCAATTTACTATGAATGATGTATGGGATCTAGTTGATAGACCAAAGGATCATCCAATAATTGGAACAAGATGGGTTTGCTGAAATAAGCTGGACGAAAATGGCGAAGTCATTCGAAACAAAGCAAGGCTTGTAGCACAAGGCTATAATCAAGAAGAAGGCATAGTTTTTTATGAAACCTATCCACTAGTGGCTTGATTGGAGTCAATTGGAATGATGCTTGCTTCTGCTAGTTACATGAATTTTAAGTTATATCAAATTGATGTTTAGAGTGCATTCTTAAATGGACATATCAATGAAGAAGTTTATGTAGAGCAACCTCCTGACTTTGAAAATGAGAAATATCCAAAAAAAGTCTATAAATTAAAAAGAGCTTTGTACGTACTTAAACAAGCACCAAGAGCGTGGTATGAAAGACTACGAAATTTTCTAGAACAATCTAGTTTTTCCATTGGTCGGGTAGACTCCACTTTATTTATTAAAAAGCTTAATTTAAATATTCTTATTATGCAAATTTATGTTGATGACATAATATTTGGTTCTACTAATGATTCTCTTTGTAAAGAGTTTGCTAAAGCTATGTAGGAAGAGTTTGAAATGAGCTTGATGGGCGAATTAAACTACTTCCTTGGACTTCAAATAAAGCAATCTGAAGAAGGAATCTTCATCTACAAGGCTAAGTATACAAAAGAACTTCTTAAGAGGTTTGAGATGGACTCATCGAAATCAAGAAGAAATCCTATGAGTACAACTACTTCTCTTGATAAAGATGATAAGGGTAAAAATGTAGATACTAAGCTCTACAGAGGTATGATCGGATCTCTATTATACTTAATTGCTAGTCGACCTGATATAATGTTTAGTGTTTGTATGTGTGCTAGATTTCAAGCTAATCCAAAGGAATCTCATTTAACTGCAGTAAAACAAATTCTTCGTTACTTGAAAGATACTTCAGATTTTGGTTTGTTTTACCCAAAATCATCTTCCTTTGATTTAGTTTCATATAGTGATGCAGATTTTGCAGGAAGTAAATCTGATCGTAAGAGTACTAGTGGAACTTGTCATTTCTTAGGAAATTCCTTAATCTCTTGGTTTAGTAAAAAGCAAAATTCAGTGTCACTCTCAACAACTGAAGCAAAATATATAGCGGCTAGTTTAGCGTGTTCACAAGTACTATGGATGAAACAAACCTTAAAAGATTTTGGTTTGAATTACTCCACAACAACTATTTATTGTGATAACACTAGTGCTATAAATCTTTCAAAGAATCTTGTTCAGCACTCAAGAACTAAGCATATTGAAGTTAGACATCATTTCTTAAGAGATCATGTGTTAAAAGGAGACATTTCGTTAAATTTTATATCTACTAATGAACAACATGCCGATATCTTCACTAAACCACTTAAAAATGAAGATTTTATGAGAATTAGGAGAGAACTAGGCATTTGCTTGTTTTTAGATTTATAAAATGCTGATTTTTTGAACAAAATCTCAAAATCGCACCTTATTAGTCGACTGATAAACTTCTAGTCGACTGATGCTTTAAATTTTTTTTTTTGAAGGAATCACACCTTATTAGTCGATCGATAAAATCCTAGTTGATTGATATTTTTTAAATTTCAACTGAAGGGACCCGATACCCCTTGGATTTTTTTTAAACACTCGATTTTTTTTTAAATGGGCATCGTTTCATTTTTTACGCCCATTTTGTTTTTCTTAAACGATACCCTCTCTCTCTTTCTCTCTCCTCTCTCTTCCGAAAATCCCTCAGAGTGCCGTTCGAACCCCTTTACGACGGAATTCTCTTGCTGTGACCGGTGCATATTTAGTTCTCGCCGGAATCCTCGTGTGGCAGCCTCCTCACACTTGCCGTCATCCACCGTGTCATCTTCTAGCAGACGAACTCCTCCTCAAAAAAACCCTCCTGTTGCAACTAAAGAGTTTCTACTGCAACGCCTAATGACATCCATGGCAGTGTTAAAAAGCCAAACGACATCTATTGTGTCTCAGTCTACTCTTCTCTGAGACTCATCGTTTTCTATAGCAACAAACTCCTCTACAACGTCTCTACTTGTTGATCAATCACTCCTACCAGACGTCATTTGAAAGCCGACATCAACTGCGATTCTTCTTTGACAGGTGAATCTGTTTCATTCCTTATCAACCATGCCTCGTTAGAAGACTGCATCCACACAAGGTTCTTCTCCTACTACACCTCCAGCACGTCATGGATTTTCTCTCAGACTACTCAGAAATCCTCTTTTATATGATACTTTTAGATCGATTTCTGCACTTCCTATTTTACCAGGCCGAAATATCTTGTTTCATCTATTTTCTCGTTACAATATTAGAGAATTATTTCCAGGTATTTCACATTTTTTTGATGCCGGTGCAGACCCTTTTCATTATCTTTTTCTGATCCACTTGTTTTACACAAATTTACAAATTGATCATGAAACTAAAATTCTTTCCTCTCTTGTTCGCGATGTTGAAATTGAATTTGATTCTAAACTGTTTGGACAAATCCTAGATATTCCACCTTCAGACACTCTTTTTAATACTATTGAACTTAATGATGAAAGAATTTTTGAGAAAATTCTTCTTCCCGGTGCACCTCATTGTCTTCCTTTCAAAAATACCAATCTTCAAACTCGTGCACGCATTGCTGGACGAATTCTTGCCCACAATCTTCTACCTAAAACTGGTTCTTTTGATTACTATTCCACAAATCTCTCTATGGCTCTTTATGTCTTATTTGGAAATATTTTGGTAATTTGGGCCAACGTGTATTTTACTAATTTGTGGAAACAAAAACCTTTTCTTCCGTATGGATGTCTTCTTACTCATATTTTCAGATATTTCAAGGTACCCTTAACCAATGAAAAATATATTGAACAAAAGGAGTACTTTGATCAAACTATTTTTAAATGTATGAAAATCAAATATCTGCCTCCTTTAAACTTTGATCAAACTGAACCATCACTTTCTGAACCTTCACCATCTTCTGTGACACCTTCATCTCAAGCAAAACGAAAGAAATTCTCAACTAGTCAAGACAATGATGAAGTTTTGCAGCGAATATAAGCTTTGAAGCTGCATCAACACACTTTTCGTGAAGATATGACTCAACAACTTTCTTCAATTCAGAAAGATATTGCTGAACTCAAGGAGATGATCAAGCAACACTTCTCTTGATCTTTGTTTACTGTCTTTCTTAAACTTTGATACTTTATGGGTTGTAATATTTTGAACTTGAATTTGCATTTTGCTTATGCTATTACTCTTTTTTTATTATGACAAAGGGGGAGAAAAAGACGGAAATTACATGAAACATTGCATAACATGGAAATGAGAAAAAGATAGAACTTGCATGAGAATTTAAGAGAAAAAGATAGAATTTGCATATTGCATTATGACATGGAAATTACATCATGTGAAAGCATTGAAAATTACATTTATAAAAAAGTTTTAAAAATGCATGAAGTAATGATGGAAATGCAAACTAATCAATATGTGATATATGTGCTTTGAATGTACTAACTTTTAATGTTTTGCAGCATATTGATAGGGGGAGTAAAATCTCCATCTATGCATCTAAATGCTCCATCTTTGATTAGTTTGTCATCATAAAAAAAGGGGAGATTGTTACAACAATGAAGCCGTACATGATACTTCAAGTACAAGGTTTTGATGATGAACAAGTGAATCAACTGCATTTCAGCTAAGGCAATGAAGAAAGATGACAAGCATTAAAGAATTCAATGAAGAATATTTGAAGACTAGTGTGCAAATGTTAAATTCATTAAAAGTCTTAGATTCTTGTAAGAGACTTACTTAGAGTGCATATTTCGGTTGCATTTCACCTAAAAAGTCTTTAGAAAAACTTTTCTAAAAGAATCCTTCATGAAAATCTTTTTAGAAAACTCTTTATTTAATTTTTCGTGTTTATTAGTCGACCAATAGACTCACCAGTCGACTAATCCTTTCGCGCCAAATTTTCTAAATAAAATGTCATTTTTGTCAAATTAGTCGACCGAAGGTTTTATCAGTCCACCGGACATAATGTCTGTTTTCTGGAAATTTAGCAGCAGTCGACTAATGATTTTATCAGTCGACCGGACAGAACATGTATTTTCAGAAAAATTTAGCAGCAGTCGACTGAAAGGTTTTTCAGTCTACTGATGATATTATCAGTCGACTAACTTTTTCTCTAGTCGACTAAGTTTCAAATCTTCCGATTTTTCAAACGGCTCGATAAACAGATCAGTCGACCGACGATAACTGTCAGTCTACTAATAGTTAATTATCAGTCAACTAACTACTGTTCCAGTCGACTAATTTTGCCATTTTTTTTGAAACTTTTAAAAGGCGTGTCTTTTCATTTTTCAAACATTTTGATCGTTCAAAATGGACTGTTTTAACACCCTTTCATACCCTCAACGTATGGAATCTTTCAAATATAAATATGAGTGCATTCTACATTCAAAACCATCAAATTGAATCGAATTACATTGATTTACTCTTTGCTTTTCACTCATATTCAGTTTCTCACTCACTTGATATTTTTCACTTCAGCTTTTCACTCAAATTCCTTTAAGAGACAGTGAATTCGTGAGTAGAGTATTTCAACAACCTCAAAAGCCAATTGCATCTCATTTGCATTCATAAGAAGGGCTCGTAGGTTGTTTTGTAAGTTGTTACTTATTTCTTTTTTTTGTAAAAGGGAAGGACTCCTTCGTTTAATGGAATTGTTTGCTTTCAGTAGGTGTGTTACTGAAAGTGAGACTGGATTTGGTCTGTATGATCTTGTAGTTACACAAGGTTGATAGTGGAAATCTCAAGCGTGTTTTGCTTAGGGACTGGATGTAGGTCGAGAAAGACCGAACCATGATAAATTCTTATGTTCCTTTGTGTGATTGCTTTGAGTTTTGCAAAATCCATCAAAATTCTGAAGACGATATTTAAAAGCACTATTCACCCCCCCTCTAGTGCTCGTTGCCTCGATCCTACTGCACTTTCACATAAGACATAAATTCTATCTTATGTGTAGAGTGAAATCTGATAATCAGTTGTGCAGAAAATATAATAAATCAATGGTTTAGTGTTCATGGTTGATTTTTGGATATGTTATGATTGTTATGTGGATGAATCTATTAAAAATAATAGAAAAATCTTATTATCGGTAAAACCCAAAATATTACACAAGTCGGGTGAAATTCAGGATTTTGCAAAGAATTTGGATCTAGAACTATTTCAAATAGGGTCCAATACAGAAAATCTAAAAAGTTAATATAATTAAGTTTTTCTGTGGAATTAAATTTTTTTGAAAGATAGAAATTATATCTATCATTAGAAAATTTGAGAAGCTGTGATTCCTCTCGGATTTAGGCTGGTAACTATTTCTTGGTGAAGAAAAATTTTGTCATGTTTTGTCAGAACCAAAAAAATAGTTTATGGTCCATGAATTACTATGGGAAAGTGCTAATTGTTTATCTTCGAGCTATCTAGGGATGGCAGTGGACCGAGGCGGGGGCAGGGGACAAGGTCTCCACCCCCGCCCCATTTCAAAATCCGAACCTCCATCCCCGCCTCTATCCCCGCACGAGAATGAATTTTAACCTCCACCCCGCCTCTATCTCTGTTTCATGTCCTCCATCCCCGGTCCAAATAGGGGCGAGGCAGGGCCTCGTTTCCCCTTGGTCTATAATCATCCCTTGAAGGATTGGGGATGGAGTGAGGTGGGGCAAGGCGGAGATTGGGACAGAGATGGGGCGGTGTGGGGAAAAGTGTAATTCCATCCCCACCTCCATCCCCACACGGGGATAGATTTTAACCTTCATCCCTGCCTCCATCTTTGTTTCATGCCCTTCATCCCCAGTCCAAATGGGGCAAGGCGGGGCAAGGCCTCATTGTCCCCCAGTCAACTGCCATCCCTAGAGCTATCAATTGGATATGAGAGATAACACCCTCTGGTATAACTATACAATTTTTAGGGCTCTATTATTAATGCAAAATTTTACTTTTGCAAGTCAAATTGACCTTTGAAAAAGATTTTGAAAATAACTTGCCAACATTTTAAAAATGCAAAAAAAAGCTGAGGAATGGGACTCGCCTGTCGATACGAAGTTTAACCATTTTTGGTGCCATAACCAGGGGTAATCGAACCAAGGACCAATCTAGTGCATTGCTTTACTCAACTTGTCTAAATCGATGTTCTATTCCTAAATGCACGAAGAATCAGGCATGCACTATGAACTTTGGAAAATGCAAATTGAAAACATGGTGTATGCTTCGAATATTTAAAATACTTGAAAAAGGAGACACTTTGAAAATCGTGAGCCACATTTGGGAAATATTTTTAAAGAAAGGAAAATCGTGAATTGGATTCATAAAAGATAGAAAATTTCTTTAAAATCAAAGGGTTTTTTGAGAAAATCGATTCTTAGGAGGACTTAGAGAAAGTCAATTTTCTTCTGATATGGAATTGAAAAATATCAAAAGGGATGGGCGTGTGGCCCTGTGAAAGTCTTTTCATGATGCCATCTAGCTTAGATGATACATGGATGCAGTTTTGAGAAAATATTTTCTGAAGATTTTGAGAGAAAATCATTTGAAAAAGAGATTTTTGTGCCTTATAGAATTTAGATGAAATAAATTTTTTACTTATCCCTGACTATGACCACGAATATGTATTGAATATAGTTCATTTGATTCTAAAAGGGGAAATACTTGGAAAAGTTTTGAGAATATGCAATGATTTCTGAAAATAGCCTAAGAGTGTAGGTCGTTTGTGGCTTAGAAGGAGATGATAAATCTGGATATTGTTCGTATTCTGACTATGGCCACAAATACGAACTCAATCGAGTTTATTAACTCCTTAGAAGTGAGTGCACGTGCCATTTGTGTAGACCATTATGAATTTGAATATGCCTGAATCATCATTCATCACACAAATAATATTATTGAAAATAAACTATATGCAATGCAACCCTAATCTAAGCAGAAAATTAAATTCTTATTTCAATGTTATGATTTACATCAATAATAAATTAAAAAAAAAGAGAAAAGGAAAATAAAAAAAATACAATCTTGAGTGTCCCTACAAAATTAGCAAATGTTAGTGGACAAATGTCAGCTTTTTGGGATTTATCCAACAATATCTGAAATTAAGGGATTTATCCAAATATAAGCCTTTTTTCATGCTTCTCTAAAATAAACACAATAAAGGATGATGCAAAATTGAATAAATAATGAAAATAAACAACTTTGAAATTTAGAATTTTGAGAAAAATGGCCAAAATACCCTTAAAAATTGACCTTTATTGCAAAACAGGTTTTTTCAGAAAAGATTTTAGTAATTTGTTTAATTCGGGGATCAAACGGATTCAAAACAAAGCCAAATCGGATGAAGGGCACCCTTATATGATTATGAATATGATCAAACCCTAAAAATATGAATCGTTTCATGAAAAAATTGAAATATTAGAAAAATATCAATTTTGATCATGTTTCAGTTGAATCAGGATTCCGTGAGCATCCTGTTTTTATGAAACAACTAAATAATGTATCAAATGAATTCCAAAATTCATAAAAAATGACAAAGACACTTTTAATAACCCTAAAATTAAAATGCAATCAAAAAATATAATTTTTGATATTATTTAATTAAAAATATTAAATAAAGAAAGGAAAATATGCAATTTTGCCAGCAGTCACGTACCTATCACAGTGTCAGACCCAAATTAGATATCAAACAGCCATGAAAGTTTATGAAATTTTACAGAGAGAAACTAGACAGATGAACAAAAATAACCCTTTTTTCAGATCGAAAAAAGAATCTTCGGTTAGAGAGATACGATTCTGGCAACACGTACCTAATTCTGCCTTATACATAACAATGTGAAATAGATAGATCCGGTTTCGGGTGTAGGAAAATATAGCAAACAACTGTCAAAATTTACAAAATTTTATAAAGACATACTAGAGATCACAAGAAAAAACCCTTTTATGTATCATCTATACGATCTCTGGTGAGGGATAAATCATTTCGGCAAGTTGACCCAGGCCCTGAATCGGATTTGTGAGTCCAAGAAACACATATGCTATTGTTGGATCAAAGAAACAAAGAAATACACCATAGAAATTTATAAAAATTTTACATATTAAAGTAGACATCATGAGGAATACAATTTTTTTTATGGATCATCGATCTGATCTCGAACAAGGGAGATATGACCTCAGAAAGATGCTCTTGGATTTTCACAGCATTTTCCCAACTGAGAAAATAGGCTCCGACTTTGATTTTTGAACACAGAGTTACAGACCTTTAAAAATCTTAATTTTTTTTATTGAAAACTGTAGGAATATGCATGATTTCACCATAAAAAATTTAGATTTTATTAATGCACATAAAATGGCGAAATAATCACATTAACCGGCAATCAGATTTGTAAATAACGAATCTAAAACCCTAGAATGAAATAAAAATGATTATTCATGCTAAAAACATAAAAAAAATTGTAAATAATGCAATGAATCATGATTTGATGCTTGAACAACTAAAACAAACATGAATATACTGAAATAAACAAAAAAATCATGAAAGCACGGTTAGAATTTTGATTTAGCCATTAAAAGAAGGATTCAAGCTATAAAAAGGTTGAATCTCGATCTTTTTCAGGCATTTAGCATAATAAATGAGTTTTCAACGAATCTAACGGACAAAAATCAGGAACATAACCATGGATGATCAGTAGATCATCATCTTGGGTCATGGAGCATGGGTCTTGAACGAAAAATAAAAATATGCAACATATAGGGAGCGGGAATGGTGAAAACGCATAAAAATAACAAAATAAATAAAAAGAAGAAGAAGAAGAGAGGGCTCACCTTTGTTGCAGCAATGGAAGAAAAAGGAGGGCTGAGAGAGGTGAGAGAAAACTCAAATGAGAGAGGGAGAGATTCCTTGGTCGACCACCCCATAGCCTCTTTTATAAAATTTTCCAACTCTTAATTAGAGAGTTCCATTTTATCGGAACTCTCTTAATTAATAAGAGATAAATCAAATGGGGGGGGG
Organism: Nuphar pumila; assembly: GCF_984573655.1. Taxonomy (NCBI): domain Eukaryota; kingdom Viridiplantae; phylum Streptophyta; class Magnoliopsida; order Nymphaeales; family Nymphaeaceae; genus Nuphar; species Nuphar pumila. Next base: position 33,849,288 of record NC_143265.1, read on the forward strand.
GGGATTTTCTTAGAGATTCCTAACCTATTAAAACTCTAATTAGTCAACCCTAATTAAACCTAATTAAGACTCCTAATTAACTCTAAAAAATCTCAAATGTGGCACCACCCATGTGGGCCCACATTTGGTTTTTAAAACCCAAAGTTAAATACCAAAGTGAAAATGAAGAGTTTTAAAATCAATTTTGATTCTTTCAAACCCCTAATCTAACTTGAACACTAACTAGACCTAAACTAATCTAAATATTCTCAAATTTGGCACCACCTACTATGGGCCCCATTTGATTTTCAGAAAACGATTTTAAAAAACTTGAAAATAAAGATTTTTGAAAGAAGTCAAAATGAAAACTTAGATTTTGAAAATAAAAGTTTTTGAATCAACTAGAGTCCTAAATGAGTTGAAAATCTCTCAAGTGTGGCGCCAGCTGTGTGGGCTTCACATTTGGGTTTTGAAAATGTTAAAATAAAGATTAAAAAGGTTTTTTTAAAACAAGGTTAAAATCACCATATAAAAATCAAAAGTCTAAATAGAGTCCTAAACTAACTCAAAACTCCAGACTAGAGTCCAAAACCGACTAAAACTTTGAAATTTGGTTTTTTGAAAGACAAATGAAGAGGTTTTTAAAAGATTTTTTCAAAAATAATGAAGTCAGGGTTAGACTCTGGAACACAGTCCTAATCTGACTAAAACTTTAAAATTTTGGTTTATTTTGAAATATTTTAAATGGTTTTCTTAAAAACAGGTAAAAATAGAAATAAAAGATAAAGTTAAAATACAGTCCTAAACCGACTGAAACTTCAGGATAGAGTCCTAAACTGACTAAAACTCTAAAAAAAAGGCCAAATGAAAGAAATAGACAAGGGGTAAGGACACCTCTGATCTAAAACCAATAAAATGAAAGATTGAAATGGGTTAAAAGTGTAAACACTCCAAATTTTCCACCTTCGCTCACAAACCCTTTCCTCTTGCCACTGGAACACGCTTTCTAAATCCTCCAGGAACCAGTTGGTCGACACCCAAGCCAGGGCTATTCAGAGCCCAAATTTTGCACCAAACTTCAATACTTTATTTAATATCATACAGAAATGTTTAATTCTTTGTCTCTGTCGGAGGTCCGGGACTTCAAATCCCTCATCCATGGTTCACATTTTGCATCTCATTTCATATCATTTTATGTCATTTCATTGCATTGCATGGCATTTTTGAGATCCAGCACACTGGCTTTTCCAAAATCTTTCAATCCAGATTCGAATTTTAAAAGCTCTATTTTGAAATCACTTTCAAAATCTGGGTTTTTAGATCAATATTTTGCCATTTCCCAACCCCGAGATCTTTATTCCAAAACATTTTCTATAGAAAGCGGTCTAGGTTCATTTTAAACTCAAATTTTAATTGATCTTGATTCTTAGATGAGACCCATCTAGGTGGTGTCATTTCTGGATTCTTTCATTTCTTAAATTTCTCAAATTTTAGAGTCCTAGTTGGATTAGGACTCTATATTTTCACCTTTTTAAGCCTTTTCAAAATTTCATTTCTGTTTTAAACTAGAAGTAGTCATATCCCTTTGTCCATTCCTTTCATTTTGGCCAAAATCTCAGAGTCCCAGTCAAATTAGGACTTTTTTTCAGAGTTTCAGTCGGATCAGGACTCTACCTTTTACTTCTATTTTTATCTTTTTTTTGAGAAAACCTTTCAAAACCTTTCGTTTTGACCAAAATTCTAGAGTTTCAGTTGGACTAGGACTCTGTCCCAGAGTTTTAGTCAGATTAGGACTCTATCGCGATTTTATCCTTTATTCCTATTTTTTACTTGTTTTTAAAAACTTTCTCATCTGACTTTCAAAAGAGCCAAAATCTTAGAGTTTCAGTCAAACTAGGACTCTATTACAAAGTTTCAGTCAGACTAAGACTCTGCTTTTCATCTCTATTTTTACTTGTTTTCAACAAAATTTATTAAAATCTTTCATTTTGGTCAAAATTCTATAGTTTTAGTCGGACTAGGACTCTGTCTTAGAGTTTCAGTCAGATCAGGACTCTATCTTTTACTACTATTTTTACCTATTTTTGAAAAAATCTTTTAAAATCTTTCATTTTGGCCCAAACTTTCAGAGTTTTAGTCGGACTAGGACTCTATTTCAGAGTTTCAATCGGATTAGGACTCTATCTTTCGTTGCTATTTTTACCTGTTTTTAACAAAATCTTTCGAAAGCAGTCAAAATTTTAGAGTTTTAGTTGGACCAGGACTCTAACCCTGACTTTATTTTTGAGAGAAAATTTTAAATACTTCTTCATTTATCCTTCAAATAATCAAATTTCAAAATTCCAGGACTTCGTTGTAGAGTTTCAAAATTTTAGGACTCTGCCCCAGAGTTCCAGTCGATTCAAAACTCTACTCTGATTTCATCTTTTTACTTTTATTTCACTTGTATTTCAAAAACAGATTCAATTCTGAGAGTTTTAAAATTCTGGGACTCTATCCTAGAGTCTCAGTTGATTAGGACTCTGAATCTGGTCTCGTATTTTGCTTATTTTCACTAATCTCTGAGAAGGTCTTTCAAAACCTCTTCGTTTATCTTTTAAAAACCCAAAAAATAAAGAGTTTCAAAATTTTAGGACTCTGTCCTAGTGTCCTAATCGGGTGAGGACTCTATTCTGAATATTATTTTCACTTTCAATTCCATTTGTTTTGAAAATCTTTTCATTCGTATTTCAAAAATTAGTTCATTTGCAGAGTCCCAGTTGATTCAAGACTCTATTTTAGAGTTTTGGTTGATTTAGGACTCTAACCATGACTGTATTTTCTGACTTATTTTCATTAGTTTTGAGAAAATTCTTCAAAAACCTAAATGTCAGAGTCTTAGTTGGTTTAGGACTAGTCTAGAGTTTGAGTTTGTTTAGGATTTTATTTTCAAAACCTCCAATCGTCATCCGGTGATTGCAACTCTGTTTCAAAACATTTTTCAATCTTTATTCCAACTTTTTCAAAACCGTGATGTGGGGCCCACTCAGTTGGCACCACATCTGGAGGAGTCTTGATCCATTCAGAACTCTGATGGACTCAAAACTTTCAATTTCAAAACCAATTTTATTCTAAACCTCTTTTTGAAAACCTGTATTTTCAAGTTTTAAAAAAAATCATTTTTGAAAAATCAAATGGGGCCCACTCTGGGTGGCGCCACACTTGAAAGAGTTAGGTTAGATTAAGGTTAGTCCATGTTCTAATTAGGTTAAGAGTTAGAAGAGTCAAAATTGATTTTTAAAATTCATCTTTATTTTAGTGTTTTAACCTTCCTTTATTTAAAGTTTTAAAAATCAAATATGGGCCCACATTAGGTGTCGCCACATTTGATCTTTCTTTAGGGTTTAATTAGGTCTTAGGTAGATTAGTTAGAGTTAGATTAGGGTAAGGCTTTTCATAAAAATCGACCCTCTCATTTGACTTATCTTAACTAATTAAGAAGAGTTTCAAAAAGTTGACTCTTTAAAGAAAAGTTTCCGAAAAAAAATTATAAATAGGGGTCCAAGGGGGGTCGACCCCATGCTCTCTCTCTCTCTCTCCTTTTCTAGCTGCTTCTTCCACCTCCAAGCCTCTCCTCCTCCTCCTCCTCCTCTACCCAGAATCCTCCATTGAAGCCACTCCCCAAGGTAAAACTCCTTTGTTTTATGTTTGTTTTTTAAATATTTTCATATGTTTTCACCATTGCTGCCCCTTTTGCATTTGATTCAAGCATAATCTACCATCAAGAACCTTAAAGTAAAATCAAGAACATGATCTAATGCTTCTCTATGGATTATTTTACATTTTTAATCCATTATAATAGTTTAGAATAATATTTTTTATGTTTTTGCCAAAGAAAAGATGAGATTCGATCCCTTTATGGATCAAATCTCTCTTTCAAGGGCTAGATCAAGTTTATTTCATGCTTTCTGTATTTTATTATTTTTTTAAAGCATGTGCATGCATGTTTTCATTGTTTAATGTATTGAATCCTGCCTAATAGCCCTAGAATAATTTTATTTAGTATTTATGATGCCCAAATCATGCATATTTCATGCTATGCTATGCTAGTTGCTCAGGCCAGATTTTTAGCTATCTGTTTTTATATTTATTTCACCTGACTATGATAGTCACAAAAATCCGAATTTTTTACAGTGGAATGATGCATATCCTTCTGGTTTTCAATAAAAAAAATGGATTTTTTAGGGTTCTGTAACCCTATTTTCAAAAATAGAAGTCAGGTACCTATTTCTGTAGGTCGTTAGACCAAATACAGAATCAGGATCAACTTGCTTCAGTTGTGTCTCCCTAACAAAAGATGATTTTTCAAAACTGTAAAAACTAAGTTGTTCGTATACATGTCTAGTATTTACTCTGAATTTTCATATTTTTTGGGGTCTGTTTGATCCCTTTTTCGGATTTAAAACCAGGACTGATACAAAATCCAAATTCTGTAACAGACTTCTTTTAAAAAACAAAAGACCCGATTTCCCTAAGTCACACAACTCCAACCCTAAAATTTTTTCGTCGTTTTAAGTCATTATAGAACCATTGAGATGTCTAGAATCTTTTTCCAAAATTTGGGAAAATATTGAAGACTTTTAGACTCTGAAACATAAAAAATAACGGAGTATGTTCAAAAAGCTTATTTCCTGTTTCGAATTTTTTTATCTTCAATGTTTCAGTCATGAATCAAGTTTTGTAAAAAAAAATTCAACTTTGTAAATTCCAGCTGATTCCTAGGGATGTCAGGGATCTTTAGCCTCAATCTGAGCTCTTTTTGAACCCTTTTGAGCCAAAACACTGAAACCAGTTTTTTCTCCTTTCTTTATTTTATAAAAAATCAAATTGTTTCCATAAAACATTTTATTTTCTTAATTTTTCCCCAGAGTCTTCTTAATTTTTAGATTCTAGGATGTTCCTAAGGCTATTATAAGTCTTCAAACCAGTTTTGAGAATTTTCTAAAATGGTTTTGCATGTCGTGTATGTGTTTTTTTAAAACTATTTCTTTGAAAACCCTAAAAACTAGGGCAAAATCATCATTTTCATTTAATATTTCCAATTTTGGGTGATATTTTAATGTTTCAATATTTCAAACATGTTCTCAAGCATATAAACTACCTTTCCAATCAAATTTATCAATTTCGAATGCCCCAAATTAAAGACATTTCAAATTTGTCTTAGAAAAACCCTGATTTCAAGGCCATAGTCTTGCTTTTTGGGGTATTTTGGATATTTTGCCATAATTTCGAAATTCAATCTTTCAAATAAAGTTCATTTTCATATTATATTCAATCATACATGCATTCAATATTGTATTTTGTAAATTTTCCTTTAAGGAAGCTTTGAAAAGGCCTATATCCGGATAAATCCATCAATTTCTATATATTATTGGATAAATCCCCAAAAGCCAACATTTTTGCCACTAACAAGTTTGCTAGTTTTGCAGGGAAATTCAAGACTGTTTTTCTTTTTCTTTTCCTTTATTTCAATTCAATTAGTGATGTAAAGTAAATATAAATTTGGAATAAGAATTTATTTTTCCTGCTTAGAATAGGACTACATTACATATTGTTTATTTTTATATAAATGTTAATGTGTGATGGATGATGATTCATGCATATTCGAGCTCACCATGGTCTACACGAATGGCACGTGCACTAGCTTCTAAGGAGTTGATAAAGTCGGTGGGTTTCGTATTTATGATCATAGTCAGAATACGAACAAAACCCAGATTTGTCATCTTTTTCTAAGCCACAAATGGCCTACACTCTTAGGCTTTTTAAAAAATCATTACATACTTTCAAAGTTTTCTAAACATTTTTCTCCTTTTAGAATCAAATGGGTTTTATTCAATCCATATCAATAGCCATAGCCAGGGATATGAGGCGAATTTACTTCATTGAAATGCTAGAAGGCACCTAAATTTCCTTTTTCAAATAATTTTCTCAAAAATTCTTCAAAAAGAATATTTTTACAAGATAGCATTCATGCATCATCTAGGTTGGAATGCATCACGAAAAGGATTTTACAAGGCTACACGCCCCTCTTTTTTATCAAATCAAGAATCCAATTTCAAAAAAATCGATTTTTCAAAGTTATCCTGAAATTTCTTCAGAAATTGATTTTTCTCAAAACATTAAGTTTTCCTTTTCATTAAAAATGACTTTTAAGGGATTTTCAAATGCTTTTTTAAGTCCCAAAATCGATTTTCCAAGTTCCAATAACTTCTCAAAGTTCAGAATTCAAAGAAATCATTTTTTCGCAAAGTTGTTAGATTTTCCTCATAAACCATTTTTCCTAAGATCACTTTGTTTTTTTCAAAGATTTTCTAAATATTTTCCTAAGTTCAAATCACGATTTTCCAAGTTATAATATTCTCAATTTCAAAGTTCAAATTCAGAGAAATCAATTTTCTCTAAGTCATTTTGAGTTCTCTCAGAAATCGATTTTCATAAAACATCAAGATTTCTTCAGAAATCGATTTTATTTTCTTCACAAGTGTTCTCTCAATGTGATTCACGATTTTCAAAGTGCCCATTTTTATAAGAATTTTCCAATATTTGAAGCACACATCAAGTTTTCAGTCAAAATCTTTCTAAGTTCATGGCACATGCCTGATTCTTTATGTATTTAGGGAATAAAACATCGATTTATACAAGTTGAGAAAAGTAAAGCACATGGTTGATCCTTGGTTAAATTACCCCTGGTTATGGTGCCAAGAACAGTTGAACCTTGTTCCGACAGACGAGTCCCTTTAACACCCCAAATTTTCACTCACCTCCCCGACAGTTCTACCAAGCATCATCATCCAGCCTCTGAAATCGCTGGAGGGCAAAATGGTCATTTTCTGAGACCGGACTTTGCAAAAGTCCAAATTTCATCTGAAACTCTCAAAATTTCTCTAATTTTAACTCAGATATTCAAAAATTTAGTCCTGACAGGAGACAGACATCTCCAAAGTCTTGGTTCAAGATTGCATTTCATAAGACATGACATTGCATATCATTGCATGAGCATTTCAAATCATTACACTGCACAGCATGCCATTTCGAGGTCCAGAACTCTTGATTTCAAAATTTTCAATCCAGATTAGAATTCCAACTCTTTTCAAAATTGATTTCAAAACCCTGGGTCTTCAAAATTATCAATTCTTCCCATTTTACCCCCAGGACTCTGAATTTCAAAATATTTTCTCAGGAAAACAATCTGGATAGTTTTCAATATGGATTTCAGCCACTTCACCTCAGATTTTGCCCCTTTTTACAATTTCAAATATCCTCCTTTTACAAAATCGCCCTATAAGGGCCAACTCTTTCCAAAATTCCTGTTTTGCCCATTAGTCCAGATTTTATGAAAATTCCAAAAAGAAGTTGTTGTTTTATCCTTATTTCAATAAAGAAGCAATGTGGGACCCACACTGAGGTGGTGTCACACAAGCTTTTCTTTTGAAAATTTGAATTTTGAAAAACCCAAAAATATAGGAGCCTTGTCCCCTGGATTGGTGCCACTTGTCCTTTCTCTCTCCTCCCATTTACATGCCATGTGTCAGCATAGGGTTCACCTAGAGTTGGTGCCACATGTCACCTTCCCTCTTCTGCCACGTGTCAGTGTGGGGCTACCTTCAGAAGCCGCCACATGTCAGCCCAATTATCTGCCATGTGTCACCCTATCCATCCTGCGCCATGTGTCATTGCAAAGACTACTAGGAGATGCCAAGTGTCATAGGTTGTTTTGTCTAGAAAAAGTAGAGCTTGTCTCCTCTGAGGTGGCGGCACTTGAAGTGTATCTCCTACAGGGGACACGTGTCAACCTCTTACTCCTTCTAGAAAAGTAGCCTGACACATGTCTCTCCCTACTTTTCTCAGAAAAGTAGGAGACATGTGTCACTCCTAAATTCCTACAGAAAAGGTAGGCTTGTCTCCTCTGAGGTGGCGCCATCTGGAGTGTGTCTCCTGCAGAGGACACGTGGCAAGCTCTCATTTCCTCAGAAAAAGTAGACGCCATGTGTCATTTCCTGCTTTCTTCAGAAAAACTAGAATTCAAAAGTTCAAAACTCCTCATAGGTGGCGCAAATCCTGAACTTCTACCTTTTCCAGGTTGTCTGAGATGGCGCCACATGGCCTGGCCCACCTTCTCTCCCCTCTGCCACGTGTCATTCTCTGCTTCTTTCAGAAAAAGTAGAGGACACATGTCTTCTCCCTACTTCTTTCAGAAAAGTAGGAGACACATGTCACTCCTGGCCTTCTTCAGAAAAAGCAAACCATTCAAAATTCAAACAAGGCACTAGGTGGCGAAAATCCTGAGCTCTGATTTCCCAGATGGCCTATGAGAGAGCCACATGTCCTTTCCCTCATTTTTCTCCCTCTTACCACATGGCATTGTAGGAGCCACCCTGAGGTGGCGCCACATGTCCATCCTCCATTCCTCCAGGGCCAACCTCCATTTGAATTTCAAACTTTCCCCTGAGGTGGCGCCATCTGAAGAACCACTCCAGCAGGCTGACACTTGGAACCATCCTGGACTGCCACATGTCCAGATCTCCTTTCACCAGAAAAAGCAAAATTCAAATTCCTCTGAGGTGGCGCCTTCTGAGCCCACTGCTCTGATCTTCTAACATGTGTCAAACACCTTTTGAGTTGGCACCATTCCAGGACTCCACTTGGCTCCATTTTTATTTTTATTTTATTTTTAATAAAGGTAGCCCACCATGAGGTGGCGCCACCTGAGGACTCCCTACAAAAGGTGAGTTTGAATTTCAAATTCCAAGAAAACACCCTCTGAGGTGGCGCCTTCTGGGAGTTCCCTGCAGAGAGAATCAAGCAAACTTTTGAAAATTTCCAAATTCCCCCTGCTGAGGTGTCTCACCCACAAAATTTCCATTTTTTTTATTTTTCTCAAAAATTAAAACACCTTTTGAGGTGGCGCCACCTGAGGGCTCCCTGCAAAAGACAAATTCAAATTTCAAACCCCTCAGATGGCACCCCCTGAGATGGCGCCACATGGAGGGCTCAGATCGAGCCTGTTTGAATTTCAAAATTTTTCAGAAAATTTATAAAAACAAGGGTTCACGCCCAACCTGGGGAGATCATTTTTTTTAGCTCTTGTGAACTTGGAAAATCCGACCTAGCCTTCCTAAAATCGGATTTTGAAATGTGGAAATCATGCCCCCTTTGGCGCATTGAAGAAGGTGGAGTAAAGTTCATGCAGTGGCCGATTCGATTCAAGCATAGGTCGATTTTGGTGAACCATCCGAAGCCCGGAGCAAAGGACGAAGAAAGCTCGTGATAGACTCCCCTTTCAAGAGCTCCTACGCTGCGTAACAAAACAAGGTGCACTTCTTTTCCCATTGATTTGATTCTATAATTCGAATCGGGAGTCGTTTGAAGAAAGAGCTCATCCGAGGAATGGATTGAGCTATTCTCATAAAACGACATATATCAAATGTTTCATTATGCTTCCTTGATGATTTTTAACATTCATGTAGTTAGCTAGGTTTAATTTGCATTTTATTTCATTAATTTAGCACATTTCATGAATTAATTAGAATTAATTTAGCATTTATTTCAATTATGCTTATTTTCAGTAGGTCTCTGTTTTTGTCAGTCAGTCCACATGTCATTTCATGCATTTGTTTTTTATTAAAAATCCCAAAAAATTCACGGAATGCGCCCTTAGGTGTCCCTGAAATTTTGCCGAAAATTCGAAGGCATTTGAATTTGTTTACTGCGGTAAACATTCAAAATGGCAAGTCGGGTTTTGTTACCCGGGATGCGTTTTGAAAATCATTTGCCGATTTGTAAAATCGAGATATCCCTCATGGGAGATATGATTTTCGATCCAAAAACTGTTTTGAACTAGGGAGAATGTCTAGTTTTTAATATGAGTTTTTCAGATTTTTCTGATTTTTTTTATGTCTGACAAAAATCCGAGAGTTTGGGACACGTGTCAGAGCCTAATTTGGGCCTCTAAGATCTTGGATCGACTTAGGGCTATGGTTTATCTTTGTGTGTTGCTCCAAATCCAAACTGTAAAAAGTAAAAGTTGTGTCCGAGATGTTCTCTGTTTTTATCTGAAAGCCTGTAATTTTTAGAACAGTGTTGACCCCTGCTTCGGATTTTTCTTGTCAGTCCCCTGTTTTGCTACATTTGTCTGTTCTGTTAGTTTAGGCAGGAATAGTTATCTTGTTATCTGTGTTTCCGTTGATCAAATGCCAAAGTCATAAACATGAAAGTTGTTCATGAAAGTGTCGTGCATAACTCTGATTAATTTTATAAATTTCCATGGCTGTTTGATATTTTTTAGCATTTTACATCAGATTAGTGTGATTTTTACCTATGTCAGAACTAAATCCCTGTTATTGAACTCACCATGGCTCAAATCCCGAGACTGTAAAAACCAAAAATGTTCCATTTCGGGTCTTTTAGCAGTCTGAAAAATATCAGAAGTTTCCATGGTGTAAATCTTGCATTATCATATTAGGCATTGCATTTGGTTCGGATCCATAGGCAAAATCCACCATTTTAGGACTTTCTTTGAATTTTAGCATTTAAATCATATCATTTCATGATTTTTAGCATTATAGGTTGTTTATCAGAGTAAGTAGATGCTTCATACCGAATTTGGTGCAATTTGGAATCCATTTGAGGTTCGGATTAACCGTAATAGCAAAACAGGGTCCCGCAGGACCCAGATCCAAGCGAAAAACAAGTGAAATTCATTATTTTGGATAAATTATAAAATGTCAAATTCTGATTTTACAGTCTTAGTGTGTTTAGCAGCATGTCATCATGCCTCATACTGCATTTCATCATCATTGGATCCAATTTGAATTTCGAAATCTCAATTTTACCAAGTTTTCCTTCAAAAAACCCTGATTTTAAAGATGTAACTTTAATGTTAGGGGTATTTTGGTAATTTTGACCCCAATTCCGAATTTCAAACTGTATTACACTGAATTCCCTGCATTTACATCATTTCAAATATCAAGGAAACATGAGAATAGGGTTTATATCCAATTAAATCCAATAATTTCATAATATTATTGGAAAATCTTAGAAAAACCCACATATTTGAGCTAACTTTATTTCAAGCTTGGCAGGGACATTCCAAAGAAGGAGCTGAAGTCTGCAAATTTCTTTTATTTCCTTTATTTAGTGATGTAATGATGTAAATTTTGGAATAAGAGAGTTAATTTCCTGCTTAGACTAGGATGCATATCATATAGTTTGAATTTATGCAAATATCCTGCTTATGTGATGCATACATCTTATTTCAAAAGCACTATGGATGTTCACGAATGACACGTGCACCAACTCTTAGGGAGTTGACGGACTTGGTGGGATCCATATTTACGGCCCTAGTCGGAATATGGACGAGACCCAGATCCGTCATCTTTCTACTAGTCACATTGAGCCTACACTCTTAGGCTATCTTAAAATGCACATCATATTTCCAAAGTTTTCAAAATCATGTGCATCAAATCAACTAAGTTCTGAACATATTCATGGCCACAGTCAGAATATGTGAAGGACTTATTTGGACTTAATGCACATTTTCCAACCAATTCCAAAAAAAAAAAAAAAATCTTTTCAAAGGGCATTCATTCACTCATGTCATTTGCATCATGAAATCATTTTCTTAAGAAAATGTCATTCTCAAGAAATCAATTTCTCAAGAAACTCTGAGGATTTTCCCAAAATCGGTTTTTCCCTAGTCAAGTTTTTCCACAGTTTTTCATGGAAAAGGTTATTTTCTCAAGAGTTTTCCAATCTTTCTCCAAGATCAAAATCGATTTCCAAGTATTTCAAAAAGCTAAGATTCCCAGGATTTCAATTTCCCAAGCTTCAATTTTCCTTTTCCACAAGGATTTTCCAATGAATTTCTATCAGTTTCCCAAGAAAAATTCTCAAAGTCCGAGTTTTCCTGAGAAGTGTTTCCCTTTCCAAATGTTCACCTTTTCTCAAGAATCACTTATATTTTCCCAGGATTTTCAACTATTCATGATTTTCCCAAGTCTTTATATTCTCAAGATTTCAATTCTTTTCATCTGAGTTTCCTAAGAAATCAACTTTCACCTTTTCCCAAGAAATGCTTTTCAAACTCCAAAGTTTTTCCAAGCATACATCATAGTTTTCCAACTTATATTTCCAAAATTTCATAGCACATGCCTGAATTCTCTGTGCATTTAGGGTAGAACACGATTTTGATGATTTAACTAAGTCAAGCACAATTTTGGTCCTTGGTTCGATTACCCCTGTTAAAGGCGGCAGGAACGGTCGAACCTCGTACCGATAGGTCGAGCCCCATCCCATGGATTTTCCCGCAATTTTCAAAAACGGAGGCGAGTATTTCAAAACATTTTCCAAAATCCGGTCAAAGTTGAAGCGCGAAAGCGTTTCCTCTCTTCCGCAAGGAAGGGAAGACGGGGGAAAAATTTCGCGACGATAACAGGTTTGGCGACCGAGATGGGACCTGTCCTTGTCTGACCTAAATTATGCTTGACTTAGTTTAATTATCAAAATTATGTTCACAAAATGTCAACTCTTTACTTTTTATCATGTGAACCTAGGAGCCTAGATTCTGACCTGGCTGACATTGATTGCATATAGCTTAGGCATGGTTTGGTAGGACCATATTGAGGAGAAATTTTCATGCTGACATAGACTTAGGTCTAAATACAACCCTCCTCAATTCAGGATCTGAATGCAAACAATGTATGCTTCTTCAAAGATTTTCAAAAGTCTATCTCTCTAGGATTTAGAGCCCTCTATTTCTTGCATGTGATCATTTTTTTAAAAACTCCATCACCTATCATTACCCGGTCTTCACATTGCTGGGCTCTCTTCCAGAACCATAGTTCGGGACAGAGCCTCACAACTGGGCCAACTATTTGGGTTAACACCCCCCTACCACGTACCGCGGGCCACAGTCCGAAGTATATCGGTAGGCGCTCAAGGATGTTGGAAAACCTTACCTTAGAACCGGAGTTGAAATTCTATGCCACGTACCTCGGATTTCGGTTCGAGTATATCGGCATAACTGGATTGGACAAAGATGATCTGAACCTAGAGTTAAGATTAAGGTCCTACAGCTGTTTTCAAATTGATGCATCTAGAGTCAGCCTTTTAGGGAGTGCTGAATGTGCATAAATGTTTGTGCAGGATGTGATTGTATGTATGATTTTCTCAATTCTCTATGTTTCCCAATGTTTTTCAACTCATTAGGTCTTTTTCCAAATATCCTTATTTTCCACAAGGTCTTTTTCTCAAACCCTGGATAATTTTCTCAAATATCCAATTTCTTCCAAAACTCCAGGCGATTTTACATTCTACCTTTCTACTGGATCTCGAATTTCTAGCTGCATTTTTATCCTGCCTGCAAAATTTTTCAAAATTTCTCACATTTTCCTAAGTCTCATTCTGAGTCTTTCTCTGTTTTCAGTTTGATGGCATCCAGTCAAGTCGATCCTATCTTTCCTGAAGGTCATATCTCCTTCGAGGTGCGACAAGGTCGTCCTGAACATCGAGCCCTTAGCACCGAAACTTTCATTCCCCGGTGGTATTATTCCTGGCTAAAGAGCTTTTTTACGAATGTTCCCGGACCATTTGAGCGAGTGCGGATTAGAGCTGGCATCAGCAGTCGGAAAGCAGACCATCAATGGCAACCTGATCCATGCAATGGCGGAGCGATGGAATCCTCGGACGTGTACCTTCTGGTTCCCATGGGGAGAGATGACTATTTTAATGGATGAATTTTCAGAAATCATGGGGTTGCCAGAACCAGCCGGTCGACCAAGCGATCCATTAAAGCATCAATTTCTTATCAATGTCAAGGGTTTGGACCCCCGAGACTCCTTAGCTCGTATGACAGGCTGCCGATCTTGGCCCCTGATCCAGTTAGAAGGAGATGAATATGTTGACCTACTTGAGTTGTACCGCCAGTACGGGACCTTCGTCGAAGTCAGCTCGCTATCAAGGACAGCTAAAGAAAGGATTCAGAATGCAATGGTTCTGTGCACTATAGGATTATCCCTCTTCCCAGATGGACAAAACTACATGGACATCAGAATAATCCAGCTTATGAGAAGATGGGGAAGTCGGCAAACCAATCGCCTCTCTATAGCCATGGCAGCGCTCGCCTTCCTCTATTGAGGTTTGACCCGATTCTCACTTGGAGAGTCCATTTTAGTTGAAGGATGCATCTACGCACTTCAGTCCTGGTTTTTCCAACACGTTCCAGCCCGAGCAAGCTCTTTCAGATACAATGGTCAAGAACTCCTTCCAGTGGCGCAGTACCGGTCTATGATAAACAACATTCAAGAGGATGACGTTGTTTGGGACTATTTTGATCGGCAGTTGTCTCCTCCCAGATATACCTACGCTTATGGCAAGCAGTTCAAGTTGCTAGGACCATTCTTCTGCACTTACTACCAACCAGAGAGATGTGTTCGACAGTTCTCCCAGAGGCAGCAGTACGTCGAAGCCCGACTGTTATCAGGAGTTATGGCAGAGTTTGATCTCACTTCCGCGCAATGGTTCGGGGCATATCATTCTGCCCGCTACAGCTGGGACTCTTTTGTTTCTCTTAAAATCTTTCCTGGTCCTAGAGTGTCTGCCGACTATCATGAATGGTGGCAAATTGTTTGTCCCCCACCTCTTTGTCAAGATCAATAAAGTCATGTTTTTCTCATTTCTATAAAACCGTCTCTCTTTCCATTGTGGTTTGACGACCTCGCCTAGGTAACAAGGCATATTTTCGTTGTTTATCTCTTTTGCAGAAGGAATGACAACACAATTGTCGTGATTCCCACGACGACTCAGTCCCTAGTAATGGGACATCTTTTCCAAATTGTCTACCATATTTTCAGCAAATATTTCTTCCAAAAGCTAATTCCTTCGTAATCTAATCAGGTCTTTGCCCTGCAGAGAGCATCCGTACCATTTGATGGTTGAGACAAGATCAGGCAAAATAACCACGGCATCCCAGTACTCGTCAGCCTCGGAAGAAGAGATGAGTTCCCCTCGATCTGAGAAGAGTCGAGAGCAGCAGCAAGAAGACGATGGCATAGACCCTCAAATGTATGCCATGTTCAGAAAAATGATGAACAAAATGATGAATGAGCAGCCCGGGACAGCTCAGAAAGGAATCCATTCAGAGAAAAGTTTCATGGTCGTAGGAGTAAGAAGGCTCCCAAGAAGCAGATCCAGCCAGAAGAGATTTCAGATGAATCAGATTCCACTGAAAACACAGATGAAGAATATGAGGTGCCTCCAACATTTCAGAAGCGCGGCCAAAGAAAAAGCCGCAGATCAAAGAGCAGAGATAAAGAAGAGCCTTTGCAAGCGCAATTTAAAGAAATGGCCCGAGTTGTCAAAGATCTGCAAGCCCGCGACAAGGGCAAGAAAGTCTTCACCAGTGAGGACTTTTATGACGGCTTAGAAGGGGATGATGATCTGGAGAATCTCCCCCGAAAATTCATCAAATTCGATGGCTCTGGCGACCCAAAAGCTCATCTCGCCACCTTCTTTGCTGAATGCTCTCGATTTAAGAGGGATAACCGAGCATTGTTTCTATGCTTCCCCCGCAGCTTGGAAGGAGTTGCAGCCAAGTGGTATGCTGAGCATATCAACCCCATCGAGCTCAAAGAGTTCGACAAAGTTGTGAATCTCTTTATTGAACGCTTCTTGTTCAACACAGAAGCGCTGCCTACACTGAGTCATCTCTGCAATTTAAGGCAGAATGAGAATGAAAAAGCACGGGACTTCATTCACAGATGGAGATAAGCCTGTAATAAGATGAAAGATCCTATCTCGGAAAGGCATGCATTGTCCCTGATCCTCAACAATTTTTCGCAGTCGTTAAGAGGATTGATCTCCACAGCGCCATTCAGGACCTTCATTGAGTTGACTGAACGAGCCGAATGGCTCGAACTAAGTGTGGAAAATGGAGTCTATGAAGGCTTCACCTTTTTCAAGAACAACTCCCAAGGTGAGCAGAAAAAGAAAGCTCACTTCACTTATTCTGCCAGCAACAACAACAAAGGCCGAAATCAGCACAAAGGACAGAAGAAAGATTACTGCTATGGCACAGGCAGTTCGAACAACAAGGACCAGAAAGCAAAGCCTGCTCCTCAGTACAACAAGCCTCCTCAGCAGGATCAAGGGCCGAAACTGCGTGAGAAGACCAAACATGAAGGATGGAGTTACGATAGAAAATTTACTCCTCTCGACCAAACACTCGAGGATGTGCTCGAGTATATGCTATCGAAAGAAATGGTCAAATTGCCCAGATTGGCCGATCCCCCTGTGCCCATGGGAAAATGGAAAGATCAGTTCTGCAAGTTCCACAGGACAGTGGGACACAACACCGAGAACTGCTTTGTTCTCAAAAACATCGTGCAAGATCTCATTGAAAAAAATCTTTTGGTAGAAGGAGAAGAAGAAGAGAAAATGGACATTCTCAATCACCCCTTCCCTTCACACACCACATCAGTAGTGTCTGCACAACCCTTTCTACCGCATGAACATATCAAGGCATGTTCTGCGCAAGATCTCCAAGTTCAGCATCAGGTGACGGTGCTACGACAATCAGCTCCAGATTCTAAGAAGATGGACTTAATTTCAGCATTCGGTAAAATGAAAGTTGCGGAAGCACCTGTGAAGTCAGTTCCCAAGTCAAAAGGAACTCCTGACTTCTTCAAGCAAATCGTTAGACCAAGGTCAGAAAGGTCAAGTCAGAAGCCTCTGACTGCTCTATCCAATGTCTCTATCCTTGACTTGGCCAAGAATTCTAGCAAGCACCAGCAAGTACTGGATGATTTACTCAGGAAAATCAAAGTTAAGCCCAGTACCACTCCTGAAGACATGGCACAGATTGTGAACTCTGCCATGACCAATGCACCAATCACCTTCTCAGATGAGGACCTTCCAAAGCCTCATTCCTTTCATAATAATGCCTTGTACATTGTCGTTCGAGTCAGAGGAATGACGGTTCCCCATGTACTGGTCGATGGAGGCAGTAGCCTCAACATATGTCCCGAAATGACCGCAAAGGCATTAGGGATCAAGGATGAAGAATATATTCCAGACCCTATCACCATCTATGGGTTTGACAACCATGGTCAAACGGCAAAAAGGAAGATATTCCTGGAGGTGTTCATTAATTATTCAGTGCATTCAGTGCTTTTCCATGTGGTTAACGTACCACCCACCTACAACTTGCTGCTCGGAAGGACGTGGATTCATAACGCTAATGCAGTGCCTTCCACCCTACATCAATGTGTGAAGTGGTCAAAAGGTGGAATGATTACCACAATACTGGGAGAAGACCCAGAAGAAAGGCTACCGCAGCCCATGATTCCTCGACCATCATTCAATGCAGATATTCCCAACATCAGGGAAAGTGAAGAGATCAATCTCGGGGAGAATCGAGAAATACTTCAGGCACCATCAGAGCCATCTCTGCACACAGTAGCCACGACACGATGGAAAGGTCCTCAATTCTTCAAGGTTGGAGGTCGAATCGACTACAGCACCATTAAGGATCATCCCTTGTTTTCTCAATTCATGAAGTCAAGAAAGGGATTTGATTTACTTCTGAAGCATGACTATCAACCCTTCAAGGGACTCGGCAAGAACGAAGATGGCCGCATCGAGCCAGTGATCCAGAAACATCGTCCCCACAGAGCAGGACTGGGGTTCTCCGGAGAAAGCTCGTCAAAGAAGACTGTTTTTGTCAAAGGGGCACAATGAAGACCATTTGGCATTTTCTTTCTATTCTTTTCCAAATAAATGTCTCATTTTACCAATGTCACTGATCAATTCAATCAATAAAATTCCAAGTTTCTTTGTCTATTCGGATGCCATCTACTCCCTTCCTGTCTGTCTCATCATTTTATAATTCGATGCCATTTTATGCATAGTTCTCTTCAAATGATTACTTGCCTTACTATAAGCCGATTTGTCTGAACCAAATTTCTTCTCCAAAATTTCAGAATGACTTCTCAAACAATTAAGAAGCTCGTTCTTAATCCCAAGGCCTTTCAGAAGTCGACAGCAATTCACAGAATCAAAGCAAGCATCAGAAATGACAAGAGTGCAAAGCAGTCTAATGATCGTGCAGAATATGATCAGTCTCTTCAGGAATTACCGGAGTTCGCCGCAGTTCAGAAGCAGGACGAACCATCTCCTCTAGTACAAGATCCAACTGAAGGTGTCAATATCGGTTCAGAGGAAGATCCAAAAATTCTCCAGATCGGAACCAGTCTGAGTTCAGAAGAAAAGAAAAGGCTTACAGATTTTCTCAAGCGGCATGAAGAAGTGTTCGCATGGACATATGAAGACTTGCCGGGCTTAGACCCCAAATTAGTCGAACACTGTCTTGTCTTAAAGCCGGATGCTAAGCCAGTCAAGCAGAAGCTGAGAAAAATGGATCCCAGAATAGAACAACAAGTCAAAGAAGGACTTGAAGATTTGCTCAGAGCAGGATTTATTCGAGCTATTGACTACCCAGATTGGTTAGCCAATATCGTCGTCGTCCCAAAGAAAAGTGGCAAAGTAAGGATCTGCATAGACTTTAGAGACCTCAACAAGGCAACTCCGAAGGATGACTATCCACTTCCAAGCATCGATCTTCTAGTCGATAGCACGACAGGACATGCCATGTTCTCTTTCATGGACGGATATTCCGGCTACAATCAGATTAAGTTGGCCGCCCACGACCAATCAAAAACTTCCTTCACTACGCCTTGGGGCACTTTCTGCTATACAGTTATGCCTTTTGGGCTCAAGAATGCTGGAGCAACATATCAACGGGCAATGGCTGTCATCTTTCACGATCAGATGGGCAAAATCATGGATGCGTATGTTGATGATATTCTCGTGAAATCTAAAGAGGGAGAAGATCACCTCGAAGCGCTTGATCAAGTCTTTAAGCGGCTCATCCTTTATAAGTTACGGCTTAACCAGCAAAAATGTGTCTTTGGAGTCGAATCAGGCAAACTGTTGGGTTTTCTGGTAAGCAAAAAGGAAATTGAAGTTGACCCGGCCAAAGCCAAGGCTATCATTGATATGCCACCCCCGAAGAATCTCAAAGAACTACGTAGCCTTCAAGGACGTATGCAGTCAATCCGGCGATTCATTTCCAATTTGGCGATGAGATGTGAGCCCTTCAACCACTTACTCAGAAAAGGAGTTAAGTTCGAATGGGGACCAGAGTGCCAGCAATCGTTCGATCGAATCAAGAAGTATCTTCTTAATCCTCCCATCCTGAAGCCGCCATAATTGGGAAAACCTCTTTTGCTATATATCTCAGTTAATCAAGTCGCATGCGGTGGATTCTTGGCACAATACAAAGAAGACAGCCTGATAGAGCATGCTATTTACTACGTGAGTAAGACTTTCATAGATTATGAAAAGAGATACTCTCAAATAGAAAAGACCTGCCTAGCTCTGGTATGGATGTGTCAGAAGCTAAGACACTACCTGCTAGCATCAGAAGTCAAAATTTTGTCTAAACTCAATCCCCTCAAATACATCTTGGAGCAACCTTTCCTCAGCGGATGAGTCGCCAAATGGCAAGTCTTACTGATGCAGTATGACTTAGAATATGTCTCGCAGCAATCAATCAAAGGCCAAGCAATTGCAGATCAATTGGCGGATTTTCCTCTGGCAGAAGAAGTGAAAGCCGAAGATGACTTCCCTGATGAGCAAATTTGCAATATCCAGCAATTTCCAGTCTGGAATTTATTTTTCGATGGTTCTAAGAATATGACGGGAATAGGCATCGGAATCCTATTAATCACTCCAGAAAAGGAGATGATTCCATTTTCTCTCAAGCTAGACTTTCAATGCACTCACAATATGGCTGAATATGAAGCCCTGATTCAAGGTCTAAGGATTCTATTAGACTTCAATGTCAAGAGAGTACATGCCTACGGTGACTCCTTACTTGTTGTCAATCAAGTTCGAGCCGAATGGCAAGTCAAAGATCAGAAGTTATTTCCCTATCAGAAAATTGTTTCGGCTTTTGTCAGCAAGTTCGAAGAATTTCAGATTTTCCACATCAAGAGAGATTTTAATCAAGTGGCCGATTGCCTAGCCAGTTTAGGCTCCATTATGGCATTCAAGAATGGAGAATCTTATCGCTCTTTTGAAAGTGGCAGACTTGACCAACCTGCTTTCATTCCAGCGGAACAGGTAAACCAGGTTGAACAAAAGAAGAAGCCTTGGTATTACAACATCAAAACTTTCATAGAAACTGGCAAGTTTCCTCCAGAACTCTCAAAGAAAGAGCAGCGAGCAATCCAGCGTATGTCTACTCGATACTTCATTTTGGCCAATGTCCTCTATCGTCGTGGATTCAGTTCAGAGTATTCCAGATGTTTAGATGAAGACGAAGCCAAAGAAGTCGTGCGAGAAGCACATGAAGGCATCTGTGGCAGCCACGTCGGCTACCAAACCCTTGTCAAGCAGATCATAAGAGCAGGGTACTACTGGAAGACTATGCAACAAGACTATTATCATTATGTGAAGAAGTGTGTACAATGTCAGATACACGCACCTTCTATTCATGCTCCGGCAACTTATTTACAGTCTGTTGTTTCTCCATGGCCGTTCTCCGTGTGGGCCTTCGATGTCGTAGGTCCCATCACTCCTTCAGCTTCAAATGGCATAAATATTTCCTTGCCGCAACAGAATATTTCACCAAGTGGGTAGAAGCTATCACTCTTCGCACAGTTGAAGGCCGACATGTGGTCTCTTTTATCCACAAGAACATCCTTTGCCGTTTCGGCATCCCGCATGACATTGTGTCAGACAATGGCAGTCATTTCAAGAATGAAAAGATGAAGACATTCTGCTCAAAATTCAAGATCTATCACCATTTTTCTGCTCCATATTTTCCTCAAGGGAATGGTCAGGCAGAGGCCACCAACAAGATTTTAATTCGTATCCTGGAGCGAACTGTGGAAACAGGCCGTGACTAGCATGAGAAGATCCACGATGCACTATGGGCCTACCGGACCACTATTCGTACACCAACCAATGCTACCCCATCAGAACTGGTCTATGGGACAGAAGTAGTATTGCCGCTACACGTTCAGAAGCCCGCTTTGAAATTTGCTTCACTTCTGCAATTACCTCTTGATCAATACCAGCAGCAGCGACTAGTACAGCTAGACTTACTCGACGAGAGAAGGCTAAAAGCAGCAGAGCATGCTCAATCCTATCGCCAGAGAGTAGCCAGGCAATATGCGAAGTCTATCATCGAAAGGAGATTCAAAGTCAATGATTTAGTACTTCGATCCACAGCTTATCTCAAGCATCGTCCCGGCGGCAAATGGTCGCCAAATTGGGAAGGTCCCTATATTGTCAAAGAAGCATTACCCCGCAACTCATATCGTCTCATCAATGCCGATGGGGTAGAATTGCCAGATCCTATTAATGCTCGACACTTGAAAAAGTTTTATACTTGAAACATTTATCCTTCTCTTGTAATCCTTCCTGTTTCCTTCAAATAATGATCCAACTTTCTTTCCCAGTTACACTGGGGCATTTTAAAATTTTGTTCTATATGCAGGCAGGATAAACAAATTCCTCATTTCACGCACTTGTGCATTCATATGCATCAATTCGTATTCATTTGCATTCAACTGCATGAACAACAATCTGGTCAGTATTGGGATTTCAACAAACAATCCCATCACAATTCCTAAAGATTTAAAATTGAAAGGGCATCATCCATACTGAACCAAAACCCAGCGCTCGGACTGGTATTATTTCAAAATCCAGTACTCAAACTGGCGCATTTTCAAAATCCCGATTTTTCAGAAAATCGAGTTCCGACTCGGGCTTTTATTTTAATCATTTTCATTTGTTGATCCGGGTTCCGACTCGAGATCTCTCTATATTCGAACTCAGATTTGAGCTCTTCATTTTCTTTTGTTGATCCGGGTTTCGACTCGAGATCTCTTTACTTTGAGCTCAGATGCGAGCTCTCCATTGTCTTTTGTTGATCCGGGTTCCGACTCAAGATCTCTTTACTTTGAGCTCAGATGCGAGCTCTCCATTGTCTTTTGTTGATCCGGGTTCCGACTCGTGATCTCATTATCGTATTCGAGCTCAGATGCGAGCTCTTCATTTTCTTTTGTTGATCCGGGTTCCGACTCGGGATCTCTTTAGTTACTCGAGCCTCGATTCGAACGCTTCATTTCCTTCTGTTGATCCGGGTTCCGACTCGTGATCTCTGAATTTTATTCGAGCTCTGACTCAAACTCATCATTCTCCCTTGTTGATACAAGTCATTTTGATCCTTAGGGTCTGTCGATTGCTCAAATTTGATATTTTGCCCTCCAAATTTCAATTTAAATCTTCAAAGCAGGCAATTCTCCAATTTCGACCTTTAGGTCACCCAATTTCCAATTCTCAATTTCAATTACCAATTTCCAATTTTCGACCTTCGGGTCAATCAATTTCCAATTTTCGACCCTCGGGTCAATCAATCTCCAAATTTTCGACCTTCGGGTCACCCAATTTCCAAATTTCGACCTTCGGGTCACTTAATTCACAATTTCGACCTTTTGGTCAACCAATTCTCAAATTCGACCGTTAGGTCATCCAATTTCGACCTTCGGATCATCCAATTTCCAGCAACCAATTTTCCAATTTCCAATTTCGACCTTTGGGTCAATCAATATCAATATCCAATTTCAATCATTTTCTCTTGCGAGAGACCCTTTTAGGGAGAGTTCGAGGGAGCTCGTTCTTTTCGCATGCTATCCAATTCGTTCACTGAGCCCCTTTTTAGGGAGAGTTTGAAGGGACTCGCGTCTTTGTGAACCGTTTGCAAAACAATTTCCAATTTCACACGAGGAACCCCTTTTTAGGGGAGAGGCTCGACGGAGACTCGTTTTTCTTGTGACCCCCCAATTTCATACTAGGCCATTTTTCGTCATGAAGGACCCTCTTTGCAAGGAGAGTGTGATGGACTCGTTCCTTTCATGACCCAATTTTCAGACCTCACTATTATCGGCCCCCTTTCCATAAGAGAAGCCTAATATTAGGGAGCTTTGACGAAAGCTCAATTTCTCTTCGAAAGTTCGTTTCGCAAACACCTCCTCTTTAGGGAAGAGAGAAGTATTTCCCATTTCCCATTCAGGTAAGGGCTAAGCCTGAGTCTCTCTTTTTGGGGAAAAAGAGAGGAGAATTTTCGTCACGGATGTGTTGAGCCGGATTTCAAATACTCATTTTCACCAAGGATTTCAAGAAAATTTTGTCAATTAATTGTTGATTTCAGAATCTTTATTGTACAAATCTTTATTTCAGTTTACCGTCAGCATTACTTCCAAAAGAGTGAAACTTCTACGAAAAGAGATTCAAACTTCAAATTCTTTCTATTGGTCAACCAAAAGGATGAAGGATAAATCCTCAATATGGCCAGAAAAGAAGATTCAATGTTATTGAAAATCGTAGATGATCGATATTTGATCGCAGTCAATGGCGCATCTTTAAAGGCCATTCTTGTAAAGACGAGGCAGTGGAAATATCCTGAGTGCTAGAAAAGAGAGAATTCACCCAAACCCTGTCTCCTCAGAATCACCTAAGCTGCAATTAAATATCCGCAAAAGGGATCTCTCACCTGTCGTCAAGATGAAGGCGAATTAGGCGAGTAGACCCCCGGGGCCAAAGAAGATTCGAAACATCTCCAAGATGACGGAGTTTGTGACGGATCCTTCCAGGGAAAGTCCAAAGCACTGTCGAGATGAAGGCAGATGCGATGAACCTCTCGACAATCCCTAAAAGATATTTAATTTCAGCTATCATCCAAAGATCTCCAAACCCATCGTCCAAGAAGGATCGAAACATCTCCAAGTTGAAGGAGTTTGTGACGTACCCTTCCAAAAGAGAGTAAGAGAGGAAAAAGAAAGAGAGAGAGAGAAAAAAAAAGAGTCAAAATATCTCCAAAATGAAGGAGAGTGTAGCAAAAACCCAGAGAGCCAAAAGAGTGCAGAAAGATTACCAAGAGAGAAGCCCTCAGGATATCAAACTGCCAAATTTATCAAGAATCATCTTTAAATTTGTGAAATTCTATTATCAATACTCTTTCATCAATTGCTTTCATAATATCAAATTCTCTTTTCTGCTCATATCAAGGAAATTGATAGCTTCCTTGAAGAAGGTCAATTGCAAGCAATTTGGACTTCAAGTCTCGATTCTACAAAGTGAAACTTGTTTGGAGGTAATGCTTTGGGTAGAAAAGAAAGAATATCTCTGCAACCATGTGCAACATTTAAAAAAAAAAAATTGAATCAACAGCAAAATTTCCAACATTTTGACAATATTTTCTAGCTATCCTGACATGAAGTGAGAGCTTGATGTCCACTTTCGATGCATCCTGACACCAATTTTAAATCCCTCCTAAGGACTTGATTCCTTCCCTTCTTTGAGAGCATGAACTCTCAGATTTGCACACTTCCCTGTGTCCCCACTGTCCCACCATAGACAGTCCCATTTCGGTTCGAGGTCGAACCACCAATCATTTCTCGCAAAAGGCAATTTCAAAAGCTATTTTAGTCTCACCAATGAGACGCCCAAAACCAATCCCTTTTCAAGCTTTAGGGACCCCATTTTCCTTCCTTTTGCAAAACCCTTGTCGGATTTATTGTGCAAAATCCGAAGGTTCCATCATGGTCTCTTCCTTCGAGGATTCCATTCATCTTCCTTCCAATCAGGATAAGGGTATAAACCCGAGCCTCCTTTAATGAGGTATTTCATTTTCTGCCCGATCAGGATAAGGGTACAAACCTGAGCCTCCTTTAATGAGGTATTTCATTGTCTGCCCGATCAGGATAAGGGTACAAACCTGAGCCTCAATCAAAGAGGTATTTCATTTTCCGCCCGATCAGGATAAGGGTACAAACCTGAGCCTCATTCAAAGAGGTATTTCATTTTTCCGCCCGATCAGTATAAGGGTATAAACCTGAGCCTCAATCAAAGAGGTATTTCATCTTCCGCCCGATCAGGATAAGGGTATAAACCTGAGCCTCAATCAAAGAGGTATTTCATTTTTCACCCGATTAGGTTAAGGGTATAAACCTGAGCCTCATTCAAAGAGGTACTTCATTTTTCCGCCCGATCAGGTTAAGGGTACAAACCTGAGTCTCATGTTATGAGATATTCCATCCCCAATCAGGTTAAGGGTCAAACCTGAACTTCGTTCCATGCGAGGTATTTCAGTCCCATCCAGGTCAAGGGCATAAACCTGAACTTTGCTCTCACAGAGCAAATCTTTCCTCTTCATTCTCTGTTTCATATCTACCATCCTCCTCGGGTTAATTTCTTCACACTCAGTCAGATCCTTCTAACTGGGGCATTTTTTTATGTATAGCCCAAATTTGGTGTGTTTTCTTTGCCACTAAGCTCGGCCATGAGCCGGCTTAGTAGCAAAGAGGGGCATCTGTAAACACCCCAAATTTTCACTCACCTCCCCGACAGTTCCACCAAGCATCATCATCCAGCCTCTGAAATCGCTGGAGGGCAAAATGGTCATTTTCTGAGACCAGACTTTGCAAAAGTCCAAATTTCATCTGAAACTCTCAAAATTTCTCTAATTTTAACTCAGATATTCAAAAATTTAGTCTTGACAGGAGACAGACATCTCCAAAGTCTTGGTTCAAGATTGCATTTCATAAGACATGACATTGCATATCATTGCATGAGCATTTCAAATCATTACACTGCACAGCATGCCATTTCGAGGTCCAGAACTCTTGATTTCAAAATTTTCAATCCAGATTAGAATTCCAACTCTTTTCAAAATTGATTTCAAAACCCTGGGTCTTCAAAATTATCAATTCTTCCCATTTTACCCCCAGGACTCTGAATTTCAAAATATTTTCTCAGGAAAACGATCTGGATAGTTTTCAATATGGATTTCAGTCACTTCACCTCAGATTTTGCCCCTTTTTACAATTTCAAATATCCTCCTTTTACAAAATCGCCCTACAAGGGCCAACTCTTTCCAAAATTCCTGTTTTGCCCATTAGTCCAGATTTTATGAAAATTCCAAAAAGAAGTTGTTGTTTTATCCTTATTTCAATAAAGAAGCAATGTGGGACCCACACTGAGGTGGTGTCACACAAGCTTTTCTTTTGAAAATTTGAATTTTGAAAAACCCAAAAATATAGGAGCCTTGTCCCCTGGATTGGTGCCACTTGTCCTTTCTCTCTCCTCCCATTTACATGCCATGTGTCAGCATAGGGTTCACCTAGAGTTGGTGCCACATGTCACCTTCCCTCTTCTGCCACGTGTCAGTGTGGGGCTACCTTCAGAAGCCGCCACATGTCAGCCCAATTATCTGCCATGTGTCACCCTATCCATCCTGCGCCATGTGTCATTGCAAAGACTACCAGGAGATGCCAAGTGTCATAGGTTGTTTTGTCTAAAAAAAGTAGAGCTTGTCTCCTCTGAGGTGGCGCCACTTGAAGTGTATCTCCTACAGGGGACACGTGTCAACCTCTTACTCCTTCTAGAAAAGTAGCCTGACACATGTCTCTCCCTACTTTTCTCAGAAAAGTAGGAGACATGTGTCACTCCTAAATTCCTACAGAAAAGGTAGGCTTGTCTCCTCTGAGGTGGCGCCATCTGGAGTGTGTCTCCTGCAGAGGACACGTGGCAAGCTCTCATTTCCTCAAAAAAAGTAGACGCCATGTGTCATTTCCTGCTTTCTTCAGAAAAACTAGAATTCAAAAGTTCAAAACTCCTCATAGGTGGCGCAAATCCTGAACTTCTACCTTTTCCAGGTTGTCTGAGATGGCGCCACATGGCCTGGACCACCTTCTCTCCCCTCTGCCACGTGTCATTCTCTGCTTCTTTCAGAAAAAGTAGAGGACACATGTCTTCTCCCTACTTCTTTCAGAAAAGTACGAGACACATGTCACTCCTGGCCTTCTTCAGAAAAAGCAAACCATTCAAAATTCAAACAAGGCACTAGGTGGCGAAAATCCTGAGCTCTGATTTCCCAGATGGCCTATGAGAGCGCCACATGTCCTTTCCCTCCTTTTCCTCCCTCTTGCCACATGGCATTGTAGGAGCCACCCTGAGGTGGCGCCACATGTCCATCCTCCATTCCTCCAGGGCCAACCTCCATTTGAATTTCAAACTTCCCCCTGAGGTGGCGCCATCTGAAGAACCACTCCAGCAGGCTGACACTTGGAACCATCCTGGACTGCCACATGTCCAGATCTCCTTTCACCAGAAAAAGCAAAATTCAAATTCCTCTGAGGTGGCGCCTTCTGAGCCCACTGCTCTGACCTTCTGACATGTGTCAAACACCTTTTGAGGTGGCACCATTCCAGGACTCCACTTGGCTCCATTTTTATTTTTATTTTATTTTTAATAAAGGTAGCCCACCATGAGGTGGCGCCACCTGAGGACTCCCTACAAAAGGTGAGTTTGAATTTCAAATTCCAAGAAAACACCCTCTGAGGTGGCGCCTTCTGGGAGTTCCCTGCAGAGAGAATCAAGCAAACTTTTGAAAATTTCCAAATTCCCCCTGCTGAGGTGTCTCACCCACAAAATTTCCATTTTTTTTATTTTTCTCAAAAATTAAAACACCTTTTGAGGTGGCGCCACCTGAGGGCTCCCTGCAAAAGACAAATTCAAATTTCAAACCCCTCAGATGGCACCCTCTGAGATGGCGCCACATTTAGGGCTCAGATCGAGCCTGTTTGAATTTCAAAATTTTTCAGAAAATTTATAAAAACAAGGGTTCACGCCCAGCCTGGGGAGATCATTTTTTTTAGCTCTTGTTAACTTGGAAAATCTGACCTAGCCTTCCTAAAATCGGATTTTGAACTGTGGAAATCGTGCCCCCTTTGGCGCATTGAAGAAGGTGGAGTAAAGTTCGTGCAGTGGCCGATTCGATTCAAGCATAGGTCGATTTTGGTGAACCATCCGAAGCCCGGAGCAAAGGACAAAGAAAGCTCGTGATAGACTCCCCTTTCAAGAGCTCCTACGCTGCGTAACGAAACAAGGTGCACTTCTTTTCCCATTGATTTGATTCTATAATTCGAATCGGGAGTCGTTTGAAGAAAGAGCTCATCCGAGGGATGGATTGAGCTATTCTCATAAAACGACATATATCAAATGTTTCATTATGCTTCCTTGATGATTTTTAACATTCATGTAGTTAGCTAGGTTTAATTTGCATTTTATTTCATTAATTTAGCACATTTCATGAATTAATTAGAATTAATTTAGCATTTATTTCAATTATGCTTATTTTCAGTAGGTCTCTGTTTTTGTCAGTCAGTCCACACGTCATTTCATGCATTTGTTTTTTATTAAAAATCCCAAAAAATTCTCGGAATGCGCCCTTAGGTGTCCCTGAAATTTTGCCAAAAATTCGGAGGCATTTGAATTTGTTTACTGCGGTAAACATTCAAAATGGCAAGTCGGGTTTTGTTACCCGGGATGCGTTTTGAAAATCATTTGCCGATTTGTAAAATCGAGATATCCCTCATGGGAGATATGATTTTCGATCCAAAAACTGTTTTGAACTAGGGAGAATGTCTAGTTTTTAATATGAGTTTTTCAGATTTTTCTGATTTTTTTTATGTCTGACAAAAATCCGAGAGTTCGGGACACGTGTCAGAGCCTAATTTGGGCCTCTAAGATCTTGGATCTACTTAGGGCTATGGTTTATCTTTGTGTGTTGCTCCAAATCCAAACTGTAAAAAGTAAAAGTTGTGTCCGAGATGTTCTCTGTTTTTATCTGAAAGCCTGTAATTTTTAGAACAGTGTTGACCCCTGCTTCGGATTTTTCTTGTCAGTTCTCTGTTTTGCTACATTTGTCTGTTCTGTTAGTTTAGGCAGGAATAGTTATCTTGTTATCTGTGTTTCCGTTGATCAAATGCCAAAGTCATAAACATGAAAGTTGTTCATGAAGGTGTCTTGCATAACTCTGATTAATTTTATAAATTTTCATGGCGGTTTGATATTTTTTAGCATTTTACATCAGATTAGTGTGATTTTTACCTATGTCAGAACTAAATCCCTGTTATTGAACTCACCATGGCTCAAATCCCGAGACTGTAAAAACCAAAAATGTTCCATTTCGGGTCTTTTAGCAGTCTGAAAAATATCAGAAGTTTCCATGGTGTAAATCTTGCATTATCATATTAGGCATTGCATTTGGTTCGGATCCATAGGCAAAATCCACCATTTTAGGACTTTCTTTGAATTTTAGCATTTAAATCATATCATTTCATGATTTTTAGCATTATAGGTTGTTTATCAGAGTAAGTAGATGTTTCATACCGAATTTGGTGCAATTTGGAATCCATTTGAGGTTCGGATTAACCGTAATACCAAAACAGGGTCCCGCAGGACCCAGATCCAAGCGAAAAACAAGTGAAATTCATTATTTTGGATAAATTATAAAATGTCAAATTCTGATTTTACAGTCTTAGTGTGTTTAGCAGCATGTCATCATGCCTCATACTGCATTTCATCATCATTGGATCCAATTTGAATTTCGAAATCTCAATTTTACCAAGTTTTCCTTCAAAAAACCCTGATTTTAAAGATGTAACTTTAATGTTAGGGGTATTTTGGTAATTTTGACCCCAATTCCGAATTTCAAACTGTATTACACTGAATTCCCTGCATTTACATCATTTCAAATATCAAGGAAACATGAGAATAGGGTTTATATCCAATTAAATCCAATAATTTCATAATATTATTGGAAAATCTTAGAAAAACCCACATATTTGAGCTAACTTTATTTCAAGCTTGGCAGGGACATTCCAAAGAAGGAGCTGAAGTCTGCAAATTTCTTTTATTTCCTTTATTTAGTGATGTAATGATGTAAATTTTGGAATAAGAGAGTTAATTTCCTGCTTAGACTATGATGCATATCATATAGTTTGAATTTATGCAAATATCCTGCTTATGTGATGCATACATCTTATTTCAAAAGCACTATGGATGTTCACGAATGACACATGCACCAACTCTTAGGGAGTTGACGGACTTGGTGGGATCCATATTTACGGCCCTAGTCGGAATATGGACGAGACCCAGATCCGTCATCTTTCTACTAGTCACATTGAGCCTACACTCTTAGGCTATCTTAAAATGCACATCATATTTCCAAAGTTTTCAAAATCATGTGCATCAAATCAACTAAGTTCTGAACATATTCATGGCCACAGTCAGAATATGTGAAGGACTTATTTGGACTTAATGCACATTTTCCAACCAATTCCAAAAAAAAAAAAAAAATCTTTTCAAAGGGCATTCATTCACTCATGTCATTTGCATCATGAAATCATTTTCTTAAGAAAATGTCATTCTCAAGAAATCAATTTCTCAAGAAACTCTGAGGATTTTCCCAAAATCGGTTTTTCCCTAGTCAAGTTTTTCCACAGTTTTTCATGGAAAAGGTTATTTTCTCAAGAGTTTTCCAATCTTTCTCCAAGATCAAAATCGATTTCCAAGTATTTCAAAAAGCTAAGATTCCCAGGATTTCAATTTCCCAAGCTTCGATTTTCCTTTTCCACAAGGATTTTCCAATGAATTTCTATCAGTTTCCCAAGAAAAATTCTCAAAGTCCGAGTTTTCCTGAGAAGTGTTTCCCTTTCCAAATGTTCATCTTTTCTCAAGAATCACTTATATTTTCCCAGGATTTTCAACTATTCATGATTTTCCCAAGTCTTTATATTCTCAAGATTTCAATTCTTTTCATCTGAGTTTCCTAAGAAATCAACTTTCACCTTTTCCCAAGAAATGCTTTTCAAACTCCAAAGTTTTTCCAAGCATACATCATAGTTTTCCAACTTATATTTCCAAAATTTCATAGCACATGCCTGAATTCTCTGTGCATTTAGGGTAGAACACGATTTTGATGATTTAACTAAGTCAAGCACAATTTTGGTCCTTGGTTCGATTACCCCTGTTAAAGGCGGCAGGAACGGTCGAACCTCGTACCGACAGGTTGAGCCCCATCCCATGGATTTTCCTGCAATTTTCAAAAACGGAGGCGAGTATTTCAAAACATTTTCCAAAATCCGGTCAAAGTTGAAGCGCGAAAGCGTTTCCTCTCTTCCGCAAGGAAGGGAAGACGGGGGAAAAATTTTGCGACGATAACAGTCCCATTCTTTAGAATTATTCTACATTTTAAAATGGAGGTGAGTTATTTTCAAAATCTTTTTCAAAGGTCAGTTTGACTTGCAAAAGTAAAATTTCGTAATGATAATAGGTTTGGCGACCGTGATGGGACCTGTCTTCGCCTGATCAATCTTGTGCCTTGCTCTGTTCGAATTATCAAAATCGAGTTCTACAATGTCAGCTTCATATCTTGTGAACCTAGGAGCCTAGAATCAAACCCAGTTGACATGGATTGCATGTAGACTTAAGCGTGGTTTGGTAGGACCGATTGAGGCGGCATTATTCATGCTCATATAGACTTAGGTCAAATACAATCCTCCTCAATCTAAGACTTGATTGAAAACAATGTTTGCTTCTTATAAATTCTTTAAAATTCTACTTTTTTTGGTCATTAAAGCCTCTGTTTTCTTGCATATTAATCATATTTCAAAAACAACCCCACCTACTGTTACCTGGACACAGCGTTGATGAGCTTTATTCTAGAACCATAGTTCAGGACAAAGCCTCATAACTGGGCCACCTATTTGGGTTAATCCCCCTCTACCACGTACTGAGGGCCATAGTCCAAAGTATATCAGTAAACGCTCAAGGATGTTGGAAAATATAAGGCTAGAACCGGAGAAAATCTTTTTATACCACGTAGATCTGGCTTCGGCTCGAGTATATCGGCATAGCATGATTGAACACAGATGATCTGAACTTTAGAGTTAGGGTTAGGGTTAAGGTCCTACAGCTATTTCAAAATTTGTGCATTCAGAATCAGCTTCTTAGGGAAAGCTGTATGAGCATACTTGGTTGTGCAGGATGTGATTGAATGTACTTTAGTTATTTTGTTACGACAACGAAGCCGTATATGACATTTTCAGAACTAGATTTTGATGATGAACAAGTGAATCAACTGCATTTCAGCTAAAGCAATAAAGAAAGATGACAAGAATTGAAGAATTCAATGAAGAATTTTTGAAGACATATGTGCAAATATAAATTTAGTTAAATGTCTTAGATTCTTGTAAGAGCCTTACTTAGAGTGCATATTTCAATTGCATTTCACCTAAAAAGTCTTTAGAAAAACTTTTCTAAAAGAACCCTTCATGAAAATTGTTTTAGAAAACTCTTTACTAAATTTTTCATGTTTATTAGTCGACCAACAGACTCACCAGTCGACCAACTTTTTTGCGCCAAAATTTCAAAGTAAAAATGTCAACTTTTTGAATTAGTTGACTAATCGACTCTTAGTCGACCGAACAGAAGGTTTGATTTCTGAAAAGTTTAGCAGCAGTCGACTGAAGGTTTTCTTAGTCGACAGGACAGAATGTTTATTTTCAGAAAAATTTAGCAGGATTCGACTGAAAGGTTTTTCAGTCTACTGGTGATTTTCATCAGTCAACTAACTTTTCTTTAGTCGACTAAGTTTCAAACTCCAGATTTTAAAACGGTTCTGTTAAACACAATAGTCGACTGACGATAACTGCCAGTCTGTTAATATTTGATTTTAGTCGACTAACTACTGTTTCAGTCGACTAATATTGTCATTTTCTTATAACTTTTAAAATGTGTGTCTTTTTATTTTTCAAGCGAATTGATCGTTCAAAAGTGACTGTTTCGACACCCCTTCATACCCTCAACATATGAAATCTTTCAACTATAAATATGAGTATATTCCACACTCAAAGACATCGAATTATATTGAATTACAAAGGTCAAATTCTTTGATTTTCACTCCTATTTATTCAAGTATTCATTTTCTCTCACTTGATATTTTCTCTCTAGTTTTCACTCAATTTTTTTTGAGAGATAATGAATTCGTGAGTTGAGTATTTCAACAACCTCAGAAGCCAATAACATTTCATCTGCATTTATAAGAAAGACTTGTAGGGCGATTGTAAGTTTGCTTACTTATATTTTTTTGTAAAAGAAAATGACTCCTTGGTTTAAAGGAGTTGTTTGCTTTCAGTAGGGTTGTTGCTGAAAGTGGGACTGGATTTGGTCTATATGTTCCTGTGGTTACACAAAGTTGATAATGAAAATCTCAAGCGGGTTTTGCTTAGGGACTGGATGTAGGTCAGGAAGACCAAACCAGGATAAAATCTTGTGTTCTTTGTGTGATTGCTGTGTGAATTTCAAAATCCTTCAAAAGTCCAAAGTCATTATTTAAAATCACTATTCACCCCCCACTAGTGCTCGTTGCCTCGATCCTATAGCACTTTCATTTGGTATCAAAGCAAGTTTGCTATATCGTGATTTTACCATATCTAGCATGGCAACAACATCGTCTTCTCAGCACAAAGAAGGATGCTCCTCAATTCATCCTCCTTTCTTTGATGAAACAAATTATGGCTATTGGAAAGTAAGAATGACAATATTCTTATAATCTATGGATTTCGAGATTTGAAGAGTTGTTTTGGAAAAGTACCAAGCACCATCAATTGATTTTAGCCTATGGACAGATAAAGCAAAGAAGACTGCTTCACTCAACGCCAAAGCTATGAATGTGTTATATTGTGCCGTTGACAAGGTAGAGTTGAATCACATCTCTCAATATTCCACATTAAATGAAATTTGACATACTCTTCTCGTTACTCATGAAGGTACGTCAAAGGTAATAGAATCTAAGATTGCTTCTTTAGTTCATAAATTTGAATTGTTTAAAATGAAGCAAAATGAGTCTATATCGGACATGGTAACAAGAATGACTGATATTACTAACACTCTAAAATTCCTTAGAAAAGAATATTCGCAAGTAGATTTAGTTAGAAAAATCGTAAGGTGTTTAACTCTTGAATGAGAAAGAAAAACCACAGCAATAGAGGAAGCAAATGATTTAAACACCCTTTCTCTTGAAGATTTGGTTGGCAACTTGCTGGCATATGAAGTCCAACTTCAAGACAGACAAGAAGAAGAACCCAAGAAGAAATCTCTTGCTTTCAAGGCCACTTCTGACTCTGAAGATTCAGAAGAAGATGAATATATTGTCCTCATCACTAGGCAATTCAAATGATTCATCAAAAAAAAAAGATTTCAAAGGAAGGTAAATAAAACTGATTCTTTCAATCCTAATGAAGTCAAGTGCTTTAACTGCAAAAAGGCAGGACACATCAAGAAAGATTGTCCTTTTCTCAAAATCAAGCCCAAGGACCAATCCAAGAAGAAAAAGGCATTTCAAGCAAGTTGGGATGATAGTGACTCATATTCCGATGAAGAATCAAATAAAGAAGTCGCCAATATGTGCTTTGTAGCACAAGAAGAAACGGTAAGTCAATTTGATTATGATGACTTATTAGAAGCTTTTAATGATTTATATGCTAAATTTAAGAGTCTATGTTCTAAAAACAAAGAGTTAAAACTGAAAATTTAACTCTTGACTCTCAAAATAAAATGTTACTTCAAGAGATAGAAGATCTCAAGAAGAAAAACTCTTGTCAAACATCTGAGATAAAAAAATTGAAAATAAAACCAATATCTTACAAAAAGAAATATTAAGTCTGAAAGAAATATCAAACGATCTTCTTTCTATAAAACCAAATTGGGATACAGTTTCTTTGATACTCAAAATAGACCAAATTATGTAGTAAAGAATCAAAGTCAAAATTCTCAATCATTGGTTCAAAGAACTCAATTTTCTAGTCATAATAGAAATGCATCTAATCATGGTACTTATAAAGCTTATAAGCCTAGACATTATTATTCTAAAAATGCTAAATCTTTTTATAGAAATAATATTTATTCTCAAAGGAAACCAAAATCCAAATGGATATGGGTTTCTAAGGCTAACGCTCATAGACCCGAAAATAAAAAGGGGTCAAATGCTTTGTCTTCCAATTTTGTTGTAGGTACACAAAATAAGGAGCAAATAGATCTTGGACAACAGTTGTTCTAAACATATGACTGGATGGCCGGAGTTATTTTTCACCCTCCAAAGTAAGGATGGAGGAACCATCACCTTTGATGACAATAACAAAGGAAAAGTAATCAGTATTTGTAACATTGGTAATCCAAAATTTTCTTTGATAGAAAATGTTCTTTTAGTAGATGGTTTAATGCATAATTTATTACCATTTGTCAATTATGTGATAAAGGTTTTCTCGTTTCCTTTGAACATGATTTATGCTTAATTTCTGATTTTTATTCTAAAAAGATTATTTTTAAAGGTAAAATAAGGAATAATATATATGAACTTTATCTATATGAGTTACCCACTTTTAATGAAAAATGTCTTATTGTTATGGCACAAGAGACTTGGACATGTTAACTTTAAATTAATTTCTAAGTTATCCAAGAATGATCTTGTTAGAGGCCTACCTAGAATATCATATAAAAAGAATCATTTATGTGATGTTTGCCAAATGGGTAAACAAATCAAGAGTTCCTTTAAAGCAAAAGATATAATTTCAACAAAGCGTCCTCTTGAACTTTTACATTTAGATTTATTTGGACCATCTAGAATTCAAAGTTTGAATGGTAGCAAGTATGCTTTTGTTATAGTAGATGATTATTCTCGATTTACTTGGGTAATTTTTTTAAAAAGCAAAAATGATGCTTTTTCTTAATTTTCTAAACTTTGTAGAAGAATTACAAAAGAAAAATCTACATCTATTATTACAATTCGTAGTGATCATGGTGGTGAATTTGAAAATGAATCTTTTCTAAAGTTTTGTGATTTACATGGTATATCTCACAACTTTGCTTTTCCTAGAGCGGATCCACAAAATGGAGTTGTTGAAAGAAAAAATAGAACTTTGCAAGAATGTGCTAAAACCATGCTTCAAGATAAAAATTTACCAAAATACTTTTGGGTTGAAGCAATAAATATAACATGTTATGTTTTAAACCATGTTCTTATTCGACCATTTCTACATAAAACATGTTTGACTTATATTATGACCGTATACCAAAGATCTCATATTTCAATTTTTTTTGTAGTAAATTCTTCTTGTTGAATACCAAAGATAATCTTGATAAGTTTGATTCAAAATCAGACGAAGCAATATTTCTTATTCTTCTAGAAGCAAAGCTTATCGTGTTTTTAATAAAAGTACATCATGCATTGAAGAATCTTTACATGTTGCATTTGATGAAAATTATAAGTAGGCTATACCTCTAAGCGAAGAAGAAGAAGTCATACTTGAAGAAGAACCTTTGATAGAGAGCACTTCTCAAGAAAATATTCATCTTCTACTGGTTTGGAAAGAAGTTTTCAATCATCCACATGAGCTGATTACTGGAGAAATAAAGAGTGGTGTCCAAACTAGAAGGCAATTGTAACATATTGCAAATATTGCTTTCATATATAAAATAGAACCAAAGAATATCAATGAGGTTTGCGATGATGAATTTTGGCTTTTGGCTATGTCTGAATAAATTAACCATTTATTAGGAATAATGTATGGGTTCTAATTGATAGACCAAAAGATAATCTGGTAATTGGAACAAGATGGGTCTTTCGAAATAAGTTGGACGAAAATGGCGAAGCCATTCAAAACAAAGCATGGCTAGTAGAACAAGGCTATAATCAAGAAGGCATAGATTTTGATGAAACATATGCACCCGTGGCTCGATTAGAGTCAATTCGTATGATGTTTGCTTTAGCTAGTTACATGAATTTTAAGTTATATCAAATTGATGTTAAGAGTGCATTCTTAAATGGATACATCAATGTAGAAGTTTATGTAGAGCAACCTTCAGGCTTTAAAAATGAGAAATATCCAGAAAAAGTCTATAAATTAAAAAAAGCTTTGTACGAACTCAAACAAGTACCAAGAGCGTGGTATGAAAGGCTACAAATTTTTTTAGAACAATCTGGTTTTTCCATTAGTCGGGTAGACTCCACTTTATTTATTAAAAATCTAGATTCAGATATTCTTATTGTGCAAATTTTTGTTGATGACATAATATTTGGTTCTACTAAAGATTCTTTTTGTAAAGAATTTTCTAAACCTATGCAGGAAGAGTTTGAAATGAGCTTAACGGGTGAATTGAACTACTTCCTTGGACTTCAAATAAAGCAAACTGAAGAAGAAATCTTCATCAACCAAGCTAAGTATACAAAAGAACTTAAAAGATTTGGCATGGACTCATCGAAATCAAGAAGAAATCCTATGAGCACAACTACCTCTCTTGACAAAGATGAAAATGGTAAAATCGTAGATACTAAGCTCTACAGAGGTATGAATGGATCTCTATTATACTTAACTGATAGTCGACCTGATATAATGTTTAGTGTTTGTATGCGTGCTAGATTTCAAGCTAATCCGAAGGAATCTCACTTAACTACAGTAGAACAAATTCTTCGATACTTGAAAGATATTTCAGACTTTGGTTTGTTTTACCTGAAATCATCTTCCTTCAATTTAGTTTCATATAGTTATGCAGATTTTGCTGGAAGCAAATCTGGTCGCAAGAGTATTAGTGAAACTTGTCACTTCTTAGAACATTCCTTAGTCTCTTGGTTCAGTAAAAAGCAAAATTCAGTGTCACTCTCAACAACTGAAGTGAAATATATAGCGGCTAGTTTAGCGTGTTCACAAGTTCTATCGATAAAATAAACCTTAAAAGATTTTGGTTTGAATTACTCCACAACAACTACTTATTGTGATAACATTAGTGCTATAAATCTTTCAAAAAATCCGATTCAACATTCAAGAACTAAGCATATTGAAGTAATACATCATTTCTTACGAGATCATTTGTGAAAAGGAGATATTTCGTTAAATTTTATACCCACTAATGCAGAACATGCATATATCTTCACTAAACCACTTAAAAGTAAAGATTTTATGAGAATTAGGAGAGAACTAGGCATTTGCTCATTTTTAGATTTATAAATTTATTTTTTTAAATGCTTTGTTTTTGAAAAATCTTAAAATCAAACTTTTTGGTCGATCGATGAAAATCGATTAGTCGACTGATGGTTATTTTTTAAAATTTTAAATTGAAGGGACCCAATACCCCTTGGTTTTGTTTAAAAGGGCAGTCATTATTTTTTTTATGCCGGTGTGTTTTCCCCTCTTCAGAAGTCGAACACACTCCCTCTTATCTGCCATTCCTGTCCATCTTCCACAAACCCTTAGAGACTTAAATCTCTTATCGGTCGCACTCCTCCTCCTTGCCGAAACCTTCTTGCCGCGACATAGTGCTTCTACAACAACTCATGTCTGAGACACCGGACGACCATTTCTCTGCACCAGTAGAATCTGTTATCATTCACGTGTTGGACGACATCTTCCACAACGTCTCCTCCATGTTCCTCGCTGCTTGTTTTGGCCACTAACAAAGACTGTGATCATGGACGACCTATTGTTCATCGTATCCTCCCCGGTGATCAACAGAGCACCGTCCGCATCGCACGAAGGCCACTCTAGTCTTCTTCGGCAGAAAGCTAGCATCTTCCACTCACCAGAATTTTCTTTCATCATCGGAAGCCATCCTCAACAACGTCTCAACCTCGTTGATCAACCACTCCCTACGACATCGCCTCTCTTCGATAGGTTCATCTTCTCTTTCAACCATGCGTCGTCAGAAAACAACCTCCACACAAGGTTCCCCTTCATCTACACCACAAGCACGTCATGGATTTTCTCTTAGACTACTCAAAAATTCCCTTCTATACGATACTTTTGGATCGATTTCTGCACTCCCTATATTACCTGATCGAAATGTTCTGTTTCACCTATTTTCTCGCTATAATATCAAAGAACTATTCACAGGCATTTCACATACTTTTTGACGCAGTTTCCGACCGATTTCATTATCCTTTATTGATCCATTTGTTTTACACTAATTTAAAAATTGATCATGAACCTGGATTTCTTTCCTCTCTTGTTCGCGATGTTGAAATTGAGTTTGATTCTAAACTTCTTGGACAAATCCTAGATATACCACATTCAGAAACTCTTTTCAATTTAAACTTAATGATGAAAGAATTTTTGAACAAATTCTTCTTCTCGATACACCTCATTGTCCTCCCTTCAAGAATACCAATCTTCAAATTCATGCTCGCATTGCTGGACAAATTCTTGCCCATAATGTTGTACCTAAAACTGGATCTTTTCTTTACTATTCCATAGATCTTTCTATGGCTCTTTACATCTTATTTATAAATATTTCTGTAAATTAAGCCAACGTGTATTTTACTACGTTGTGGAAATAAAAACCCTTTTTTCCGTATGGATGTCTTCTTACACGTATTTTCAAATATTTCAAAGTACCCCTAACCAATAAAAAATCTATTGAACAAAAAGAATACTTTGATCAAACTGTTTTTAAATGAATGAAACTCACCGATCTACCTCCTTCACCTTTTGGATCTCCTACATCCTTTGAACCATCACTATCTCCTATGACACCCCCATCTCAAGTAAAACGAAAGAAAGTCACTATTGATCAAGATCATGATAAAGTTTTGCAACAAATAGAAGCTTTGGAGCTACATCAACATACTTTTCATGAGGATGTGACTCAACAACTTTCGTCAATTCAGAATGATATTGTTGAACTCAAAGAGATGACCAAGCAACACTTCTCCTTTTGTAATATTTTGAACTTGAGTTTGCATTTTGCTTATGCTATGACTGCACTTACTCCTTTTGATTATGACAAAGGGGGAGAAAAATACAAACATAGAAATTGCATGAGAAAGCATTGAAAATTGCATAAGAACTTGATACCAATTTTTATAAAAAAGAAATAGAAATGCATGAAGTAATGATGGAAATGCAAAACAATTAATATGTGATATATATATGCTTTGATTGTGCTAACTTCTTATGTTTTGCAGCATATTGATAGGGGGAGTAAAATCTCCATCTATGCATCTAAATGCTCTATCTTTGACTAGTTTGTCATCATAAAAAAAGAGAAGATTGTTACGACAACGAAGTCGTATATGACATTTTCAGAACTAGATTTTGATGATGAACAAGTGAATCAACTGCATTTCAGTTAAGGAAATGAAGAAAGATGAAAAAAATTGAAGAATTCAATGAAGAATCTTTGAAGACATATGTGCAAATATAAATTTAGTTAAATGTCCTAGATTCTTGTAAGAGCCTTACTTAGAGTGCATATTTCAATTGCATTTCACCTAAAAAGTCTTTAGAAAACTTTTCTAAAAGAACCCTTCATCAAAATCATTTTAGAAAACTGTTTACTTAATTTTTCATGTTTATTAGTTGACCAACAGACTCACCAGTCGACCAACTTTTTCGAGTCAAATTTTCAAAGCAAAAACGTTAACTTTTTGAATTAGTCGACCAATAGACTCTTAGTCGACCAGACAAAATATTTGATTTCTGGAAAATTTTTCAGCAGTCGACTGAAGGTTTTCTTAGTCGATCAGACAGAATGTTTGTTTTTAAAAAAATTTAGCAGGAGTCGACTGAAAGGTTTTTCAGTCTATTGATGGTTTTCATCAGTCGACTAACTTTTCTTTAGTCGACTAAGTTTCAAACTCCAGATTTTACAACTGTTTTGTTAAACACAGTAGTCGACTGACGATAACTGTCAGTCTGCTAATATTTGATTTCAGTCGACTAACTATTGTTCCAGTAGACTAATATTGCCATTTTCCTATAACTTTTAAAAGGTGTCTTTTTATTTTTTAAACGAATTGATCGTTCAAAAGTAACTGTTTTGACACCCCCTTCATACCCTCAACGTATAAAATCTTTCAACTATAAATATGAGTGCATTCCACTCTAAAAAACATCAAATTATATTGAATTACAAAGATTGAATTCTTTGATTTTCACTCCTATTCATTCAAGTATTTGTTTTCTCACTCACTTGATATTTTCAATCCAATTTTTCACTCAAATTCTTTTGAGAGATAGTGAATTTGTGAGTTGAGTACTTCAACAATCTCAGAAGTTAATTGTATTTCATCTGCATTTATAAGAAAGGCTTATAGGTTGATTGTAAGTTTGCTTATTTATATTTTTCTGTAAAAGGAAAAGACTCCTTGGTTTAAAGGAGTTGGTTGCTTTTAGTAGGGTTGTTACTGAAAGTGGGACCGGATTTGGTCTTTATGTTCTTGTGGTTACACAAGGTTGATAGTGAAAATCTCAAGCGAGTTTTGCTTGGGGACTGGATGTAGGTCAGGAAGATCGAACCAGGATAAAATCTTGTGTTCTTTGTGCGATTGTTGTGTGAATTTCAAAATCCTTCAAAATTTCAAAGACGTTATTTAAAAGCACTATTCACCCCCCGCCTCTAGTGCTCGTTACCTTGATCCTATATCACTTTCATATTTCCCTTTACTCTCTTTATTTTCTCTTATTTTTCATAAATTTTCTAAAAAGACTGGACGATTTTCAAAATACCCTATTTTCCATTTATTTTTATACATTACCTTTTATTTTCTAAAACCCTGAACGATTTTCGCAAAACCTCTATTTTCTTCAAAACTCCAGGTGATTTTTATCCTTCCTTTCCTCTGGATCTCGAAGTTCCAGCCTTGTTTTGATCCTGCCTATAATTTCTTCAAAAATTATGTGGTTTTCCTCAAGTCTTGTCCTTACTTCTTCTTTATTTTCTAGTCTATCCTGATGACATCCAGTCAGCTTGATTCAGTCTTTCCTGAGGGTCATATCTCCTATGAGGTGCGGCACGATCTCTCTGATCATCGAACTCTTAACACCGCATCTTTCATTTTCCAGTGGTACTATTCTTGGCTCAAGAACTTCTCCCGTATGTTCTCAGATCATCTGAGTGACTGCGGATTGAAACTGCCATCAGCAGTGGGAGAATAGATCGTCAACAACAATTTAATTCAAGCATTAGCAGAGTGGTGGAATCTGCGTACCTGTACCTTTTGGTTCTCATGGGGAGAGATGACTCTATTACAGGATGAATTCTCAGATATTATGGGTCTACTTGAGCCAGTTGGTCAGCCCAATGATCCCATAGAGCAACAATTTTTTATCAACATCAAGGGACTTGACCCCCGAGAAGCTTAAGCCTGTATGACTGAACGCAGATCCTGGCCACTGATAGAGGCATATGAGAGCCAATATGTCAACTTGTTTGAGCTATATCAACAATATGGAGCATTTGAAGAAGTTGACTCATTATTCCGAGCAACACGAGAAGGGATTTAGCATGCAATGATCTTGTGCACTGTAGGGCTAGCCTTCTTCCAGGACAGACAAAACTACATCGATGTCAGAATAGTACAACTTTTACGAAGATGGGCAAATTGACAGACCATCTGTCTCTCGATTGTCATGATCGTGCTTGCCTTCTTATACCGTGGATTGGCCTGTTTCATGCTTAAAGATTCTATCTTAATAGAAGGATGCATCTACACACTACAATCTTGGTTCCTTCGGCATGTGTCATCTCGAGCCAGCTCATTCAGATATAACAGCAAGAAGCTATTACCCACTTCTCGGTATAGATTCTTGATCGAGAAGCTCCATGAAGAAGAAATCGTGTGGGACTACTTCGACCGTCAGGAATCACCCCCTCAATACACTTATGCCTATGGCAAGCGATTCAAGTTACTCAGACCTTTCTTCTTCGTTTATTACCAACCAGAGCGACGTGTCAGGCAGTTCTCACAAAGACAGAATCACATTAAAGCTCAATTATCAAGCATTGTGCCAGAATTCGATTTGAAGTCTGCTTAGTAGTCCGAAACATACCATTCTGTCAAGCATAATTGAGATTCTTTTGTTACCCTCACTGTTTTTTTTTGTCCTCGAGTGTCTTCTGGTTATCAGGAGTGGTGGCAAATTGTTTGTCCGCCCCCTCTCTATCAAGTCTATTATTAATAAAATCATTCTTCTTCAGAAATAATCATTTTATTATGGTTTGACAACCTATCCTAGGTAACAAGGCATATTCTAGTTGTTTATTTCCTTTTCAAGAATAACAATGCAACTGTTGTGATTCCTGCGATGACCCAATCCCGGGTAATGGAATATCCTTCAAATTGTCAACCTAACTCTCATCAAATATTTTCCCCCTATTTGTTTTATCCTAAAACTATTCTCCAAATCTAATTGCCCATTTAATTCTGCAGAGAGCATTCACAATCCTATATGGTTCAGATGAGGTCCGACAAAAAGACCACATCTATCCAGCATATCGATCACTCTTTCGCAACTGAACAACAAATGGCCTCTCCATAATCTCTCAGGGAACAAAGCCAGCAGGACAACGATGATGTGGATCCTCAAATGTATGCGTTGTTCCAAAAGATGATGAAAAAGATGTTGACTGAGAAAACAGGGGCTAGTTTAGGCAAAGCCAAGAAAAAGGCTAAGGGTCGGACAGTGAAAAAGCATATGGAGATCTCAAAAAAGCAGAGTCGTCACGGAGACACTTCTAATGAAGCTGAATCAGTGGGTGACATCGATGAAGAATATGAGATTCAATAGGTACTTCGAAAGTCGACTCAAGGGCAAGGGTCGGCCTATAAATCCAAGGATTAGTCTGTTAACAACCTTGATCAGCCACAACTTAAAGACATGGTCAAAATGGTCAATGATCTGCAAGCTCGTGATAAGGGCAAGAAGGTCTTCTCGAGTGAAGACTTTTATGATGAATTAGAAGGAGATGACAATCTCGATAATCTCCCCAGAAAGTTCATCAAGTTTGATGGTTCTAGTGATCGTAAAGCACATCTCGCCATGTTTTTTGCTAAATGTGTCAAGTTCAAGCGAGACAACTAAGCTCTGTTCCTTTGCTTCCCTCGCAGACTGGAGAAGACAACAACCAAGTGGTATTTAGAACATATTAATCCCATTGAGTTGAAGGAATTCGATAAGGTGGCCAATATTTTCATTGAGCAGTTTCTATTCAATACTGAAGCCTTACCAACCCTCAGCAATCTCTGCAACCTCAGGCAGAAAGAGGACGAAAAGGCCAGAGACTTCATTCACAGATAGAGATCCAGTTGCAATTGAATGAGGGATCCGATATCAGAAGGGCATGCATTGTCAGTGATCCTAAACAA
Organism: Nuphar pumila; assembly: GCF_984573655.1. Lineage (NCBI taxonomy): Eukaryota > Viridiplantae > Streptophyta > Magnoliopsida > Nymphaeales > Nymphaeaceae > Nuphar > Nuphar pumila. The sequence continues at coordinate 33,893,413 of NC_143265.1, forward strand.
TTTCTCCCAACCACTAAGGGTTTTGATCTCTACCTCCATGGTGCGATCCTTTGTTGAATTAATAGAACGAGCTAAATGACTTGAGATGGGGATGGAGAACGGGGTCTATGAGTGCATTACCATCGTAAAAAGCAGTCAATATGCCAAGAAGAAGACTCATTTCACTATTTATGCCAATAACAACAAAGGCAACAAGAATAATCGCGATAACAGTTCAGAGGGATTCAAAGGACAAAAGGGAAAACCTCTCCAATCTAGTCACCAGCATAAAGAGAAAGATCAGAAAAAACCAAAGCACAAGAACTGGAGTACCAGACACTCGAGAGTTTTCTAGAATATATGCTCGCGAGAGATATGATCTGTTTGCCTAAAGCCATGATCCCCCAACAATTATGTGCAGATTCAAAGAACAATTTTGCAAGTTTCTCCGAGCAGTAGGGCATGACATAGAGAACTGCTTCGTTCTTAAGAACATTGTCCGGGACATCATTGATAAGAATATTCTGGTGGAAGACGAATTAGAAGAACAGGTCATGACCAAGCCTTTCTTGGACCACTCAGAAGAATGACAACGCCAGAGTTTTTCTTGCTTTCTTCCTTTATTTTAGTCATCTTATAGGGACAAGACAGTCCCGGACTTTTGTGTCCTTTTGTTAATCCTTAAAAGTACTCAGTCATTGTCATCAATTTGACTCAATCAATGAAAGTATCAATTTTCTCACTTTCGCCTTCATTGCAAAATGTCTTCTTGCAAGGATTGGCCCCTTTCAGAATGTCTTCCAAATCGACCAAGAAGTCGGTTACCTTTAGAGAGCACTCTTCAAATATCAATTATTTATCCTTTTTTCAAAATCTTACTCCCTTAAATTCATCTTCACTTCAAAACTCCTGTATGCAGGTAGGATCAAACAAAAACTTTCACCATCTATTTGCATTCATTCGCATTTGTCTGCATTCATTTGCATTTTGCATTTATTTGCATTCATCCATTTGCATCAAATTCATTACCCATTCAGGATAAGGGATAAATCCTGAGCCCCGACAGTTGTCCGAGTCATCGTGAGGGTGAAGATTGAAAATCTCCCATCATAATCAACAAGCACTTTCAAAACACTAGTCTTTTTCAAAGTCGACCTGCGGGTCAAATCTTTTGTCAAAACGATTTTTGTCGGTCATGTCAAAATTAATCGTCGGGTTAATTCTATTTCCAAAATCCAGTTTTACACTAATCAATCCATTCCAAAATCTAGTCTTTGTACTGATCGAGCTTTTAAAATTCAACTTTCAAGCCAATTTTCAAACCCAACTTCCTAATTGGTCTAGTTTTCCTTTCAGGATTCGAGTTCCGACTCGAATTTTCTTTCCTTCAAATTCAAGAATTGGTCTAGAAGATCCAAGTTTCGACTCAATTTTTCCTCCAAATCCAATTCGTTTATTTTTTCCTTTGAAGATTCGAGTCCCTACTTGAACCTTCTTTCTGATTCAACAATTGGTCTAGAAGATCTGAGTTCCGACTCGAATTTTCTGCCAAATCCAATTCGTCTAGTTTTTCTTTGATGATTTGAGTTTCGACTTTAATTTCCTTCCAAAATCCAGCTTCACGTTGGTCCTTTTACCAAATTCAGCCTGTGAGTTGAATCCTTTGCAAAACCAGTCTTTCTCAAATCCAATCTGTGGATCAAGCTCATTTTATTGAGAATTATTTTCATTAATCCTGTTTTAAAACCTAGTCCAAGTAGTGGGCCATTTCTAAAATTGTCGATATTAGATCAAACTCATTTTTAAAACCAGTCCTCATACTGATTCCTTTTCTCAAAATTGTTGTTCTAAGCGAACCTATGTTGTTCTTAATTGAACCGATGCTGTTTTTAGTTGAACCAATGTTGTTCTAAGCGAACCTATGTTGTTCTTAACTAAACCTATGTTGTTCTTAATTGAACCGATGTCGTTCTTAGTTGAACCCATGTTGTTCTTAGTTGAACCCATGTTGTTCTTAATTGAACCTATGTTATTCTTAATTGAACCAATGTTGTTCTAAGCGAACCTATGTTGTTCTCAGTCAAACCTATGTCGTTCTCAAGTGAACCTATGTGGTTCTTAATTGAACCAATGACGTTCTTAATTGAACCTATGTTGTTCCTAAGTGAACCGATGTTGTTCTCATTTGAACCGATGTTGTTCTTAGCCGAATCGATGTTGTTCCAAGCAAACCTATGTTGTTCCCAAGCGAACCTACATTGTTCTCGAGCGAACCTAGGTTGTTCTTAATTGAACCTATGTCATTCTTAGTTAAACCGATGTTGTTCCTTGTGAACCTACGTTGTTCTCAATTGAACTAATGTTGTTCTTAAGCGAACCGATGTTGCCCCAATCGAATCAATGTTGTTCCAAGTGAACCTATGTTGTTCATAAACAAACATATGATTGTTCTTAAGTGAACCTATGTGGTTCTTAAGTGAACCAATGATGTTCTTAGTTGAACCGATTCGAGTTCTGACTTGAACTTTCCAGTTCTCCTTCGGAGATCCAAGTTCTGACTCAGACTTTTTTTTCAAAACTCAACTTTTGAGTTGATCTTTTATCAAATGCTGAGTCTTTTCAGGGCTCAATTTAGCCACGATGTGTCAATTGGACCTCAAGATATTTCTTTCACCAAGGATTTCAAAAATATTTTGCCAATTTACTATCAAAATAGTTGTTGATCTCGAAATCTTTATTGCAAAAAAATTATCTCATATTACTTTTAGTATTCTCTCCAAAAGAGTAAAACTTTTGCACAGAAAAAAGAAAATTCGATCTTTTCTGTTGGTCAACCAAAAGGATGAAGAAAAATCCTTGATATGACCAGCAAAGGAAAAATTCAATGATGTTGAGAAGCTATAAGTGAATCGATATTGATCATAGCTATGGCACATTTTTAAAGATCATTCTTCTAGTAATAAAGTAGTGAAAATATCTTGGGAGATATAAAGAATTCACTCAATCTCAATATTAATATCTCTTCAATCAATCAAGATGCAATCAACTATCCACAAAAGGGATCTCTCAATCGTCATCAAGTTGAAGACTGATGGATGAGTTAGACCCCCAGGGCCAAAGGAGACTCAAAACATCTCCAAGTTGAAGAAGTATATGATGTGTCTTTCTAGGGTAAGTTTAAATCATCGCCAAGTTGAAAGCTGATGTGATAAATCTCTCACCAATCCCTAAAAGATATTTAATCATTGTTATCATAAAAGATTTTCATTCCAATGAGACAATTTTATCAATATAATTCTTGGGACTAAAGAAGACTCAGAACATCTCCAAGTTGAAGGAGTTTGTGACATGCCCTTCCAGGGAAAATCAGAATATCACCAAGATGAAGGCTGATGTGATGAAATTCTCGCCAAATCTCAAGGGAAATTACTTTTTATATCTCAAAAGAGTTTAAAAGATTACCAAGAAATTTCAATTAAAGAGACAACATTATCAATGTACTTTCTGTGACCAAAGAAGACTCAGATCATCTCTGAGTTGAAGGAGTATGTAATGTGTCCTTCCAGGGAAAATCAAAACATCGTCGAGTTGAAGGCTGATGTGATGTGATTCTCGCTAAATCCCAAGAAAGTTCAATCCCTATGTCTCAAAAGAGTGCAAAAAGATCATCATGGATAAAGTTTAGATATCAAACTACCAAGAATTATCTTTATTTATGTGAAATTTGTGTATCAATATCCTTTTCACAAATTGCTTTTATGAAACTAAGAACAAGTTTCTTTTCTTTTCATATCAAGGAAATGGATAGCTTCCTTGAAGAAACTCAACAAAAATAATTTGATTTTGATTCTGGATTCTACAAAGTTAGCCCAGTTGGAGGTAATACTCTAGGTAGAAGAGGTAATATCTTTCAAACAAATGTGCTCATATTTCAATTATCTTGAATCAACAACAATTTTTATCTCATTGACAATATTTTTAAGTTATCCTGACATGAAGTGAGAGCTTGATGTCTATTTTAATATATTCTGGCGTTGTTTTTATCCTTTTTAGGACTTAATGACAAGAGTTTTCAAGATCCTTTCCTTCTTGTATTAATTTGAGCGTCTGGGCTCTCAGATTTGCACACTTCTATGTGTTTCCCGCTGTCTCACCATAGACAATTCTCGTTCAGGGTAAGGGTTAAACCTAAATTGTTTTTGCAAAAGGTCATCAGTTTTAAAAGCCATTCAGACTCAGCAATGAGACGCCCAAGATCAACCCCTTTTCAAGCTTTAGGGACCCCCATTTTCTTCCTTTTGCAAACCCCTCTCGGATTTATTATGCAAAATTCGAAGGTTCCATCATGGCTTCTTCATTTGAGCATTCCATTTTTTTGTCCCCTTCAGGTTAAGGGTCAAAACATGAACCTCGTTCTCTTATGAGGTATTTTTCGTCCCCTTCAGGTTAAGGGTCAAACCTGAATCTCGTTCTTCCATGAGGTATCTTTCGTCCCATCTAGGTAAAGGGCCAAGCCTGAGCCTCATTCCGATGAGGTAAATTTTCTTCTTCATTCTTCATCCCATATCTACCACTATCACCTGAGCTAATTCTTTAATACCCAGTCAGATTCTTCTAACTGAGGCATTTTTATAGTCCAAATTTGGTGTGTTTTTCTTTACCACTAAGCTCGACTTTCAACCAGCTTAGTAGGAAAGAGGGGCATCTGTAAACACCCCAAATTTTCTACCTTCGCTCACAAACCCTTTCCTTTTGCCACTAGAATCTGCTCTCTAAATCCTCCAGGGAACCAGTTGGTCGACACCCAAGCCAGGGCTATTTAGAGCCCAAATTTTGCACCAAACTTCAATACTTCATTTAATATCAAACAGAAATGTTCAATTCTTTGTCTCTACCAGGCGTCCGGGACTTCAAATCCCTTATCCATGGTTCGCATTTTGCATCTCATTTCATATCATTTTGCAATCATTTCATAACATTTCATATCATTTTATGTCATTTCATTGTATTGCATGGCATTTTCGAGATCCAACACTCTGGCTTTTTTAAAATCTTTCAATCCAGATTCGAATTTTAAAAACCTTATTTCGAAATCACTTTAAAAAACCTAGGTTTTTAAATCAATATTTTTCCATTTCCCAACCCTGGGATCTTTATTTCAAAACATTTTCTTTAGAAAGCGGTCTGGGTTCATTTTAAACTAAAATTTTAATTAATCTTGATTCTCAGATGAGACCCATCTAGGTGGTGTCATTTCTGGATTCCTTTATTTCTTAAATTTCTCAAATTGTAGAGTCCTAGTTGGATCAGAACTCTATCTTTTCACCTTTTTAAGCTTTTTCAAAATTCTATTTCTGTTTTAAACCAGAAGTAGTCCTAACTCTTTGTCTATTTCTTTTATTTTGGCCAAAATCTCATAGTCTCAGTCAGATTAGGACTCTTTTTTAGAGTTTCAGTCAGATCAGGACTCTACCTTTTACTTCTATTTTTATCTCTTTTCGAGAAAACCTTTCAAAACCTTTCGTAATGACCAAAATTTTAGAGTTTCAGTTGGACTAGGACTCTGTCCCAGAGTTTTAGTCAGATTAGGACTCTATCGTGATTTTATCCTTTATTCCTGTTTTTTACTTGTTTTTGAAAACTTTCTCATCTGACTTTCAAAAGATCCAAAATCTTAGAGTTTCAATCAAACTAGGACTCTATCATAAAGTTTCAGTCGGACCAGGACTCTGATTTTCATCTCTATTTTTACTTGTTTTCAACAAAATTTATTAAAAGCTTTCATTTTGGTCAAACTTCTGGAGTTTTAGTCGGACTAGGACTCTGTCTCAGAGTTTTAGTCAGATCAAAACTCTATCATTTACCATAATTTTTACCTATTTTTGAGAAAATCTTTCCTTTTGGCCCAAAATTTCAGAGTTTTAGTCAGACTAAGACTCTATTTCAGAGTTTCAATCGGATTAGGACTCTATCTTTCGTTGCTATTTTCACCTGTTTTCAACAAAATGTTTCAAAATATTTCGAAAGCAGTCAAAATTTTAGAGTTTTAGTTGGATCAGGTCTTTGTTCTAGAGTTTCAGTTGGATCAGGACTCTAACCCTGACTTTATTTTCGAGAGAATCTTTTAAATAGTTCTTCATTTATCCTTCAAATAATCAAATTTCAAAGTTCCAGGACTTCGTTGTAGAGTTTCAAAATTTTAGAACTCTGCCCCAGAGTTCCAGTCGATTCAAAACTCTACTCTGATTTCATCTTTTTACTTTTATTTCACTTGTATTTCGAAAATAGATTCAGTTCTGAGAGTTTTAAAATTCTGGGACTCTATTCTAGAGTCCTAGTTGATTAGGACTCTGACTCTGGTGTAGTATTTTGCTCATTTTCACTAATCCCTGAGAAGGTCTTTCAAAACCTCTTCGTTTGTCTTTTAAAAACCGCAAAAATAAAGAGTTTCAAAATTTCAGGACTCTGTCTCAGTGTCCTAATCGGGTTAGGACTCTATTCTGAATATTATTTTCATTTTCAATTCCACTTGTTTTGAAAATCTTTTCATTCGTATTTCAAAAATTAGTCCATTTGCATAGTCCCAGTTGATTCAGGACTATATTTCAGAGTTTTAGTTGATTTAGGACTCTAATCCTGACTGCATTTTCTGACTTATTTTCATTAGTTTTGAGGAAATCCTTCAAAAACTTCTTCGTTTGGCTTTCAAAAACTTAAATGTCAGAGTCTTTGTTGGTTTAGGACTCTAGTCTAGAGTTTGAGTTCGTTTAGGATTCTATTTTCTAAACCTTCAATCGTCATCTGGTGATTCCAACTGTGTTTCAAAACATTTTTCAATATTTATTTCAACTTTTTCAAAACCCTGATGTGGGGCCCACTCAGTTGGCACCACATCTGGAGGAGTCTTCATCCATTCAGAACTCTGATGGACTGAAAACTTTCAATTTCAAAACCAATTTTCTTCTAAACCTCTTTTTGAAAACCTGTATTTTCAAGTTTTAAAAAAAATCATTTTTGAAAAATCAAATGGGGCCCACTCTAGGTGGCGCCACACTTAAAAGAGTTAGGTTAGCTTAGGGTTAGTCCATGTTCGAATTAGGTTAAGAGTTAGAAGAGTCAAAATTGATTTTTTAAAATTCATCTTTATTTTAGTGTTTTAACCTTCCTTTATTTAAAGTTTTAAAAATCAAATATGGGCCCACATTAGGTGTCGCCACATTTGATCTTTCTTTAGGGTTTAATTAGGTCTTAGGTAGATTAGTTAGAGTTAGATTAGGGTAAGGCTTTTCATAAAAATCGACCCTCTCATTTGACTTATCTTAACTAATTAAGAAGAGTTTCAAAAAGTTGACTCTTTAAAGAAAAGTTTCCGAAAAAAATTTATAAATAGGGGTCCAAGGGGGGTCGACCCCATGCTCTCTCTCTCTCTCTCTCCTTTTCTAGCTGCTTCTTCCACCTCCAAGCCTCTCCTCCTCCTCCTCTAGCCAGAATCCTCCATTGAAGCCACTCCCCAAGGTAAAACTCCTTTGTTTTATGTTTTTTGTTTAAATATTTTCATCTGTTTTCACCATTGCTGCCCCTTTTGCAATTGATTCAAGCATAATCTACCATCAAGAACCTTAAAGTAAAATCAAAAACATGATCTAATGCTTCTCTATGGCTTATTTTACGTTTTTAATCCATTATAATAGTTTAGAATAATATTTTTTATGTTTTTGCCAAAGAAAAGATGAGATTCGATCCCTTTATGGATCAAATCTCTCTTTCAAGGGCTAGATCAAGTTTATTTCATGCTTTCTGTATTTTATTATTTTTTTAAAGCATGTGCATGCATGTTTTCATTGTTTAATGTATTGAATCCTGCCTAATAGCCCTAGAATAATTTATTTAGTATTTATGATGCCCAAATCATGCATATTTCATGCTATGCTATGCTAGTTGCTCAGGCCAGATTTTTAGCTATCTGTTTTTATATTTATTTCACCTGACTATGATAGTCACAAAAATCCGAATTTTTTACAGTGGCATGATGCATATCCTTCTGGTTTTCAATAAAAAAAATGGATTTTTTAGGGTTCTGTAACCCTATTTTCAAAAATAGAAGTCAGGTACCTATTTCTGTAGGTCGTTAGACCAAATACAGAATCAGGATCAATTTGCTTCAGTTGTGTCTCCCTAACAAAAGATGATTTTTCAAAACTGTAAAAACTAAGTTGTTCGTATACATGTCTAGTATTTACTCTGAATTTTCATATTTTTTGGGGTCTGTTTGATCCCTTTTCGGATTTAAAACCAGGACTGATACAAAATCCAAATTCTGTAACAGACCTCTTTTAAAAAACAAAAGACCCGACTTCCCTAAGTCACACAACTCCAACCCTAAAATCTTTTCGTCGTTTTAAGTCATTATAGAACCATTGAGATGTCTAGAATCTTTTTCCAAAATTTGGGAAAATATTGAAGACTTTTAGACTCTGAAACATAAAAAATAACGGAGTCTGTTCAAAAAGCTTATTTCCTGTTTCGAATTTTTTTATCTTCAATGTTTCAGTCATGAATCAAGTTTTGTAAAATTTTTTTCAACTTTGTAAATTCCATCTGATTCCTAGAGATGTCAGGGATCTTTAGCCTCAATCTGAGCTCTTTTTGAACCCTTTTGAGCCAAAACACTGAAACCAGTTTTTTCCCCTTTCTTTATTTTATAAAAAATCAAATTGTTTCCATAAAACATCTTATTTTCTTAATTTTTCCCCAGAGTCTTCTTAATTTTTAGATTCTAGGATGTTCCTAAGGCTATTATAAGTCTTCAAACCAGTTTTGAGAATTTTCTAAAATGGTTTTGCATGTCGTGTATGTGTTTTTTTAAAACTATTTCTTTGAAAACCCTAAAAACTAGGGCAAAATCATCATTTTCATTTAATATTTCCAATTTTGGGTGATATTTTAATGTTTCAATATTTCAAACATGTTCTCAAGCATATAAACTACCTTTCCAATCAAATTTATCAATTTCGAATGCCCCAAATTAAAGATATTTCAAATTTGTCTTAGAAAAACCCTGATTTCAAGGCCATAGTCTTGCTTTTTGGGGTATTTTGGATATTTTGCCATAATTTCGAAATTCAATCTTTTAAATAAAGTTCATTTTCATATTATATTCAATCATACATGCATTCAATATTGTATTTTATAAACTTTCCTTTAAGGAAGCTTTGAAAAGGCCTATATCCGGATAAATCCATCAATTTCTATATATTATTGGATAAATCCCAAAAAGCCAACATTTTTGCCACTAACAAGTTTGCTAGTTTTGCAGGGAAATTCAAGACTGTTTTTCTTTTTCTTTTCCTTTATTTCAATTCAACTAGTGATGTAAATTAAATATAAATTTGGAATAAGAATTTATTTTTCCTGCTTAGAATAGGATTACATTACATATTGTTTATTTTTATATAAATGTTAATGTGTGATGGATGATGATTCATGCATATTCGAGCTCACCATGATCTACACGAATGGCACGTGCACTAGCTTCTAAGAAGTTGATAAAGTCGGTGGGTTTCGTATTTATGATCATAGTCAGAATACGAACGAAACCCAGATTTGTCATCTTTTTCTAAGCCACAAATGGCCTACACTCTTAGGCTTTTTAAAAAATCATTACATACTTTCAAAGTTTTCTAAACATTTTTCTCCTTTTAGAATCAAATGGGTTGTATTCAATCCATATCTATAGCCATAGCCAGGGATATGAGGCGAATTTACTTCATTGAAATGCTAGAAGGCACCTAAATTTCCTTTTTCAAATAATTTTCTCAAAAATTCTTCAAAAAGAATATTTTTACAAGATAGCATTCATGCATCATCTAGGTTGGAATGCATCACGAAAAGGATTTTACAAGGCTACACGCCCCTCTTTTTTATCAAATCAAGAATCCAATTTCAAAAAAATCGATTTCTCAAAGTTATCCTGAAATTTCTTCAGAAATTGATTTTTCTTAAAACATTAAGTTTTCCTTTTCATTAAAAATGACTTTTAAGGGATTTCCAAATACTTTTTTAAGTCCCAAAATCGATTTTCCAAGTTCCAATAACTTCTCAAAGTTCAGAATTCAAAGAAATCATTTTTTCTCAAAGTTGTTGGATTTTCCTCATAAACCATTTTTCCTAAGATCACTTTGTTTTTTTCAAAGATTTTTTAAATATTTTCCTAAGTTCAAATCACAATTTTCCAAGTTATAATATTCTCAATTTCAAAGTTCAAATTCAGAGAAATCAATTTTCTCTAAGTCATTTTGAGTTCTCTCAGAAATCGATTTTCATAAAACATCAAGATTTCTTCAGAAATCGATTTTATTTTCTTCACAGATGTTCTCTCAATGTGATTCACGATTTTCAAAGTGCCTGTTTTTATAAGAATTTTCCAATATTTGAAGCACACATCATGTTTTCAGTCAAAATCTTTCTAAGTTCATGGCATATGCCTGATTCTTTGTGTATTTAGGGAATAAAACATTGATTTATACAAGTTGAGAAAAGTAAATCACATGGTTGATCCTTGGTTCAATTACCCCTGGTTATGGTGCCAGGAACAGTTGAACCTTGTTCCGACAGACGAGTCCCATTCTTCAAAATTATTCTACATTTTAAAATAGAGGCGAGTTATTTTCAAAATCTTTTTCAAAGGTCAGTTTGACTTGCAAAAGTAAAATTTTGTAATGATAATAGGTTTGGCGACCGTGATGGGACCTGTCTTCGCATGATCAATCTTGTGCCTTGCTCTGTTCGAATTATCAAAATCGAGTTCTACAATGTCAGCTTCATATCTTGTGAACCTAGGAGCCTAGAATCAAACCCAGCTGACATGGATTGCATGTAGACTTAAGCGTGGTTTGGTAGGACCGATTGAGGCGACATTATTCATGCTCATATAGACTTAGGTCAAATACAATCCTCCTTAATCTAAGACTTGATTGAAAACAATGTTTGCTTCTTGTAAATTCTTTAAAATTCTACTTCTTTTGGTCATTAAAGCCTCTGTTTTCTTGCATATTGATCATATTTCAAAAACAACCCCACCTACTGTTACCTGGACACAGCGTTGATGAGCTTTATTCTAGAACCATAGTTCAGGACAAAGCCTCATAACTGGGCCACCTATTTGGGTTAATCCCCCTCTACCATGTACTGAGGGCCATAGTCCAAAGTATATTAGCAAACGCTCAAGGATGTTGGAAAATATAAGGCTAGAACCGGAGAAAATCTTTTTATGCCACGTAGATCTCGCTTCGGCTCGAGTATATCGGCATAGCATGATTGAACACAGATGATCTGAACTTTAGAGTCAGGGTTAGGGTTAAGGTCCTACAGCTATTTCAAAATTTGTGCATTCAGAATCAGCTTCTTAGGGAATGCTGTATGAGCATACTTTGTTGTGCAGGATGTGATTGAATGTACTTTGGTTATTTTGTTACGACAACTAAGCCGTATATGACATTTTCAGAACTAGATTTTGATGATGAACAAGTGAATCAACTCCATTTCAGCTAAGGCAGTGAAAAAAGATGACAAGAATTGAAGAATTCAATGAAGAATTTTTGAAGACATATGTGCAAATATAAATTTAGTTAAATGTCTTAGATTCTTGTAAGAGCCTTACTTAGAGTGCATATTTCAATTGCATTTCACCTAAAAAGTCTTTAGAAAAACTTTTCTAAAAGAACCCTTCATGAAAATTGTTTTAAAAAACTCTTTACTAAATTTTTCATGTTTATTAGTCGACCAACAGACTCACCAGTCGACCAACTTTTTTGCACCAAAATTTCAAAGCAAAAATGTCAACTTTCTGAATTAGTCGACTAATCAACTCTTAGTCCATCAGACAAAATGTTTGATTTCTGAAAAATTTAGCAGCAGTCGACTGAAGGTTTTCTTAGTCGACCGGACAGGATGTTTGTTTTCAAAAAAAATTGGCAGGATTCGACTGAAAGGTTTTTCAGTCTACTGATGATTTTCATCAGTCGACTAACTTTTCTTTGGTCGACTAAGTTTTAAACTCCAGATTTTAAAACGGATTTGTTAAACATAGTAGTCAATTGACGATAACTGTCAGTCTGCTAATATTTGATTTCAGTCGACTAACTACTGTTCCAGTCGACTAATATTATTGTTTTCCTGTAACTTTTAAAAGGTGTCTTTTCATTTTTTTAAAGAATTGATCAATCAAAAGTGACTATTTTGACACCCCTTCATACCCTCAACGTATGAAATCTTTCAACTATAAATATGAGTGCATTCCACACTCAAAAACATTGAATTATATTGAATTACAAAGATCAAATTCTTTGATATTCACTACTATTCATTCAAGTATTCGTTTTCTCACTCACTTGATATTTTCACTCCAGTTTTTCACTCAATTTCTTTTGAGAGATAGTAAATTTGTGAGTTGAGTATTTTACTTTTCTTTTATCGATTAAGTTTCAAACTCCAGATTTTAAAACGGTTCTGTTAAACACAGTAGTCGATTGATGATAACTGTCAGTCTGCTAATATTTGATTTAAGTTGATTAAGTATTGTTCCAGTCGACTAATATTGTCATTTTCCTGTAACTTTTGAAAGGTGTGTCTTTTCATTTTTCGAACGAATTGACCATTCAAAAGTGACTGTTTTGACACCCCTTCATACCCTCAACGTATGAAATCTTTCAACTATAAATATGAAGGCATTCCACACTCAAAGACATCGAATTATATTGAATTACAAAGATCGAATTCTTTGATTTTCACTTTTATTCATTCAAGTATTCTTTTTCTCACTCACTCGATATTTTCACTCCAGTTTTTAACTCAAATTCTTTTGAGAGATAGTGAATTTGTGAGTTGAGTATTTCAACAACCTCAGAAGCCATATACATTTCATCTGCATTTATAAGAAAGGCTTGTAGGTTGATTGTAAGTTTGCTTACTTATATTTTTCTGTAAAAGAAAAGGACTCCTTGGTTTAAAGGAGTTGTTTGCTTTCTGTAGGGTTGTTACTGAAAGTGGGACCAGATTTGGTTTATATTTTCTTGTGGTTACACAAGGTTGATAGTGAAAATCTCAAGCGAGTTTTGCTTAGGTGTTATCTTCGCAAAATTTTTCCCCCTTTGTCTGCAAGAGTGAGAGAACGATTCTGCGATTCAAACTCGACCAAAGTTTTGAAAATGGTTTTAAAAATTACTCACCTCCGTTTTAAAATTTTGCAGGAAAATTCCATGGAATGAGATCCGCCTGTCGATACGAGGTTCCACTGTTCCTAGCGCCTTTACAAGGGGTAATCGAACCAAGGATCAAATGTGGGTTTTGACTAAGTTAAATTATCTAAATCATGCTCTATTTTCCTAGAATGCACAAAGAATCAGGCATATGCTACGAAATTTTGAATAGATGCAAATTTGGGAAATATGATGTTCGCCTTAGAAAATTTAGATGTACTTGGAAAAATACTTTGGAAAAGTGATGATTCTGAGAAAATCATGAATTTCATTGGAAATCAGGAATTGCATTGGAAAATGGATTCTCAAGAAAACTTGAACTTTGGGAAAATCGATTTTGAGATTTAGATTGCTTTTCTGAGGAAATGGATTTGAGAATCTTGAGAAAATCAAGAAGTTCATTGGAAAATGGGAACTCTGAGAAAATCAATTTTTGAGATTGGAATTGCTTTTTCTAAGAAAATTGATTTCTAAAATGGATTTTAGGATTCTGAAAAAATCAATTTCAGAAATAATTCAGAGTTTTTGAGAAAATCGATTTTGGAGCTTTGAAACTTGAAATTGAGAATATTAAAATATTGGAAAAATCATGATTTGAACTTGGAAAATACCTTGAAATGTCATTTGAAAACTCAGAATTCTGAGAAAATCAAATCTTGAGAAAGACTTGAAAATTTTTGGGAAAATTGATTTTTTTGAAATAGAATTGGAACATGATTTTGAAAATGATGCAAATTGGATGAATGAATATGAATTTGAAAGATGTTTTATTGAGGAATTGGGAAAATCCTTTTGAGTTTTGAGGAATGCAGTGCATTTTTGAAGTTAGCCTAAGAGTGTAGGTTGAATGTGGCTAATACGAAGATCACAAATCTTGGTTTTCTTCGTATTCTGATTATGGCCATAAATATGAATCCCACCAAATTCGTGAACTCCCTAAGATCTTGTGCACGTGCCATTCATGTCAACCATAGTGATTTTGGAAAATATGCATATGCCTCATACATCAGATATTAGAAATTACAGAAATTAAACTATATGCAATGCAATCCTATTCTAAACTAAAAAGTAACTCTTATTCTAAATTATTACATCTGATATTACATTGAATTGAAATAAAAGAAAATAGATAAGTCTTCTTCTTGAATATTCCTGCAAAACTAGACAATATGTTAGCACAAAATTGTAGGTTTTTCTGAATTCATCCAAAAATATTCAAAATTATCGGATGTTATTCAGATATAAACCCAAATTCATACCCTCTTTGATATAAATATGAGAAATAAGTAATAAAATTCGAAAATAAACTTGGAAATTCGAAATTAAAGTAAAAATGACCAAAATACCCCTAATGATCTTGAAATCAGGGTTTTCTAAGAGAATTTTTGAACAATTTAGAAATTTGAAAATCAAATGAAAGAAAATCAAACATAATATGATGCAATATGATGATATGCTCGAAAATTTAGAAATTTGAAGTTTGGAATTTCGAAATATAGGTCAAAATGACCAAAATGCCCCTGATAACAAGACTATGGCCTTGAAACCAGGGTTTTCTGAAATAAATTTTATAAAAATGGGAAATGTGAAATGCAAATGATATTAAAATTAACTCTAATATGACATGACATGCTTATTTACATGATAAAAACCCTAAAATAGCAAAAATATCACAAAGTATCAAATTTGACTTGATTTTCGCTTCTGAATTTAAAAGTAAACAAACATACAAAGCAAATGAACTTGGAATTGATCCAAATTTGGCATGGACACCTAGACTAACCGTAAAAACAGAATGAAGCTCTAAAATCTATTTTTTTATTATTTCTTTAATGTTGAAAATAACTAAAAATCCTAAAAATCAAGATTTTGCCTAAAATGGAAATTCTAAATTGGATTTCAGGTATTTAACTTCCATAAAAATTTCCCAAATTTTATGGGGTGACAAAGGACAGTTAGGCAAAGATTTTTTCCTTTTACAAATTCTGGTTTTGACCTATGGTCTAATCTAGACAACTCCGGCAAGTCGGATCAGAATCGGGCGACTCTAGGACTTAGGGAAGACAGATAGGTTTCGGGAACAATTATGGGAAAAATGCAGACAGATGATAAAATGGATGAAATTCTCAAAAAATGTCCCTAAAAATTAGAGAAAGGTTTCTTTTTTTTACAGTATTGGGATTCAAGTTATGGTTTGGGAGAGAGTAGAGGATTATCAGAGACCTAGATCTCTGAAATTCTTAGACATTGGAATCTGACAGATAGGGAAGTTAATTTTGGTAAAAATACTTAAATTATTTTAAAAATTCCCAAATTTTGGGAAATGATAGAGGAAAAGATTAGAAACAACTTCTATGTTGAAAGTTTTGGCATTCAGCCCATTGGTTGAACGAACACAGTGGGTTAGGGTCGATCTAGACCCTGACAAGAAAAAGTAAGGTTTTCCCAAGGGTCTGGGAAAATCGATTTTTATCAGAACCTAAATCTTGTTGGCAAAATCTACAAAGTTATTGAAAAACAGTAGATTTCAATAGAGATCCACTGTATTTTTTTGAAAAGCATTTGGATAATCCATCTAGTAGATCTTGGAGGTTTTTGTCTCTAAAACAGAAATTGGAATTTCTGGAGATGTGAAATTTCAGTTTGGGATTTGATTTGTTTGAGAGGATTCCGAAACCCAGATTAAACCATACTTTTGGCAGGAAAACAAAGACAAACAGAAGTATTCATGAATGATTTTTTAAAAATTTTGAATGAAAATAAATACATGAAATATCAATTGGACTGATGCTTAAAATCAAAACCTATGAACTAATTAACAAACATTAATAAAACTATATCATACGAGTCATATGATCATGAAATGACGAAATAAACCTAAATGCAAGATCTAACATGAAAATATGACAGAAAAGAAATTAGGGGGTGGGGGGGGGGGGTGGGGAGGGGGGAGGGGGAATATGATTCCATTTGATATCCACTATTGAAATGGGTGATTTGATCCATCCAACGGATGAATCACCCCATTCACATAACCTTAAGATGATAACGAGAATTTGGCTTCTTTCAAACTCACAACTTGGATTCCACATCAACGTGAATCCATTTCCAACATGGATTTCTCATTATGTTCACCCTTTCAATGGGTAGCAATACAGTTTGCTCAACGTAAAACAATAAGCTTGAAATAAAAGAAGCGCATCATTACTTTGGGCCTTAGCTTGCACCGGTTGAGCTTGGAGCGGTTGCGAAAGGTTAGGATTGTTGCTGCCAAGGGAGAGGTTTTTTTGTTGGAGCTGGTGCTGCAGTGGCTGCCACTGTGGAGAAGACCAAAGGGGCTGGAGTTGTAGCGATGCTGGTACCAAAGGGGCAACTTCAAAGTAGGCTTGAAGGAGGAGTTGTTGCGGAGGTTGAAGGTGGGCTGGGCATCCCCTGTATGGTGGCTGCAAGCCTGTGAGGAAGACAAAGAGAGAGGGGGACCTGGATATGTGAGAAGGGACAGGGCTGAGAAGAGATTAAGGGGGAGAAGAGTTGCAAGTGCTGGAATGACTACATAGGGCAGTCGTGAGATCCTCTCCAACAAAGAAAAACTTAGGGTTTTAATCACCCCTAAACTTAGAGTTGAGATGGGTTAATGAAAAAAAGAGGGATGAGGTTTACGTGAATGGGCCTCCTTATGGTGGCTGGACAATAGGGATGGGAAAGAAAGAAGGAGGGAAAGAAAGAAGGAAAGAAAAGGGAAAGAAGAAGGAAAGAAAGAAGAAAGAAAAAAAGGAAAGAAGAAAAAGAAGAGAAAGGAGGAAGGAAAGAAGAAAAGGAGCATACATGAATGACAAAGAGGGAAAGGAAAGGAAGAAAGAAGAAGAAGAAAGAAAAAGAAAGAAAGGAAGAAGAAAAGAAGAAAGGAGAAGAAAGAAGAAAGAAAAGAAAAGAAAGAAAGAGAAGGAAGAATGAAAAGGAAAGAAGAAGAAAATGGAGAAGGGGGGGGGGGGGGGGGGGGTCGCCCCCCTTGTGGGTCCCACCTTTTCTTAAAAATAAACAAATAAAAGAAAATAATAAAAAAAAATAAAAGAAAACTAAGAAAAGAAAAAGATTTTTTTTTAAATAAAAATGTAAATGAAGGAGCCATCTCAAAGTGGGCTCATTTTCTAATTTTAAAATTCATTTTGAAGATCAGAGGGGTAGAATAGTCTTTTCAGAAAAGATTTTCGACGAAATGAGTTGTTTTTTGCAGTTTTTGAAATGAGCTCCGAATTTGAAGTTTCGCACCCCGTTGCGAAGCAAATCCAGTTTAGAATTTGAAAATTTGAGTTTGAAAGAAATCGAAATTGTTTTTTTCGAGAAAATATTTCCAAATTTAGAATCCTTGGGGTAAAAATGTCAATTTTGGAAACCCAGGGTTTGAAATTGATTTATGAAAACTTTTAAAACTGAATCTGGATTGAAATTTATAAAATTGGAGTTCTGGACTTCGAAAATGAAATAAAATGTGATGAAATATTATGAAATGCTGAGAAATGACATGAAATGCCATGCAAAATGCTAACCTTGAATGAAGAATTTTGGATATTAGGCCCCGATTGGCACTTGTACCAGTTCAAAAAGTGTTAAAATTGATAAAATTTGCAAAATGATTCAAGAAATGGTTTTTTTTTGTTCTACCAAGCCAGAGTGACTAAAAATAGGAGTTTGAGCTGGATTGAACTGAAATGAATTGGACTGAGCTGGGTTCTAGAGTTTTAGAACTCAACTGGACTGACAAGACACTGACTCAATTGAACTCCCCGAATAGATTTTCAAGAAAAGCTGTAATTTTTAGAGAAATGGTACAGAATGGTCACTGGAGTGAAGTGAATTACGAACTAGAACTGGGTTAGATCTAGAAAAAAGGTCAGTAATACTGAGATGAACTAAAATCAAAGCTCAAACACTAGCTCAACTGACTGAACTCAGCTCAATTTCAGCTGAAACAGCTAAAACGGGCTAAAACATGCTCTTGGACACTTGGAAATGGTTTTGAACTGAAACTGGAGCGCTTGAACTCTTGGTGAGCTCAAGCTAGACTCTGGGGAATAGGATTGACTGGGAATGACTGTCTTGGAGACAATTGGCTTGGATTTAAGTGAGAAATGGGCTCATTTCTGAAGAAATAATCCCATTTTGGCAGAAATAGTAAGAAATGGAAATGGTATGTTCATCATGAGCTCAAATAGGCTTGGAATGACTGATATTCTAACTGTTCTGAACCGACCAATGAGCTTGGTTTACTCCGACTGAGTGGGGTCTAGGATGACCTAGGGGTAAAATGATAATTTTCCTAATGAAAGTGGGTAAAATGGTAGTTTTCTGACACAAACTCAGGGTTTGACTCCTAAACTAACCTACCAGGGTTGGCACTGCACGAAGGGGATTGTCTGAGAATGAATGAGGAAAATTTGGGGTGTTTACAGATGCCCCTCTTTGCTACTAAGCTCGCTTGAGGACGAGCTTAGCGGTAAAGAAAAGCACACCAAATTTGAGCTATAAAAATGCCCCTGTTAGAAGGATCTGCCTCGGTATGAAAAAATTAGCCTTGATGAGAATGGTAGATATGAAATGGAGAATGAAGAGGAAAGTTTTACTTTAAAGAAGTGAGATTCAGGTTTTTCCCTTATCCTGGATGGGACGAGAAATACCTCATGTAGAAACAAGGCTCAGGTTTGACCCTTAACCTGACTAGACAATGAAATACCTCATCGAAATGAGGCTCAGGTTTAACCCTTAACCTGACCGGGAATGAAATACTTTATTAGAATGATGCTCAGGTTTAACCCTTAACCTGACCGGGAAATGAAAATAACAGAATCTTTGACTGAAGAATCCATGATGGAACATTCAGACTTCCGCACAATGAATCTGATAGGAGTTTTGCAAAAGGATGAAATTGGGGTCCCTAAAGCTTGAAAAGGGGTTTGATTTTGGGCGACTCATTGTTGAGACTAAATAACTTTTGAAATTGATGACCTTTTGCAAGAAAACGATTTGTGGCTTAACCTCAAGCCGAAATTGGACTGTCTATGGTGGGACAGTGAGGACACAAGGAAGTGTGCGAATCTGAGAACCCAGGCGCTCAAATTATACCAAAGAAGGGAAGGAATCTTAATAACTCCTGTTATCAAGTCCTAAAAGGGATAACAAATGGTGTCAGGATGCACCAAAGATGAACCTCAAGCTCTCACTTTATCATAGGACAATTAGAAAATATTGTCAAAATGTTGAAAATTGTTGTTGATTCAAAATGGTTGAAAGTGATGCACATTGTTTTGAAAATATTCTCTCTTTTCTACCTGAAGTATTACCTCTGATTGGGCTTAACTCCGTAGAATCAAGATTCAAATTCAAATTGCTTGCAATTGACATTCTTTCAAGGAGGCTATGAATTTTCTTGTTGTGAGCGGAAAAGAAAATATTCTTGATATTGTGAAACCCATTGGTGAAGGAATATTGATAATAGAATTTCACAAAATTTAAAGAGGATTCTTGGCATATTTGGCAGTCTGATATCCTGGGATTCTTTTCTCATGATGATCCTTCTGCACTCTTTTTTTTTGTGTGGTAGAATTGGAGCTCTCTTGGGTTTTTGGGGATTACATCATTCTTCATTTTGGAGATGTCCTCACTCTTCTCTCTTTTTTTGGAAGGGTACGTCACAAACTTCTTCAACTCAAAGATGTTCTGATCCTTCTTTACCTCAGGGATTATCTTGACGGTATTGGCTCATTGGTTGGAAATATCTTGATGATAGCATAAATTAAATGTCTTTTAGGGTTTGTTGGGAGGTTCATCGCAGTCGCCTTCATCTTGACGGTGATATAAACTTTCCCTGAAAGGATCCACCACAAACTCCTTCATCTTGGAGATGATCCAAATATTCTTTGGCCCCGGGGGTCTAACTTGCATAATTCGTCTTCATCTTGACGACAGTTGAGAGATCCCTTTTGCAGATATTTAATTGCAGCTTAAGTGATCGAGGAGATATGGAAATTGAGTGATTTTTTCTGTATCACCCAGGATATTTCGACTGCCTTCTTTTCCAAGAATGATCTTTAAAAATGTGTCGTTGACTACGATCAATATCGATCACTTATGGCTCTGCAACAACATTGAATTTCCTTTGCTGGCCATATCGAGGATTTATTCTTCATCCTTTTGGTTGGCCAATAGAAAGATTTTGAATTTTGAATCCTTCTTTACAAAAGCTTTGTCCTTTCAGAAGTAATACTAAAGGTATTCTGAGATAATTCTTTTTGTGCAATAAAGATTTCGAAATCAATAAGTATTTGACGACAAATTGGCAAAATGTTCTTGAAATCCTTCATGAATGCGAGCATTTGGAGCATGACTCAACGCATCCATGACAAAAAATTTCTTCTCCTTTCCTCAAAGTGAAATTCCACTAGAGGGGGGGTGAATAGTGAAATACGATAAAGATCGATAAAATAAAATAATCAGGCAATAAGGCACAACACATAAAATACAGAATTTATACTGGTTCGGTCAGTACCCAGACCTACATCCAGTCCCCAAGCAAACCACTTGAGCTTTCCACTATAACATCTGAGTCACCGGATAAATAGTACAACACCCTCTTCCTCAGAGGTCTTCTTCTCTCAACAGAGAAGGACAACACCCTCTTTCACAGAGGTCTTCTTCTCTCAACAGAGAAGGACAACACCCTCTTTCACAGAGGTCTTCTTCTCTCAACAGAGAAGGGCAACACCCTCTTTCACAGAGGTCTACTTCTTTCAACAAAGAAGGAATACAGTGAATAACGGAGTTACAATACTTCCTATAGAACCTTCAGAATGATATGAATGCACGAATGAAGGATTCTCAGAATGTTCTGTTTGTCACTCAGAGGATGCTCTTTGTCAAAGAGCTGGACTTGACTTTTTCTCTTTTCTTTCTTCTCTTTTTCTCTTTCTTTTTCAAGGCTCTCTTTTCAAATATCGAATAGGAATTTTTCTCGTTGTAAGCTGACACGTCTATTCCATTCCATTGTGTGAATAGTTTATTTGAGTGTGTTTATATAGTTTTTTTAAAAAGTAGTCGTTACATTTTGGAATTGTAACTTTTTGAAATGTGAAATGTTATGTCATTTCAAAAATATCTTTTAGAGAAATTCGAGAATGCCTTTTTCCATAAAAGTAAAATAGAGGGTACACTAGTCGTTGTAATATTTTAGGTAATACATATTTTATGTAAAAAGTCTATTTCTTACAATAGTACATTGAACGTTGGGTTGTAGTTTTGTCTTTATTCTAATTAATAATTTGAGGTACATTAGTACTTCTTTGCTTTAAATGAGTGTAAGTACAATGAGTGCTTTGAGATATTTATTTGTACATAGTCATGTCAAGTGTTTTCTTTATGTTGTGTTTTTCAAAGTCTCCAGAGAGAATGAGGACCAAAAGAAGGTCGACATTCTTTGAGAAGGATATTAACAAGGATTTGTTACAGGAGGTATTTAATGCTTTGTAAAGAGAATGATGACTTCAAGTAAGTCGACATTCTATGGTTTTGAAAAAAGGTAACTAGAGTCTTTTAAAAAACATATTATATTTGTTTTTCTTTTGTGTAGCCGATTTATGTTTTTGTCTTCTTCTTATATAAAAACATTTCTTTAAAGAAGGTAACTAGAGTCTTTTCAAAAACATATTATATTTGTTTTCTCTATGTAGCCGATTTTATGTTTTTGTCTTTTTTCTACATTTCTTTTTTCATGTTGTCTTGTATATAGTGTAAGGTACAATTATTATATGACAAAATATCTTTTTCATAAAGGGTTGTAAGAATGTACAATTATTAGTTTTCAAAAAGGAGATTTTTGAAACTATTGTATACTTTTATGATATAGTGTTTATGAATGAGTATGTAATATGCAATATGCAAGTTCCTGAAGGTTCTGTTACATATGACTCTAAAGAAGAAAAAAAGTCTTCATCTTGAGGTAGCCGATCTCTTCATTTGAACTTTAGGAATGCATGGCTCATCAAGCTTTTTCTTCAAGGAGTATGATTGCACCATAGTTGTACTTGAACAAGAAGTCTCCATCCTTATTGGGTGAGATATCCTTGCATCAAATACTCGTTAGATTTATGGCAAAACATATTCAGTCATAATATAACATTATTCAAGATGACATATTATCATATTATATAAAACTAAATACGACAGTGTATCATATTGTGTGACATCAAAACAGAGTTTCTCAATATTCTCCCCCTTTTTGATGATGACAAAATATGCTCCCTCTGTCAAAAAGACATTATGCATAGAAAAAATAATATGATAAAATATTTGAAAAAAGTTTAAAGAGAGTATTTCTCCAATAATGGAGACAGGTTTTCTCCCCCTTTGTCATGGACAAAAAGGAAGGGATCAGAGTAAAGAGAGTTATTACAGACCAAATATTACAGTCTAAAAGTAATATAAAAGTTATTACAGACCAAAAAAAATGAGTTTATCTCGAAGGTGGAGGAGGTAGAGGCCATTGCAAGAGTTTGTAAGAAAAAAAAGGAGGACTAAGAAAGACGAGTTTGAAGTGGGTATGAATTCTAGTTTAATTATGTTGTTTAAGACTTGTTCTCTTAAGAAGTGGTGTCTTATTTGAATGTGCTTAGTTCGTGAGTGTAAAATAGGATTCTTAGATAAGTTTATAGCACTCGTATTATCATAGAAAATAGTTGTATTTTCAAAATTTAAACCAAAATCTTTTAAAGTTTGTTTCATCCAGATAACTTGTGTACATGCTAGGCTAGCAGCAATGTATTCGGCTTCAGTAGTTGATAAGGATACACAGTTTTGTTTCTTACTGAACCATGATACTAGTGAGTGCCCTAGCATATGACATGTTCCACTTGTGCTTTTTCTGTCAGATTTACTTCCAGCAAAGTCAGCATCGTTGTATGAGATTAGATCAAATGTAGAGGATTTTGAATAGAATAATCCAAAATCAACTATGTCTTTTAAATATCTCATTATTCTTTTTACAACTTTAAGATGTGATTCTTTTGGATTTGACTGAAATCTAGCACACAAGCAAACACTGAACATAATATCTGGACGGCTAGCAGTTAAATAAAGAAGTGATCCTATCATACCTCGGTATACCTTTGTATCAACAGACTTACCATCTTCATCTTTGTCCAGAACAGTAGTAGTGCTCATAGGAGTAGATTTTGAAGCAGTTGAGTTCATGTTGAACCTCTTCAGAAGTTCACGAGCATACTTAGATTGATTGATGAAAACTCTATCCTTGGTTTGCTTAATATGCAGTCCAAGAAAGTAGGTGAGTTCTCCCATCATACTCATTTCAAATTCTTTCTGCATGGACTTAGAAAATTCTTCACAAAGAGTGTTGCTAGAAGATCCAAAGATGATATCGTCTACATATATTTGAACAATTAGGGTATGATTATTCACTACTTTAACAAATAATGTAGAGTTTGCTTTGCCTACAGAAAAACCAGTTTTTAATAAAAAGGTTTTAAGTCTATCATACCAAGCACGAGGTGCTTGTTTTAGACCATATAAAGCACGTTTTAGTTTAAAAACATGATCTGGATATTGTTCATTTTCAAATCCTGGAGGTTGTTTTACATAAACTTCTTCATTTATAAAACCATTTAAAAAGGCACTTTTAACATCCATTTGATATAATTTGAAATCCATATAGCTTGCATATGCTAGAAACATTCTAATAGATTCAAGTCTAGCAACAGGAGCAAAAGTTTCATCAAAATCAATACCTTCTTCCTGGTTGTATCCTTGAGCTACTAGTCTAGCTTTGTTCCTTATAACATTACCTGTTTCATCCAGCTTGTTTCTGAAGATCCATCTTGTTCCAATGATCTGATGGTCCTTTGGTCTTGGTACAAGATCCCAAAAATCATTTCTTTGGAATTGATTCAATTCTTCAGTCATGGCTAGCATCCAGAACTCATCAATGATGGCTTCATCAATCTTCTTTGGTTCAAGTTGAGAAATGAATGCCATGTTTGCAATCCGTTCTAGCTAAGCTCTAGTTTGAACCCCTTTTGTCAAGTCTCCCAAAATCTGCTTTTGAGGATGATCTTTGATATCGACAAATGTTTTTTGATGATCATCTTCATTAGACTTAGCTGTGTTATCTAAAAATAAATTTGTACTTTCAACATCATCATCATTAGTTTGCTTATGAACAGATTGATCAATAGATTCACAAAAACTAACATGCATAGATTCTTCAATAGTATTATAACTCTTATTGAAAACTCTGTATGCTTTACTATGACTTGAATATCCTAAGAATATGCCTTCAACAGATTTAGCATCAAATTTATCCAGACTATCTTTTGTGTTTAGGATAAAGCATTTACATCCAAAGACTTTGAAATAGTTTATTCTTGGAGTTCTGTCATAGAATAGTTCATAGGGAGTTTTATTTAATAAGGGTCTAATGAGAACTCTATTTGTTATGTAGCATGCAGTATTAACAGCTTCTGCCCAAAAAGATTTAGCAAGATTATTGTGTTGGAGCATAGTCCTGGCAGATTCCTGAAGGGTTCTATTCTTTCTTTCTACTACACCATTTTGAGGTGCAGCTCTAGGAAAGGCAAAGTTATGAGAAATACCATGCAAGTTACAAAAATTTACAAAGAGTTCATTTTCAAATTCTCCTCCATGGTCACTATGGATTTTAACAATAGAACACGATTTTTCATTTTGTAATTTTCTACATAAAATTTCAAATTGATAAAACGTATCACTTTTGTTTTTCAAAAATATTACCCAAGTAAATCTTGAGTAGTCATCTACAATGACAAAAGCATATCTATTATGATTAAGACTAGCTACTCTAGAAGGACCAAAAAGATCCAGGTGGAGAAGCTCTAAAGGTCTTTTACTTGAAATGATATTTTTTGATTTGAAAGATGATTTTGACAGTTTTCCTAATTGACATGCATCACAAAAATAATCCTTTTTAAAAGATAGTTTGGGTAACCCACGTACTAACTTATCTTTAGCTAATTTAGACATGTATTTAGAATTGACATGACCCATTCTCATGTGCCATAGATGTTGAGTGTCATTATTAGCTATGAGGCAATGTTCTGTGATATTTTCTAGGTATAGTTCATATATATTATTCTTTCTTATACCTTTTAGGATGATGTTTTCGTTGGTGTTTGCTATGAGGCATGCATCATGATTAAAGCTAACATTATAACCTGTGTCACACATTTGACTGACTTAGTAGGTTATGTTTTAAGCCTTTAACAAGGAGAACATCTTTGATAAGAGGTTTATCTATGTTACCAATATTACCAATACCAATTATCAAACCTTTGTTGTTATCTCCAAAGGTGACGGTTCCTCCTTCTTTATGATGAAGAACAGCAAAAAGGTCTGGATGTCCTGTCATGTGCTTTGAACATCCACTATCTAGTATCCATCTGTTCTTCTTCTTTGGAGCCTGCAAAACATTAAGTAAATCTCTTTTTTGGTACCCAATCGGGTCCTTTTTTGTTAGACTTTGGAACCCATATCCATTTGGATTTGGGTTTGTCTATATCTTTAGAGGAGTTAAAAAGATTATCATTATAATACTCCTTATTTGGTTCAGATGAACTTTTCACAAACGTGGTCTTTTGATTCATACAAGAAGGCTTTTTGAAATGAGAGTAGCCAATACCATTCTTGTAACAAGAGACTTTCTGAGAGGATAAGAGTTTATCCAAGTTCTCTTTACATTTAGTAAACTTGAAAACCGTTTTTATGAGGTTCTCAGTTTTACTTTTTAGCTCTGAAATTTCTACTTGCAGATTTTTAGTTTTGGAGCTAGTAGAAGAAATTTCAGACATAAGTATAAGATTTTCCTTTTTCAACTCAGAATTTTCACTGCTGAGTTTTTCATTCTTTTGGAAAAGCTTTAGATTTTTAGATTTTAAATCTTTATTTTTGAAACTCAATTTTCTAGATTCTTCAAATAGTTCTTGAAAAGCATCTAGAAGTTCTTCAAAGGAAAAATCAGAGATTTCACTTACCGAACTTTCGTTTGCCATGAAGCACATATTTGCAGTTTCGGCTTCATCATTACTTGACTCTTCACTAGTGGATGGTTCTGAATCATCCCATTGAGCATGCAGAGCCTTTTTCTTGAAGAACCTCTTCTTTGGTTCCTCAGTCTTGGACTTTCTTTTGAGAAGGGGACAGTCACGTCTTAAGTGGCCTGGCTTATTACACTGAAAGCACATGGGATCTTCTTTAGGATCTTTTCTTTCCTTGTGCCTGTTTGGAAGCCGGTTTCTTCTCATGAAGCGCTGGAATTTTCTGGTAAGTAGCGCAATTTCTGATTCTTTATCTGAGTCTTCATTCTCAGATAGGGCTGGGAAAGCTAGAGTTTTCTTTACTGGTTGCTCTTCTTCCCTTCTTTCTTTCATGTGGACTTCATAGGCCATAAGATTGCCTATTAAGTCGTCCAAAGTAAGCTTAGATAAATCTTGAGCTTCTTCAATAGTTGTAGTTTTCTTCTCTCAATCAGTTATGAGAGATCTCAAGATTTTCTTCACCTTTTCTGTCTGGGAATATGTTACACCCAGAGATTTCAGATCGTTGGTGATGTTGGTGAATCTGGTAAACATCTCTGTGATGGGTTCATCTTTGTTCATTTTGAACAACTCATATTTTCTAACAAGAGATGAGATTTTGGCTTCTTTTACTTTGTTGGTTCCTTCATGAATAACCTCCAAAGAATGCCAAATGTCATATGCAGATTCACATATAGATATTCTGTTGAATTCATTCTGATCAATGGCACAATATAAGGCATTCATAGCCTTTGCATTTAGGTTTGCCATTTTCTTTTCTTCATCAGACCATAAGTTATAGTCTGCGGATGGAGATGTGTATGGATGCTCAACAATTTTCCATACAGCAAAGTCTATGGATTTGAGAAAGATAGTCATTCTGCACTTCCAATATCCATAGTTGGAGCCATTGAAGAAAGGAGGACGAGATGCGTGTTGACCTTCAATATCACGAGCATAAGAGGTAGATGTCATTTGTGTTGGAAGACTTGTTACGTCGAAACCAGCAAACCTGCTCTGATACCAAATGAAATTCCACTAGAGGGGGGGTGAATAGTGAAATACGATAAAGATCAATAAAATAAAATAATCAGGCAATAAGGCACAACACATAAAACACAGAATTTATACTGGTTCGGTCAGTACCCAGACCTACATCCAGTCCCCAAGCAAACCACTTGAGCTTTCCACTATAACATCCGAGTCACCGGATAAATAGTACAACACCCTCTTCCTCAGAGGTCTTCTTCTCTCAACAGAGAAGGACAACACCCTCTTTCACAGAGGTCTTCTTCTCTCAACAGAGAAGGACAACACCCTCTTTCACAGAGGTCTTCTTCTCTCAACAGAGAAGGGCAACACCCTCTTTCACAGAGGTCTACTTCTTTCAACAAAGAAGGAATACAGTGAATAACGGAGTTACAATACTTCCTATAGAACCTTCAGAATGATATGAATGCACGAATGAAGGATTCTCAGAATGTTCTGTTTGTCACTCAGAGGATGCTCTTTGTCAAAGAGCTGGACTTGACTTTTTCTCTTTTCTTTCTTCTCTTTTTCTCTTTCTTTTTCAAGGCTCTCTTTTCAAATATCGAATAGGAATTTTTCTCGTTGTAAGCTCACACGTCTATTCCATTCCATTGTGTGAATAGTTTATTTGAGTGTGTTTATATAGTTTTTTTAAAAAGTAGTCGTTACATTTTGGAATTGTAACTTTTTGAAATGTGAAATGTTATGTCATTTCAAAAATATCTTTTAGAGAAATTCGAGAATGCCTTTTTTCATAAAAGTAAAATAGAGGGTACACTAGTCGTTGTAATATTTTAGGTAATACATATTTTATGTAAAAAGTCTATTTCTTACAATAGTACATTGAACGTTGGGTTGTAGTTTTGTCTTTATTCTAATTAATAATTTGAGGTACATTAGTACTTCTTTGCTTTAAATGAGTGTAAGTACAATGAGTGCTTTGAGATATTTATTTGTACATAGTCATGTCAAGTGTTTTCTTTATGTTGTGTTTTTCAAAGTCTCCAGAGAGAATGAGGACCAAAAGAAGGTCGACATTCTTTGAGAAGGATATTAACAAGGATTTGTTACAGGAGGTATTTAATGCTTT
The DNA here is from genome assembly GCF_984573655.1 of Nuphar pumila. Classification (NCBI taxonomy): domain Eukaryota; kingdom Viridiplantae; phylum Streptophyta; class Magnoliopsida; order Nymphaeales; family Nymphaeaceae; genus Nuphar; species Nuphar pumila. The sequence continues at coordinate 33,921,876 of NC_143265.1, forward strand.
GTAAAGAGAATGATGACTTCAAGTAAGTCGACATTCTATGGTTTTGAAAAAAGGTAACTAGAGTCTTTTCAAAAACATATTATATTTGTTTTTCTTTTGTGTAGCCGATTTATGTTTTTGTCTTCTTTTTATATAAAAATATTTCTTTAAAGAAGGTAACTAGAGTCTTTTCAAAAACATATTATATTTGTTTTCTCTATGTAGCCGATTTTATGTTTTTGTCTTTTTTCTACATTTCTTTTTTCATGTTGTCTTGTATATAGTGTAAGGTACAATTATTACATGACAAAATATCTTTTTCATAAAGGGTTGTAAGAATATACAATTATTAGTTTTCAAAAAGGAGGTTTTTGAAACTATCGTATACTTTTATGATATAGTGTTTATGAATGAGTATGTAATATGCAATATGCAAGTTCCTGAAGGTTCTGTTACATATGACTCTAAAGAAGAAAAAAAGTCTTCATCTTGAGGTAGCCGATCTCTTCATTTGAACTTTAGGAATGCATAGCTCATCAAGCTTTTTCTTCAAGGAGTATGATTGCACCATAGTTGTACTTGAACAGGAAGTCTCCATCCTTATTGGGTGACATATCCTTGCATCAAATACTCGTTAAATTTATGGCAAAACATATTCAGTCATAATATAACATTATTCAAGATGATAGATTATCATATTATATAAAATTAAATACGACAGTGTATCATATTGTGTGACATCAAAACAGAGTTTCTCAACACAAAGGAGAAGATTGAGAAATGGGAAATAGAAATTACTCCTCTCTTCCCTAAAGAAGAGGTGTTTGCAAAATGAACTTTCAAAGAGAAATATGGAAAGGGGCTGATAATGGTGAGGTTGGTGAATTGGTCATGAAAGAGCGAGTCCATCACGCTCTCCCTGAAAAGAGTGTCTCTTATGATGAAATGGACTAGTATGAAATTGGGGTTACAAGGAAAGTGAGCTTTCGTCGAAGCTCTCCCTGAACTAAGGGTTCCTTGTGTGAAATTGAAAATTTGTTTTGTAAACGGTTCACAAAGACACGAGTCCCTTCAAACTCTCCCTGAAAAGGGGCTAAGTGAACAAAAAATAACATGCGAAAAGAATGAGCTCCCTCAAACTCTCCCTATAAAAAAGGGTCCTCGCAAGAGAAAATGATTGAAATTGGTATTGAGTGACCAAAAAGGTCGAAATTGGAAATTGGAGATTGAAAATTTGAAAATTGGAATTTAGAATTTAAAAATTAGAAATTGGAAATTGGAAATTGGAAATTGGAAATTGGAAATTGGAAATTGGAAATTGGAAATTGGAAATTGGAAATTGGAAATTAGAAACTAGAAATTGATTGACCCAAAAGTCAAAATTGGACATTGATTGACCCAAAGGTCGAAATTGGAAATTGATTGACCTGAAGATCGAATTTGGAAATTTGAAATTAGAATTTGGAAATTAGAATTTGAATGACCCGAAGATCGAATTTGGAAATTGATTGACCCGAAGGTCAAAATTGGAATTGGAAATTGAAAATTGGAAATTTTAGAAATTGGGAATTGGAAATTGATTGACCCGAGGGTCGAAATTGGAATTTATTGACCTGAAGGTCAAAATTGGAAATCGGTTCACCCGAAGGTCAAAATTGGAAATTGGTTTACTAGGAACGACATGGGTTCAATAGGAATTCAGCCTAAGAACAACATTGGTTCACTTGAGAACGACATTGGTTCATTGAGAACGACATGAGTTCGGTATGGATTTAGCCTAAGAACGACATTGGTTCAGTTGAGAACGACATTGGTTTACTGGGAACAACATGGGTTTGGTAGGGATTCGGCCTAAGAACGACATTGGTTCAATTGAGAACGATATTGGTTCACTGAGAACAACATGGGTTTAGTAGGGATTCAGCCTAAGAACGACATTGGTTTAATTGAGGACAACATTGGTTCACTAGGAACGACATGGGTTTAATAGGGATTTAGCCTAAGAATGACATTCGTTCAATTGAGAACGTCATTGGTTCACTGTGAACAACATGGATTCAATAGGGACTCAGCTTAAGAACGACATTGGTTCACTGAGAACAACATGGGTTCAATAGGGATTCAGCCTAAGAACGACATTGGTTCAATTGAGAACAACATTGGTTCACTGGGAACGACATGGGTTCAATAGGGATTCAGCCTAAGAACGACATTGGTTCAATTGAGAACAACATTGGTTCACTGGGAACGACATGGGTTCAATAGGGACTCAACCTAAGAACGACATTGGTTCAATTGAGAACGACATTGGTTCACTGGGAACGATATGAGTTCAATAGGGATTCAGCCTAAGAACGACATTGGTTCAATTGGGAACAACATTGGTTCACTGGGAACAACATGGGTTCAATAGGGACTCAGCCTAAGAACTTGGATCAGGAGGACTTCAACCTACATATCACATTTCTGAAAAATATCAATCCAAAAGGGGTTCGACCTAAGGACTGTAAAGAATATTGGATCAGGACTTCAACCTACAGATCAATTTTTTTGTCAGTGAGATTAGTTCTAAAGGGTTCAACCTAAGAACCATATTGGTTTGACAGACGTTCAACCTATAAATCACATTGGTTTAGCAGAGATTTGACCTACAAGCTATCAATTCCTTAGGAATTTAACCTAGGGATCATAGTTTAAGAAGGAAGGGTTCAACTTGTGGGGTTTGAATGGACAAGGTGCTAAACTGGGTTTAGAAGGACCAGGTGCTAAACTGGGTTTTGAAGGAAGATTCAAATCGAAATTCAAATCTTCAAGAAAAAACTAAATGAATTGGGTTTGAAAGAAAATTCGAGTCGAAACTTGGATCTTCTAGACCAATTACTAAATTGCAAAAAAGTTTGAGTAGGAGTTCAAACCTTTAAAGAAAAGCTAAGCGAATTGGATTTGGAAGAAAATTCAAGTCGGAACTCTAATTTTCTAGACCGATTCTGACATTTGAATTGGATTTGAAAGAAAATTCGAGTCGGAACTCTAATTTTCTAGACCAATTCTAGACATTTGAATTGAATTTGGAAGAAAATTCTAGTCGGAACTCTAATTTTCTAGACCAATTCTGATATTTGAATTGGATTTGGAAGAAAATTCGAGTTAGAACTCAAATTTTCTAGACTAATTCTAGACATTTGAATTGGATTTGAAAGAAAATTCAAGTCGAAACTCTAATTTTCTAGACCAATTTTAGACATTTGAATTGGATTTATAAGAAAATTCGAGTCGAAACTCTAATTTTCTAGACCAATTCTAGGATCTGAAGGAAGGAAAACTAGACCAATGTAAATTGAATTTGGAAACATTGACAAGGAAGAAAATCAAAATCGGATTTAAGAGTTTCAACCAGTAAAACAAGATTTAGAAAAATACCAGCATGAGCATCGAATTTTGAAAGAGTACTAGCACGTGCACTGGATTTTGAAAAAGTACCAGCATGGATACTAGATTTTGAAAAATTGCCAGTACGAACACTGTATTTTGAAGAAAAATCATCAGCACGAACACTGGATTTTGGAAAATTACGAACACAAACACTGGATTTTGAAGAAAAATTATCAGCACGAACACTGGATTTTAAAAAATTACCAGCACGAACACTGAGTTTTGAAAAATTATCAATTGATTCTGATGAAAGATTTGCAGTCTTCACCCTCACGATAACTTAGACAACTGTCGGGGCCTCATAATTTATCCCTTGTCTTGTATGGGTAACTCAGGTTTATCCCTTAACCTGAAGGGAAAATGAATTCGATGCATATGTATGCAAATGCATGCATGCAAATGCAAATGAATGCAAAATGATGTAAATGGGTGCACATGCGTGCAATATGAGAGATTTATTTGATCCTGTCTGCATACAGAACATTTTTGAAGTAAAATAAATTTTTTTAAAAAATGCTCCAGTGTAATAGGGGAAACAAATTTTGGATAAAAGGAAGATAATTGACATTCAAAGAATGTTCTTCGAAGATAACAAAGCAACTGACTTTTGATTGATTCACGAGGGACTCTAAAGAGGGTCATTCTCCATGAAAGAACATTTTGCGGAGAAGGAGAATAATAGGTGACATCAAGTTTATAAGGAAAGTTGATAATTTTATTGAATCATTGAAGAGAAATGACAAATTGGTAAGAAAATTGGGGCTGTATTGTCCTTTAAAATGACCAAAAGCAAAATGATTAGAGATGACTTGGCCTTGGCATTGTCAGTTTCTTGGAAGACTTGATCAGGATGGTCAACTGGTATCTTCCTCATTTTCAACAAGGAGATTCTTGTCAATGCCATCTTGAATGATATTCTTCAGGACAAGACAATTCTCAGTGTCATGCCCTACTGCCCGATGAAATTTGCAGAACTGCTTTCTGAATCTTCCCATGATTGCTAGGGGATCAGCTGCTTTAGGTAAACAGATGATATCTCTTGTGAGCATGTATTCCAGAACACTCTCGAGTGTCTGGTCTAGAGGGGTGAACTTTTGATTCGTACTCCAATCCTTACGCTTTGGCTTTTCTTGATCTTTCTTTTTAGAATAAGGACTAGATTAAAGAGGCTTATCATTGTTGGCGACCTTTCTCTTTCGGTCCTCAGATCTCTCAGAATCGTCATCATGATTTTTTGGGTTACCCTTGCTATTATTGGCAGAAGGAGTGAAGTACGCCTTCGGAGGTCTGACCATATCTTTTGTGAGCATGTATTCCAAGAAACTCTCGAGTATTTGATCCAATGGGGCCATCTTGCGGTCCTGGTTCCGATTGTCACGTTGTACGTCTTGTCGAGTGCTTGATTTCTGCTGAGACTCGGCCGAGACAGTTGATTGGCATTCTTTCTCATCCTCAACGAAGAAATTCTTATCGATATAGTCTTGGACAATGTTCTTGAAGATAAAAACAATGTTCAATATCGTGCCCTGTTGTTCGGCAAAATTTGCAGAATCCGTCTTTCTATTTGCCTTTTGCGACAGGAGGATTAGAAATCTTTGGGAGTTTAACCATTTCCTTGACCAACATGTATTCAAGCATCTTTTCGATGGGCTGATCTAGAGGAGTAAATTCGCGATCGTAACCCCAACCGTCATGTTTTATCTTTTCTTTCTGTTGACTAAATTTTACTTTATTTTGAAGATTTTTCTTTCTGACTTGTATGATTTCCTTTGTTATCTTTGCAATCATTGCGGTTGGCATTGACGAAGAAGGCAAAATTCATCTTCTTTTTTTAATCTTGATTATTCCTGATGGGGGTGATGCCCTCATAGAGGTCTTTGCTCGTGAAGACCTTCTTGCCCTTGTCGCGGTCTTGCAAATCTTTAATCACCTTAGCCATTTTCTTCAACTGTACTTGGACTGGATCATCTATTGCTTGATTCTTTAATTTATCGGCTATCCCTTGTCTATGAGGGGATCTTTGAAAGGCTTGCTGTGCTTCATATTCTTCATCAGTGTCCTCTACTGATTCATCTTCATCTATCATTTCAGTATTCTGAGCATGCTTCTTGAAAAACTTTAAAACCCTTTTGACTATCCGGCCTTTTGCCCTCTACTTGACCTGGGTTTTTTCTGTACTAGCTTCAGTCTGCTCTGCCAACATCTTGTTCATCATCTTTTTAAACATGACATATATTTGAGGATCGATGTCATCATCTGCTTGTTTTCCCTGACTTTTAAATGACCACGGGGAATCCATTTCCTCTTCTGAAGCCATTGAGTACTTTGTGGTCTTCTTTCCTGACCTTGTTTGGACCATTTAGATTTTGCAAACGCTTTCTGCAGGGCGAAGTTGATAGTTAGACTTTGGAGCGAGATTTTGATTGGAAGAAAATATTTGCTGAGAATTTTGGTAGACAAATTGAAAGAATATCCTATTACTAGGGATTGAGTCGTCGCTGGGATTACGACAATTGTGTTGTCATTCATTTACAAAGAAAATAAACAACTGAAAATTATGCCTTGTTACCTAGGTGAGGTCATCAAACCAAGAATGAAGAATTTGAAAGATTTTTTATTCATTGAAGAAAAAACATAATTGCATCGATAATAAACTTAATAAAGAGGGGGCAGACAGACAGTTTGTCACCACTCTTGATAATCAGTAGAGACACAAGGACCGGGAAAAAGTGGAAGAGTAACAAAAGAGTCTCAGCCATATCTGGCAGAATGGTATGTTCTGGACCATTGTGCTGATGTAAGGTCGAACTCTGACACAACTTCTGATAGCAGCCGCATCTCTACCCGCTTCTGTCTCTAGAAAAACTGTCGGACACACCACTCTATATTATAATAAGCACAGAAGAAAGGACCAAGTAGCCTGAATCGTTTGCTGTATGCATAGGTGTATCTGAGAGGTGATAGCTCTCGATCAAAATAGTCCCACCCCACTTCTTCTTCCTGCAGATGATCAATCAGGAACCGGTACCGTGCAACTGGAAGGAGATCCTTGCCATTATATCTGAACGAACTAGCTCTGGTTGGCACATGCTGAAGGAATCAAGACTGAAGTGCATAAGTACATCCCTTGACTAAAATGGACTCTCCAAGTGTGAAGCGAGTCAATCCTTTGTATAGAAAAGCAAGCGCGGCCATGGCTATCGAGAGACAGCTGGTCTGTCGACTTTCCCATCTTCTCAGAAGTTATACTATTTTGACATTCACATAATTTTGTTCGTCTAGAAAGAAAGCAAGTCTCATAGTGCACAGAACCATCGCATGTTGAATTCTCTCTAGAGTTGTTCTGAATAGCGAGCTGACTTCCGTGAATGCCCTGTACTGTCGATAGATCTCGATCAGGCTCACATATTCATTCTCATTTTCTTCAATCAGTGGCCAAGACTTACGCCCTGTCATGCGAGCTAAAGCATCTTTGGGGTCCAGACCCTTGACATTAATAAAAATTTGTTGCTCAAATGGATCTTCAGGCTGACCGGCTGGCTCGGGCAATCCCATGATCTCTGAAAACTCATCCATCAACAAGGTCATCTCTCCGCATGGAAACCAAAATATGCAAGTGCGTGGATTCCATCGCTCTGCCAGTGCATGGACCAGATTGACGTTGACTGTCAATTTTCTCACTGCGGATGCCACTTCTAACCCACAGTCACTCAAGTGGTCTGGAAACATACGGGAGAAGTTCTTGAACCAAGTATAGTACCACCAGAGAAAGAAGGGTCCAATGCTCGGGAAGACTTTGTCGCACCTCGTAGGAGATGTGACCCTTAGGAAAGACAGAGTCGAGCTGACTGGATGTCATTGGACTGAAAGACAACAAGATTGAAATTAGACTTAGGAAAAATACAAGAATTTTGAAAATTGCAGGCAAAATAAAGTGAAATGTTGGAAATTTGAAGTCCAGAGGAACAAAAAGATGAAAAATCACCTAGAGTTTTGAAGAAAAAAGTGAATAATTTGGAAAAATCATTCAGGCTTTTTGAGAAAAAAAAGATATTTTACAAAATATGGAAAATGAGGTATTTTGGAAAATTGTTCACTATTTTGGAAAAATTGGGGAAAATATGGTAAAATGAAAAGGGAAATGAATATAATACACTCAATCATATTCTGCACAAGCAATTATGCACATACAACATTTCCTAAGAAGCTGACTTTAAATGCATCAGTTTTGAAAGAGCTTTAAGATCCTAATCTTGACTCTAGGCTCAGAGCAACTGTGTCCAATCATGCTATGCCGATATACTCGAGTCAAGGCTCGATGTACGTGGCATAAAAATTCATTTCCGGTTCTAGGCTTGTATTTTCCCAACATCCTTGAGCACCTGCCGATATACGTTGGACTATGGCCCTTGGTATGTGGCAGGGGGGCGTTAGCTCAAATGAGTGGCCTAGTCCCGAACTATGGTTCTGAAAGAGAGCCCAACAACGTGAAGACCGGGTAGACATAGGTGGGGTGGTTTTTGAAAACATGAACACATGCAAGCGAATCAAAAGGCTCTAAGACCTAAAGAGATAGAATTTTGAAAATTTTGAAGAAGCAAACATTGTTTTCATACAAATCCTAGATTAAGGAGTGTTGTATTTCAGACCTAAGTCTATGTGAGCATGAATAATTCTCCTCAACTGGTCCTACCAAACCATACCTAGTCTATATGCAGTCCATGTCAGCTAGGTTCAAGTCTAGGCTCCTAGGTTCACATGATATCAGAAATTAAAAGCTGACATTCCATAGAACACGATTTTGATAATTAGGCTAAGTCAAAGCACACAATTGATCAGATGAAGACATATCCCATCACGGTCGCCAAACTTGTTATCATCACAAAATTTTCCCCCCTCCCTCTACGAGAGTGAGAGAACGATTTTGTGAGTCAAACTCGACCAAAGTTTTGAAAATAGTTTTAAAAATTACTCGCCTCCGTTTTGAAAATTTACGGGAAAAATCCATGGAATGGGATCCGCCTGTCGGTACGAGGTTCAACCGTTCCTGGCATCTTTACCAGGGGTAATCAAACCAAGGATCAAATGTGTGCTTTGACTAAGTTAAATTATCTAAATCATGCTCTATTTTTCTAGAATACACAAAGAATCAGGCATGTGCTATGGAATTTTGAAAAGATGCAAGTTTGGGAAATATGATGTTTGCCTTGAAAAATTAAGATGTACTTGGAAAAATACTTTGAAAAAGTGATGATTCTGAGAAAATCATGAATTTCATTGGAAATCAGGAATTGCAATGGAAAATGAATTCTCAAGAAAACTTGAACTTTGAGAAAATCAATTTTGAGATTTAGATTGCTTTTCTGAGGAAATGGATTTGAGAATCTTGAGAAAAATAGGAACTTCATTGAAAAATGATTTTTGAAATGGAAAATAGATTCTCAGGAAAATGGAAACTCTGAGAAAATCGATTTTTGAGATTGGAATTGTTTTTTCTAAGAAAATTGATTTCTAAATGGATTTGAGGATTCTAAAAAAATCAATTTCAGAAATAATTCAGAGTTTTTGAGAAAATCGATTTTGGAGCTTTGAAACTTGAAATTGAGAATATTAAAATATTTGGAAAAATCATTATTTGAACTTAAGAAATACCTTGAAATATCATTTGAAAACTCAAAATTCTGAGAAAATCAAATCTTGAGAATTTTTCTTAGAGAATTTTTGTAAAATTTGGAAATTTGGAAATTTGAAAATCAAATGAAATAAAATCAAACATAATATGATGCAATATGATGATATGCACGAAAATTTGGAAATTTGAAGTTTGAAATTTTGAAATTTAGGTCAAAATGCCTCTAATAACAAGAATATGGCCTTGAAACCAGGGTTTTCTGAAATAAATTTTGTAAAAATGAGAAATATGAAATGCAAATGACATTGAAATTAACCCTAATATGACATGACATGACATGCTTATTTACATGATAAAAACCCTAAAATGGAAAAAATATCATAAAGTATCAAATTTGACTTGATTTTCGCTTCTGAATTTAAAAATAAACAAACATACAAAAAAAATGAACTTGAAATTGAGCCAAATTTGGCATGGACACCTAGACTAACCTAAAAACAGAATGAAGCTCTAAAATCTATTTTTTTGTTATTTTTTTAATGTAGAAAATAACTAAAAATCCTAAAAATCAAGATTTTGCCTAAAATGCAAATTCTAAATTGGGTTCCGGGTATTGAACTTCCATAAAAAATTTCCAAATTTTATGGGGTGACAGAGGACAGTTAAGCAAAGATTTTTTCCTTTTACAGATTCTGATTTTGACCTATGGTCGGAGCTAGACAACTCCGACAAGTCGGATCAGAATCGGGGGACTCTAGGACTTTGGGTAGACAGACAGGTTTCGGGAACAATTATGGGGAAAATGCAGACAGATGATAAAATGGTTGAAATTCTCGAAAAATGTCCCTGACAATTAGAGAAAGGTTTCATTTTTTTAAAGTATTGGGATTCGAGTTTTGGTTTGGGAGAGAGCAGAGGATTATCAAAGACCTAGATCTCTGAAATTCTTAGACATTGGAATCTGACAGATAGGGAAGTTACTTTTGGTAAAAATACTTAGGTTATTTTAAAAATTCCCAAATTTTGGGAAATGACACAAGGAAGGGTTAGGAACAACTACTATGTTAGAAGTTTTGGCATTAAGCCATGGGTTGAATGGACACAGTGGGTTAGGGTCGATCTAGACCCTGACAAGGAAAAAGTAAGATTTTCCCAGGGGTCTGGGAAAATTGATTTTTATCAAAACATAAATCTTGTTGGAAAAATCTAAAAAATTACTGAAGAACAGTAGATCCCAATAGGAATCCACTGTATTTTTTTGAAAAGCATTTGGATAATCCATCTAGGCGATCTTGGAGGTTCTTGTCTGCTAAAACAGAAATTGGAATTTCTGGAGATGTGAAATTTCAGTTTGAGATTTGATTTGTTTGAGAAGGTTTCAAAACTCAGATTGAACCATACTTTTGGCAGAAAAACAAAGACAAACAGAAGTATTCATGAATGATTTTTTAGAAATTTTGAAAGAAAATAAATACATGAAATATCAATTGGACTGATGCTTAAAATCAGAACCTATGAACTAATTAACAAACATTAATAAAACTATATCATACGAGTCATATGATCATGAAATGACGGAATAAACCTAAATGCAAGATCTAACATGAAAATATGACAGAAAAGAAATTAGGGGGGGGGGGGGGGCAGGAGGCGGGAATATGATTCCATTTGATGTCGACTATTGAAATGGGGGATTCGATCCATCCAACGGATGAATAACCCCATTCACATAGCCTTAAGATGATAACGAGAATTTGGCTTCTTTCAAACTCACACCTTGGATTCCACATCAACGTGAATCCAATTCCAACATGGATTTCACATTATGTTCACCCTTTCAATGGGTAGCAATACAATTTGCTCAACGTAAAACAATAAGCTTGAAATAAAAGAAGAGCATAATTACTTTGGGCCTTAGCTTGCACCGGTTGAGCTTGGAGTGGTTGCGGAAGGTTAGGGTTGTTGCTGCCAAGGGAGAGGTTTTTTTTGTTGAAGTTGGTGCTGCAGTGGCTGCCACTGTGGAGAAGACCAAAGGGGCTAGAGTTGTAGAGGTGCTAGTACCAAAGGGGCTGCTTCAAAGTAGGCTTGAAGGAGGAGTTGTTGCAGAGGTTGAAGGTGGGTTGGGCATCCTCTGTATGGTGGTTGCAAGCCTCTGAGGAAGACAAAGAGAGAGGGGGAGCTGGATAGGTGAGAAGGGAGAGGGCTGAGAAGAGATTAAGGGGGAGAAGAGCTGCAAGTGTTGGAATGACTACATGGGGCAACTGTGTGATCCTCTCCAACAAAGAAAAACTTAGGGTTTTAATCACCCCTAAACTTAGGGTTGAGATGCGTTAATGAAAAAAAGAGGGATGAGGTTTACGTGAATGGGCCTCCTTATGGTGTCTGGACAATAGGAAAGGGAAAGAAAGAAGGAAAGAAAGGAAAAAGAAAGAAAATAAAAGAAGAAGGAGAAGAGAAAGGAGGAAGGAAAGAAGAAGTAGAAGTGAAAGGAGGAAGGAAAGAAGACAAGGAGGATATGTGAATGACAAAGAGGGAAATAAAAGGAAGAAAGAAGAAGAAAGAAAGAAAGGAAAGGAAGAGAAGAAAGGAAAGAAAGAGAAGTAAGAAAGGAAGAAAGAAAAGGAAAGAAGAAGAAAATGGAGAAGGGGGGGGGGGGGGGGTGACCCCCTTGTGTGTCCCACCTTTTCTTAAAAATAAACAAATAAAAAAAATAATAAAAAAATAAAAGAATACAAAGAAAAGAAAAATACTTTTTTTTAAAATAAAAATGTAAATGAAGGAGCCATCTCAGAGTGGGCTCATTTTCTAATTTTGAAATTCATTTTGAAGATTAGAGGGGTAGAATAATCTTTTCAAAAAAGATTTTCGACGAAATGAGCTATTTTTGGCAGTTTTTGCATTGAGCTCCGAATTTGAAGTTATGCACCCCATTGCGAAGCAAATCCAGTTTAGAATTTAAAAATTTTAGTTTGAAAGAAATCCAAATTATTTTTCTCGAGAAAATATTTCCAAATTTAGAATCCTGGGGTAAAAATATCAATTTTGGAAACCCAGGGTTTAAAATTGATTTTTGAAAACTTTTTAAACTCAATCTGGATTGAAATTTATAAAACTGGGATTCTCGACTTCGAAAATGAAATGAAATGTGACGAAATATTATGAAATGATGAGAAATGACATGAAATGTCATGCAAAATGCTAACCCTGAATGAAGAAATTTGGATATTAGGCCCCGATTGGCACTTGTACCAGTTCAAAAAGTGTTAAAATTGATAAAATTTGCAAAATGATTCTAGAAATGTTTTTTTTGGGTTATAACGACCAGAGTGACAATGAAAATGGGGGTTTGAGCTGAATTGAACTGGATTGAGCTGGGTTCTAGGGTTTCAGAACTCAACTGGACTGACAAAACACTGACTCAACTGAACTCCCCGAATAGATTTTCAAGAAAAGCTACCATTTTTAGAGAAATGTACGGAACGGTCACTGAAGTGAAGTGGATTACGAACCAGAGCTCGGTTTGAGCTAGAACAAAGGTCAGTAATACTGAGATGAACTAAAATCAAAGCTCAAACACTAACTCAACTGACTGAACTCAGCTCAATTTCAGCTGAAAGAGCTGAAACGGGCTAAAACAGGCTCCTGAACACTTGGAAATGGTTTTGAACTAAAACTGGAGCGCTTGACTATCGGGAATAGGATTGACTGGGAATGACTGACTCGAAGACAATTGGCTTGGATTTAAGTGAGAAATGAGCTTATTTCTGAATAAATGATCCCATTTTGGCAGAAATGGTCAGAAATGGAAATGGTTTGTTCATCATGAGCTCAAATGGGCTAGGAATGACTGATATTCTAACTGTTCTGAACCGACCAATGAGCTTGGTTGACTCCAATTGACTGAGGTCTGGGATGACCTAGGGGCAAAATGGTAATTTTCCTAATAAAAGTGGGTAAAATGATAGTTTTCTGACACAAACTCGGGGTTTGACTCATACACTGACCTACCAGGGTTGGCATTACACGAGGGGGATTGTCTGAGAATGGATGAGAAAATTTTGGGGTGTTTACATTAGGGACTGGATGTACGTCAGGAAGACCGAACCAAGATAAAAGCTTGTGTTCTTTATGTGATTGCTATGTGAATTTCAAAATCCTTCAAAAGTTCAAAGACGTTATTTAAAAGCACTATTCACCCCCCCCCCCCCCCCTCTAGTGCTCATTGCCTCGATCCTATTACACTTTTATTTGGTATCAGAGCAGGTTTGCTATATCATGATTTTACCATCTCTAGTATGGCAACAACATCGTCTTCTCAGCACAAAGAAGGATGCTCCTCAGTTCATCCTCCTCTCCTTGACGGAATAAATTATGGCTATTGGAAAGTAAGAATGACAATATTCTTACAATCTATGGATCTCGAGATTTGAAGAGTTGTTTCAGAAAAGTACCAAGAACCATCAACTGATTTTAGCCTATGGACCGATGAAGCAAAGATGACAGCTTCACTCAACGCCAAAGCTATGAATGTGTTATATTGTGTCGTGGACAAGGTAGAGTTCAATCGCATTTCTCAATGTTCTACAGCAAATGAAATTTGACATACTCTTCTCGTTACCCATGAAGGTACATCAAAGGTAAGGGAATCTAAGATTTCTTCTTTAGTTCATAAATTTGAATTGTTTAAAATGAAGCAAAATGAGTCTATATCGGATATGGTAACAAGAATGACTGATATTACTAACACACTAAAATCCCTTAGAAAAGAATATTCATAAGTAGATTTAGTTAGAAAAATCGTAAGGTGTTTAACTCCTGAATGAGAAAGAAAAACCACAGCAATAGAGGAAACAAATAATTTAAACACCCTTTCTCTTGAAGATTTGGTTGGCAACTTAATGGTATATGAAGTCCAACTTCAAGATAGACAAGAAGAAGAACCCAAGAAGAAATCTCTTGCTTTCAAGGTCACTTCTGACTCTGAAAATTTAGAAGAAGATGAAGATATTGTCTTCATCACTAGGCAATTCAAAAGATTCATAAAAAATGAAAGATTTCAAAGGAAGGTAAAGAAAACTGAGTCTTTCAATCCTAATAAAGTCAAGTGCTTTAACTGCAAAAAGGCAGAACACATCAAGAAAGATTGTCCTCTTCTCAAAATCAAGCCCAAGAACCAATCCAAGAAGAAAAAGGCATTTCAAGCAAGTTGGGATGATAGTGACTCCTCTTCCGATGAACAATCAAATAAAGAAGTCGCCAACATGTGCTTTGTAGCACAAGAAGAGACGGTAAGTTAATTTGATTATGATGACTTATTAGAAGCTTTTAATGATTTATATGCTAAATTTAAGAGTCTATGTTCTAAAAACAAAGAGTTAAAAACTGAAAATTTAACTCTTGACTCTCAAAACAAAATGTTACTTCAAGAGATAGAAGATCTCATAAAGGAAAACTCTTGTCAAGCATCTGAGATAAAAAAAAATTGAAATTAAAACCAATATCTTATAAAAAGAAATATCAAGTCTGAAAGAAAAATCAAACGATCTTCTTTCTATAGTGACTAAGTTCACTAATGGCCATTAAAATCTAGAAAGACTTGTTGGTTCTCAAAGATGTTCGGTTAATAAAACTGGATTGGGATATAGTTTCTTTGATACTCAAAATAGACCAAATTATGTAGTAAAGAATCAAAATCAAAATTCTTAATCATTGGTTCAAAGAAATAAATTTTCTAGTCATAATAGAAATGCATCTAATCATGGTACTTATAAAGCTTATAAGCCTAGACATGATTATTCTAGAAATGCTAAATCTTTTTATAGAAAGAATATTGATTCTCAAAGGAAACCAAAATCCAAATGGATATGGGTTCCTAAGATTAATGCTCATAGACCCAAAAATAAAAAGGGGTCAAATGCTTTGTCTTCCAATTTTGTTGTAGGTACACAAAATAAGGAGCAAATAGATCTTGGACAGCGGTTGTTCCAAACATATGACTGGAAGGCTGAAGTTATTTTCCACCCTCCAAAGTAAGGATGGAGGAATCGTCATCTTTGGTGACAATAACAAGATTAAAGTAATCGGTATTGGTAACATTGGTAATCTAAAATTTTCCATGATAGAAAATGTTCTTTTAATAGATGGTTTAATGCATAATTTATTATCCATTAGTCAATTATGTGATAAAGGTTTTCTCGTTTCTTTTGAATATGATTTTTGCTTAATTTCTGATTTTCATTCTAAAAAGATCGTTTTTAAAGGTAAAAGAATGAATACTGTATATGAACTTTATCTAGATGAGTTACCCATTTTTAATGAAAAATGTCTTATTGTTATGGCACAAGAGACTTGGACATGTTAACTTTAAATTAATTTCTAAGTTATCCAAGACTGATCTTGTTAGAGGCCTACCTAGAATATCATATAAAAAGAATAATTTATGTGATGCTTGCCAAATGGGTAAACAAATCAAGAGTTACTTTAAAGCAAAAGATATAATTTCAACAAAGCGTCCCCTTGAACTTTTACATTTAGATCTATTTGGACCATCTAGAATTCAAAGTTTGAATGGTAGCAAGTATGCTTTTGTTATAGTAGATGATTATTCTCGATTTACTTGGGTAATTTTTTTAAAAAGCAAAAATGATGCTTTTTCTAAATTTTCTAAACTTTGTAAAAGAATTACAAAAGAAAAATCTACATCTATTATTACAATTTGTAGTGATCATAGTGGTGAATTTGAAAATGAATCTTTTCTAAAGTTTTGTAATTTACATGGTATATCTCACAACTTTGCTTTTTCTAGAGCGGATCCACAAAATGGAGTTGTTGAAAGAAAAAATAGAACTTTGCAAGAATGTGCTAGAACCATGCTTCAAGATAAAAATTTACCAAAATACTTTTGGGTTGAAGCAATAAATATAACATGTTATGTTTTAAACCGTGTTCTTATTCGACCATTTCTACATAAAACATGTTTTGAATTATATTATGACCGTATACCAAAGATCTCATATTTCAAAATTTTTAGTAGTAAATGCTTCTTGTTGAATACCAAAGATAATATTTGATAAGTTTGATTCAAAATCAGACGAAGCAATATTTCTTATTCTTCTAGAAGCAAAGCTTATCGTGTTTTTAATAAAAGAACATCTTGCATTGAAGAATCTTTACATGTTGCATTTGATGAGAATTATAAGTAGGCTATACCTCTAAGCGAAGAAGAAGTCATACTTCAAGAAGAACCTTTGATAGAGAGCACTTCTCAAAAAAATATTCCTCTTCCACCGGTTTGGAAAGAAGTTTCCAATCATCCACATGAGCAGATTATTAGAGAAATAAAGAGTGGTGTCCAAACTAGAAGGCAATTGTAACATATTGCAAATATTGCTTTCATATCTAAAATAGAACCAAAGAATATCAATGAGGCTTGCGATGATGAATTTTGGCTTTTAGCCATGTCTGAAGAACTTAACCAATTTATTAGGAATGATGTATGGGTTCTAATTGATAGACCAAAAGATCATTTGGTAATTGGAACAAGATGGGCCTTCCGAAATAAGCTAGACAAAAATGGTGAAGTCATTCGAAATAAAGCAAGGCTAGTAGAACAAGGCTATAATCAAGAAGGCATAGATTTTGATGAAACCTATGCACCAGTGGCTCGATTAGAGTTAATTTGTATGATGCTTGCTTTTGCTAGTTACATGAATTTTAAGTTATATCAAATTGATGTTAAGAGTGAATTTTTAAATGGATACATCAATGAAAAAGTTTATGTAGAGCAACCTCCAGACTTTGAAAATAAGAAATATCCAGAAAAAGTCTACAAATTAAAAAGAGCTTTGTACGGACTCAAACAAGTACCAAGAGCGTGGTAAAGACTACAAAATTTTCTAGAACAATCTGGTTTTCTATTGGCTGGGTAGACTCTACTTTATTTATTAAAAATCTAGATTCAGATATTCTTATTTTGCAAATTTATGTTAATGACATAATATTTGGTTCTACTAATGATTCTCTTTGTAAAGAATTTGCTAAAGCTATGCAGGAAGAGTTTGAAATGAGCTTGATGGGCGAATTGAACTACTTCCTTAGACTTCAAATAAAGCAAACTGAAGAAGGAATCTTAATCAACCAAGCTAAGTATACAAAAGAACTTAAAAGATTTAGCATGGACTGATCGAAATCCAGAAGAAATTCTATGAGCACAACTACCTCTCTTGACAAAGATGAAAATTGTAAAACTGTAGATACTAAGCTCTACAGAGGTATGATTTGATCTCTATTATACTTAATTGTTAGTCGACCTGATATAATTTTTAGTCTTTGTATGCGTGCTAGATTTCAAGCTAATTCGAAGGAATCTCACTTAATTACAGTAAAACAAATTCTTCGATACTTGAAAGATACTTCAGACTTTGGTTTGTTTTACCTGAAATCATCTTCCTTCGATTTAGTTTCATATAGTGATGCACATTTTGCTGGAAGCAAATCTGATCATAAAAGTACTAGTGGAACTTGTCACTTCTTAGGACATTCCTTAGTTTCTTGGTTTAGTAAAAGGCAAAATTCAGTGTCACTCTCAACAACTGAAGCGGAATATATAGCGGCTAGTTTAGCATGTTCACAAGTTCTATGGATGAAACAAACCATAAAAGATTTCGGTTTGAATTACTTCACAACAACTATTTATTGTGATAACACTAGTGCTATAAATCTTTCAAAAAATTCTATTTAGCATTCAAGAACTAAGCATATTGAAGTAAGACATCATTTCTTACGAGATCATGTGTTAAAAGGAGATATTTAGTTAAATTTAATACCCACTAATGCACAACATGCAGATATATTCACTAAACCACTTAAAAATAAAGAATTTATGAGAATTAGGAGAGAACAAGGCATTTGCTTATTTTTAGATTTATAAATTTATTTTTTTAAATGCTTTGTTTTTTAAAAATCAAACTTTTTGGTCGACCGATGAAAATCGATTAGTCGACTGATGGTTATTTTTTAAAATTTTAAATTAAAGGGACCCAATACCCCTTGGTTTTGTTTAAAAGGGCAGACATTATTTTTTTTTTACGCCCGTGTGTTTTCCTCTCTTCAGAAGCCAAACACACTCCCTCTTCTTTGTCATTCCTATCCATCTTCCACAAACCCTAAGAGACTTAAATCTCTTATCGGTCGCACTCCTCCTCCTAGTCGGAACCTTCTTGCCGCGACAAAGTGCTTCTACAACAGCTCACATCTGCAACACCGAACAACCATTTCTCTGCACCAGCAGCATCTGTTATCATTCATGTGTTGGACAACATCTTTTGCAACATTGGAGAGTCGTCTTCCACAATGTCTCCTCCATGTTCCTCACTGCTTGTTTTGGCCACTAACAGAGATCGTGATCATGGATGGCCTATTGTCCATCGTATCCTCCCCGGTGATCAATGGAGAACCGTCCACATCGCATAAAGGCCACTCTAGTCTTCTTCAGCAGAAAGCTACCGTCTTCCACTCACCAAAATTTTCTTGCCTTGTCAGACATCCTCACTGCCTCGTCGGAAGCCATCCTCAATAATGTCTCAACTTCGTCGATCAGCCACTCCCTGCGACATCGCCTCTCTTCGACAGATTCATCTTCTCTTTCAACCATGCATCGTCAAAAAACAGCCTCCGCACAAGGTTCCCCTTCATCTACACCACAAGTACATCATAGATTTTCTCTTAGACTACTCAGAAATCCCCTTCTATACGATACTTTTGGATCGATTTTTGCACTCCCTATATTACCTGATCGAAATATTTTGTTTCACCTATTTTCTCGCTACAATATCAAAGAACTATTCACAAGCATTTTGCATATTTTTGACGTCGGTTCCGACCGATTTCATTGTCCTTTATTGATCCATTTGTTTTACACTAATTTACAAATTGATCATGAAACTGAATTTCTTTCCTCTCTTGTTCGCGATGTTGAAATTGAGTTTGATTCTAAACTTCTTGGACAAATCCTAGATATTTCACCTTTAGAAACTTTTTTCAATTTAAACTTAATGATGAAAGAATTTTTGAACAAATTTTTCTTCTCGGTACACCTCATTGTCCTCCCTTCAAGAATACCAATCTTCAAATTCGCGCTCGCATTGCTGGACGAATTCTTGCCCACAATGTTCTACCTAAAACTAGATCTTTTGATTACTATTCCACAGATCTCTCTACGATTCTTTACGTCTTATTTGTAAATATTTTTGTAAATTGGGACAACGTGTATTTTACTACATTGTGAAAACAAAAACCCTTTCTTCCATATGGATGTCTTCTTACCCGTATTTTCAAATATTTCAAAGTACCCCTAACCAATGAAAAATCTATTGAACAAAAGGAATACTTTGATCCAACTGTTTTTAAACAAATGAAACTCACCTATCTACCTCTTGCACCTTTTAGATCTCCTACATCCTCTGAACCATCATCATCTCCTATGACACCACCATCTCAAGTAAAATGAAAGAAAGTCACTATTGATCAAGATCATGATAAAGTTTTGCAACGAATAGAAGCTTTGGAGCAACATCAACACACTTTTCGTGAGGATGTGACTCAACAACTTTTGTCAATTCAGAATGATATTGCTGAACTCAAAGAGATGATCAAGCAACACTTCTCCTTTTGTAATATTTTGAACTTGAATTTGCATTTTGCTAATGCTATGACAACACTTACTTCTTTTGATTATGACAAAGGGGGAGAAAAAGACACATGGAAATTGCATGAGAAAGCATTGAAAATTACATAAAAGCTTGATGCCAATTTTCATGAAAAAGAAATAGAAATGCATGAAGTAATGATGGAAATGCAAAACAATCAATATGTGATATATATGCTTTGATTGTGCTAACTTCTTATGTTTTGAAGCATACTGATAGGGGGAGTAAAATCTCCATCTATGCATCTAAATGCTCTATCTTTGACTAGTTTGTCATCATAAAAAAGGGAGAGATTGTTACGACAATGAAGTCGTATATGACATTTCTAGAACTAGATTTTGATGATGAACAAGTGAATCAATTGCATTTCAGCTAAGGCAATGAAGAAAGATGGCAAGAATTGAAGAATTCAATGAAGAATTTTTGTAGACATATATGCAAATGTAAATTTAGTTAAATATCTTAGATTCTTGTAAGAGCCTTACTTAGAGTGCATATTTTAATTGCATTTCACCTAAAAAGTCTTTAGAAAAACTTTTCTAAAAGAACTCTTCATGAAAATCATTTTAGAAAACTCGTTACTCAATTTTTCATGTTTATTAGTCGACCAACAGACTCACCAGTCGACCAACTTTTCGCATCAATTTTTCAAAGCAAAAACGTCAACTTTCTGAATTAGTCGACTAATCGATTCTTAGTCGATCAAACATAATGTTTGATTTCTGGAAAACTTAGCAGCAGTCGACTGATGGTTTTTTTAGTCGATCGGACATAATGTTTTTTTTCAGAAAAAATTAGTAGGAGTCGACTGAAAGGTTTTTCAGTTTACTGATGATTTTCATCAGTCGACTAACTTTTCTTTGGTCGACTAAGTTTCAAACTCTATATTTTAAAACGGATCTGTTAAACACAGTAGTCGACTGACGATAACTATCAGTCTGCTAATATTTGATTTCAGTCGACTAACTATTGTTTCAGTCGACTAATATTATCGTTTTCTTGTAACTTTTAAAAGGTATCTTTTCATTTTTTAAAAGAATTGATAATTCAAAAGTGGCTGTTTTGACACCCCTTCATACCCTCAACGTATGAAATCTTTCAACTATAAATATGAGTGCATTCCACACTCAAAAACATCGAATTATATTGAATTACAAAGATCAAATTCTTTGATTTTCACTACTATTCATTCAAGTATTCATTTTCTCACTCACTTGATATTTTCACTCCAGTTTTTCACTCAATTTCTTTTGAGAGATAGTAAATTTGTGAGTTGAGTATTTCAACAACCTCAGAAGCCAATTGCATTTCATCTGCATTTATAAGAAAGGCTTGTAGGTGTTATCATCGCAAAATTTTTCCTTTCCCTCTGCGAGAGAGATAAACGATTCTGCGAGTCAAACTCGACCAAAGTTTTGAAAATTAGTTTTGAAAATTACTCACCTCCGTTTTGAAAATTTGCAAGAAAATTTTGTGGAATGGGATCCGCCTGTCGGTACGAGGTTCGACCGTTTCTAGCGCCTTTACCAGGGGTAATCGAACCAAGGATCAATTGTGCACTTTAACTTGCCTCAAATATCTAAATCATGTTCTATTTTCCTAGAATGTATAGAGAATCAGGCATGTGCTATGGAATTTTGAAAATATGTAAGTTTGAGAAGTATGATGTTTGCTTGGGAAATTGAAATGTGCTTGGAAAATGCTTGAGAAATACTTGAGAAAAGTGATGATTATGGGGAAATCATGAATTTCTTTGGAAAATGACTTTTGACTGAAAAATGGATTCTCAGGAAAACTTGGACTTTGAGAAAATCGATTTTGAGATTTGGATTGCTTTTATGAGGAAATCGATTTCTAAAATGGATTTGAGATTTTTGGGAAAATCAGGAAGTTCATTGGAAAATGACTTTTGAAATGGAAATTGGATTCTCAGGAAAATCAGATCTTTGAGAGAATCAATTTTTGAACTTTGAAAATAATATTGAGAATGTTAAAACATTGGAAAATTAGGATTTGAACTTGGGAAATACTTTGAAATATCATTTGAAAACTCAAAGTTCTCAGAAAATCAAATCCTGAGAAAGACTTAGAAAATTATGAGAAAATCGATCTCTCTGAATTAAAATTGAGAAATGAGTTTGAAAATGGTGCAAATTGATTGAATGAATATGAATTTGAAAGGTAATTCTTTGAGAAATTGGGAAAATCCTTTTGAAATTTTGAGAAATGCAATGCATTTTTTAAGTTAGCCTAAGAGTGTAGGCTGAATGTGGGTAATACGAAGATCACAAATCTGGGTTTCCTTCGTATTCTGACTATGGCCATAAATACAAATTCCACCAAGTTTTTTAACTCCCTAATAGCTGGTTCACATGCCATTCATGTCAACCATAGTGGATTTGAAATAAATGCACATGAATTATACATCAGATTTTGAAATTTGCACAATTAAACTATATGCAATGCAGTCCTATAATAAGCAGAAAATGTAAATCTTATTCCAAATATTACAATTTTGATATTAAATTGAATTGATTAAAATAAATAAGTGAAAGTCTTCTTCTTGAATATTCTTACAAAACTAGAAAACAAGTTAGCACAGAAATGTAGGTTTATCTGGATTTATCCAAAAATATTGGAAATTATAGGATATAATCTAAATGTAAACCCAATTCATACCTCCCTGATATAAACATAAATTATGATATTCGATTGGAAATACGAAAATGAGCTTTGAAAATTCAAAATTGGGGTCAAAATGACCAAAATGCCCATAATAACAAGACTATGGCCTTGAAATCAGGGTTTTTCAGAAAGATGTTTTATAAAAATGGGATTTTGAAATCCAAATAAAAAAAAATAAAACATAATATGATATGATATGGTTGAAAATGTGAAAATCAAAGTTTGAAAAATTGAAATTGAGGTAAACTGACCAAAATGTCCCTGATAGCAAGACTATGGCCTTGAAATCAGGGTTTTCTGAAATAAATTTTAGAAAAATGCAAACTTTGAACTTCCAATGAATGCAAATGATATGAAAATCAATTATAATATGATGTGAGATGAAGATAAACACATTTAAAACCCTAAAAATGCAAAGATATCACAAAACACTGAATTTCGCTTGTTTTTCACCTGAGTTTCGCCTTTGATTTTAAAAATGAACTAACACAAAAGGAAAATGAGCTTGGAATTAGCTCAAATTTGGTATAGACACCTAGGCTAACCCTAAAAACAGAATGGAACTCGAAAATCTATATTTTGACATTTTTTTAATATGAAAATTAATTAAAAATCCAAAAAATCAATATTTTTGCCTTAAATTCTAAATATAACCTAATGAAAACTAAATTTCGGGTACTAACCTACCATAGAAGTTCCTCAAATTTTATAGGGTGACAGAGGACAGTTAGGCAAAGATTTTTGCATTTTACAAATTTTGGTTTTTACCTATGGTCGGAGCTTGACAGCTCTGGCACGTCGGATCGGAATCCGGTGACTCTGGAACTTAGGGCAGACTGACAGGTTTTCACAAAAAAACAAGGAAAAATGATAAATAGAGGCCAAAACCTCTAAAATTTTAAGACAATGACCCTAACACACAGAGAAACAGTTTCTCTCTTGACTATTTCTGTATTGGACCTACGGATTGGATGGACACAGAGGTTTATCAGACCTCTAATTCTGATAAAATCTAACTAGCAGGGATTTAGCTAATGAATTTGTAAAATCTGGAAAACTAGGAATCCAAACCCTGAAAATTCTGAAATTCTGAGAAATGACAGAGGAGTTCACTATTAACAACTCCACTAATGAAGGTTTTGACATTTGACCTACGGATTGAAGTGCCACAACCGATTAGGTTCGGTCTAGATCCTGACAAGCAGGAAACAAAATTTTCACAGGAGGGTGAAAGATCCGATTTTTGACAGGGGCTGAATCTTGTCATAAAAATCCAGAAAAATACTAGGTCTTAAAAAAGATCTATAGTATTTTTTAGAGGAGGATTAAGATCTCCCATGTGGAAGATCTCAGGTCCTCTAGTCTGCTAAAGTGAGGTCTAGAAATTCCAGTGGGTTGAAAACCCGATTTAGGATTTTATTTTTTTAATGGGGTTCCAAAACCCAAATGGATCCAAATGTTTGGTAGAACATCATAGATAGATAAAGGCATCTATAATTAAATTTTTTTAGGATTTTTGAATGAAGGATTTTACATGAAATCATAACTAGCTCTACACCTAGATTAAAAACTATAAACTATTAAGCAATCATGTATGAAACTAAGTAAAATACCTATTGAGCAATAACATAAGTTAAATGTAATGCATCTAATCATGAAATTTACATGTAACCAAGAATAAAATCAAAATGATCAGGGAGGTATGATCTTATTTTTAATGTTGCTCTCGAAATGAGACATCCAATTCATCGAACGGATGTATCTCATCATTCATATAACCCACGCATATGGGATGTAAGTTTTCTTATTCCCTACTATTCAAAATCACGTAAGAGAACCCCTGCATCATCATAGATCTGGTTGTACTTCATTCTCATGAAAATAAGACTTACATATTCCCTTTCAATCACACGACACTAGTGAAATTTACTGAAAAACTTAGTAGAATAAATTGAGCTTACCTTGACACCTTGCTGGAATAGGTTGCAGCCATGGAGATGGTTGCCACCAAGGTTAGAGGTTGAAGCAAAGTAGAGAATGGTGCTGGAGGAGATGGATGCACTTGCTGGAGAAGATGGCAGCAGTGGAGGAGGAAGTCGACCACTTGAAGGTTGAAAGATGGAGGCTGCAACCATTGAAAGGCTGGAGCAATCGGCTGTTGTTGGAGATGCTAGTGGTGTTAGGGATGTTGGAGTACAGGTTGGACCGGCTGCTGATGGCTGAAGAAGGTAGGTCTGGTACCCCTTGGTTGGGCCTTGAAGATTGAAGGTGATGTTGGAGGTGGTCGGCTGCTGGAGGGCCGAGAGAGAAAGGGGTTAATGGAGGAAGGTTGTGGAAGAATGAGAGCTATGGTTGAGAGGGAGTGAGAGAGGGAATCAATCCAAGAGCTGGAGAGAATGAGAGAGGTCTCTAGAGTGCTCCAGCCGTATAGAGTAGCTTGTGTAATGACTTGTTGAAAAATAAAAGGACTTAGGTTTTTGACGAAAAGGATAGTTAAGGTTGGAGAATAAAAGGCTAAGGGACAAAAAAGGTGAAAGGGCACCACCGTGTGATGTCTTCTGGCATTTGGAAAGGGGGAAGGCAATATGGAGAGGGCTAGACCAAGGAGGGAAAGGAATGAAGGAGGGAAAGAAAGAAGGAAAGAAAAGAGAGGGAAAGAGGAAAGAAAGGAGGAAAGGGAAAAGGAAAGAAGAAGAGAAGGAAGAGGATAAAAGAATAAGAAAAAGGGAGGAAATGGGTTGGTCGACCAAGGGGGAGAAAAGAGAAGGAAGGAAGGAAAGAAGAAAAAGAAAGAAAGAAAGGAAAGAAAGAAGAAAAAGAAAAGGAAGAAAGAAAGAAAAGGAGAAAGAAGAAATGAAAGAAAAAGAGAAGGGAAAAAGGAAAAAGGAAAGGAAAATGGAAGAAGAAAAGGAAAGAAGGGGAGAGGGGGTCGACTCCTCTTGTGGGTCCCACATAAAAAAAAGATGAAAATATCAAAGAAAAATAAAAATAAAAGAAAAACAAATAGAAATAAAAGATTTTTTTATTAAAAGAAAATGCAAATGGTGAAGCCATCTCGGAGTGGGCCCACTTTTTCAATTTTGAAACTCATTTTGAAAGTCAGAGGGGTAGAATGGTCTTTTAAAAAATTCTCAGATGAAATGAGCTATTTTTGGCAGTTTTAGAAATGAGCTCAGAATTTGAAGTTCTATACCTCGTTGTGAAGCAAATCCAATTTAGAATTTGAAAAACAAGTTTGAAAAGAATCCAGATTGTTTTCTCAGAAAAATATTTCTAAATTTAGAATCCTAAGGGTAAAAATGTCAATTTTGGAAACTCAGAGTTTGAAATTGTTTTTTGAAAACTTTAAAACTCAAATCTGGAATGAAATTTTCAAAATTGGAGTTCTGGATCTCGAAAATGAAATTAAATGTGATGAAATGTTATGAAATGATGAAAAATGATGAGAAATGCTGAGAAATGATATGAAATACCATGCGAAATGCTAACTCTGAATGAAGAAATTTGGATATTAAGCCTTGATTGACAGTTGTAGCAGTTCAGAAAATAATAATTTTGACAAAAATAGGCAAAATGGTTCAAGAAATGATTTTTGTCTCTGTCGGGCCAGAGTGACACTGAAAATTGGGGTGTGAGTTGGATTGAACTGAAATGAACTGGATTGAGCTGGGTTTTAGGGTTTCAGAACTCAAATGAACTGACAAGACACTAGCTCAACTGAACTCTCTGACTAAATTGTCAAGAAAAGCTGCATTTTTAGAGAAATGGCGAGAAATGGTCACTGTAGTGGAGTGAATTACAGACCAAAGATGGGTTTGAACTAGAACAGAGATCAGTAATACTAAGATGAACTAAAATTGAAGCTCAAACATTAGTTCAATTGACAAGACTCAACTCAGTTTCAGCTAAAAGAGCTGAAATGGGCTAAAATGGGATCCTAGACACTTAAAAATGGTTTTAAACTGAAACTAGAGGACTTGAACTTTTGGTGAGCTCAAGCTAGACTTAGAGAATTAAGATTGACTGAGAATAACTGACTTAGAGACAATTGACTTGGATTTGAGTGAGAAATGAGTTCATTTTTTAAAAAATGATCCCATTTTGGTAGGAATGGTCAGAAATAAACATTGTTTGCTCATTATGGGCTCGAATGAACTAGAAATGATTTACATTCTAACTATTTCGAGCTTACAGATAAGCTTGGTCGACACTGACTGACATGGGTCTAGGATGACCTAGGGGTAAAAATGGTAATTTTCTAGGTGAAAATGGGTAAAATAGTAATTTCCTAAGACATACTCAGGGTTGGACTCCTACACTGACCTACCAGGGTTGGCACTCACACAAGGGGGGTTGTCTAGGAATGGATGAGAAAAAATTGGGGTGTTTACAGTAGGTCGATTGTAAGTTTGTTAACTTATATTTTTCTGTAAAAGGAAAGGACTCATTGGTTTACAGGAGTTGTTTGCTTTCAGTAGGATTGTTACTGAAAGTGGGACCGAATTTGGTCTGTATGTTCGTGGTTACACAAGGTTGATAGTAAAAATCTCAAGCGAGTTTTGCTTGGGGACTGGATGTAGGTCAGGAAGACCGAACCAGGATAAAATCTTGTGTTCTTTGTGTGATTGTTGTGTGAATTTCAAAATCCTTCAAAATTTCAAAGACGTTATTTAAAAGCACTATTCACCCCCCCCCCCCCTCTAGTGCTCGTTGCCTCGATCCTATAGCACTTTTATATTTCCCTTTACTCTCTTTATTTTCTCTTATTTTCCATAAATTTTCTAGAAATACTGGACGATTTTCAAAATACCCTATTTTCCTTTTATTTTCATATATTCCCTTTTATTTTCTAAAACCCTAAACGATTTTCCTAAAACCTCTATTTTCTTTAAAACTCCAGGTGATTTCTATCCTTCCTTTCCTCTGGATCTCGAAGTTGCAGCCTTGTTTTGATCCTGCCTACAATTTCTTTAAAAATTGTGTAGTTTTTCTCAAGTTTTGTCCTTCTTCTTTATTTTTTAGTCTATCCTGATGGCATCCAGTCAACTTGATTCAGTATTTCCTGAAGGCCATATCACCTATGAGGTGCGGCAAGATCTCTCTGATCATCAAACTCTTAACACCAAATCTTTTATTTCCTGGTGGTACTATTCTTGGCTCAAGAACTTCTCCCATATGTTCCCAAACCATCTGAGTGACTGCGGATTGGAACTTCCATCAGTAGTGGGAGAATAGATCATCAACGACAATTTGATTCAAGCATTAGCAGAGTGGTGGAATCTGCGTACCTGTACCTTTTGGTTCTCATGGGAAAAAATGACTCTATTACTGAACGAATTCTCATATATTATGGGTCTACTTGAGCCAGCTGGTCAGCCATATGATCCCATAGAGCAACAATTTTTTATCAATGTCAAGGGACTTGACCCTCGAGACGCTTAAGCCCGTATGACTGAACGTAGATCCTGGCCACTGATAGAGGCATATGAGAGCCAATATGTCAACTTGTTTGAGCTATATCAACAGTATGGAGCATTTGAAGAAGTTGACTCATTATCCCGAGCAGCACGAGAAAGGATTCAGCTTGCAATGATCTTGTGCACCGTAGGGCTAACCTTCTTCCAGGATGGACAAAACTACATTGATGTCAGAATAGTATAACTTTTACGAAGATAGAAAAATTGACAGACCAGCCATCTCTCGATTGCCATAGTCGCACTTGCCTTCTTATATTGTGGATTGACCTGTTTCGTGCTTAAAGATTCTATCTTAGTAGAAGGATGCATCTACGCACTACAGTCTTGGTTCCTTCGGCATGTGTCATCTCGAGCCAGCTCATTCAGATATAACAGCAAGAAGCCATTACCCACTTCTCGGCATAGATTCTTGATTGAGAACCTCCATGAAGAAGAAATTATGTGGTACTACTTCAACTGTCAGGAATCACCCCCTCAATACACTTATGCCTATGACAAGCAATTCAAGTTACTCAGACCTTTCGTCTTCATTTATTACCAACCAGAACGATGTGTCAGGCAGTTCTCACAGAGGCAGAAGCACATTGAAGCTCGATTATTGTCAGGCATTGTGCCAGAATTTGATCTGAAGTCTGCTCAGTGGTCCGGAACATACCATTCTGCCAAGCATAACTGGGATTCTTTTGTTACCCTCATTGTTTTTTCTGGTCCTCGAGTTTCTTTTGGTTATCAGGAGTGGTGGCAAATTGTTTGTCCGCCCCCTCTCTATCAAGTCTATTATTAATAAAATCATTCTTCTTCAGCAAATAATTATTTTATTATGGTTTGACAACCTCGCCTAGGTAACAAGGCATATTCTAGTTGTTTATTTTCTTTACAAGAATAACAACGCAATTGTTATGATTCCCGCGATGACCCAATCCCTGGTAATGGGATATCCTTCAAATTGTCAACCTAACTCTCATCAAATATTTTTCCCCTATTTGTTTTATCCTAAATCTATTCTCCAAATCTAATTGCCCATTTTATTCTGCGGAGAGCATTCGCAATCCTACATGGTTCAGACGAGGTTCGGCAAAAAGACCACATCTATCCACATCTGAACAAGAAATGACCTCTCTACAATCCCCCAGAGAACAAAGCCAGCAAGACAACAATGATGTGGATCCTCATATGCATGTGTGGTTCCAAAAGATGATGAAAAAGATGTTGACTCAGCAAACAGGGGCTAGTTTAGGCAAAGCCAAGAAAAAGGCTAAGGGTCGGACATTGAAAAAGCATATGAAGATCTCAAAAAAGTAGAGTCGTCATGAAGACACTTCTGATGAAGCTGAATCAGTGGGTTACACCGATGAATAATATGAGATTCAACAGGCACTTCGAAAGTCGACTCAGGGGCAAGAGTCGGCCTATAAATCCAAGGATCAGTCTATTAACGACCCTGATCAACCACAACTCAAAGACGTAATCAAAATGGTCAAGGATCTGCAAGCTCGTGATAAGGGCAAGAAGATCTTCACGAGTGAAGACTTTTTCGATGAATTAGAAGGAGAGATGACAATCTCGATAATCTTCCCAGAAAGTTCATCAAGTTTGATGGTTCTCGTGATCCTAAAGCACATCTCGCCATGTTTTTCGCTGAATGTGCCAAGTTCAAGCGAGACAACTGAGCTCTATTCCTTTGCTTCCCTCACAGTCTGTAGGGAACAACAACCAAGTGGTATTTAGAACATATTAATCCCATTAAGTTGAAGGAATTCGATACGGTGGTCAATCTTTTCATTGAGCGGTTTCTATTCAATATTAAAGCCTTAACAACCCTCAGCCATCTCTGCAACCTCAAGCAGAAAGAGGACGAAAAGGCCAGGGACTTTATTCATAGATGGAGATCCAGTTACAATCGAATGAGGGATCCGATATCAGAAGAGCATGCATTGTCAGTGATCCTAAACATTTTCTCCCAACCTCTAAGTGGCATGATCGCTACCTCCTCGGTGTGATCCATTGTCGAATTAATAGAACGAGCTGAATGACTTGAGATGGGGATGGAGAATGGGGTCTATAAAGGCATTACCATCACAAAAAGCAGTCAAGATGCCAAGAAGAAGACTTATTTCACTCTTTCTGCCAATAATAACAAAGGCAACAAGGATAATCGCGATAACAATTCAGAGGGATTCAAAGGCCAAAAGGGAAATCCTCTCCAATCTAGTCCCCAACATAAAGAGAAACACCAGAAAAAACCAAAGTACAAGAATTGGGGTACTGACTGCAAGTTCACCCCTGTGGACCAGACACTCGAGAGTGTTCTGAAATATATGCTCGCGAGAGATATGATTTGTTTGCCTAAAGCCGTTGATCCCCTAGCAATTATGTGCAGATTCAAAGAACAGTTTTGAAAGTTTCTCCGAGCAGTAGGGCATGATACAGAGAACTGCTTTGTTCTTAAGAACATCGTCCAGGACGTCATTGATAAGAATATTCTGGTGGAAGATGAAGGAGAAGAACAACCGACTGTCATGACCAAGCCTTTTCTGGACCACTCAGAAGAATGACAATGCCAGAGTTTTTCTTGCTTTCTTCCTTTATTTTAGTCATTTTATAGGGACAAGACAGTCCCAGTCTTTTGCTTCCTTTTGTTAATCCCTAAAAGTACTCAGTCATTGTCATCAATTTGACTCAATCAATGAAAGTATAAATTTTTCTCACTTTCGCCTTCATTGCAAAATGTCTTCTTGCGAGGAGTGACCCCTTTCAGAATGCCTTCCGAATCGACCAAGAAGTCAGTTACTTTTAGAGAGCACTCTTCAAATATCAATTATTTATCATTTTTCCAAAATCTTACTCTCCAGTTGCATCAGAGCAATTTTTTTTTGAAAATTTGTCTTCACTTTAAAACTCCTGTATGCAGGTAGGATCAAACAAAATCTTTCACCATCTATTTGCATTCATTTGCATTTGTCTACATTCATTTGCATTTTGCATTTATTTGCATTCATCCATTTGCATCAAATTCATTACCCATTCAGAATAAGGGATAAATCCTGAGCCCCGGTAGTTGTCTGAGTCATCGTGAGGGTGAAGATTGAAAATCTCTCATCATAATCAAGTACTTTCAAAACACTAGTCTTTTTCAAAGTCGACCTGCGGGTCAAATCTTTTGTCACCATTTTTGTCACTCATGTCAAAATTAACCGTCGGGTTAATTCTATTCCCAAAATCCAGTTTTACATTGGTCGAACCATTCTAAAATCCAATCTTTGCACTGATCGAGCTTTCAAAATTCAACTTTCAAGCCAATTTTCAAACCCAACTTCCTAATTGGTCTAGTTTTTCCTTCGAGATTCGAGTTCTGACTCAAATTTTCTTTCCTTCAAATTCAAGAATTGGTCTAGAAGATCCAAGTCCCGACTCGAATTTTCCTCCAAATCCAATTCGTTTAGTTTTTCCTTTAAAGATTCGAGTCACTACTTGAACCTTCTTTCTGATTCAACAATTGGTCTAGAAGATCTGAGTTCCGACTCGAATTTTCTGCCAAATCCAATTCGTCATGTTTTTTTTGAAGATTCGAGTCCCTACTCGAACCCTCATTCAAACTCAAGAAGTGGTCTAGAAGATCCGCATCGCGACTCAAATTTTCTTTCAAATCTAATTCGTCTAGTTTTCCTTTGATGATTTGAGTTTCGACTTTAATTTCCTTCCAAAATCCAGCTTTGCGTTGGTCCTTTTACCAAATTCAACTTGCGAGTTGAATCCTTTGCAAAACCAGTCTTTCTCAAATCCAATCTGTGGATCAAGCTCATTTTATTGAGAACTATTTTCATTAATCCTGTTTTAAAACCTAGTCCCAGTACTGGGCCATTTCCAAAATTGTCGATCTTAGATCGAACTCATTTTTAAAACCTAGTCCTCGTACTGATTCCTTTTCTCAAAATTGTTGTTCTAAGCGAGCCTATGTTCTTCTTAATTGAACTGATGTCATTTTTAGTTGAACCAATGTTGTTCTAAGCGAATCTATGTTGCTCTTAACTGAACCTATGTTGTTCTTAATTGAACCGATGTCGTTATTAGTTGAACCCATGTTGTTCTTAGTTGAACCTATGTTGTTCTTAATTGAACCAATGTTGTTCCAAGCGAACCTATGTCGTTTTCAAGTGAACCTATGTGGTCCTTAATTGAACTAATGGCGTTCTTAATTGAACCTATGTTGTTCCTAAGCGAACCGATGTTGTTCTTAATTAGCCAAACTGATGTTGTTCCAAGCGAACCTATGTTGTTTCCAAGCAAACCTACATTGTTCATAAACAAACAAATGATTGTTCTTAAGTAAACCAATGATGTTCTTAGTTGAACCAATTCGAGTTTCGACTCAAACTTTCCAATTCTCCTTCGAAGATCCAAGTTCTGACTCAGACTTTCTTTTCAAAACTTAACTTTTGAGTTGATCTTTTATCAAATACTGAGTCTTTTCAGGGCTCAATTTAGCCACTGATGTGTCAATTGGACCTCAAGCAATTTCTTTCACCAAGGATTTCAAGAATATTTTGCCAATTTATTATCAAAATAGTTGTTGATCTCAAAATCTTTATTGCATAAAATTTTACCTCATATTACATTTAGTATTCTCTCCAAAAGGATAAAACTTTTGCAAAGAAAGAAGAAAATTCAATCTTTTCTGTTGGTCAACCAAAAGGATGAAGAAAAATCCTCGATATGACCGGCAAAGGAAAAATTCAATGATGTTGAGAAGCCATAAGTGAATCGATATTGATCATAGCTATGACACATTTTTAAAGATCATTCTTCTAGTAATATGGCAGTGAAAATATCTTGGGTGATATGAAGAAATCACTCAATCTCAATTTTAATATCTCTTCAATCAATCAAGCTGCAATTAACTATCCGCAAAAGGGATCTCTCAATCATCATCAAGTTAGAAACTGATGGATGAGTTAGACCCCCGAAGCCAAAGGAGACTCAAAACATCTCCAAGTTGAAGAAGTATGTGACGTGTCCTTCTAGGGAAAGTTTAAATCATCGCCAAGTTGAAGGTTGATGTGATAAACCTCCCGTTAATACCTAAAAGATGTTTAATCATTGTTATCATAAAAGATTTTCATTCCAATGCGACAATTTATCAATATAATTCTTGGGACTAAAGAAGACTCAGAACATCTCCATGTTGAAGGAGTTTGTGACGTGCCCTTCTAGGGAAAATCAGAACATCGCCAAGATGAAGGTTGATGTGATGAAATTCTCGCCAAATCTCAAGAGAAATTACTATTCATGTCTCAAAAGAGTTTAAAAGATTATCAAGAGATTTCAATTAAAGAGACAACATTATCAATGTACTTTCTAGGACCAAAGAAGACTCAGATCATCTCTGAGTTGAAGGAGTATATAATGTGTCCTTCCAGGGAAAATTAGAACATCGTTGAGTTGAAGGCTGATGTGATGAGATTCTCACCAAATCCCAAGAAAGTTCAATCCCTATGTCTCAAAAGAGTGCAAAATTGAAGACTTTTAGACTCAAAAACATAAAAAATATCGGAGTCTGTTCAAAAAACCTACTTTCTATTGCGAAAATTTTCATCTTCAATGTTTCAGTCATAAATCAAGTTTTGCAATTTTTTTCAAATATGTAAATTCCATCTGATTTCTAGGGATGTCAGGGATCTTTTGCCTTAATCTGAGCTCGATTTGAGCTCTTTTTGAACCCTTTTGGGCCAAAACACTAAAACTGGTTTTTTTCTCTTTCTTTATTTTATCAAAAATTCAATTGTTTCCATAAAATATCTTATTTTCTTAATTTTTCCCAAAAGTTTTCTTAATTTTTCCCAAAAGTTTTCTTAATTTTTAGATTCTAGGATGTTTCTAAGGCTATTAGAAGTCGTAAATCTAGATTTGAGAATTTTCTAAAATCATGTTGCATGTCATGTATGTGTTTTATTAAAACTATTTCTTTGAAAACGCAAAAAACAAGAGCAAAACCATCATTTTTATTTAATATTTCCAATTTTGAGCGATATTTTAATATTTCAAACATGTTCTCAAGCATGTAAACTACCTTTACAATCAATTTTGAATGCCCCAAATTAAATATATTTTAAAATTGTCTTAGAAAAACCCTGATTTTAAGGCCATAGTCTTTCTTTTAGGGAGTATTTTGATCATTTTGCCCAAATTTCGAAATTTAATCTTTCAAATAAAGTTCATTTTCATATTATATTCAATCATACATGCATTCAACATTGTATTTTGTAAAGTTTCCTTTAAGGAAGCTTTGAAAAGGCTTATATCTGGGTAAATTCATCAATTTCTAGATATTGTTGGATAAATCTCGAAAAGCCAAGATTTTTGTCACTAACAAGTTTGATAGTTTTGCAGGGATATTTAAGACTGTATTTATTTTTATTTTTATTTATTTCAATTCAATTAGTGGTGTAAATTAAATGTAAATTTGGAATAAGAATTTACTTTTCCTGTTGAGAATAGGATTACATTAAATATAGTTTATTTTTATATAAATGTCAATGTGTGATGGATGATGATTCATGCATATTCAAACTCACCATGGTCTACACGAATAACACGTGCACTAGCTTCTAAAGAGTTGATAAACTTGTTGGGTTTCTTATTTCTGGTCATAGTCAAAATACGAACAAAACTCAGATTTATCATCTTTTTTTAAGCCACAAATGACTTATACTCATAGGTTTTTTCAAAAACCATTACATATTTTCAAAGTTTTTTAAACATTTTTCTCATTTTAGAATCAAATGGGTTGTATTCAATCCATATTTGTGGCCATAGTCAGGGATATGAGGCAAATTTACTTCATTGAAATTCTAGAAGGCACCTAAATTCCCTTTTTTCAAATAATTTTCTCAAAAATTCTTCAAAAAGGATATTTTCACAAGATAGCATTCATGCATCATCTAGGTTAGAATGCATCACGAAAATGATTTTACAAGGCTACACGCCCCTCTTTTTTATCAAATCAAGAATCCAATTTAAAAAAAAAATTGTTTTCTCAAAGTTATCGAGAAATTTTTTCAGAAATTGATTTTTCTCAAAACATTAAGGTTTCCTTTTCATTAAAAATGACTTTTAAGGGATTTCCAAATGTTTTTATAAGTCCCAAAATTGATTTTTCAAGTTCCAGTAACTTCTCAAAGTTCGGAATTCAAAGAAATCATTTTTTTTCAAAGTTATTAGATTTTCCTCATAAACCAATTTTCCCAAGATCCCTTTGTTATTTTCAAAGATTATCCAAATATTTTCCTAAGTTCAAATCATGATTTTCCAAGTTCTAATATTCTTAATTTCAAAGTTTAAATTCAGATAAATCAATTTTCTCTAAGTCATTTTGAGTTCTCTTAGAAATCGATTTTCATAAAACATCAAGATTTCTCCAGAAATCGGTTTTCTTTTCTTCAGAAATGTTCTCTCAATGTGATTCACGGTTTTCAAAGTGCCCCTTTTTCAAGAATTTTCCAATATTTGAAGCATACATCATGTTTCCAGTCAAAATCTTTCTAAGTTTATGGCACATGTCAGATTCTTTGTGCATTTAGGAAATAGAACATCGATTTATACAAGTTAAGCAAAGCAAAACACATGGTTGATCCTTGGTTCAATTACCTCTGGTTATGGTGCCAGGAATGGTTGAACCTTGTATCGACAGACGAGTCCCATTCTTTAGAATTATTCTGCATTTTGAAACAGATGTGAGTTATTTTCAAAATCTTTTTCAAAGGTCAGTTTGACTTGCAAAAGTAAAATTTTGCAATGATAACAAAAAGATAAAAAGACAGAGTCCTAAATCAACTGAAACTCTGGAATAACTAAAAATTGAGAAATCTAAATGAAAGAAGTGGTCCAAAAGCGACACCACCTAGATGGGTCCCATCTGAGAATTGAGATCAGTTAAAAAAATTGAGTTTAAAATGAATCCAGATTGCTTTCTAAGAAAAATATTTTGAGATAAAGGAATATAAGATCTTGGGGGTTGAAAAATGGCAAATATCGATTTAAAACCCAGGTATTAGAATCGATTTCGAAATAAGGTTTTAAAACTCGAGTCTGGATTTAAATATTTGAAAAACCAGAGTGTTGGATCTCGAGAATGACATGAAATGTGATGCAATGCGATGAAATGACATGAAATGATATGATATGATATGATATGAAATGAAATTATATGAAATGTAAATCCTAGGCGAGGGATTTGAAGTCCCAAACCCCTGGTGAAGACAAAGAATTGGACATTCTTGTTCGAAGATGAAAATTGAGGATTGAACATCAGACCCAATATTGTATTCGATCCAAATGTGAATTGAGTCTCGGATATAACTAAAATTTTTAGGAAGGGAACTGATCTGAGCTCCGATTAGTGGTTGTACCAGCTAAAGGAATGATAAAATGAAGTTCTGGACAAGAATGATTTGAGGAATGATTTTTGCCCCTATAGGGCATGGAGTGACACTGAAAACGAGGTTGGAACTAGTCTCTACTAGTTTACACTGAATCCTAAGGTTTCTGAACTCAGAGGGACTAAAGAGGCACTGACTCAAACAAACTTCCCAACTGAATGATTGAGAAATGGTATAATTCTTAGAGAAATGACCACTGGAGTGAAGTGGGTGACAGGAATATACTGAGTTTGAGCTGGAACAAAGGTCAGAAATACTAAGGTGAACTAATTTCAGAGCTCAAACACTAGCTAAGTTGATTGAACTTAGCTCAATTTCAACTGAAATGAGCTGAAATGGTCTAAAATGGGCTCCTGGACTGCGGAAAAAGGATTTGAACTGAAACTGAGCTAATTGAACTTCTGGTGAGCTCAAGTTAGACTCAAGGGAATAGGATTGACTGTATTTGACTTACTTGAGAATAATTAGTTACAATTCGAGCTAGAAATGAGCTCATTTCTCAAGAAATGAGATCATTTCTCAAAAAATGAGCTCATTTCTCGAGAAATGAACTGATTTTAGCTGAAATGGTCAGAAATAAACGGGGTTTGTTCATCGTGAGCTCATGGGAGCTAGAAATAACTGACATTCTAATTGTTCTGAACTTAAAAATGAGCTTGGTCGACTCTGACTGATAGTGGCCTAGGGGTAAAATGAGAATTTTATTAATAGGATGAGGTGAAATGACACCTAAACTAGGATCGACCTAAGTCTAGACTCCTAAGGGGATTGATATCTATTGAAAAGGGGTGTATGAGGATGAATGCGAAAAAATTGGGGTGTTTATAGATGCCCCTCTTTGCTACTAAGCCGGTTGAAAGCCGAGCTTAGTGGCAAAGAAAAACACACCAAATGTGGACTATAAAATGCCGCAGTTAAAAAATTTTGACTGGGTATGAATAAATTGGCTCTGGTGGTTGTGGTAGATATGGAAAGTGAAGAAGAAGACTCACCTCATCGAAATAAGGCTCAGGCTTGACCCTTACCTGAATGGGAAGAAAAGTACCTCGTAGAGGAGGCTCAGATTTAACCCTTACCTGAACGAAGGGCTTGAATGGAGTCCTCGACTGAAAAGATTGAGAAAACCATGATCAGGTTTGACCCTTACCTGAATGGGAGGCTAGAGTGGAGTCCTCGAGAGAAAAGATTAAGAAAACCATGAAAAATACCTCATAGAAAAATGAGGGGCTGCAAAGAAGGCAATGAAGATGGGGTCCCCTAAAAGCTTTGGAAAAGGGAGTGATCTTGGCTGCCTCATGACTGAGACTAAATAGCTTTTGAAAGGTGGCATTTTTACGAAAGATAGTTCAGGTTTAGCCCTTATCCTGAAAGGAGAAAATACCTCATGAAAAAAAGAGGTTCAGGCTTGACCCTTAACCTGAACGAAAAAAATACCTCATGGAAGAATGAGGTTCAGGCTTGACCCTTAACCTGAACGGAAAAAATACCTCATGGAAGAACGAGGTTCGAGCTTGACCTTTAACCTGAACGGAAAAAATACCTCATGGAAGAACGAGGTTCAGGCTTGACTCTTAACCTGAACGGAAAAAATGAAATCCTCGAATGAAGAAACCATGATGAAACCTTTGGGTTTCGCATAATAAATCTGAGAGGGGTTTGTAAAAGGATGAAAGAAGAATTCCCTAAAGCTTGAAAAAGAGATTGATCTTGGGTGCCTCATTGCTGAGAATAAATAGCTTTTGAAGATGACCTTTTACTGGAAATATAAATGTTGGCTCGACCTCGAACTGAAAACAAAAAAATGAACTGTCTATGGCGAGACAGTGGGGGAACACAGGGAAGTATGTGAATCTGAGAGCTCGGGTGCTTAGATTAAAAAGAAGGGAAGGATCTTGAAAACTTCTGTTATCAAGTCCTAAAGAGGGATAACAACAATGCCAGGATATGTCAAAATGTACATCAAGCTCTAGCTTCATGTCGGAATAGCTTGAAAATGTTGCCAAAATGATAAAAATTGTAGTTGATTCAAAATAATTGAAATGTGCACACATTTGTGTGAAAATATTCTCTCTTTCTACCTAGAGTATTACCTCCAATTGAGCTAACTATGTAGAATCAAGAATCAAATTCAAATTGTTGTTGTTGGGTTTCTTCAAGGAAGCTATCCATTTACTCGATAAGAAAAGAAAGAAAACTTGGTATCAGTATCATAAAAGTGTTTTATGAAAGGATATTGATAAAATAATTTCACATGAATAAAGGTAATTCTTGGCAGATTTGGTAGTTTGATATATGGGGCTTACCCATGACGATCTTTTTGCACTCTTTTGAGACATAGAGATTGAGTTTTCTTGGGGTTTAACGAGAATTTCATCACATCAACCTTCAACTTGGTGATGTTCTGATTTTCTCTAAAAGAACACGTCGCATGCTCCTTTAACTTGGAGATGTTTCGAATCTTCTTTGATCTCAGAAGTTATATTGATGATATGGTCAAAAATCTCTTGACGATAACAGTAATCAAATATCTTTTAGGGATTGGTGGGAGGTTCATCGCATCAGCCTTCAACTTGACGATGATTTAAACTTTCCCTGGAAGAACACATCACATGCTCCTTCAACTTTGAGATGATCAGAGTCTTTTTTGGCCCCGGGGGTCTAACTCGTCCATCAACCTTCAACTTGGTGATGATTGAGAGATATTACCTTTTTGCAGATAGTTAATTGCAGCTTTAATGATTAAAGAGATATTGAAATTGTGTGAATTCCTTTTTTATCGCCCGAGATATTTCTGTTGTCTTATTACCAGAAGAATTATCTTTTAAAATGTGTCATAACTATGATCAATATCAATTCACTTATGGCTTTTCAACTTCATTGAATTTTTCCTTTACCGGTCATATTGAGGATTTTTCTTCATCCTTTTGGTTGACCAACAAAAAAGTTTGAATTTTATTCTTTCTTCGCAAAAGCTTTGTCCTTTTGGAAAGAATACTGAAGGTAATTTGAGGTTATTCTTTGTGAAATAAAAACTTTGAGATCAACAACTGTTTTTTATAGCAAATTGGCAAAATGTTCTTGAAATACTTGGTAAAAGAAAGTGCTTGACATCCGATTGACACATCTGTGACTGGATTCTCCTCTCCTTTCCCCAAAGGAGAGACTCAGGCTTGACCCTTACCTGAATGGGTGATAAAAAGATACTGCTCTCTTCCCTAAAGAGGAGGTGTTTGCAAAATGAAACTTTCAAAGAGAAATTAAGTTTTTGTCAAAACTCCCTAACTTTAGGCTTCTCTTATAGAAAGGTGGCCGATTGGATAAGGTCGATAAATTATCATAGAGAAATGAGTCCATCACACTTACCCTATAAAAGGGTCCTCGATGACAGGGGTGGCCTAAAAAAAGACATTGTGGATCACAAGGAAAATGGACTTCCATGAAAACTCTCCCTAGAAGAAGGGTTCATTGTGTAACAATAAAAATTGTTTTGAAAACTATTCACGAAGACACGACTCCCTTCAAACTCTCTCTGAAAAGGGGTTCAGCGAACAAACAATGAAGACGTGCAAAAGGAATGAGCTCCCTCAAACTCTCCCTAGAAGAAAGGTCCCTCGCAAGAAAGATGACTGTGTTATCATCGCAAAATTTTAATTTTGCAAGTCAAACTGACATTTGAAAAAGATTTTGAAAATAACTCGCCTCCGTTTTAAAATGCGGGATAATTCCGAAGAATGGGACTCGCCTGTCGATACGAGGTTCAACCGTTCCTGGCGCCTTTACCAGGGGTAATTAAACCAAGGATCAAAAGTGTTCTTAGCTTTGCTCAACTTGTCTAAATCATGTTTTATTTCCTAAATACACAAAGAATCAGACATGTGCTATGAATTTCTGAAAAATGCAGATTTCAAAACATGATGTTTGCTTAGAATAACTAAAATACTTGGAAAATTCTTGGAAAAGATGTCACTTGAAAAATTGTGAATTATGGTGAGAAAATATTTCTGAGGAGAATGAAAATCGATTTCTGAAGAATCCAAGTGTTTTGTGAAAATGGATTTCTGAGGAATTCCAAGTAACTTTGGAAAACTTGATTTATCTGAATTCAAACTTTGAAATTAAAATTATAACTTGAAAAATCAAATTTTGAACTTTGAAAAATACTTGAAATACCATTTGAAAGCTCAGAGTTTTGAGAAAATCACTTTCTGAATAAGACTTAGAAAATTTTGAGAAAATCGATTTCTCTGAGTTGGAATTGGAATTTGCAAATGAATAAAATGAATGAATATGGATTTGAAAGACTTAATTTTGAGGAATTGAGAAAATCCTTTTGTATTTTTGAGAAATGCAGTGCATTTTGAAGTTAGCCTAAGAGTGTAGGCTGAATGTGGCTAATACGAAGATCATAAATCTGTGTCTCATTCGTATTCTGACTATGGCCATAAATACGAATTTCACCGAGTTTGTCAACTCCATAAGAGCTTGTGCACGTGCCATTCGTGTAGACCATGGTGGATTTGTAAAAAAAATATGCATGAATGATGCATTCATCCGATATTAAAATTTGCAGAAATAAACTATATGCAATGCAAATCCTAATCTAAGCAGGAATTGAAATCCTTATTCCAAAGTTTACATTTAATTTACACCACTAATTGAATTTAAATACATAAAAATAAAGCCTTCAATGTCCCTGCAAAACAAGCAAACTTGTTAGTAAAGAAATGTCAGCTTTTCTAGATTTATCCAGTAATATCTGGAAATTACTGGATTTTGCTATATATAAGCCTTTTCCCATGATTCCTTGAGATAAACATAATGAAATAAGAAATAAAATTGAAGAAATATGAAAATAATACTTGAAAATTCAAAATTGGGGTCAAAATGACCAAAATGCCTCTGATAGGAAGACTATGGCCTTGAAACCAGGGTTTTTCAGAAAGATATTTTGTAAAATGAGGTTTTGAAATTCAAATGAAAATAAATAAAAAACAAGATGATATGACATGATCAAAAATAAGAAAATCTAGGTTAGGAATTTCGAAATTGAGGTCAAATGACCAAAATGCCCATGATAGCAAGACTATGGCCTTGAAATCAGGGTTTTTTTAAATAGATTTTGGTAAAAACTTTGGATTTAGGATTGAAATAAACATAAAATAAACCATGAAGCATCCTAATATGATTATAAACATGAACAAACCCTAAAAACATAAACTTATACAGGAAAATCAAGAAATATCATGAAAATCATGATTTTGGCAATGTTTCGAGATTCTACGGGTACCCTGTTTCGCAATTTGATTGATTCAAGCACCAAACGATATCTAAAATTCATAAAAATTGTCATGTGTAATCTTTGTAACCCTAGAATTGAATTGGAAATAGAAAAATTCAATTTTGACAAAAAATTTAATTTGTAATTTGCATAAAATCATAAAATTTGCTATTTTTGCCTATGGATCTGTACCTATTTCAGTGTTAGACCCGAATCAGAAACCAAAAACGATGAAAATTCCTGAAATTTTACAGAGGTAAACTAG
This sequence comes from Nuphar pumila, assembly GCF_984573655.1. Lineage (NCBI taxonomy): Eukaryota > Viridiplantae > Streptophyta > Magnoliopsida > Nymphaeales > Nymphaeaceae > Nuphar > Nuphar pumila. The sequence goes on from NC_143265.1 coordinate 33,963,765, forward strand.
ACAAAAAAACAAATAATCTCCTTTTTATAGATTGGAAAAATCATCTCCGGTTAGGGAGATATCATTCCAGCAATCTGGACTTAAATTTAACGAATATAAAATTGATTAAAACAGGCACTTCCGGTTGCAAATACAGGGAAAAATAGCAGACTTCATAAAAATTTCTGAAATTTTAGCAGTGAATAATAGACAAAAAAATAATCAACTTTTTTTTTTACAAATCATAAATAGGATCTACGGTTAAGGATCTATTATCAACAAAAATTGAATTAGGGTTTTAATAAATCATAACGAGTTTTAAAAGATGGATCTGACTTTCTGACAGAGGAAAAATACAAACAGAAGCAAAAAAAATAAACATTTTACAATAAATAGCCTACATCAACACAAAGCCACTGCACTTTACGGATTTCAAATCGAACATTAGATGAAAGAAATAATACATATGCAAGTTATGCTTGAATTTAAACAACGATTTTAATCAACAGAAATCCCGATTTGACTTTATATTTTATTAACAGAGTTCTCGAATTTTAAAATGTTTGATTTTTCTACAAGAGATTACTTATATATCTGTGTATTGCATATAAAAAAATCAGAAATCTATAATGAATATTTCAATATGAACTAGCATGCTTTCTACAGATCTAAGATCAAAACATACAAAAATCTAATAAAACCCTAAAAAGATATGATTTAATAATGAAAAACAATAAAAAAATATTAAAACAGCAAAACAAAATTTATTTTAATGCTGAAACACATGTAATAAATACTAATATGCTAAAAAAAAAGAAAATAGGGAATCCATGGCTGAAATTAATTTTACCTTTGAAATCATGGATTTAACCCATTTAACGGGTAAATCTCATGTTTCGTCAGTTAAGAACTTGAAAAACAGCAAAGTAAACGATTCTAATGGATTAGAATCTCAAAAAATAGTACCAAATAAGAATAGATCATCTTCTTGGGTCGACCTTAGCCTTCTTGGATGATAATCCATGGTTAAATCCATGAACACAAGGGGTTCTATGGTGAAATCTAATATAAAATCATAAAAAACTAATAAAAATAATAAAATAATATTAAATAACTCACCTTGGGGCTGCAGCTGCAATGGAGGAAGGAAGAAGGGCTGAAGAAGAGAGAGAGGCCACAAAATTGGGAGAGAAAAAGAGCCTCCTTTTGACCTCTTGAAGTCCCCCTTTTATAGGTTTTTAAAAAGTCACTTAATTAGGGTTAATTAAGAGGTTTTTCTTTTTTTCAAGACTCTTTCTAATAAATCCACTAAGAGCAACGATTTTCCTAGAGTTTTTTAACCTAAATGAACTCTAACTAAACCCTAATTAAACCCTAAAAAGTCCAAATGTGACACCACCTAGTATGGACCCACATTTGGTTTTTAAAACTTGAATTTAAAACATTTAAAAACCAATGGTTTAAAACCTAAATAAAATAGATTTTCAAAATTGCTTTTGACTCCTCTAACCCCTAACCTAACTATGACATTGACTAACCCTAGTCTAACCTTGACTTTTTCAAATGTGGCACCACCCCGAGTGGGCCCCACTTGAATTTTCAAAAATGATTTTAAAACTTGAAAATGAGAGGTTTTTCAAAAGTAGACTTTGAGATTGAAAGTTTTGAAATGGTATAGAGTCTTGACTGAGTCAAAACTTCTCTAGATATGGCATCAACTGAGGGGGGGCCCCAATCAAAGTTTTGAAAATTTTGAAATAAATACTAAAAATGGCTTTAAAAAAAGGGTTAAAATCAACAGTTGAAATTCAAAGTTTTCAAAATAGAGTTCTAAGCGAACTGGAACTCTGGGCTAGAGTCCTGAAATTTTAGGACTCTGAGATTTTAGATTTTAAAATCCAATTGAAGGAGTTTTTAAAAGATTTTATCAGAACTGGTAAAACCAAGTTGAAAAATGCAATCAGGGTTAGAGTCCTAACTCAACCGAAACTCCGAAATAGAATTCTAAATTAACTGGACTCTGCAATATGACCTAATTTTTGAAAAACAAATGAAAATGAATGAAAACGAAAGTAAAAATAAACTTAAGAATAGACTCCTAACTGGATTAGGACTCTGGGACAGAGTCCTAATCGGACTGAAACTCTAGATTTTTTTGTATTTTCTAAAAAGCAGATGAAAGAACTTGTGAAAACAATAACAAATATTGAAATCAAAACAAAGTCTTGATCCAACTGGGACTCTGAGGACAGAGTCCTGATTGGACTAGGAATCTCAGAATTTTAGATTTTCTGAGAAAACAAATGAGAGAATTTTGAAAAATAAGTGAAAACTAGATAGAATTGAAGTTTGGTTCAGAGTCCTGATCTGATTAGGACTCTAAAGAAGAGTCCTAATTCGACTAAAACTCTGAAATTTTTTTGTTTTCTGAGAAACAAATGATGAGATTTAAACAAAGCTTTTGAAAACCAGTGAAAATGAAGTGCGAAAATAAACTTTGGATAGAGTCCTGATTCGATCAGGACTCTAGGATAGAGTCCTAGAATTTTAAAATGTCATGGCAAGGGTATAACAGTTTTGATAGATAGAAAGATTTTTGAAAGATTCTCTCAAAATTGAAATCAGAGTCAGAGTCCTGATCCAACTAGGACTCTTCAAACAGAGTCCTAGTATAACTAAAACTCTGAGTTTTTGACTTCTCTTTTAAAGATTTTGAAAGAATTGATTAAAAACAGGTAAGAATAACGATGAAAGACAGTCCTAATTCGATTAGGACTCTAAGAAAAAGTCCTAATTCGACTAAAACTCTAAAGTTTTGGCTAAAATAAAAGATTTTAAAAATAAGCTGAAAATGTTTTAAAATCAAGTGAAGAACAAGAATAAAGGATGAAATCGAGGTAGAGTCCTGATTCGATTAGGACTCTGAGAAAGAGTCCTAATTCGACTGGGACTCTAGAATTTTGGCAAAAAACAAAGAATTTTGATAGGTTTTCTCAAAAACAGGTAAAAAGGGTAGTAAAAAATAGAGTTCTGATCCGACTAGGACTCTAGAAAAATAGTCCTGATCCAACTAGGATTCTAGAAAAAAAGGTCTTGATTGGACTGGGATTCTGAAATTTTGGACAAAAATAACGAGAATGGGCAAGGATATGACCACAGCTAGTTTAAAATCAGAATGGTGTTTTGAAAAGGTTCAAAACGATTCAAAAAAGATGAAAATACAAAGTCTTGATCCGATTAGGACTCTAAAATTTTTGAGATTTTTGATAAATAAAGGAATCTAGAAGTGACACCACCTAAATGGGCCTCATCTGAGAATTGAAATCAATTGAAATTGAATTTAAAATGAATCCAGATTTTTTTTTGAGGAAAACATTTCAAAATATAAGATCCTCGGGTTTGGCAAATGGCAAGAATATCGATTTCAAACCCAGGTTTTTAAATTGATTTCAAAAGAAAACTTTTAAAATCTCGAATCTAGATTTAATATTTTGAAAGCAGGAGTTCTGGATCTCGATAATGAGATGCAATGGCATGCAATGCTATGCAATGCAATGAAATGATATGTCGAATGCATGCAATGATATACAGTGATATATGAAATGTAAGCACTGGATGAGGGTGAAAATTTGGGGTGTTTACAGACTAATAACTAATATTGGGCCAATTGGGAACGAGTCTGACACAAAAATCGAATCTTGAAAGATCATGATTGGTGAATGCAACCCAAAGGTTAGAAAATAATTGATTTTGATAGAATTGATAACCCAAAGGTTTGCTTGATAAAAATTGGTGGCCCAGAGGTCGGTTTGATAAAATGGGTTGACCTGGAGGTCTGACTGGTAAATGGACAACCCAGAGGTATGATCGATAAAATTGGTTGACCTAGAGGTCTGACTGGTAAATGGACAACCCAGAGGTATGATCGATAAAATTGGTTGACCCAGAGGTCTGCAATATTGGCATTGAGCCTGAATCTTGATGCAAAACTAGTATGAGGATTGAATTTGAAAGAGCGGCCAGTACGAATACTGGATTTTGAAAAAGGTGCCAATACGAACACTAAATTTTGAAAAAAAGTAGGTCGGTGCTCTGAAGATGTTTGAAGATTGTGATGAGAAATTTTGTAATTTCGCTTTCATGAAAAATTGTCATAAAAGACCGCTAGGGTCTCAGGATTTATCCCTTATTCTGAATGGGTAACGAATTGATGCAAATGGATGTCGATCAACACAAATGAATGCAGATCAAGGCAAATTTGTGTCGATCGAGACAAATAAATGCAGATAAGGACAAATTGGGGGCCGATCAATGCAAATGAATGCAGATCAGGCAAATTGGTGTTGATCGATGCAAATGAATGCAAATTATGCAACTAAATGGCTGATCAATGCAAATGAATGCTGATTAGGCAAATAGAAAGACAATGCTTGATAGTGTTTGATAATAATCCTTGATAAAAGAGTTTTCTTGATAATGAACGGATTTACTTGATCCTGCCTGCATATAAGACATTTGAAATAAAAGACAAGTTTTCATAACAAAAGATGCCCTAGTATAGCCTGGGAGGAAGATGTTAGATGAAAGAATAATCAACTATTATTGAAGAAAGCTCTTTGAAGAATACAAAAGATAGAACATATGTTCTAAGTATAGAATTTCTTCAAATGCAGGGCATTGATGGGGTCGGGCAATTCAATCCCATCTGCATTAATAAGATGATATGAGTTTCATGGTAATGCTTCCTTGCCCATGTAGGGGCCTTCCCAATTTAGTGACCATTTTCCACGCGGACGATGCTTGAGATGAGTCGTTGATCTGGGGACTAGATCGTTAACTCAAAATCTTCTTTCAATGACTGACTTAGCATATTGCCTAGCTATCCTCTGACGATAAGATTGAGTGTGCTCTGCTACCTTGAGTCTTCTCTCGTTGAGTAGATCAAGTTGTACCAACCTCTGTTGATGATACTGATTGAGTGGTAGCTCTAATAGCGATGTGAATTTGAGAGCGGGCTTCTGAACATGGAGATGTAGTACCACCTCGGTTCCATAAACGAGCTCTGAAGGAGTGGCATTGGTTGGGGTTCGAATGGTGGTTCAAAACGCCCATAGTGCATCATGGATTTTCTCGTGCCAATCACGACCCGTCTTGACAGTTCTTTCCAGTATACGAATCAAGATTTTATTAGTGGCTTCTGCCTGACCATTTCTTTGAGAATAATAGGGATCCGAAAAATGATGATGGATCCTGAACTTTGAACAAAAGATCTTCATCCTCTCGTTCTTAAAATGACTACCATTATTTGAAACTATGTCGTGTGGTATGCCAAAATGACAAATGATATTCTTATGGATTAATGAGACCACATGCCAACCTTCTATTGTACGTAAAGTAATAGCTTCAACCCATTTGGTAAAATATTTTATTACGGCAAGAAAATATTTGTGGTCATTAGAGACAGAAGGAGTAATTGGGCCCACAACGTCGAAAGCCTACATAGAAAATGGCCATGGAGATACGATCAATTATAAATATGTGGCTGGTGCATGAATGGAAGGTGTGTGCATTTGACATTAGACACACTTCTTCACGAAACGATAGCAGTCTTATTGCATAGTTCTCCAATAGTACCCTCCTCGAATGATCTACTTAACAAGGATCTCATAACTGATGTGGCCACCATAAATGCCTTTGTGCGCTTCTCGAACAACTTCCTTGGCTTCATCTTCGTCCAAGCATCTGGAATACTCGGTACTGAACCCACAACGATAAAGGATATCGACGAGAATGAAATATTGGGCAGACATGCGCTGAATCACACACTGCTCTCTCTTTGACAATTCTGGTGGAGGCTCACAGTTTCAATGAAAATTTTGATATCTTGGTACCAAGGCTTCTTCTTCGGCTCCGTCTGGTTGATTTTTATGATTGGAATGAAGGCAGGTTGATTGAGTCTGCCAATTTCAAAAGAACGACATGATTCACTGTCTTTAAAGAACATAATGAAGCCTAGGCTTGCTAAGCCGTCAGCTATTTGATTGAAATCCCTCTTAATATGATAAAGTTAAAATTCTTCGAAACTATCGATAAGAGCTAAAACAATTTTCTAATAAGGGAGTAGCTTTTGATTTTTCACCTGCCATTCGGATTTGACCTAACTGATGACGAGCAGTGAGTCGCAAAAGGCATGTACCCTCTTGACATTGAAGTCTTACAGAATTCTCAGACCGTGTATTAAAGCTTTATACTCGACCATGTTATAAGTACATTGAAAATCGAGTTTGAGGGAAAAAGGGATCATCTCCTTCTCAGGCATGATCAATAAGATCCCGATCCCTATGCCAACCATATTCTTAAACCCATCGAAAAATAAACTCCAAACTGAGGACTGTTGAACATTATGGATGCGCTCATCAGAGAAATCATCATCGACTTTTACATCTTCTGCCAAAGGAAAATTGACTAGCTGGTCGGCGATGGCTTGGCCTTTGATTGACTTCTGAGAGACATACTCTAAGTCATACTGCATCAACAAAACTTGCCACTTGGCAATCCATCCACCGAGAAGCGGTTGTTCGAGAATATACTTGAGAGAATTAAGCTTTGAGAGAATCTTTACTTCTAATGCTAACAAGTAATGTCTCAATTTCTGACACATCCAGACCAGAGTTAGGCATGTCTTCTCTATTTGAGAATATTTCTTCTCATAATCGATGAAGGTCTTGCTCACATAGTAGATGGCATGCTCTACTCGACTGCCTTTTTCATATTGTGCCAAGAATCCACCACAAACAGTTTGATTGATTGAGACATATAAAAAAAGAGGTTTTCCCAATTCTGGCGGCTTCAGAATAGGTGGATTGAGAAGATATTTCTTGATGCACTTGAATGACTGCTGACACTTTGGTCCCCATTCAAACTTCACTCATTTTTTGAGTAGATGATTGAAAGGTTCATATCTCATGGCCAAATTGGATATGAATCGTCAAATTGACTGAATGTGTCCCTGAAGACTACGCAGCTGTTTGAGATTGGTCGAAGGTGGCATATCAATGATGCCCTTTGCTTTAGCGGGATCCACTTCTATCCCCTTTTTGTTGACCATGAAGCCAAGCAGCTTGCCTGACTCTACTCTGAAAACACATTTCTGAAGATTAAGACTCAACTTATATAGAATGAGTCGCTTGAAGACTTGACCAAGAGCTTCCATATGGTCATCTTCTTCCTTGTATTTGACCAGTATGTCATCGACATATGCATCCATGATTTTATGCATCTGGTCATGAAAAATGATAGTCATTGCCTGCTGATAGGTTGCTTCAACATTCTTAAGCTAGAATGGCATGACTATGTAGCAAAAGGTGCCCAAGCCGTAGTGAAGGATGTCTTGGACTGGTCATGAGCGGCCAGCTTGATCTGATTGTATTCAGAATATCCATCTATAAAAGAGAACATGGCATGATCTATCGTGCTTTCAATAAGGAGATCAATGTTGGGAAGTGGATAATCGTCCTTTGAAGTAACTTTGTTGAGATCTCGAAAGTCGATACAAATTCAAACTTTTCCGTTCTTCTTAGGAACTACCATGATATTTGCTAGCCAATCCAGATAATCAATGGCTCGAATGAATCCGACTTTGAGTAAACCTTCAAGTCCTTCTTTGACTTGTTGCTCAATTCGAGGATCGATTTTTCTCAACTTCTACTTGACTGGTTTAACATCTGGCTTCAAAATGAGGCGATGCTCAACCAGTTTGGGATCCAAACCCGACATATCCTCGTAGGTCCATGCAAACACTTCTTGGTGTTGCTTGAGAAAATCGATGAGCCTTTCTTTCTTGTCTAGGCTCAAACTCGTGTCGATCTTGAGAATCTTCAGACTGTCCTCTGAACCAATATTAATATCTTTGGCCGGATCTTGAACTAGGGACGATGGCTTGTCTTGCTTTTGAATCGACGTGAACTCTGACAATTCTTAGAGAGATTTCACGGACTTACTGTTCTCTGCTCTGGCTTTGACCCGATGGATTCTCGTAGGCTTCAGAACGAATGAAGAAATATTCAGATTGATGACGAGCTTCCTTATCAATTTGGAAGACATTCTAAAATTCTAAAAAAGAATAGTATTCAGAGAACCGACCATCATAAGACGGATTACAAAAGTAAAGAAGATAATAACAACGAATTACAACGACAAGTTGTAAAGAGAGAAAAGAAGGATGACATCCAGACAGATGAGAAAAAATGATATCTTTATTGGAGACTTGAATAAAGTAATGACAATGGAAGCAAAGAAAGGAAATGGGACATCATCCCTACAGAATGAAGAATGACAAGGAAGAAAATAAAAGGAAGGTGGCAGCAGATGCTCTTAATGCATCCCCTTTACGAAGATGGTGCTTCTACGAGATCTTCTGTCTGTGAATCCCAATCCCTCTCTGTGCGGATGATGGATGGAAATTACTGGCTCTAGCCAACCATCCTCGTTCTTGCCCAAGCCTTTGAAAGGTTGATAGTCGTGCTTTAGTAAAAGATCGAATCCCTTTTTGGCTTTTATAAACTGAGGGAACAAGGGGTGATCTTTGAAGAAACTATAGTCGAGATGATCTCCGATCTTGAAGAAATGTGGTCCTTGCCATTGGACCATTGTTGCGGTATGCTCGGTTAATCATGCTTTCTCTAGCTTCAGCAGTTCCAAGCATTCACTGAGAACAACTTCATCACTTTCCCTGATGCTAGGGATGTCTGCCGTGAAGGTTGGTTAAGGAATCATTTACTATGACAACTTTTCTTCTGGATCTTCTCCTAAGACCGTAGTGATCATGCCACCTTTGGACCACTTGATGCACTGATGGAGGGTGGACGGAATGACATTCGTATTGTGAATCCATGTTCATCCTAATAGAAGGTTGTATGTTGGTGGTACATTGATGACATGAAAGAGGACGGTATGCACCGAATAGTTGATAAAAATCTCCAGAAAGATCTTTCATTTTGTTGTTTGCCCATGATTATCAAATCTGTAGATGGTGATGGGGTCAAGCATGAATTCTTATTCCTTTATTCCCAAAGCATTTGCAGTCATTTCAAGGCAAATATTAAGGCTACTGCCTCCATCGATGAGCACATGAGGTACAGACATTCCTCTGGTCCATACTACAATGTATAAAGCATTGTTGTGAAATGCATGATGCTTTGGCAGATCTTCATCTGAAAAGGTAATGGAGGCATTGGTCATGGCCTGGTTGACGATCTGGGCCATATCTTCAAGAGTTGTGTATGGCTTTACCTTGATTTTCCAAAGCAAGTCATTCAGGACTTGTTGATGCTTGGGAGAGGCATGCGCCAACTCGAGGATTGAAACGTTCGAGAGGGCAGTGATTGACCTCTGGACCAAGTTGGTGTTTTCATCAAATGCTTTGCTCTTTTATTGAGCAATCTTTATGAAGCGCATAGGAAACCCCAGGATTCTTCTGGCAACTTCAGCAGATGCCTTTGCAGGCTCAATTGATATATTCAATTTGTCGAAAGCTGAAATGAGGTCCATCTTTTGGGTGTCGGACTAGGCCTAATGCTGGACATGAATATCCTCACTGGAGCACGACTAAATGTGATCTTGTGGCTGGAATGACTGATCAGAGATTACTGCTATTGAATGCTGGAGAAATGGTTGATTCAAAATGGTCATTTTGTCATCATCGCCACCTTCTACTAGAAGATTTTTATTGATATAATCTTGAATAATATTTTTTAGAACAAAGCAGTTCTTAGTATCATGTCCCACTGCCCGATGGAACTTACAAAATCGATCCTTCATCTTTCTCATGACGATGGGTGGATCAGTTACCTTCGAAAGCTTGATAATTTCACTTGTGAGCATATACTCGAGTACAGTCTCGAGTGACTGGTCAAGTGGAGTGAACTTGCGATCATAGCTTCACCCTTCACGCTTCAGCTTTCTTTATAGCTTTTGCTCCTGCTGGACAGTTCGCTGAGGTGGTTTATCAATCTGCGGGAGCAACTTGCCCTTCTGTTTATTATTGTTGGGATTTGAGCTTCCTGAACCATAACTGTAGGCTTTTTTGTCACTCTTGCAATGGTTCTAGATGTCATTTAAATCCGCAGAGTAAGTGAAATGAGATTTCTTCTTTGATTCTTGTTGACTGCTATTCTTGGCAAGGGTGATGCCCTCGTATACCCCATTTTCCATGCCCAGTTCAAGCCATTCGGCTTGCTTGGTTAGTTCAATGAAAGTCTTTGATGGTGAAGTAGATATAAGACTTCTCAATGGTTGTGAGAAGTTGTTCAAGATGATTTGGAGTGCGTGCTCCTCTAAGATCGGATTTCTCATCTTATTGCATGTACCCCTTTACCTGTGGATGAAGTCCCTAGCCTTTTCGTTGTCCTTCTGCTTCAAGTTGCAGAGGTGATTCAGAGTTGAAAGCACTTCATTATTGAACAAAAATCGTTCAATGAATAAATTGACCACCTTATCGAATTCCTTTAACTCGATGGGGTTGATGTGTTCTAAATACCACTTAGCAGTCGTTCTCTCTAGACTGCGAGGGAAACAAAAGAATAGAGCTCGGTTGTCCCTTTTGAATTTGGCACACTCAACGAAAAACATGGCAAGGTGCACTTTAGGATCACCAGAACCATCAAACTTAATAAACTTTTTTGGGGAGATTCTCGAGACTATCATCCCCTTCTAAGCCATCATAAAATCCTCACTCATGAAGACCTTCTTGCCCTTGCCACGGGCTTGCAAATCCTTGACCATCTTGGCCATTTCTTTGAGTTGTGCCTGAACTGGGTCATTCGCTGACTGATTTTGGAGCTTGTTCACTGACTTATGCTCCATAGTTGATCTTTGAAATGCATGTTGAGCCTCACTTGTACTGAACCTGCTTCTTTGAGATTTTTAAATACTTTTCACAGTACGACCCTTGACCTTCTTCTTGCTAGGGATTTTGCCTAAACTGGCCCCTGCCTGCTTAATCATCATCTTTTGGAACAACGAGTACATATGCGGGTCAATGTCATCATTGGCTTGCTGACTCTGGTCCCTGGCAGATCGCGGAGAGGCCATTTCTTGTTCGGATGCAGAAGAGTAATTGATATGCTGAATGGGTGTGGTCTTCTTGCCGGATCTCATTTGAATCATGTAGAATCGCGAGTGTTCTTTGTAGAATAATATGGATGATTAGACTTGAAGAACGATTTGGGATGAAAAAGAATAGAGGAAAAATATCTGGTGAGAATCAGGTCGATAATTTGAAGGATATCCCATTACCAGAGATCGGGTCATCACTGAAATTGCGATAATTGCGTTGCCATTCTTAATGACAAAAGTGAGCAACTAAGATGTGCTTTGTTACCTAGGCGAGGTCGTCAAACCATGATAGAGTGAAAAATTATTGAAAGAAAATGACTTTATTGATAATAAACTTGACAAAAAGGGGGTGGATAAACAACCTGCCACCACTCAAGATAATCAGAAGACACTCGAGGACCTGAGAAAACAGTAAGGACAACAAAAGAATCACAACTATATTTAGCAAAATGGTATGCTCTGTACCACTTAGCAGACTTTAGATCAAACTCTGGCACAATGCCTGATAATAATCGAGCATCAATTAGCTTTTGCCTTTGTGAGAACTGCCTGACACATCGCTTTGGCTAGTAATAGATGGAGAAAAATGGTTCGAGTAACTTGAGTCGCTTTCCATGCGCATAAGTGTATCGAGAGGGCGACTCTCAGCTGTTGAAGTAATCCCACATGATTTCTTCTTCATGGAGGTTATCGATCAAGAATCTGTACCAATGAATAGGTAGTGGCTCCTTGCCATTATATCTGAATGAACTTTCTTGAGTTGGCACATGCTGAAAGAACCAAGACTGTAATGCGTAGATGCACCCTTCTACTAAGATCGAATCTCTGATCGTGAAGCAGATCAACCCACGATATAAGACGGCAAGTGTGGCCATGGCAATCGAAAGACGGTTGGTCTGTCGACTTCTCCATCTTCGCAAGAGTTGTATTATTCTAATGTCCACGTAGTTTTGTCCATCCTTGAAGAAGGTTAGTTCTACTGTGCACAAGACCATTACATGTTGTATCCTTTGTCGTGCTACTCGGGATAAGAAATTGACTTCTTCAAATATCCCATATTGTCCATATAGCTCAAACAAATTGACACACTGACTCTCATATGCTTTTATTAGTGGCCAGGATCTGCGTCCTGTCATCTGGGCTAAAGTGTCTCAGGGGTCAAGTCCCTTGACGTTGATCAAAAACTGCTACTCTAATGGATCCTCTGGCTGACCAGCTGGCTCAGGTAGACCCATGATCTTTGAGAATTTGTCCAATAGTAGAGTCAGCTCTCCCCACGGGAACCAAAAGATGCAGGTGCATGGATTCCACCGCTCTGCCAGTGCTTGAATCAAATTGCCACTGTCGATCTATTTTCAAATTGTCGCTGCCAGCTCTAATCCGCAGTCACTCAGATGGTTCGAGAACATACGAGAAAAGTTTTTGAGCCAAGAATAATACCACCGGGGAAGGAAAGGTCTGGTGTTCAGAGTCTGATGTTCAGAAAGACCTTGATGCACCTCGTAAGAGATATGGCCCTCAGGAAAGACTAAATCAAGTTGACTGGATGCCATCGGGATAGACTGAAAAAAAGAGGAAATCAGGACCAGACATGAAAAATATATATAATTTTTTGAAAGAAATTGCAGACATGATCAAAACAAGGCTAGAAATTCGAGATCCAGAGGAAAGGAATGATGGAAATCACCTGGAGTTTTGAAGGAAAGCAGAGGATTTTCTGAAAAATCATCCAGAGTTTGAGAAAATCTTTGTAAAAATATAAGGGAATGAAAATAAATGGAAAATAGGGGATTTTGAAAATCGTCCAGGATTTTCAAAAAAAAATTATGGAAAAATATAAGGAAATAAAAGGAATAAAGAGAAATAACATTTAATCTCATCCTGCATAATCACATATGCGTATACAACATTTTCTAAAAGGTCGACTCTAGATGCATAAATTTTAAAATGGTTATAGAACCCTAATCTTATCTAAAGCTCATATCATCTGTGTCCAATCATGCTATATTGATATACTCGAGCCAAAGCCTGATGTACGTGGCATAAAAATAATTTTCTTCGGTTCTAGGCTCATGTTTTCCAACATCCTTGAGTGCCTGTTGATATACTTTGGACTATGGCCCTCGGTACGTGGCAGGAGGGTTTAATCCAAATAGGTGGCCCAGTTGTGAGGCTTTGTCCCAAACTATGGTTCTAGAAGAAAGCTCAGCAACGTGGTGGCCAGGTAAAAGTAGGTGGGGTTGCTTTTGAAATATGATCAACATGCAAGAAAATAGAAGGCTCTAATGACCTAAAGAAGTAGAACTTTGAAATTTTTTGAGAAGCAAACATTATTTTCAATCAGATCCTAGATTGAGGAGGATTGTATTTGACCTAAGTTTATGTGAGCATGAATAATGCCTCCTCAATCGGTCCTACCAAACCATGCCTAAGTCTACATACCATGTCAGCTGGGTTTGATTCTAGGCTCCTAGGTTCACATGAAATTGAGCAGACATTGTAGAACACAATTTTGACAAATTGAATAGAACAAAGCATTAGATTGATCAGGCGGAGACAAGTCCCATCTCGGTTGCCAAACCTGTTATCATTGCAAAATTTTACTTTTGCAAGTCAAACTGACATTTGAAAAAGATTTTGAAAATAACTTGCCTCCATTTTTAAAATGCGAGAACATTTTGAGGAATGAGACTCGCCTGTCGGTACGAGGTTCAACCGTTCTTGGCACCATAACCAGAGGTAATCGAACCAAGGATCAATTTAGTGCTTTGCATTACACAACTTGTCTAAATCGATGTTCTATTCCTAAATACATGAAGAATCAGGCATGCGCTATGAACTTTGGAAAATGCAAATTGAAAACATGGTGTATGCTTCGAATATTTAAAATACTTGGAAAAGGAGACACTTTGAAAATCGTGAGCCACATTTGAGAAATATTTCTAAAGAAAGGAAAATTGTGAACTGGATTCAGAAAAGATAGAAAATTTCTTGAAAATCAAAGGGTTTTTTTAGAAAATCGATTCACAGGAGGACTTAGAGAAAGTCAATTTTCTTCTGATATGGAATTGAAAATTTTCAAAAGGGATGGGCATGTGGCCCTGTGAAAGTCTTTTCATGATGCCATTTAGCCTAGATGATACATGAATGCAGTTTTGAGAAAATATTTTCTAAATAATTTGAGAGAAAATCATTTGAAAAAGAGATTTTTATGCCTTATAGAATTTAGATGAAATAAGTTCTCTACTTATCCCTAACTATGGCCACGAATATGTATTGAATATAGTTTATTTGATTCTAAAAGGGAAAATACTTAGAAAAGTTTTGAGAATATGCAATGATTTCTGAAAATAGCCTAAGAGTGTAGGTTGTTTGTGGCTTAGAAGAAGATAATAAATCTGGATATTGTTCATATTCTGACTATGGCCACAAATACAAACTCAATCGAGTTTATTAACTCCTTAGAAGCGAGTGCACATGCCATTCATGTAGACCATTGTGAATTTGAATATGTATGAATCATCATTCATCACACGAATAATATTATTGAAAATAAACTATATGCAATGCAACCCTAATCTAAGCAGGAAATTAAATTCTTATTCCAATGTTACAATTTACATCAATAATAAATTGAAAAAAGAAAAGAAAAGAAAAATAAAGAAAAATATAATCTTGAGTGTCCCTACAAAATTAGCAAACTTGTTAGTGGACAAATGTCGACTTTTCGAGATTTATCCAACAATATCTTAAATTGAGAGATTTATCCGGATATAAGCTTTTTTCCATGCTTCCCTGAAATAAACACAATAAAGAATGATGCACAATTGAAAAAATAATAAACATAAACAACTTTAAAATTTAGAATTTTGAGAAAAATAACCAAAATACCCTTAAAAATTGACCTTTATTGCAAAACAGGGTTTTTCAGAAAATATTTTGGTAATTTGTTTAATTCGGGGATCAAACAGATTCAAAACAAAGCCAAATCGAGTGGAGGGCATCCTTATATGATTATGAACATGATTAAACCCTAAAAATATGAAACTTTTTATGAAAATTTTGAAATATTAGAAAAATATCAATTTTGACTGTGTTTCAGTTGAATCAGGACTCCGCGGGCATCCTATTTTTTATGAAATAACTAAATAATGCATCAAATGAATTCTAAAATTCATAAAAAATGATAGAGACACTTTTAATAACCCTAAAATTAAAATGCAATCGAAAAATATAATTTTTGATATTATTTAAATATAAATATTAAATAAAGAAAAAATTTGTGAATTTGTCAGCGGTCATGTACCTATCACAGTGTCAAACCCGAATCAGATATCAAACAGCCATGAAAGTTTATGAAATTTTATAGAGAGAAACTAGACAAATGAACAAAAATAACCCTTTTTCAGATTAGAAAAATCATCTTCAGTCAGGGTGATACAATTCCGGCAACACGTACCTAATTCTGCCTTATACATAACGATGTGAAACAGATAGATCCAGTTTTGGGTGTAGGGAAATATAGCAAACAACCCTCAAAATTTGCAAAATTTTACAGAGATATACTAGAGATCACAACAAAAAAAAACACTTTTACGGATCATCTATATGATCTTTGGTGAGGGATAAATTGTTCCGGCAAGTTGACCGAGACCCTGAATCGGGTTTGTCAGTCCAAGAAACACAGATGTTGTTGTTGGATCAAAGAAGCAGAGAAATACACCATAGAAATTTATAAAAATTTTACATATTGAAGTATACATCATGAGGAATACACTTCTTTTTACGGATCATCGATTTGATCTAAAACGAGGGAGATATGACCTCGGAAAGATGCTCTTAGATTTTCACAGCGTTTTCCCAACTCAGAAAATAGGTTCCGACTTTGATTTTTGAACACAGAGTTACAGACCTTTAAAAATCCCATTTTTTTATTAAAAACCGTAGACATATGCATGATTTCGCCATAAAAAATTCAGATTTTATTAATGTAAATAAATTGGCAAAATAATCACATTAATTGGCAGTCAGATTTGTAAATAACGAATCTAAAACCCTTGAATGAAATAAAATTAATTATTCATGCTAAAAACATAAAAAAATATGTAAATAATGCAATGAATCATGATTTGATGCTTGAACAACTAAAAAAAAACATAAATATGCTGAAATAAAAAAAAAAATCAGGAAAGCACGGTTAGAATTTTGATTTAGCCATTAAAAGGGATTCAACCTGTAAAAAGGTCGAATCTTGATCTTTTTCGGGCATTTAGCATAATAAATGATTTTTTAACAAATCCAATGGACAAAAATAATGAAAATAACCATGGATGATTAGTAGATCATCATCTTAGGTCATAGAGCATGTGTCTTGAACGAAAAAATTAAGGCAATGGTGAAAACACAAACAATAACAAAATAAAAAAAAGGAAGAAGAAGAGAAGGCTCACCTTTGTTGTAGCAATGGAGGAAGGAGGAGGGCTGAGAGAGGTGAGAGAAAACTCAAATGAGAGAGGTAGAGATGCCTTTGTCGACCCCCCATAGCCCCTTTTATAAAATTTTCCAACTCTTAATTAGAGAGTTCCATTTTGTCGGAACTCTCTTAATTAATAAGAGATAAATCAAATGGGGGGAGGGGGGGGGGGGGTAGATTTTCTTAGAGATTCCTAACCTATTAAAAATCTAATTAGTCAACCCTAATTAAGCCTAATTAAGACTCCTAATTAACTCTAAAAAATCTCAAATGTGGTGCCACCCATGTGGGTCCACATTTGGTTTTTAAAACCCAAAGTTAAATACCAAAGTGAAAATGGAGAGTTTTAAAATAAATTTTGATTCTTTCAAACTCCTAATCTAACTTGAACACTAACTAGACCTAAACTAACCTAAATATCCTCAAATTTGATGCCACCTACTATGAGCCCCATTTGATTTTTAGAAAACGATTTTAAAAAACTTGAAAATAAAGATTTTTGAAAGAAGTTAAAATGAAAAGCTAGATTTTGAAAATAAAAGTTTTTGAATCAACTAGAGTCCTAAATGAGTTGAAAATCTCTCAAGTGTGGAGCCAGTTGTGTGGGCCCCACATTTGGGTTTTGAAAAGGTTAAAATAAAGATTATTTTTTTTAAAACTAGGTTAAAATCACCAAATAAAAATCGAAAGTCTAAATAGAGTCCTAAACTAACTCAAACTCCAGACTAGAGTCCTAAACCGACTAAAACTTTGAAATTTAGTTTTTTGAAAGACAAATGAAGAGTTTTTTAAAAGATTTTCTCAAAAATTAATGAAGTTAGGGTTAGAGTCCTAAATCAACTAAAACTCTCGAATAGAGTCCTAATCCGACTAAAACTCTAAGATTTTGGTTTCTTTTGAAAGATTTTAAAAGTTTTTCTTAAAAACAGGTAAAAATAGAAATAAAAGATAAAGTTAAAATAGAGTCCTAAACCGACTGAAACTCCAGGATAGAGTCTTAAACAGACTAAAACTCTAAAAAAAAGGCCAAATGAAAGAAATAGACAAGGGGTAAGGCCACCTTTGATCTAAAACCAATAAAATGAAAGATTGAAAAGGTTTATAAGGTAAAAAGAGAGTCCTAAATCAACTAAAACTCTAAAATAACTAAAAATTGAGAAATCTAAATGAAAGAGGGGATCCAAAAGCAACGCCACCTAGATGTTCCCCATCTGAGAATTGAGATCAGTTTAAAAAATTGAGTTTAAAACGAATACATATCACTTTCTAAGGAAAATATTTTGAGATAAAAGAATATAAGATCCTAGGGGTTGACAAATGGCAAATGTCGATTTAAAACCCATGTATTTGAAATCAATTTTGAAATAAGGTTTTAAAACTCGACTCTGGATTTGAATTTTTGAAAAACCAGAGTGTTGGATCTCGAGAATGCGATGAAATGACATGAAATGATACGAAATGTAAACCCTGGGCAGGGGATTTGAAGTCCCGGACCCCTAGCGAAGACAAAGAGTTGAGCATTCCCATTCGAGGATAAAAAATGAGGATTGAATATCAAAACCGATATTGGATCCGATCCAAATGTGAATTGAGTCTCAGATATAACTAAAATTTTTAGGAAGAGAACTGATCCGAGCTCCGATTAGTGGTTGTACCAGCTAGGGGAACGATAAAATAAAGTTCTGAACAAGAATGATTTGAGGAATGATTTTTGCCCCTGCAGGGCATGGAGTGACACTGGAAATGAGGTTTGAACTAGTCTCGACTGGTTTACACTGAATCCTAAGGTTTATGAACTCAGAGAGACTAAAGAGGTACTGACTCAAACAAACTCCCTGACTGAATGTTTGAGAAATGGTACAATTCTCAGAGAAATGACCACTAGAGTGAAGTGGGTGACAGAAACATACCGAGTTTGAGCTGAAATAAAGGTCCGAAATACTGAGGTGAACTAATTTTAGAGCTCAAACACTAGCTAAGTTGACTGGACTTAGCTCAATTTCAGCTGAAATGGGCTCCTAGACTGCGGGAAATGGATTTGAACTAAAACCGAGTCAATTGAACTTCTGGTGAGCTCAAGTTAGACTCAAGAGAATATGATTGACTGGATTTGACTGACTCAAGAACAATTTGTTATAATTTGAGCTAGAAATGAGCTTATTTATCGAGAAATGAACTAATTTTAGCTGAAATGGTCAGAAATGAATGGGGTTTGCTCATCGTGAGCTCAGGGGAGCTAGAAATAACTGACATTCTAATTGTTCTGAACTTAAAAATGAGCTTGGTCGACTTTGATTGACAGTGGCCTAGGGGTAAAATGAGAATTTTACTAACAGGATGAGGTGAAATGACACCTAAACTAGGATTGACCTAGGGCTAGACTCCTAAGGGGTTTGACATCTGCTGAAAAGGGGTGTATGAGGATGAATGAGAAAAAATTGGGATTCTTACAGGATCTCATATGCCTTGTAAGATGGTCTAACATATCCGTAAGCCGCACAAAAATTCTGTTATTCCTAGTCCCAGGTCTAGGACATGTAATGTCTTGTGATCTTATATCGTTTTGAATAGCTATGCTTGCTTAAAAATCAAGAGTACAAAACTCATCTAAAATCCTTGAAAACTGTGACAAAATTCCTGAAAATCAAGGAAAATGTTCTTTTTGAATCATTTAAATTCAAAATAAAAAACTAAAAAATGATTTAAAAGTCATTAAAATTCAAAAAAAACCTTGGATAGAAAAAGTCCCATCATAGGTCCCAACAAAATCACTATAAAAATTCTCAAACTTGTTGCATCCCATCACGGTTGTAAGAAGTATAAAAATCAAATTAGATAAAAAACTCAACAATCCAAAAATCTCAAAAATCCACTTGCTTAGAAATCCTTGGAAACTTGTCTTTATACCATCATAGATTTGCCAAAAAGGTAAGATTCCACGACCTCCACCTTCACTTCTCATTCACTTTTGTTCCATCATGGACATTTTTTTGGGAAGCGAATAATAAATGGGGTAGAAAATCATTAAAGAAAATATAAAAACCTTAGTTAAATTAAAAAATCATGACAAATGTCAAGAAATTAAAAAAAAAATACAAATCATTAGAAGTCTTGAATAATATCTAAAATCATGATTAAATCTTTAGAAAATTTCCATGAAATGCAAGAAGAAATTCAAGAGCACATTATAAAAACCTCGAAAGGTGCCCCTTTCTCGAAGGTACTTTCATTACCTTCGCTAACATGTTTTGTAAAGACATTTGTGGTCTTTCATTCTTGTTTTCAGAATAAGCTATCACACTAAAGCATGTTCACTTGTTTGGGTTGTCCATGAGACAACAATCCCATGAGCCTTGAAAGAGTATCCAATAAAAATTGCAACATTTTTAACAAAAAAAAATCAAAATTTAAAGATGCTCACCAATATCAAAAATGAAAATCGAACATCTTCTTCTGCTTGTTCCATCTTTTGACCGGCGACCTAGGTCTGGCAAGACCCCCTAATACCAGTGACCCTCATATGGAACAACATGCTTACCTTGTCTTGGCAAAGCCAACACAAAATATCTTTATGCACTCATACAAGTTTAGCAAGACTCCGGCTCGAAAAGTGAATGACATGAACTCTCGTGTAATGAAGCATTCCAAACAAAATCAAATCAACCCCCACCAACTTCAAAATATCTTCACCTTTGGATTCCTCTCTCGCAGAGAGAAATTTCAGCTTTAACTGAATCAAATTTTGTTTGTGCCAACTTCTTTGTTAGCAACAGAGCTTTACATGCTAGATAATAAAGAGAAGCATTTGTTGACTCACAAAATTTTCTAGGTTCCCAACCAACATGAATGTCGACCCTGACACAGTAGAGTCGCCTTTATGATTTGTCAAAAATGGGATGGTTTGTTCACATTAATTTTTTTTTTGGATATGAACTTAAAGTATCATCTTATGCAAGGAGTGAAATAATTTACAAAGGACCCTTTGGCATAAGGTTGATCAGTACTTTAGGTGTATTCCATAATAAAATTATTTAAAAAATCAAGAGAGACATTTTCATAAAAATCCCACAAAGAGCTCAAAAGCATTTCATAAATGTTTTAAAAATGGATTTAAAATATATTTGTCCTTTAAAATAACAACAATTTCATCAAAATCTAGAGATTTCAAGCTTTCCAACCAAACAAAAATTACTTTGATCAAATGTCAGAGTGAAATGTTATAAACAAAACAAGTTTGAGTCTTGACAAAATATATTACATTTCACGTATATATATATATATATATATATATATATATATATATATATATATATATATATATATATATATATATATATATATGTGACTCGATCGAGTCATGACAAAACTTAGTCGAGTCATGTTAAAACTCGAATGACAAGGTTGAGTCAGCCCATTACTTGTTGAGTTTTGTTTATTTTCAGGCCATTCATTGGTTTTCTCCAATAAATGGCCGAGTCTGTAACAACCCCAACTCATCTTCGTTGAAAAGTGGATTTTTTTTAAACAATTGAATTGCGGAAACTATACCTAGATATTCGGGGCCTTACAGACATAACACAAACCACACCACAAAAGATCTTACATTAACCATCAACCAACTAAAATAACTTTATTCATTATTGATTAAAGCTTGAGAATAATAATAAGATAAATATCAATAAAAATGGAGTCACACTGTCTCAAAGTAGAATGTCAAAGCAGTCATGCAGTCCTTGTAGGCTCCCTATGACAGTTGGTCTCATCACTGAGCTGTAGAGGTAGAATACGGGGTCAAAATCATAAATCCTGCATACAAAATCCTCTAACAATTCAAATAGACAAGAAAACCATAAATCAAATTCATGTAATATTTTTAGAGGAATACAACTACAACCATTTTATAATCCAAATAACCATTCATGCATTTAAGAACAATTATCATGCAACAACCAATATATCACATATAAAGAATAGGTAAAAATGTATGAACTAATGTAAAACAATTAATATGCATGATATCAATGCACATGCATGAATAACTTATTACGTTATTGTTAGAGTTTTCTTTTATATGCATGTTCCTATTAAATACACACAAATTTTAGTTTCACTTTTCATTAAAACCCACGAATACTCAAAACAGGCATAACAATTTTCTGAGGTTCAAGTTAGGTTCTCAGTTGTAGCTTAATACACAATTTGTATTTTATTACTGAGTTCCACACTTGGCCCTCGATCGATATTAAGAATCAACACCATCCATTGAAACATTAGAAATCAACATCTAATGTTGGAACACTAGGAAAATCAACATCCACTAATGTCACTTTCTTGGTATACCAATAACAACAGCTGTGTCTACACACCACCCCCAGGCAAAGTGGCACAATCTCTCAAAAACCATGGCCGAGAGGTGAACCGCCATATTGGGTTCAGGGGCACAATCACACAGAGTTGTAGTATCCTTACAGTTCCTCAAAACCGCCATCTAGAATTCCCACAGTGTAGAAGGGACATTCAGGAAAAAACATTAATTACATTATTTTGTTTTTTTTATCTTTTTATCAAAAAACATATTCTATACACTTTATTCATTTTGCAAATCAACATGTAAAACACGATACGAGACCTTGGCCTGTTACAATATTTAACAATGTAATTAGTTTAGAAAACCAATAATTTTTTATGGATTTTGCAATGCATTCAACAAAAGCTTTGAACAACAACTGCTTGTGGCCTACAATGGTTCACATTTGACCACTGATGCACCTTATGCAAAAACCACAGTGAACATGTGATCACATAATTATCCAAACATGTCCACAAATGCACATTCATTTACACACAATACGAATGTACATCAATAAATAATTTACATATGCATATGAACACATGCCTGCCATATATATTTTTATTTTCATGATTCATCTGATGCATAACATGCAAACATGCACATGGTCATGATAATGCAACAACAGTGTAATTTCAGAATTCACGTGTTCACTACATGTATATTTAAGCTAGCATAATATTAAAGTTCATGAGCATATGTAAACAACCACATCTCTACCAAATTCGAGCATGCTCGGGTTACCAATCAAAATATACCGAGTCCAAAGCTATGCTACCTGTACACGGGATAACACTAAGACCTCATTGGCAATTGGCTGGGCTTAGGCAAAACCATCCTAGTCCCAACTGATAACCATATGCAGTCTCATATTGATTTCTGCATATATGAGGTGTCTCTTTACGACACTTAACCATATCAAAATTTTGTGACATTTTATGACACATGAAGAGTCATATACAAGTATGCATAATCAGTCACACAACATTTTTTTTTTTTTGCAACATTCATAAGGCATGATAGTCATGTTTGATAATTTATCATGTAACATGCTGAAAATCAACTATATGATAGGCCAAAAGTCTATCATGTAACATGCCATAAATCAGCTATATGACAGGCTAAAATTTTGATATACATCAGGCAAAGAATTCAGTCATGTACAGTGGTTCAGTAGATACACAATATTTTGTTCTATTTATCCTATTTCAGTAACTAAAAATCATAAATTAGGCGTTTCAGAATTTTTTTTAGCATATATGAATGTTTTTGACATAATCTGACATGTTAGAAATTTTTAGAAGCCCCTTGAGAATTTTTTTTTCTGAACAAAGCTAAAAAGAGTGAGTATTTATGTGAAGTTCAAAGAAAAGACTATATTTGAATGTGAAAAGAAAATTTTGAATCACAAAGTATAAGCAAGCACAGTTTGAAATAAACTACTAAGTAAATGAAAAATATAAGAAAAAGCTCGAGCTTAAAAGAAAAGAGCCTGCGTTAGGTTGTTTGGATGATTTCACAATCCCAAGTAAGATGAGTTTAGAAGCTAGTTAAAGCGTTTGAATTCCATCTGAAAAGGAGAGTGAAAACTTTGTGAGCCTCGACAGCTGAGACCAGACACAAGTTGAAATGTCTGAACCTCATGACGAAGAGGTAAATGAAGGAAGTCACTTTTGTACCTAGTTAACGCCCTCGACATACAGATAATGGTATAAGAAGGCATGAACATTGCACAGGGCACAAAAGCAGACCACACGCAAGCTAAGAAAAGAAAAGAAAAGAATTTAAAAATTGAAAAAATTGAAAATTCAATGAAAAAGAAAATGAGAGCTTAAATGAAAAGAAAAAGTCATTACTTAGAAGTAGAATGAAAGATTGTGCAGAAAAATACACAAGTGATGAAAAATGAATAATAACATGATAATACACGATTTTCTGAGAAACAATCATAGATAAATACAATTTTTAAAAGTGTGAAAGAAAATTTTTTATCATGGAGGCATAGAATCTCTAATTATGTTCTGAAAAGTGAAAAATTACATGAAATGTCTGCTAAATTTGCTTTCTGGAATTGCCTAGCATTTTATAAGAAGATTTTGAAATTTTGCATGATTTTTTATGTTTGTGGGTAGCATCTCTGCAAACCCTCACGAGACCTTGCTCGTCCACTGGGGTAACCCAGGGGTTTAAAGGGCGTGTTGTATATGCTAAATGCAAATATGATTCCTACGAAAGTGAGTTAGTTAATTTAATTCAAGTTTGCATTTTATTCGGGTAGTCTATGTCTTCATCGCATGGGTAGAGCATATTGCTAGGGACTAGCAATTATTCTAGCATGGGGGTATTTGATGATGCATTAATTATGTGTAAATATAATATATTTTATTGCATAAATGCATCATTTATAGGTTTATAACCTACACTTAGATGCATATAGATGTCATTGAGCTATGGTTCGAATTTCGTTTGAATCAGACTTAAAACGAGAGAGATATTGCATTTTTAGTGAAACGAGTCGAACCTCGAGTCAAACCGGGACATTTTGGATCCAACTGGTCCATTTGGGCCTTGGATCAGGGCCAAAAGCACCTCATTCCAGCCCATTCACGTTTTTAGAATACCTTTTCTAAAAAACCCCTCTAGAAAAGGGCGCCCAACTAAAAAGTTTGTTTTGATCTCTCTTCTGGAAATTCCAGAAAAGAGGTTCTTTTGTTTAAAACTGAAAAGACACTCAAAGAGCCAACATCTTTGCCTTGGGTTCTGTGCCCTAGGAGCCCGACTCTTGCTCCTTTATCTTCTCTCCTAGACGCTCCTTGTATCCACCTTCTTCTTCATCTTTTGGGCATGCCGAAATTGCAACCTTCATTAGAGTCGCCGCCCTCCTTTCTTCCATGCTTCTTCTTTTCCATGTCTTCCCATCTTATCCCCTTGATGGCACTAACGGTTCATGTGGTTTGTTTGCAGGTAGTCACAACAATGGAGTGCGTCAGCCATGGACGAGGTGTTGTCTGCCCCTCCATGGCTAGCCAGTCCTTTCCCCCATACGGCTCTCTACGTTTCCTTCACCATCGGTTCGTCTTCTTCACTTCAGAGCACCACCACCTACGGCTCTTAGCAATCTGCAACAAAGAGGTGTTAGACAACATCAATGAGGGTCCCCTTTGGTGCAAATCTGAGGCAAATTCTGCTCAACCTCTACCTCTTTCATCGTCGGACTTCCCCAATTTGAGGTTAGTCTTCCTTTTCTCCTTCTTTTAGATAAAACCCCTAATGGCGTGTGGAGTATTTTTTTGTTTTTGTTGCATGTGTTTTGTTTTCTGTTTTTCTAGTCGTAGTTAGGTCTGGTTGTGCTTAAACTAGCACGGTAAATCGAGTCTAGGTTTGCATTTTTGTTACTTTTTATGTTGTTTGCATTTTTTGTTTCGAACTTGCAGTGTTTTCCCTTTCTCACGCTAAACCGGCTAGATTGATTCTAGCCGATTGTAGCATTTCATGTTATAATATTAGTTTAATAGATTAGTTTAATTTAGTTGAGTTGTTGTGCACGTTTAAGCAGTTTTTAATATTGTAGCAGATTTAGTTGTTGTTTAAATTCCATTCTGTTTTGAGGTGCCCATCAATGCCTAAAATCGGGTAGAGTTATTCTACCCGATTTTCATGTTTTGGGTTTTAGGTAAATTAGAAGAGGTTTGTTTATTTTCTGTGTTATCAGCATTTCGGTAGGTATTTTCAATTGTTAATTAGTGAATCAAATAAGCTGTGTTAGTATAGTTAATGGTGCATTAGTTTAAACCATGATGTAGCATTACTTCTATGTATTTTTCACTATACTCGATTTAGGCGTTCTTTGTAACTAGCATAGGTCTGTGTCTTTTCTGTGTTAACTGCACTTTCTGTATTATTTTAATTGTCAATTAGTGAGTAATTAGGTTGTAGTGGTATAGGTTTAATTATGTATTAGGTTAACTCATGATTCAGTACTGCTTGTAGGTATATTTATAATAGGCGATTTTAGGAATGTTGATTAATTAAGGTTATTTGGCTTAGGTTTTCAGTTTAGCAGTAGGATAGTTATTTACTTGCTAATAGGTAAATGGATGCAATGTCAATTTGAGTTTACTTGTTGGATGCAGTTTACGAATTTGTAGTTAGTGTAATACTTAATTTTCCTTTCTCAATGTTAATTAATTAGTTCACATTAAGTAATTACATTAGGTTAGTAATGACTCTATTTCAGTTAGTTTAACTTAGCTTGACCCAACATTTTGCTCTATTATTAATGTATATTTTACACAAATAATGTAGGGGATTGATCTATATTCTATTTTATTTAGTGTAATTAGTTATATTTTCTGTTAGTTAGTCAGTATTAGGCTGTGAATGACTGGGATTACATATATTTTGAATATATAGTGCATAACTGGTTTTTGATGAATGAATAGTGTATTGAAGTAAAAACCAGAATTTTGCTCTAATTTACACTCATTATACTCTGTGACAATCTTCTGAGTTTTTCCGATATTACTGCTTTATGCTATTTATTAGTGTGTTAACTGTGTACAAACCAAAAATCATCTCATTTCGAGTTGATTTGGTTTGATGTTTAAGCATTTTGCAAAATTATGTTTTTCGCAATTTTAGATTTCGGGTCAAATGGTTCTAGAATTTTTATCGAACTTGAAACACTTGTATCCGGAGTTCTTGGATGAGTTTTTCAATTTTGTAAAGTCTGACAGACTATTGAGTCTGTCAGAAAGAGTGCAAAAGAGAAATACTTAGAATCAAACTTAGTTTGCCCCTTCATACTTCCTATTTGCAAAAACCTGTTTGAACCTGATTTTGCACTCTTCAGAGACAAAACCGTCATTTGCTTACTTAGTTGATTTTCGATAGTTTTTCGTGTTTTCTAGCATGTAGTTAGTGAACTAATAGTAGCTAGGCTAGTTTGAGTTGCATCTTATTTCATTCTTAGTTTAATTATAGTATTAGATTAGTAATTAAATCAGAATTAGTTTCAGTTGTAATTTAGAATTAATGATTGACTCCATACTGACTCTTTATTTTTGTTGTTTTAGGTTGATAAGTTAGAAATAGATCTACAAGTGTATTTACAATGCGAAGTGCAGATGTACGTGTGGTGAAAAGACAGAATCACCTCTGGCGATCTAGAGAAGACTTAGCAAGCTGTTTCAGTTTATTTTCATTCTTAGATTGTCATTTAATTAGAATTGTAATGTTAACATAGTTGTAAATTTTTATGATATTAATAAATTGAAGTTTTAGAGTTTAATTTGAATGTATCATGTTCCCTGTGGATTTGACCCGTACTCGCCACATTCGTGGGAAGTCAGTTATTATTACTTGATGGTTGATTTTCCAAGACACTTTCAACGATAAAATAAGGTTTAAAAATACCATTACAAAAAGATCCATCAAGTTTTTTCTGTTTGCAAAAACATGTTTGAACTCGAAATCTAAAATCGCGAAAAACTTAATTTTGCAAAATGCTTAAACATCAAACCAAATCTACTCGAAATGAGTTGATTTTTGGCTTGTACACAGTTAACACACTAATGAATAACATAAAACAGTAATATCAGAAAAACTCAGAAGATTGTCACAGAGTATAACGAGTGTAAATCAGAGCAAAATTTTATTTTTTACTTCAATACACTATTCATTCATCAAAACCCAGTTATGCACTATATATTCAAAATATATGTAATCCCAGTCATTCACAGCCTAATACTGACAAACTAACAAAAAATATAACTAATTACACTAAAAAAAATAGAATCTAGATCAATTCCCTACATTATTTGTGCGAAATATACATTAATACTAGAGCAAAATGCTGGGTTAAGCTAAGTTAAACTAACTGAAATAGAGTCATTACTAACCTAATGTAATTACTTAATGTGAACTAATTAATTAACATTGAGAAAGGAAAATTAAGTATTACACTAACTACAAATTCGTAAACTGCATCCAACAAGTAAACTCAAATTGACAATGCATCCATTTACCTATTAGAAAGTAAATAACTATCCTACTGCTAAACTGGAAACCTAAGCCAAATAACCTTAATTAATCGACATTCCTAAAATCGCCTATTATAAATATACCTACAAGCAGTACTGAATCATGAGTTAACCTAATACATAATTAAACCTGTACCACTACAACCTAATTACTCACTAATTGACAAACAAAGTAATACAGAAAGTGCAGTTAACACAGGAAAGACACAGACCTATGCTAGTTACATAGAACGCCTAAATCAAGTATAGTGAAAAATACATAGAAGCAATGCTACATCATGGTTTAAACTAATGCACCATTAACTATACTAACGCAACTTATTTGATTCACTAATTAACAATTGAAACTACCTACTGAAATGTTGATAACACAGAAAATAAACATACCTCTTCTAATTTACCTAAAACCCAAAACATGAAAATCAGGTAGAATAACTCTACCCAATTTTAGGCATTGACGGGCACCTCAAAACAGAATGGAATTTAAACAACAACTAAATCTGCTACAATATTAAAAACTGCTTAAACGTGCATAGCAACTCAACTAAATTAAACTAATCTATTAAACTAATATTCTAACATGAAACACTATAGCCGGCTAGAATCAATCTAGCCGGTTTAGCATGAGAAAGGGAAAACGCTACAAGTTCGGAACAAAAAATGCAAACAACATAAAAAGTAACAAAAATGCAAACCTAGACTCGATTTACCGTGCTGGTTTAAGCACAATCAGACCTAACTACGGCTGGAAAAATAGAAAACAAAACACATGCAACAAAAACAGAAAAATACTCCACACGTCATTAGGGGTTTTATCTAAAAGAAGGAGAAAGGGAAGACTAACCTCAAATTGGGGAAGTCCGACGATGGAAGAGGTAGGGGTTGAGCGGAATTTGCCTCAGATTTGCACCAAAGGGTACCCTCATTGATGATGTCTAACACCTCTTTGCTGCAGATTGCTGAGAGCCGCAGGTGGTGGTGCTCCGAAGTGAAGAAGACGAACCGATGGTGAAGGGGACGTAGAGAGTTGTAT
The DNA here is from genome assembly GCF_984573655.1 of Nuphar pumila. Lineage (NCBI taxonomy): Eukaryota > Viridiplantae > Streptophyta > Magnoliopsida > Nymphaeales > Nymphaeaceae > Nuphar > Nuphar pumila. The sequence goes on from NC_143265.1 coordinate 33,992,756, forward strand.
GGGGGAAAGGACCGGCTAGCCATGGAGGGGCAGACAACACCACGTCCATGGCTGGCGCACTCTATTGTTGTGACTACCTGCAAACAAACCACATGAACCGTCAGTGCCAGCAAGGGGATAAGAAGGGAAGACATGGAAAAGAAAAGGCATGGAAGAAAGGAGGGCGACGACTCCAATGGAGGCTGCAATTTCGGCAAGCCCAAAGGATGAAGAAGAAGGTGGATGCAAGGGGCGACTGGAAGAGAAGAGGAAGGAGCAAGAGTCGGGCTCCTAGGGCACAGAACCCAAGGCAAAGGCGCTGGCTCTTTGGGCGTCTTTTCGGTTTTAAACAAAAGAACCTCTTTTCTGGAATTTCTAGAAAAGAGATCAAAACAAACTTTTTAGTTGGGTGCCCTTTTCTAGAAGGTTTTTTTTAGCAAAGGTATTCTAAAAACGTGAATGGGCTGGAATGAGGTGCTTTTGGCCCAGATCCAAGGCCCAAATGGACCAGTTGGATCCAAAATGTCTCGGTTTGCCCCGAGGCTCGACCCGTTTCACTAAAAATGCAATATCTCTCTCGTTTTAAGTCTGATTCGAATGAAATTTGAACCGTAGCTCAATGACATCCATATGCATCTAAGTATGGGTTCTAAACCTATAAATGATGTATTTATGCAATAAAAATATATTATATTTATGCATAATTAATGCATCATCATACAAGCCAAAAAAAATTAGTCATGTATAGGTAAAAAAATCAACCATGTATAGGCTGAAAAATCAATCCAATAATCAGTCATATGGCAGTCCGAAAAACAATCATATAACAGTCCGATAAAAGTCATATAATAGACTGGTAACAGTCATATAACATCCAGATCAGATTTCAAAATGAACCAACATGATCATGGATCAAAAAAAAAAAATCAATGATTGATCAATCATGACATGCACTATTAATAAAGGAAATCTGAACACATGCTTAGTGACGTGAACCTCATATGGATACTATATGAAAAGTAAAGAGCAGGTTTGTCTATTCTAAACTCTACATGAGACTTAGAGCCATACAAATTTTTTTTGAACAAACATTGATTGACAGTTGAGGCTTTACACAAATCTAGTTTTGGATCAGATCTGATCCAAAATGAGACCTGGATGGGTCAGCTGAGTGTGCAGTTAGTCTCGCGTGTATATATATATATATATATATATATATATATATATATATATATATATATATATATATATGTTGGGCTTGCAGCAAGCCTGGTTTGGGTCAGATATGATCCCCAAACCATGGCTGCAACTTGTTGGGGGTCTATTCTCTCTCTCTCTCTCACACACACACACACACATATATATATATATGCATTTATAAACTATTGTTATGAAATAAAAGAAATCAAATGTATGGGTATGAGAAGCAGACTGTTTCAAGCAAAATTTGAAGGCAGTTTTAAAACCAGCAGATCTGAACCAAATCTGTACATATTTCTATGTCGTCTGATATGTTCAGGTATGTATTCAGACAGATCTGTCCATCGATAATGTTGGATAGATCTGTCCAGATCTATCCACACGTATTGTTGGACAGGTCTGTCTAGACTTGTCCACTTGTACATATGTCAGTTTCGATCTATAAGAACATATATATTGTATTCATTGTCCTCTTTTGATGCATATACAGAAAAAAAATACCATCCACATATCAAATCGGTACATAAAATCCCAAACATTTACATATTCGGTGCATAGGAAAAATCGACCATCATGTGTGAAAATCGGCACCTCTCTCTATATATATACTTTCTAATATATATATATATATATATTTATATACATACGTTAAGCCATATACACATATATAAATTTGAAGCTATGAAGTTCTACAAGTATATAAAAATATATACTCATAAAAAAAATGAGGTTTCCCTCTTTCTTTTCTACCAAAACATCACATGAGTTCGACTTAGGCCGTTTCTCCAATTCAAACCGTTAGAAGAATCCGTACCTTCGATCCAAGATAAAAAAAAGATCAAAAAATAACGTTGAATGATCAGAACAGAAGGATGCCCTCTTCCTTCTTTCCTTCTTCTTTTTCCTTTCTCTCTCTCTTTTTTTCCCTTCTTCCTTTTCTCTCTCTCTCTCTAAAAAATGAAATCTAGAGAGAGGGGCGAGTTAGACCCTTTTATATATATATTTTGATTTTTTTAAATTATTTTTTTTGGTCTTCTAGAGAGTGAGTGATGTCTTTCTCGAGATTCTCACTCATTTGGCTTGGAGATAGAGTTTTATCAGTGTAGAACTCTATTTCTAACCTATTTTCTATTTTTTTTAACAAATTTATTATTTTATTGTTCTTACTTTTTACTACACGTGGGCTCTTCTAGAATCCTTAATTCTTGGTAGAGTTCCAAAAATGTAGAACTCTGCCACATCAGGAATAAAATTTTAGAATTAATTATGATTTAATATTTAAATAATTATTTATTAAATAATAAATATCCAGAAAGTTCCAAAGGGTACATTATCCCTTTAAAAGTATTCTTAACTTTAAATTTTCCTTAAAATAAACCTGTATATTGAATTTAAAACTTTAATTTCATTGGACCTGGATTTTGGATCTGGATCTATCCAAATCTATATCTAAAATCTATATGAATCTTGAACTGAATCAGATCCTAATTAATATGAGTGTTAGACTCAGTCCAAATCCATATTAACGTAGATCATACGGATCAGATCCGGTCCGATCCGATTCAACCTAGACTCGGTCTCATCAAGGCAGACCTTTTTGAAAAATACGATTTTTGGTCCAACCATAGCCTGAATTTAAAAAAATAAAATATTGTTGAACTCAAAATTTTGAGGCACATCTAATGATATAGAACTCAATTTTTTCTAAATTTAACCCAAATTTTGCTCAAATTTCAATTGATTTTAAAGGTCAAAATTAAAAGTTTTTATCACATTTCAGTTGGCTCGTTTATGTCTTGTCAGTGAGACCTAGGTTAGACCCAGATTCAATTAACACCACCTAAAATCGAGTGTTTATCGATTTTTCTATAACACAGCCAAAATTTTAAAAATCTCTGAATTTAACTAAGTGTAAAAACACACCATATTACAGTCACTGGGTTGACTCAACGAGTTTTTAAATAATAATAATATATATAGACAAGGGTCTAACAAGCATTGAATGGGGGGATATGCCATCACGTGGTGAGTGTTTAAAAAAACATGCTTTAACGATAGTCAAGACTGCCACTAAAAATCCTTTTTGCAGAAATTTTTTTCTGCCACTGACTGTGCACGTGATCACAGCAAAGATTTGTCCGAATACCTGTTTGACATTACATTTTACTCTCTCTCTCTCTTTCTCTCTCTCTCTCTCTCTCTCTCTATATATATATATATATATATATATATATATATATATATATATATATATATATTTGGTGCTGTTAAACGCTTGAAACTATTGAGTTGAAAATCAGAGGTTCAAGCTTTATTGACTTAATATAACCAAATCTATGTGTTTAGTATGGTTTGTTTGCCAAGGATCAAACCTTTATCAAGTTATTGGGCTTTAAAAATTATGATTTTTACTTTTTTTCGAGAGAGAGATTTTCGGTTGGATTTACATTCAGGTGTGAATTAAATGCAATCCATTTGCACATTTTAAATGTAAAACACGTATCAACCATTTATAGGGTCGGATCCAGGCTCTGTTTGGGAGCTGTTTGGGAACAGTCATGGGAGATTCACCCTATCCCAAACGTCTTCATTGAAGCTTTGTTTGGGAGCCCGTGTTGGAGAGGAGATGATGGGGTGATGGGAGTGGAGATTAAAGTGAGAGTTGAGGCTGGCAACAACATCCTCTTGGGCATGTAGTTGAAAATGACCCATTTACACTCTCAACACCATTCTCATCTCCACTACCCTCATCTCTTCCACTCTCCCGCTTTGCCAAACAAAGCCTAATTGGAGTCGATGTTTTGGGAGGGGAGCCAGAGATGTTGGGAGGGGAAATGCTGTTATAAATGAGTGGATTTCAAAAACATCCTGTGTTGATTTCATAACCTCTGTCCTCACCACTCCCAACAATGGCTCCCAAAAAGAGCCTAATTCGAATCACCTAATCTGGTTGGCTGCGGACCCATTCGGATTTCTGGATTTACCGTGATCCATTTGTATCCGATCCGTATTCACAGTCTCTCTCTCTCCCAGAAAATAAAATACCCAAAATACTGCCTTCTCCCTCCACCTTAAACCCCTACCTGGTCCCTAGGGTTTTTGTGCAGGGTCTTGAGCAGCCATTGCTATGGCTGTAGAACCCTAAACCCCTCTCTGATGGATTCTCTGTCAATATATGGTGCACGACCATCTTCTTCTGAAGCTGCCCATCTTCGCCTCTTGTCATTCTGGTCGTCTAGAATGATCAGGAGATATGCAAAGGTGGTGTTGTACCAATCAATGGCAGTCATCAGTTCCACCAAATCCACTTGTTGGTGCCCTCCTAAGATGCAAAAAATTTGTTGCAGAACCCAAATGAAGAACACCCACTTCGCTTTTTCGACCGTTTCGAACGACGATGAACTCAATGGATTGGACGACCCCGATTTTCCGTTGATGGGTGATGACTATCTCTCATCTCCGGAGACAGACATGGGTTATGGAAGGGGTTCAATGAGAACCACAATGGATGACTTCTCTTTTCTATCCGAAACTGTGGTGGGATGTGAGGATGGTTTAGGGTCAGCTGAGGGTGGGGCTATTGATCCATGCAAGTATTCGAAAGATGCTCTTTTGATTTCTGAGATAATTTGTGTTGATGGGTTTGATTGGAAAAACGAAACCTCTCTTAGAAAGTTTAGGGAGAAATTGAATGGTTCTTTGGTTATAGATGTGCTTAGACTTGTGAAGAAACCTGAGTCTTGTGTAAAATTCTTTGTTTGGGCAGGGCGGCAAATCGGCTACTGTCATAGTGGGTTGGCATATAATGCACTGTTAGACATTTTGATGAGTGGTAGAAAAAATCGGATCCCGAAGTGTTTTCTATCTGAAATTAAAGATGAAGATGATGTACTTGGTAAACTTCTCAATGTATTGATTAGGAAGTGTTGTCTGAATGGGCGTTGGAATGAGGCGCTCGAAGAGCTTGGAAGGCTCAAGGATTTCGGTTACAGGCCCACGAAGATTACGTACAAAGCATTGATTCACGTCCTTCTTAAGGCAGAACACGTTGACTTGGCTTTGGGGGTTTATAGTGAGATGTCGAATTCAGGTTTCGATATGGATTCTTTCACGCTTGGTTTCTTTGTGCGTTTATTGTGCAGAAGTGGGAGATGGAAGGATGCCCTTAGGCTTATTGATAAGGAAGAAATTGTGCGTGATACTGTGTTGTACACAAAAATGATTCGCGGCTTATGTGAAGCATCTATGATGGATGAAGCAGTAGCTTTCTTGCATCGGATGCGTGCGAGTTCTTGTGTTCCGAATTCGGTTACTTATGGGACACTGATAATTGGATTTTTGAAATCTAAGCAGTTGGGTAGGTGTAAGAAGATCTTTAATCAAATGATCACTGAAGGCTGCTATCCGAGCCCTACTGTGTTTAATTGCTTCATTCATGCAGTTTGTGAATCAGGTGAGTTTGCATATGCTTATAAGATGCTAAAGAAAACATCTGGTGTGGGTTGCCGGCCTGGATATGTAGCATACAATATCTTGATCAGTGGGATATGTGCTAAAGAGGATCTTCCAAGGGTCGAAAATTTGGAATTGGCTGAAGAGGTGTACAGTGAAATGCTTGATGCTGGATATGTGCTAAATAAGGTAAATGTGGGGCATTTAGCTCAGTGTCTTTGTGGTCATGGAAAGCCTGACAAGGCATACAGAATTATAGGAGAAATGATGTGCAAAGGATTTATACCGGATACTAGTACCTATACAAAGGTGATTGAATTGCTCTGTCAGTCCAAGAAGGTTGAGAAAGCATTGCTTCTGCTTGAAGAAATGAAGAAAAACAACATTCTTCCTAATGTTTTTACTTATACCATCCTGATTGACAATTTTTGCAAGGTTGGACTTATTCAACAGGCTCGTAACTGGTTCAATGAGATGTTAAAAGATGGCTGTGCCCGAAATGTTGTGACTTATACTGCACTAATACATGCTTACCTTAAAGCAAGGCAGATCCTTGAGGCAAACAAACTTTTCGAGATGATGCTAGCTGAAGGTTGCTATCCAAACATTGTCACATATACTTCTCTTATTGATGGACATTGCAAGGCTGGGAATGTTGAAAAGGCTTGCCAGATATATGCTAGGATGAGGGGAAGTGGAAGCGTTCACGATATTGAAATGTACTTTCAATCAGCTGCAGCTGATACAAGTCTTGAGCCAAATGTAGTTACCTATGGTGCTTTAATTGATGGTTTGTGCAAAGACCACAAGGTGGTTGAGGCTAATGAGCTCTTGGAAGTCATGTCAAGGGATGGTTGTGAGCCTAATCATGTCGTGTATGATGCACTAATTGATGGGTTCTGCAAGGTTGGGAAGTTAGATGAGGCACAAAAAGTTTTCCAAATGATGGCTGAACATGGGTACAGTCCGAATGTTTTCACATACAACTCCTTAATAGATAGACTATTCAAGGATAAAAGGCTTGATCTTGCTTTGAAGGTCTTATCCAAAATGCTAGAGGATGGATGTGCTCCTAATGTTATAACATACACCGAAATGATGGATGGTCTTTGCAAAGCAGGAAAAACTGATGAAGCTTATAAACTTCTATTAATGATGGAAGAAAAGGGATGTCATCCAAATGTTGTGACTTATACTGCAATCATGGATGGATATGGGAAGGTTGGCAAGGTTGATGTTTGCCTTAATCTTTTGAAACAGATGACTGAGAAAGGTTGTGCTCCAAATTTAGTTACATATAGGGTATTAATAAATCATTGCTGTGCTGCTGGGCTTTTGGATGAAGCTCATAATCTCCTAGATGAGATGAAGCAGAGTTACTGGCCACAACATTCAATAGGGTACCATGATGTAATCCAAGGATTCAGCAAAGAATTTATAGATTCCCTTGGCCTCTTGGATGAAATTACACGGTACAGCTCTGTACCAATTCTTCCTGCTTATGGTGTTCTTATTGATGCCCTTTGCAAAGGTGGAAGGATGGAGGCGGCTCTTGAATTACATAGAGAGATGCTGCAGTCCTCCCCTATCCATTCAACTTTCTTTAGGAAAACATATTCTTTCTTGATTAAGGGCCTCTGTCTGGCATCTAAAGTTGAGAAGGGTTTTGAGTTGTACGGAGATATGATTAGCAGGGGTTGCATTCCAGAATTGACAGTCTTAGTTCAACTCATTAAAGGGCTCTGCTTTATAAACAAATGGAATGAGGCACTGCAGCTATCGGATAGTATATGTGGCACGGTAAATACCTAGCTATTGTGAATAAATAACAATATCTTGATGTGAATAACATGAGATGCTAATTATGTTTCATAAACTTGGTTCTTTCCATATCAAAGATGGATGGTGCCAACACCATGGTAGTCCTTGTGAGTAGGGTCTTGCTATCTACTGGCGATAACTGCCAGGCATGGTGAATGTCATCCTTTCTTTGATTTGAAGTGATGCTGTATTATGCATGTGCTTGTTATTGAAATAACCATGATTGGTTTTTAAAATATTTTGCTGAACCTTGGCAAGAGTTTATGGGTAGTCTCTGGTAGTATGGGGCTGATAGGCATGGTTGAAGCATGGGATGATTATTCATATTGCAAATTTGCGTGTTTCTGTGAAGTTGTCTAATGCAAATTGATATGCAAGTAATGTTTATAAAATTAGATTGTTTTTCAAAATTATAACTGCTTGGCTAGTCAAAACAATCAAGGCATTGCTAACTTAAGAAATGCATTACTTTGTCACAGGGAATCATTTGGCTTCCTAGCAAAGAAGCATTCAACCAAAGCTAGAAAAATTCAGTTCATTCTGATACTATTCTGTGGAGAATGAGATGTGCAGAAGATATTGATTGGTAAATAGGCTCTGCTTCAAGTGCCTGAATCAGAAGAGTGGAAGCTGGGTGTCAATCTCTGTCAAGCTTTATACTTTTTCAGATTCTATTCTTCCAGTCTTTGGCCTGCGTTGTATGAGGCAGAAACTTGTCCCGTGCACAGTCCGGATGCCTAGCCCCATCCCAGCAGTAATGGTGCAGCTTGTGTCAGGTAACATGAAGAAGATACAGTTAACACAACGATTGCCTTGTGTTCCGAACTCTGCCTCAACTTAACCAATGGGGTCTGGTAGTGCAGGGTAAGAATTAAGCGAATTCAGTGGATTGAGTCTTCAATTTAGCTACAGAACTAGCCCCTTCACTTATAGCTAGAGAATGGGCCCACCATTTCACTAAGGGCCTCCTTTGCACAAGAAGGCATCAAATGATTTTTGAAACTATCATGCAACAGGTGCCTTTTGCTGTTCAAGGATACTGAGTTGGGCTTTTCTAAACTTGTGCAGCAAGGAGTTTTTCTTGTGGGTAGGAATTTCTTCTAGACATATCTCCGAAGCAGATAAAGTATGTAATAATGATAATTTTTCCTTCTATTTTCATTTTTAAGTTTTTCCTCTCCAGTAACAATATATGTTAAGTTGCTTAACAGTTTGTACTTCGTGTCAGGTAACATGCCATTTCGAAGATGAAGGGGAAACAGATAGAGACCTTATCTGACAGAGGTGTGCTGTCTTCAACATATTCAATATATTTCAGTTGTATCTAAATGCTGAGGTCTTCATTTGTTGGTGAATGATTCTTCCGCCATAGTGTTCCTTGTAAAATGAGCAGCTTCCAAGCTGCATTTTACAAGTCAATTTAGTATGTGCTTGTTAAAATGTATCATTCAACCTTTGTAATATTATATATATTTTATATATATAAAGGATAATACATATTCATATATTGTACATATGCATATGTATTATCCTAATTATATATATAAAATATATATTTTTCTATTTATAGGCATAGGGGTAGTTTAGACATTTCCAGTTTTACGCATATTCCATTCGGAATATGTTTGTAATTTAATTTCATTTTTCTTTTTTATTTTTCTATTTTTTTTGGGTTTGCGCCACCTAGGGAGGCTCCCCAAAGAGTCGTTGGGGAGCCCCCAACGGTCACAAATGTGACCGTTGGGGGCTCCCAACGACTCCTTTGGGAGCCCCCTTTGTGGCTCCTCTCTTGTGTTATAAATAGGGGTCTCCCCCTTGTTTTTCTTAGAGATTTGGAGGATCTCTTGCTCCATTGTAAGGGGTTTTTCCCCTCTTCTTCCTTTCTTTCAATAATATTCAACTTATGACTTTAAGTCATATTTTTGCCCCTTGTGTGGGTTTATGTGTTAGCACATTATGTGCTTATGTTGTTCCCTTTAATGGGTTTATTCGCACTTCATGTGCATATATGAGTTCATTATTGAACCTAATGTATTCAAAGCCACTTTCTAACATGGTATCAGAGCCCGGTTACGATGGGATTGTCTCTTGGCGCAACGGAAAGCGTGGTGCTCAAGAAATGGTGAAGTATTCATTGTTCCTTTTTTATTAGAAGTTTTTCGGTATGTATCTCTTTTCTTAACATATTATGCATTATGAAACTATCTTTCTTGCACATTTAGTGTTTTTAGTTGAATCATTTCCTTTCACTTTTTCGCGTGTTCGTATATCTACTTTTAAATTTGGTAAACTTGTTTATTGTTCAAAAATATAATTCTTGGTTATATAGTTATCGATTTCTCATCACATATAATAGTAATTTATGTTTTGCAAAATTATTTTTTAATTATGTGAGATTTGTGATTTTCATAAGAATTTCGTGATTAACCTATAAGTTAACTTTTTAAATACGATTTCTTGCTAAATTAATGATCTTTGCTTAAAAACTCTTGTGTTTGGTTTTTTTGGTAAATCTTTTTGTAACTTATATAATTCTTGTATAAGTTAATGTTCTTTGCTATATTCTTTGATTTTCTCATCTAAATCTTTGTAGCTTACCTCTTTATGAATCCTAAGTAGTTCTTGTTAATGATAAGAACTCCTAAAGATGTCTCAATGATTTTGGTTTATTTAAAGGATTTTTTGTGATAAATAGGTTGTTCGAACCATTGTAAAAGATTTTTTAAAAGAATTTCTCACACTATATAGAATGCATAGTGTGTCTATTACATCTTTTTGGTATAAAAGATTTCGTTAATTTTATTGATACAACTTTACAAACTTGTTGGTTTGTATTTTTCACATAAGATTTCTAAACCTCTTGTTTATATCTCTAAAGATGTCTATGTTGACCATCATATGGTCCTCTTTGTCCTAAATTACATTTATCAAGCATATAATTGCATAATTAAAAGTTTGAGAAATCTCAAGGATTGCTCTTTTTATAAAGTGCATACTTGCTCCCTTTTGTGTGTTTTTGTATTTTATATACATTTGTTTCTCAAATAGTTGCGCTTGTATACATTTCCTCTTTTCTATGAAATACATGCCTTAGTGCATGTTTGTTTACACCTTGGTGTGTATTTGTTCAAATATTGTATGAGTGCCCTCGTGCACATCTTTTTGTGCTTGCATATGTATTGTCTCTTCGTAGACATTTCTTACATTATGAAGCTTTTATGCACATTTCTTTTTGTGAAAAATATAATGAATTTAGATATTGACCCTTTTTTAAATCATTATAAAACATGATAAGTACTTATAACACTTTGTACGTTTCCGTATATCTCATCATAATCAAAGGATATTTAAAACTTGTTGTATGGGATTTTTATCCCAAATCTATATATTTTCAAGTACTATTGAATATTTTTTCTTTGAGTTTTGAGTTAAAACTCTCTTTGTGAACCATTACGGTTCTTGTGATTCCTTTGATTAAAAAGCTTGATTGTCTTGATTATCCCAAGATGTATTCTTCATGTCATTATGTTTGTTGCCAAGGTATTTTTTTTTGACTTTTAATGGCACTTATTTTATCCATCACATGGTGTCATATGATGCATCAATTCTTTTATGGCTCTATTGTTATATTAGAGATTTTTGAGGTGAGTTATGGGCACCTCGTGTTATATCATTCTAGATTGTCCACTTGCCATATTATAGATGGTGATTGAGGTGAGTTATGAGCACCTTAGGACTCTAGAATGATTTGGTATATGATCTCTAATTATGAGTGTGGCACTCATTGTTATGTCATTTTAGTTTGTCCACTTACCATATTATAGATGGTGGTTGAGGTGAGTTATGGGCACCTTGGGACTCTAGAATGATTTGGTATATGAGTGTGTCACTAGTTTAATGTTGGCCATTGATCTTATGGATGCTCTTATTTATATATAAATATGATGAATATATAATGTTTAAAACCTTAAATGTTTTAAGGTATATTAAAATCAAGGTTTTGGGGTTTTTTGCCCAACCTTTTATTGTTTATGAATCATATGAGTGCATTTGCACATTTATGTTTTGTGCTCTTATGCACAAGTATTCTTGGTGTGTGTATATTCACACATTTTATTTCAAAATGATATTGTTATGAGTATTCTTTTTTGAAGAATATTGTTTCAAGGTTTTATTTATATGATTGTCATTACAAGTTTTATTGCCTCAAAAGTCTTCTCCTTTTATGCCCCTTATCTAACTGTCATCATATGTAGACAAGAATTTTATTACACCTTCGTGTGTTGGTTGCCCTTTGTTGGCTTTTGCTCTCTTGGTCTAGTAGCTGAACACACTTGTCTTGAGTGTTATTTTATGTAGACAAGGCACGTTGATTCACACCATAGTGTGTGATTTTAGTTCATGTTGGCGTTTGTGTCCTTGTTCTAGTCGCTGAGATGTATGCCCATGGTTGGCTTATTTCACTCATTTCAAGTGCCATCTTATGTAGACAAGAGATGTATTGTGTTTTAGCCCATGGTTGACTTGTTACTCTTGTTCTAGTAGCTGAACATACTTGTTTTGAGTGTATTTTTACGTTGACAAGAGATGCTTTTGGTCCATGTTGACATGTATTCTCTTGTTCTTGTCGTAGATGCACTCATTTCAAGTATTATTATATGTAGACAAGAGGTTCTTTTGCACACCTTTGTGTGTGTCTTTGGCCTTTAATGGCATTATATTTATATTCTTGATCTAGTAACTTATACACTTGATTTATGGGTTTTGGAGGACTAATGAGGTAGTGGTTTGTAATGGATGAACTATTGTTGAAATTTGCAAAATTTCATTCATGACTTGTGTTTTAAGATATTCAAGTGAATCATATTTTTGATATGCATATTTTAAAAATCAATTTGATTTTTTGGCATATATTAAGTGCTTATGGTTCTTTGGCCACTTTTGTATGCAAAATGTGTTTTTGTCAATTGAGTGAGATTTTCCTAAATGGGTAAGATTCTCTACTCAAATAACACTCTTCGTTTTGCCTCATAAATGGATTTAAAACCTTGTGAACTCTTGTGTTTATTTTGTCTAAAGTATGCTTGGAGACGTCGTTTCTTTTGTTTAGCACTTCATTACATGTTTGAAGTATGTTCATTAATGATTCCTTTAAGTATTAATTCATTTCATGATAATATATGCATAGGCTCTTTATGGTTTTTTAGGATCTCATTCAATAAAGCATATGTAACTTATGCCTCTTCGAAGGCTTACTATGGTGTCCCTTAGGGGACCATTGTGTTATTCCCCATTATGGGGTTATGTTTGTCCAATATTGGACCTTATGAATGAATTATGCATTCTTGCAATTCATTTCCGCATAATTTGCTTCCGCTTACCATTTAACATGATATATGATTTTGAAATCTTGTTTTTTCTAAATTTTCCTCATGCTAAAGTAATTATTTTATCATGTGATCTTGCATAAATATAATTTTGCACCTTGTTAGGAAAGTTCCATTTGAGTAAAGTGCAAAGATATTTTTTACTTGTTCTTTGTTGTTGTTCCACAGGATATTGAAGATAAGTGGAAAAGGAAGTACCTTAGATAGATCATGGAAGGTGCTCATCGTTAAAGGCGTTGGAGGAAGACATTTACATTTTCAATGGCATTCGGACTAAAGGCTCTTGAAGCCTTAGATTCTTCCTCTTGCTTTCTTCAATCTTTTCGTTCCCCCACGCAAAGTTTGAGGGGGGGTGTTAAAAATGTATCATTCAACCTTTTTAATATTATATATATATTATATATATATATATATATATATATAAAGGATAATACATATTCATATATTGTATATATGCATATGTATTATCCTAATTATATATATAAAATATATATTTTTCTATTTATAGGCATAGGGGTAGTTTAGACATTTCCAGTTTTACGCATATTCCATTCGGAATATGTTTGTAATTTAATTTCATTTTTCTTTTTTATTTTTCTAATTTTTTTGGGTTTGCGCCACCTAGGGAGGCTCCCCAAAGAGTCGTTGGGGAGCCCCCAACGGTCACAAATGTGACCGTTGGGGGCTCCCAACGACTCCTTTGGGAGCCCCCTTTGTGGCTCCTCTCTTGTGTTATAAATAGGGGTCTCCCCTTTGTTTTTCTTAGAGATTTGGAGGAGCTCTTGCTCCATTGTAAGGGGTTTTTCCCCTCTTCTTCCTTTCTTTCAATAATATTCAACTTATGACTTTAAGTCATATTTTTGCCCCTTGTGTGGGTTTATGTGTTAGCACATTATGTGCTTATGTTGTTCCCTTTAATGGGTTTATTCGCACTTCATGTGCATATATGGGTTCATTATTAAACCTAATGTATTCAAAGCCACTTTCTAACATGTGCTTACCAACCAAAAAAAAGTTTTACCAGTTCTGATCTATTAGCCTGTGGAATAGGAGGACAGAACAAATTAGCAAGGTTCCTCTGGCATAGGAATAGACGATACATTATCTTTGTAAAGTTTCTCCATTAAGTGCTTTGAGGCTAAATACCTTTGTGATAAATTGATCTATTAAAATTTTGTTGCTTTGGAGATTAATACTTTGACAGCAACTTTCTATCTATCTGCAAAATGTCTCCTGCTGTCTTCCTCAAAAAAGAAAAAAAAGAAAAACCCAGTTGCAAAATGTACTGCAAGTAAATCTCCTTAAACATCTTAGTAACCATTTTTATTTAAAATTACATGTAAAGAGAGAAACTTACTGAATAAGTAACTTGCGTGCTGTTTTAAGCAAATGTGAAAGTTGGCTTACTATTTCAGATATATTGTGTCCTTTGACCTTTTTTGGGTAAGTACCTCTGATGAAAGGATCCCATAGATGACCTATTTTGAATATTTAATGAATAAGATCGAGTTACCTGGGTAGACAAGGAAAAACATCTTTATATAAGATTTATTTGACAACTTGACTGCAGAAGCAGTATTATATTATTTAGCGATGGATAACATGCAAGAAATTCATAGAAATTGTGTATGACATTTATATTTCCTGACAGCATGTAGTATTTGAACTTATAATCATATGTAAGTCAGGGAAAATATACTTATGCTAGAAAGTAACACGCTTCTGAGAAGCCATAGAGACTGAAAAATAATATCAACGATGAATGAGAATATCAGTTCTTGTAAAGGACCATTTATCTCTAGTAAATTTTTTCTCTGCCTCTATTTAGGCACATGTACGGAGGTCAATAAGATTAGGGATGCCAAAGGGTGGGGTATCGATCCGTTAGGGTGAACCAAAACCTGCCCAAATAATAAGCACTTGGGTTTGGGTTTTGTCAGGTCAAGAAAATGGGATCCCATACCCAACCCACACAACTTAGATGGTACTTTATAGTTTTTTACATAAAACATATATAAGAAGAACTCTTGGATCAACATGGCTAGGCAGATATCTGGCAAAAATCATAGCCCAAAGGCCCCAAACTCAAGCACATTACTCGGGTCAGGTTTGGATCAACCAGAATAACATTTGGGTGGGCATTTTATATGCCCATACCAGCAAACCCATATATCTGGGTTTGGTGAGACAAACCCAATCCATTTATGGCCCTACATAAGATCTATAAACTAATCAGTTTACATGCTACCTGTAGAAATTCTTAGTTAACTAAAGCTGTTTGTATGGGTACACTCTTACTGTTGTTTCCAGCACATCTTTTGATCTTGAATGGAATTGTCTGTTGGTAAATACACAGAGAACAGCTCTATACTTTCTTGAATCTCTGCATCATCTTATTCGGTTTCTTCAAGAGATAAGCATAACACAATCAGAAATTCTTGTAGATGATGTTTATGTGATGAGATTCACTTCATAAATACAGGACTAATATATATCTATATCTCTATATATATATATAATCACTAAAATATGAGAACTGAAATATGATAACTGGAAATATGGACATTTCCAACACTTTTTTTGCAAATCCAGCCATGTGGATGTGCTTGGCATAATGAATTTGCTAGGAATCAACCATTGGTTTGTGTATTTTTGATGAAAAAATATGATTTTTGAATGCTTGAATAATTATGAAGAATATGAGCCATTGATTTTAAAGCCTTAAAAAATTCTCATTTATGCTTCAAAATTGGATGATTCAAGAGCGTGTTCTTATGAAACCAAGCATGTAGATCACATCCGTACGGTTAGATTCAAGAGAAAAGAATAAAAATTCATGAATATATATATATATATATATATATATATATATATATATATATATATATATATATATATATTGTAACGACCCCAACTCATAACCTTAAAAAGTGCATATTTTTTTTTTAAAACAAGTGCGGAAACAATCCCAGAGACCCGGGGCCTTTACAGTTAAACACGACCACCACCACAAGGGATCTTATACTCATCTTTCATACAAAACCAAAATCAAACCAAACTTTATTTATTCAAATGTAAAGAGTCTGAGACATAAGTAAATGAAAGTAAAGAAAGCAAAAATGAAAAGTGACGCCATCTCAAGAATCTGCCCTACAATCGTGTAGTCTTTTCGTGACTCTTCTCAAAAGCAAATTCTCCCTACTAGGCATCTGAGGCTGCGAAAAACACAAAAGTAGGGTGTCAGAATCCAAAGAATTCTGCGTATGAATCCCTCTAATAAAACAAATAAGCATAAAGAACACAAATAAGATTCATGCAATAATTTAAAGGGATACATTTATGACAAATTCATAATTCAATTAATCATTTATGCAATAGAGAACAATTGTTAAGCATGAGGGACAATTTAATAATCAATAGATACCACAAGTTAAGCAATATAGACATTTAGCATGCAGTAGGGAAGAAACATCATGCATTTATCAATATATCACAATTAAGAGAACAAGTAAATATGCATGATCTAATGCATAACAGGAATATGCATGATTTTAGTGCAACGCATGAATAATTTATTATCTTAAATCAAGTTCTCTTTCATATGCATGTTCCTATTATGATACACACACATTTAAGTTCCTCTTTTTAATTACCATTGCCCGCGGATACTCAAAACGGGTAAAATCTTCGAGGTCAAGTTAGGTTCTCAGGGTAGCTTAACCAAGGTTTTAAAACCCGTGACTCGGAACTCGACTCGTTCTTTATTGACTCGTGACTCGGCGGGTCAACTCGGTGACTCGGACCGGGTTTTGTTAACTTTTGATTTTAAAACAAAGACAATATATAAATTGTCATTTAAACATATAAAGGTTTGTAGAATGACTTAATTACTAGTTTAATTGATTAATAAGTAAAATAACATTAAGTAAAACTGCTCTTAATTCAAATCTCACATTTACTAACGAAACTACACAAGCAGGAGCAAGTCTTTCAAGACAATATATAAAGAATGACTTAATTACTAGCTTCAAGAACTTTAATAGCCATGCTCGATCATGGTTTACATCCTGAATATATGGACATAGCTGTTGTGTTGCAGGGCCTCAGAAAATCCTTGCAAATTTTTGGGAACATTGAACTTTATCTTGATATTTGTAAGTGTGTTTCTGATGTAGAGTTGATTGGACCATGCCTTATATATCTGCACATAAATGCATATAAGCTTTGGATAATGAGAATGATTATAATGATAAATGTAGGCATTTTATGCTGTTGGTTTTGAATAGGCTGGCTGCCAACTATTGTGTAGGTCTCAGAGATGGTTGCATGAGGGATCAATTATGTTAGCTGGATTAGTGGATTCACTCTATGTTCATTGAGGGGTACTGGGTTTGATTCCTTACCTGGAGCTACCAAAAGGAATGAATGATGGACATGTGACATTTGATTGACTTTTACTAATTTTGTGATTTTATATTAAGTTGGTAAGCCTATTGTTATTATGCTATTTGTTCTTTGAAAAATGAACACTTACATATGAAAAAAATGCCCATAACCTTTGAAAAATGAAAAAAGAAAAAAGTGTCCAAAACTCGCCCGAGTCAAGGCCGAGTTTTCGCAGAACGAGTTTAGCTTGCCGAGTTGACTCGTTGGAGGGCCGAGCCGAGCCGAGTCAGCCGAGTCACCGAGTTGACTCGGCGAGTTTTAAAACCATGAGCTTAACACACAATTTGTATTTTATTACTGGGTTTCAAACTTAGCCCTCGATTGATATCAGGAAACAACACAATCCATCAGAACATTGAAAATCAACATCCAATATCGTGGACACCATGAAAATCAGCATCCACTGGCGTCACTTTCTTGGTATACCAAAATAACAACTTTGTCTACACACCACTCATAGGCAAAGTAGCAGACTCTCCCTAAAACCGTGGCCAGAAGAAGAACCTCAATATTAGGTTTATGGGCAACAACAACGCACACAAAGTTTTAGTATCCTCACAGTTTCTCCAAAACCGCAATATCCAAGATTCCCATACTGAAGAAGGGACATTAAGGAAACATAAATTACATTGTTCTTTACTTTCTTTTATCTTGGTATTAATTTATCTATTTTATATTTGCAAATCAACATGCAGAATTAATAACATAAGCTTGCAAATCAACATGCTAAGCTCTTCACGAGACCACAGCTCATGACAACCTAAACCAGTGAAATAAGACAATAATATCACATTTGATTTTTGCAATGCATTTAACAATTAATACAAAGAGCAACACATGTTCAAGACTCACATATCCCAGGATGATCCATTGATCATTGATACATCATATGCAAAAATCGTAACAACATGCCAAATATGCAATGACACATGCATATATGTCAATCTAACAATATGCATGAAACAATATTAGTCATATGCACGTGCATGAGTTCATATATTCATGTTAAGTGTACGCTTCAATTCGATACACATATTTATGTCACACTCATTCTTTCCTCCATGAATCACTCTCATTGAATATGTAAGTATGCATGCAATTATGTACATGCAAAACCTCTCTATCACATGATTCACGTATATATATATATATATATATATATATATATATATATATATATATATATATATATATGTATTTGAAACAACATTCAAATCACATAATACTTAAGCATCACATAAATTCAAACACAAGGTAATTCCTCATTCATAGCACGTATCATAACATAAATCTGGAAATTTATATGCTTATAAAAACCTCGAATTTTAGATTTACGAAAACACAAGTGTTCCATCTTTAAATATAAAATTTCGTTCTTTTGTAAAAACAAGCCAGCAGAACATACATTTACCCCTTTCTTTTCTTTTGAATATACGCAAAAGCCAATGCCTAGCCCACCCAGTCGGCTGGGCCTGACATGGGTGCCACACGACCTTGCTAGGTCTGTGCACCCCCTTGCCATGCTGCCAAGGTATGGCAGCACAAAGCTTTGCTTTTTGAAATAACACTTCTTTGTTTAAAACCCTATTTTTTTTCTTTTTTTTTATGACAACGTGCAGCCCCAGCCGGGGCTCGGCTGGGCCCCACGGGCACTAGTCATTAGGAGTGAAAAAAAATTCTAGTAGTTAAGAGAAAGGTGTATGATCAATGATACACTCGTTCTGAAATGATATACAAAGGACTCGAGCTGTAGATCATAAGCTTGGTTTGATGGATGAAGTCATTCAGATGAGTGCTAAGGGTAACTCAAACAGGACCGTTAATGGTGGCATTTTGACTACTTCCTGATAATATTTTGTTGCCGTCCATGCAGTTTCAGACCATTTATTGCTCTTTTGTTATGCACACATAAGTTGACCACTTTGTTGGGATGGTTGTACAACACATTCCTATATTGCAGATTATTCTCAAAATAAGGTGTATACAATAAAAAGTTTAACAAATCCACTGTATGCTCAGTGACAGTTCTGTATGATGGCACTTACCTCGTACATAACACCACAGACTCCTATCCTGCCAAGGTTATTTTAAAGTAGTTAATTTCTTACTTCTCACAGTTAGAGCTTGCACACATGCAACTGTGCGGTACCTACTGACATCTTGTGATATTCAATTCTCCTTATAGCTCCTGAAACATTATAAGCACCTTCAAATATTGTTTTTTTTAAGGCTCACCAATGGTACACCAGACCAGGAAGAAACACAGTAAGTGTTGTGGTAAGTGGTTTTTTTTTACAGTCATGCTGGTGGATAATCCCTGTGAGATTCAACCCATGACCCCCTGGGTAATGATAGTATGACCTAATCATCCAGCTATCTCATTCTAGTCTTGATATCTAGGTTAAGATATTCTCCCTCTAGTCTATGTATCTCTCAAGTTTCTTTCTTAAAAACAAAACAAAACCTCACAAGCTATAGTTATCATGAAATAAATTTTTGTTTTAACAAATAACAAGCATGTACAGAAATTTTATTTTCGATCAGATGAAAAGAATCAACAATACAACCATGGAGGAAGATCCATAAATCATCCTCCATGTGTTTTTGAGAAAACATCCATATAAACACTTTTTCCATGGATTTTCATTAAAATATTGCATAGACATCTAATCTATATCATTTTCTCACTTGATTCAAGAGAGAAAACCCATACCATGAATAAAAACTTGAAGAAAAACGATGGTGGATGAAAAACATGGGTAAATGGTTGGAGATGGCCCAAACTCCTCCTCTTCTTCCTCCCTTTTCCTCATTTTATCTCTCCTTTTTTTCCTTCTCTTTCTCTTTTTTCTCTTTTTTGGGGTCTTTTTATAGGCCCCATAGGGGAGGTCGCCCCTCTCTATTTCTTTAGCCCTCTCTAAGAGAGTTTCCAAAAGACGAAACTCTCTCTCTCTCTCCTTTTGTTTCCTAATTTTTTTAAACTCTTCCAAATATTGTTTTTTTTTTAAATTTTGTTAAAAAAGAACTCTTAGTCTCTCAGATCCTCTTGAACTCTTCCATAGGTGTTTAAGGGCTCTTTCAAGAGTTCTAAACAAACCTCAAAATAAATTTTTGGAATTGCATTAAATTAATTAATTATTTATTTAATATTAAATTAGAAATAAATTTCCAAAAGTTTCCAAAAATTACCAAATTAATGTTGGAGGCTTCTTAACATAAATAAACCCCAATTTAAAGTTTTTTGATGAATTTAAAGTTAGAAAAATCGTTGGGCATGGATTTGGACCTAGATTCAGATTCAAGATCCAAATCCATATCCGAAATCCAAATGGATTTTAAACTAGATCAAATCCAGATTAATATGGGTCTAGGATAGGGTCCAAATTCATATTAATTTGGATCAAATCCCTCGGATCCGGTCCGATCTAAGTCCGGATCCGTACCGACAAACTGCTCAATTTTTGAAAAAATACGATTTTCAGGCCAATTGTAGCCCGAATTTAGAAAAGTAAATAGCATTGCACTCAGAATTCTGAGATGCATCCAACGATATATTACACGACTACCAAATTCTGAATTTTGCCTGAAAATAACCCGAATTTCGCTTGAATTTAAAAGTAGAAAATAAAACTTTTTATCTCGTTTCGATTGGCTCGCCTCGAACTTGTCGATGAGACCTAGGTCAAGCCCAGACTCAAAGACATCAGTCTATAAATTGAGCCTCGAACGATTTTTCTTTTAGACTTCGCCAAATTTTTGAAAATCTCATAAAATGAATAAGTACCAAAATACTCGATATTACATATATAGTATTTGCTACCTTCATGGGTAAGGAACCCCCTAGTTGGAACTCATAGGGAGAGGGGGAAAAGTTGTTTTGACCAAATCTGACCTCATGGATTTGTTCAGCATGATCAAAATCGTGGGAATCGACCATTAGATTATAGTTTTTGGATGTAAAAAATATGTTTTTTTTTAGATTTGAAAGTTTGGTACATTATAGGCTGTTGATTTTCAACCCTCATAAAAACTGACTTATACATCAGAAAAATATGATCCAAAGGTCAGTTTCTATTAAACCTAATAATTAGATCACATCTGGAGGGTCAGATGTGCAAACAAAAAAATATTACATTTTTTCACCAAGGGGTTCATCACCCACGAGAGTAGCAAATATTACTATATATATATATATATAGAGAGAGATGTGTGTGTGTGTGTGTTAGGGTGGGGGCGGGGTGGGAAATGAAAACCTACAAAATGGGCATGATGCTAAATGAAACATGCTAATGGATTTCTGGTGTTTTTTTTCGAAATTCTGAATCCATAGATGTTTTCGGCATGATTGATTTACTAGAATTTGCCACTTGGATCATGCATTTTGGATGAAAAAATATTTGGAGCCTAAAAAATTTACGAAAAGTGTCGGCCATTGATTTTTGAAACCTTATAAAAACCTATCCATGCATCGAAATCAAATGCTCCAAGAAGTGATTCCTATAAAAACAAGCATATAGATCACATCTGTACGGTCAGAATTTAAAAAAAACACAGGAAATCCAATAACATGTTTCATTTAACACCATTTCCATTTCCCTATATATATATATATATATATATATATATATATATATATATATATATATATATATATATATATATATATATATATATATATATATATATATATATATATGGGAAGGGGGTAGGTGCAACCACTTTGAAAAATCATACTTAAAGGTGTTTTTTGGTAAATCTAATCATATGGATGTGATCTCCATAATCAAAAGCCTAAGAACCGGCTCTTACAACAATTTTTTTCGATGTGTATATGGGATTATATAATATGTAAAAAATCAACTGTTTGAAATTTTTAAAGTTATCTAGATTATAAAATCCAATATGCACATCGAAAAATTTGTTACAAGAGATGATTCTTAGGTTTTTAATCATAGAGATCACATTTGTATGGTTAGAGTTACCAAAAAATACTTTTAAATATGATTTTAAAAGTGGTTGCACTATGCAACCGTTGCATCTACCCCCTTCGCTATATATATAATTGATTGTACTTACAATTGAGTTGGCATTTCATGATGCAAGTGGTTTTGACCATAGTTGTCAGTCGAGGAAGCATGAAAGCGGGTAAACGAGGCGCTTTTTAAATTTTAGGAAACGGGAAGCTCGTGACGACTTAGAAGCAAACCAAAAATCATTTCGGAATCGAGAAGGGAAGCAAACCAAAAGTGACCTAGGATTCAAGTGGGAAGCGAATAGGAATCAAGTTTTTCTGATATTGGGCAAAAAAAAATTGTTAAAGGCTCCAAGCCCCCCCAAAAAAGGAAATTCACTTTCTGATATTGGGAAGCAAGCGGGAAGCCAGTGGGAAGTGAGCTTCCCATTTAACACAATCGCTTCCCTGCCCATTTCGGAAGCGACATGTTTCGCGCTTCCGAAACGCTTTTCGTGGAAGCGTGCTTCCCCGAGTCAAGGGAGAGGATGAGATGGTACAAAAACTCTGATGGAAAGGTTGTTAACAACCACCCCTCGGGCAAATGACTCGGTGTCCCTAGTCATCGGAGTTAGGGGATGGGACTACAAAAAATTATCCTAAGTGGTAGATACCATGGACTTCTGCAGAAGTTGGATGCATCCCTTAAACGAGTGGCCTTTGAAAAATTCTCTCTCGGTCATTGGCCATTTCTTTAGAAGCAGATTTAGCTAGCTATCCGGGGTATCGAAAATACATGGCATAATAAACCCCCAGATCAGTTTCAGTTGTTTCTATGTTTCGCGCCTGTGTGTACCCGCAGGCCAACTAATATCAAAACAATAGTTACCCTGCTCACATTACTTGTTGAATTGTGCATCATGTATTAATTAACCGCTTATGCTAGATTTGTCGTATTACTTGTTGAATTGTGTATCATGTACGAATTTGATGCATATGTTAGATTTGCTCACATTACTTGCTGAATTGCGTATCATGCATGTATCTGATGTATATGTTAATTTTATTCACAATACTTGTTGAATTGCGAATTATGTATGAATTAAATGTTTTTGCTAGATTTGTTCTTTATTGTCTTACTTGTGCACCTACCAGTTTTTCATGAAACTGACCCATTTTATGGGTACAGGTGATGATTAAGTTTACGAGACAGACGATGATACGATTGCAAGATGGCTTTAAGATCCCACTGTTTCTGCTGACATTCCGCATTTGTGATACATTTTGAAGTTTTGCATTTTGTGTAAGGGTTTCCTCAGAAAAAACCATTTTGTATAAACTTGTTATTTTTCTTTAATGCATATGGTTTTCTGAATGCTTTGCGAGGATTCAATCTATTGTGAAATGAAGGTTTTTACGCAAACGCGCCCAAGGTTATCGACTTGTCTCTTTTCTTTTTGAAAAATCGTTTATGCTGATTTACTAAAATAAAAACTCTAAAAAATAAAAGATTTTCTAGTATCTTTCAAATATTTTGAAAGGTTTACAAGTTCGAAATTTTCAGGCGTTACAACTTGGTATTAGAGCTTTGAGAAACAATGAGTCTTGACCGTCAAGCATCCACATCGTTCTGTAAGTAAAGCCTTTTCTACTTTTAATTTTACTGCATGGTTTAGACTAAATGAGTTTTCATATTTCTGATTAAAGCTTCTGCTTAAGGTATGAACTCTCCTACTGATGCTAGAAATGGCCAGTGGAGTGGCACACGTAGGACGCGTGGCCGTTCAGTAAGGGGTAGGGGTCCTGTACTGGAAAGAGGCGGACAACCGTCAGCTTGGTCAGACTATTGGTCTCACAGGCCACCCCCACACACGTTCACTTATGCTTGGGGCTTTGCGTTCCCTGTTGCCTACCAGGCACCGCTAGCCGCGACTTGGGCAGCAGTACACTTTCGGGAGGACGACCGTGTGCCGTCACATGTTCAGGTCAACTATATCGTCACATTTGGTGCATCGGAGGTGGAAGGCTCCTTGAATGCACAAGAAGAGTCTACAAACTTCTTTGCCTTTTAATTTTCCCTTTCTGCATATCTACCAGCTCTGCTGGGATTTTGCATGCTACTTACGAAAAATATATGGATATGAATCCTTTTGACTTCGAGTTCCTTTAATCCTGATGCGTACATCCTTTAATATATAAAGGATGGTGCAGAGCTCGAATGATGATTCGACGAATGAATGGTCAGAGTAGTGGAGATTCGTTATGGATTCCCTTAGTACCCTGGCTGAGGTGATACAGAGCTAGGTTCGCACGCAACAGGATCAAGCATCCTTTTCTGAGCCGAGCCAACAAACGACAATGTCGTATGAAAAGTTCCTAAAGCTTGATCCCCCAATTTTCGCCGGTAAGACCGACCCAGATATGGCCGTGTTCCAAGTATTGTCAGTCCCGGACGACAAGAAGACACTATTCGGGACTTTCCGACTAAAGGACGATGCCTGCGATTAGTGGGACACGACCCAGGACATATAGTTTCTGGGGGATTCAGTGATTCCATGGGAAACTTTCAGGAGGGCTTTCTTAGGGAACTACTTTCCCCCTCATGCGAGGGAAAAGAATGTGGAGTTTTTGGAACTTTGTCAGGGCAACTCAAGTTTGGGAGATTACATCGCCAAATTTCAGAAATTGGAGCGCTATTGCCCCAACCAACACGAGGACGATCACGAACGGGCCAGGAAGTTTATTCGGGGACTGAAGGACTCCGTCATCGGGTCCTGACAAGTATGCCCTTAACTTTCTCTACCGCAGTTACGACAACCACCCTTTTGAACGATGATTGAGAACGAGTTAAGGGTGGACAAGACAAAAAGTCAGTTGGGAATGATGGAGGCAACAAACGACAACATACTGACCGCAAAAACGTAGAGACCCCCATTCAAAAAGAAAGATCAAGATGGAGGAATCAAGCTAGAACAACTGCCAAAGCATATATGCCCTAAGTGCAATTATGTCCATCCTGGACAGCCATACCCTCGAGACACTTGAGGCTGTCTATATTGTGGAAAGATGAGGCATTACGCCCGAAATTGTCGAAAGAAGGCGTCAGATTGGCATAGACGAACCGCAGGCGAAGGACAACAACAACCTCAACAACAACCACAAAGAGAAGTGTCTATGCCACTATGACAGATAAGTAGAAAATAGTGAATAGACACTTTAATAGTCTTAGGTTAAGACTTTTTGTGTTTCAGTACGAATTTTTTGCTAGGACAAAAGTTCATCAGTGAAATCACTCATATATTTTGTGCAGACCGACTTTTAGCTCAAAACTTCTCTCAGAAACTCATTATGAGTTGTCCTGATCACTTTAAAAGTTTATATTGTTTGGGATCACACACATTTTGTGCATCCTCGTTAACCCAGATTAACTTAGACTACGATATCTATAAGATAACCTTTAAAGGAAATTTCGAGGATGAAATTATTTTAAGAAGGGTAGGACGTAAGTGTGAAAGTATCTCCAATAAGATACTAATATCAAGACCTTAATATTCTTGATATTAAACCCACCACGAAAGCACAATAAGAACACTTTAGAACACTTGTGCACAAAAAGCACAACCCACAAATAACTCACAAATGCACAAAGGCATAAAAACAATGGAATCGATTTATTGAGAACTTGGGCTTTGACTCAAAGCCATGAATAATACAAAGGGGTGAAACCCCTATTTATAACAACACAAGAGGGGCCTTGGAGGGGCTCCACTCATAGACGTTGGAGCCCCTCCAACGGTCACAAATGTGACTGTTGGAGAGGGCCCAACGTCTATGTTAGTGGCCCCCCCAAGGTACCTTTTGGTACTTTACATAAAATAAAAATAAAAAATAAAAGAAAAAGAAAACGAAAATAAATTACAATCACATTCATAAATTGAATGTGCGTAAAAAGGAGAAAAAGACTAATCTACCCCTACGGCTAAACAAAACAGAAATATATATTTTATATATATAATAAGTAGATACATATACATATATATTAATATATGTATATGTATTACTTTATATATATAAAATATATATATTACATTGAATGATTAGGTATATAATTTAACACCCCCCCTCAAACCAAGGGCAGGATGACCGAGAGTTTGCTAAGAAGAAAGTTGAAACGCGGAGCACACAAGGCTTTAGTGAAGAAGTCCGCCAATTGATATTCGGACGTGACATATGGAAGGTCAATGATTCCTTTGAGGTACGCCTCCCGAACGTAGTGACAATCCATCTCTATGTGTTTGGTCCGCTCATGAAAAGTGTGATTCTTAGCAATATAAATCGCACTTTTGTTGTCACAGCAAAGCTTAGTAGGCCCTTCAATAGTGATCCCCATGTCTTCCAACAACTGATGAATCCAAACAATTTCCATGGTAGTAGTTGCCATGGCACGATATTCCGCTTCAGTTGATGATAGAGACACCATTTGCTGCTTCTTACATTTCCATGAGATTAATGAGTCACCTAAGAATACACAAAAACCAGTGGTGGAGTGACGGTTATTTGGGTCACCTCCCCAATCAGAGTCAGTATAAGCAATCAATCTTAACACAGAAGAAGAAGACAAAAAAACTCCCTTATTAATAGTGTACTTTAGATATCTTACGACACGTAAGATAACACCCATATGAACAGAAGTTGGTGCATGCTGAAATTAACTTGCCGTATGCACCGCATGTGAGATATCTGGTCTGGTGATGCTTAGGTACATCAACGATCCTACTAGTTGCCTGTAGGGAGTAGGATCGGAGAGGGGAACACCATCATCAATCTTCATTTTAGCTCCTACTATAGCAGGAGTTTCACAAACTTTATCATCTGTAATACCTGACCTGCCAATAATCTCAGATGCAAGCTTAGTTTGAGATAAAAAATATCCTCTATGAGAGTAAGCTACCTCAATACCCAAAAAATAAGTTAAGAAGCCTAAGTCAGACATTTCAAACTTATCCTTTAAAATGGATTTTATGCTTTTAATCCCTTTAGAGTCGCTCCCAGTTATAAGCATGTCATCCACATAAAGTAGTAGAATGACAATCCCTGCATTAGATTTTCTAACAAAAAAAGCAGTATCAGTAAAGCAGGATGAGAAATCATTTTCTAACATTATGGAGTTAAACCTATCATACCAAGCCTTGGGAGCTTGTTTTAAATCATAAAGTGCTTTTCGAAGACGAAACACTTTTCCTTTAGGATATTCCATTCCAGGAGGAGCATCCATATATACTTCTTCGTTTAAATCTCCGTTTAAAAACGCATTCTTAACATCCATCTGATAGATGTTCCATTTATTGATTGAAGCAACAGTTATAAGACACCGAACGGTGACCATTCGAGCAACGGGGGCAAAAGTCTTCTCATAATCAATCCCATATTTTTGACCATATCCTTTTGCAACTAAGCGGGCCTTATATCTCTCAAGAGACCCATCACTCTTAGTTTTGACTTTAAATACCCATCTACACCCTATTGCTTTGTCTTTAGGAAGATCTTGAAACTCCCAGGTCTTTGCTTTCTTTAGGGCTTCAAGTTCATTATTCATAGCAACTATCCATTCCGGGCATTTTCGTGCTTCCTCGAAATCCCTAAGTTCTATGTATGAGTGAATGGCGCTTAGACAGGCTCTATATTTTGGTGAAAAGGACTCATATGAGATGAACCTAGAAGGAGGTCTTCTTGATCTTTCGGTCCTACGAAGATTTCCTTCACTTGGAGGGATAGACTCATTATCATATCTTTCGAGGGCACTTCTAAAAGTACTCCTATCTCTATGAGAGTAAGTTATAGGATCTCTATGTGGTTCTTCATTGATGTGTTGATCAGAATGAGTTTCATCATTTTGATTAGTTTCATCATCACTAGTATCATCATCTTCAGTTAATAAATGAAACAGAAAAGAATAGTCAACATTCTCGTCATTGGTTTCAAGTTTTTCGAAACCGCTAACATTTTCCAAGAAGCTTACATTTCTGGAAATATATAGTTTATCACTCTTAACATCATAACAGCGAAAACCTTTATGAGTTTCAGAATAACCAAGAAAGGCACAAGGAATGGCCTTAGGAGAGAGTTTGTCATTTTTATCAGTAAGGACAAAACATTTACATCCAAAAACCCTTAACCTGCTATAATCAGGTTCTTTTTCATATAAATTTTCAAATGGGGAAATCTTGTTCAAATTTTTAGATGGAAGTCTATTTATGAGATAGACAGAAGTAAGAGCGGCCTCCGCCCAAAGTTTTTTCGGAATATTTTGGGAAATGAGCAAAGTTCGTGTGGTTTCAATAATATGCCTATGTTTTCGTTCAGCCAACCCATTTTGTTGGGGGGTTTTGGGGCAAGACTTTTGATGGAGAATTCCATAGTTTTCAAGATAGCTTTTGAATTCATTGAAAAGGTATTCACCACCCGAATCGGTTCTAAAAATTTTTAAATTTCCATTGAATTGATTTAAAACCATCATATGAAATGTTTTAAATGTTGAAAAAACTTCATGTTTATGTTTAAGAAAATATATCCAACTAAACCTAGTGAAATCGTCCACAAAGATAACATAGTAAGAGAAACCTCCCTTGGATATCACCGGAGCCGGACCCCATACATCGGAGTGAACAATTTCAAAAGGTTTTGTTGTAAACATGGATCTTAGAGGAAAAGGAAGACTTCTCATTTTTCCAAGAATACATTCATTACAAACAAAATTTTCATTACAAAGATGCTTAATAAAAGGCAAATAAGAGATTTTAACAATGTTGGGATGACCCAATCTCTTATGCCATACATGAATATCTTTGTTTTGAGCAACATTACAAAATTGATTCTTGGGAATTTTAAGAAAATCAACATAGTAGAGGTCTCCTCTCCTAGAGCCTTCCCCAATCAATTTCCCGGACTGGCGATCCTGTATCCAACATTTATTAGAAGAGAATTTTATATCGCAACCACAGTCCGAGAGTTGAGAAACGGAAAGTAAATTTAAGTTTAGTTTTGGTATAAGACGAATTTTTGGGATAAAGAAGTCTTGTTTTTCAAAATTGCCCATTCCTTTAATTTCAAGAGGGGTTCCATCCGCCGTTGAGACAAAAGATGGAAGACAATTTTTAGAATAATCAGAAAGAAAACAATGGCTTGGAGTCATATGAAATGAAGCACCGGAATCAAGTAACCAAGATGTCTTACCAAGAGAGGAAGAGGATGACATAGCGGCTCCAGAAATGCCTCCTTTGAGAAGAGGTTGAAGAGCATCCATAATTTGATGAAGCGAAAGAGGTTCATTTGAAGTTGAAGGCCGTTCCTCCGATTGGGATGCTAAAGCCGCGGCAAGAAATTTCTTCCATTTGGGACAATTGGGTTTGATATGTCCCGGTTCTTTACAAAAATGGCAAGTTAATTTGCTATAATCTCTCTTGCCATATCGATCATTTTGCCCTTGATTTTTGAAATGGGGCGGTTTGTAGGTCTTCAAATTATTTTCGGGTCTTGACACGGCATTAACCACTTCATAGTCACTTTGAGAAGGTGTAGCAAGGATGCTTGGGTTATTTTTACTAATCCCCATACGTGTTTCCTCACCACTTAGCTTGGTGATGACATTTTCAATAGATGGGGAGGTGAAAGCCGATAGAAGAGAGGACCAAATTTGCTCAAATTCGGGTCTAAGACCATTTAGGAAGTTGAAAAATCGATCTTCCTCTAGTTGTTTGTGCCTTAATTCAATAGCTTCTCCGCTCCATTTTGGTTCGAGCATGGCAAGCTCGTCCCAAATAGATGACAATTCGGCAAAATATTCCCGAATAGATAAATCATTTTGTTGAAGAGTCAAGGCTTTCTTTTGGAGATAGTATTTGTGAGACAAGTCCCTTGAAGTATACATTTTTTCAAGGTACAACCAAGTTTCGGAGGCCCTTTTAAACTTAATGATGTTGGCATTGATCTTGGTTTCTACGGACAAAAAAAATCCAAGACAATATTTTGAAGTTCTTCATTTCCCACTCATCATGTCTTTTGGAATATTCTTCCAAGGCCTTTTGTCTATCTTCTCCTTCAAGAATCTTAATTTCCCCTTTCTCT
The DNA here is from genome assembly GCF_984573655.1 of Nuphar pumila. Taxonomy (NCBI): domain Eukaryota; kingdom Viridiplantae; phylum Streptophyta; class Magnoliopsida; order Nymphaeales; family Nymphaeaceae; genus Nuphar; species Nuphar pumila. Next base: position 34,023,116 of record NC_143265.1, read on the forward strand.
ATAATAGAAAGCTTGGGTTCGGGTTCCGATATGGAGCCTTGAACGTAACCCCAAAGGCCTTTCCCTTTGATATGGGCTTCCATATTGCCGGCCCAAACATGGTAGTTCGAACCACTAAGTTTAAACCCAAGGGAGAAATGGGAGTCTTTTTCACCCATTAGAGAGAAGAGAAGATGAAAAATAATGCGTACCTTAACGGATTTTCAACCTTTTCTTGACAAAAGTTGCTTCTAAAATATTGCCCGAAGTAAATGCTTCACTCAAAAACTTCACTAGCTTGAGGGCACGTTTTTCGAGGTGCTTCACAAGAGACGAGATGCACGATCCTCTTTCTTCCAACGAGGCTTTGATACCATGTGAAAGTATCTCCAATAAGATACTAATATCAAGACCTTAATATTCTTGATATTAAACCCACCACGAAAGCACAATAAGAACACTTTAGAACACTTGTGCACAAAAAGCACAACCCACAAATAACTCATAAATGCACAAAGGCATAAAAACAATGGAATCGATTTATTGAGAACTTGGGCTTTGACTCAAAGCCATGAATAATACAAAGGGGTGAAACCCCTATTTATAACAACACAAGAGGGGCCTTGGAGGGGCTCCACTCATAGACGTTGGAGCCCCTCCAACGGTCACAAATGTGACCGTTGGAGAGGGCCCAACGTCTATGTTAGTGGCCCCCCCAAGGTACCTTTTGGTACTTTACATAAAATAAAAATAAAAAATAAAACAAAAAGAAAACGAAAATAAATTACAATGCGCGTAACAAGGAGAAAAAGACTAATCTACCCCTACGGCTAAACAAAACAGAAATATATATTTTATATATATAATAAGTAGATACATATACATATATATTAATATATGTATATGTATTACTTTATATATATAAAATATATATATTACATTGAATGATTAGGTATATAATTTAACAGTAAGCCTATGCCTTTTAAAAAAAAAAATCTATATACCAGACCTGGGTTGGATTTGGATCCAACCCAGATCCGGAATCGGGTAAACACCCCCCTCATGCCTATTTAAAGCACGCAGGGGGGGAGGGTTTCTCTCACACAAAGAGAAACCCTCCCCCGTTCTCTTCTCTCTCCCCGAGCCCTCCCTCTCCTCGCTCGTCCTCTCCCTTTCTCCCGCTCGTCGTGTTCCAGCCACCCGATGCCGACAACCCCAGTCCGA